>NC_143235.1:5848392-7069302 GCF_009617815.1 Ciona robusta
AAAACAAGTAACTGTACAGTTTTATTTAAAACATTTTTTTGAATTCCTTTGGGAAACATGAAAAAAATGATTTTTTTTTTGTTTTTTTGCATAAAAATTGTATTTGTACCATTATAAACTTTAAAATTTTTTAAAAAAATTTTGCAAAAAAAAAAAAATTGTTGTAAAAACTAATGTTAAAAATTTTTTTTTAATAAAAATTAATTTTTTTATTGTTTAAAACAAGTAACTGTACAGTTTTAATTAAATCAATTTTTTGAATTCCTTTGGGAAACATGAAAAAATTGTTTTTTTTTTGTTTGCATAAAAATTGTAGTTGTACCATTATAAACTTAAATTTTTTTTAAAAAAATTTTGCAAAAAAAAAAAAAAATTTTTGTAAAAACTAATGTTAAAAATTTTTTTTTAATAAAAATTAATTTTTTTATTGTTTAAAACAAGTAACTGTACAGTTTTAATTAAATCAATTTTTTGAATTCCTTTGGGAAACATGAAAAAATTGATTTTTTTTTGAATTCCTTTGGGAAACATGAAAAAATTGATTTTTTTTTGTTTTTTTGCATAAAAATTGTAGTTGTACCATTATAAACTTAAAATTTTTTTTAAAAAATTTTGCAAAAAAAAAAAAATTGTTGTAAAAACTAATGTTAAAAATTTTTTTTTAATAAAAATTAATTTTTTTATTGTTTAAAACAAGTAACTGTACAGTTTTAATTAAATCAATTTTTTGAATTCCTTTGGGAAACATGAAAAAATTGATTTTTTTTTGTTTTTTTGCATAAAAATTGTAGTTGTACCATTATAAACTTAATTTTTTTAAAAAAAATTTGCAAAAAAAAATTTTTTGTAAAAACTAATGTTAAAAATTTTTTTTTAAAAAAATTAATTTTTTTATTGTTTAAAACAAGTAACTGTACAGTTTTATTTAAAACATTTTTTTTGAATTCCTTTGGGAAACATGAAAAAATTGATTTTTTTTTTGTTTTTTTGCATAAAAATTGTAGTTGTACCATTATAAACTTAAAATTTTTTTAAAAAAATTTTGCAAAAAAAAAAAAAAAATTTTTGTAAAAACTAATGTTAAAAATTTTTTTTTAACAAAAATTAATTTTTTTATTGTTTAAAACAAGTAACTGTACAGTTTTAATTAAATCAATTTTTTGAATTCCTTTGGGAAACATGAAAAAATTGATTTTTTTTTGAATTCCTTTGGGAAACATGAAAAAATTGATTTTTTTTGTTTTTTTGCATAAAAATTGTAGTTGTACCATTATAAACTTAAAATTTTTTTAAAAAATTTTGCAAAAAAAAAAAAAATTGTTGTAAAAACTAATGTTAAAAATTTTTTTTTAATAAAAATTAATTTTTTTATTGTTTAAAACAAGTAACTGTACAGTTTTAATTAAATCAATTTTTTGAATTCCTTTGGGAAACATGAAAAAATTGATTTTTTTTTGTTTTTTTGCATAAAAATTGTAGTTGTACCATTATAAACTTAAATTTTTTAAAAAAAATTTGCAAAAAAAAAAAAATTTTTTGTAAAAACTAATGTTAAAAATTTTTTTTTAATAAAAATTAATTTTTTTATTGTTTAAAACAAGTAACTGTACAGTTTTATTTAAAACATTTTTTGAATTCCTTTGGGAAACATGAAAAAATTGATTTTTTTTTTTGTTTTTTTGCATAAAAATTGTAGTTGTACCATTATAAACTTAAAATTTTTTTAAAAAAAATTTGCAAGAAAAAAAAAAAATTTTTGTAAAAACTAATGTTAAAAATTTTTTTTTAATAAAAATTAATTTTTTTATTGTTTAAAACAAGTAACTGTACAGTTTTATTTGAAACATTTTTTTGAATTCCTTTGGAAAACATGAAAAAATTGATTTTTTTTTGTTTTTTGCATAAAAATTGTAGTTGTACCATTATAAACTTAAAATTTTTTTAAAAAAATTTTGCAAAAAAAAAAAAAATTTTTGTAAAAAGCAATGTTAAAAATTTTTTGTAATAAAAATTAATTTTTTTATTGTTTAAAACAAGTAACTGTACAGTTTTATTTAAAACATTTTTTTGAATTCCTTTGGAAAACATGAAAAAATTGATTTTTTTTGTTTTTTTGCATAAAAATTGTAGTTGTACCATTATAAACTTAAAATTTTTTTAAAAAAATTTTGCAAAAAAAAAAAAAAATTGTTGTAAAAACTAATGTTAAAAATTTTTTTTTTAATAAAAATTAATTTTTTTATTGTTTAAAACAAGTAACTGTACAGTTTTATTAAAACATTTTTTTGAATTCCTTTGGGAAACATGAAAAAATTGATTTTTTTTTTGTTTTTTTGCATAAAAATTGTAGTTGTACCATTATAAACTTAAAATTTTTTTAAAAAAATTGTTGTAAAAACTAATGTTAAAAATTTTTTTTAATAAAAATTAATTTTTTTATTGTTTAAAACAAGTAACTGTACAGTTTTATTTAAAACATTTTTTGAATTCCTTTGGGAAACATGAAAAAATTATTTTTTTTTTGTTTTTTTGCATAAATTGTAGTTGTACCATTATAAACTTAAAAATTTTTTTAAAAAAATTTGCAAAAAAAAAAAAAATTTTTGTAAAAACTAATGTTAAAAATTTTTTTTTAATAAAAATTAATTTTTTTATTGTTTAAAACAAGTAACTGTACAGTTTTATTTAAAACATTTTTTTGAATTCCTTTGGGAAACATGAAAAAATGATTTTTTTTTGTTTTTTTGCATAAAAATTGTATTTGTACCATTATAAACTTAAAAATTTTTTAAAAAAATTTTGCAAAAAAAAAAAAAATTGTTGTAAAAACTAATGTTAAAAATTTTTTTTAAAAAAATTAATTTTTTATTGTTTAAAACAAGTAACTGTACAGTTTTATTTAAAACATTTTTTTGAATTCCTTTGGAAAACATGAAAAAATGATTTTTTTTTGTTTTTTTGCATAAAAATTGTAGTTGTACCATTATAAACTTAAAATTTTTTTAAAAAATTTTGCAAAAAAAAAAAAAAATTTTTGTAAAAAGCAATGTTAAAAATTTTTGTAATAAAATTAATTTTTTTATTGTTTAAAACAAGTAACTGTACAGTTTTATTTAAAACATTTTTTTGAATTCCTTTGGAAAACATAAAAAAATTGATTTTTTGTTTTTTTGCATAAAAATTGTAGTTGTACCATTATAAACTTAAAATTTTTTTAAAAAATTTTGCAAAAAAAAAAAATTGTTGTAAAAACTAATGTTAAAAATTTTTTTTTTAATAAAAATTATTTTTTTTATTGTTTAAAACAAGTAACTGTACAGTTTTATTTAAAACATTTTTTTGAATTCCTTTGGGAAACATGAAAAAATTGATTTTTTTTTGTTTTTTTTGCATAAAAATTGTAGTTGTACCATTATAAACTTAAAATTTTTTTTAAAAAATTTTGTAAAAACTAATGTTAAAAATTTTTTTTTAATAAAAATTAATTTTTTTATTGTTTAAAACAAGTAACTGTACAGTTTTATTTAAAACATTTTTTTGAATTCCTTTGGGAAACATGAAAAAAATGATTTTTTTTGTTTTTTTGCATAAAAATTGTATTTGTACCATTATAAACTTAAAAATTTTTTAAAAAAATTTTGCAAAAAAAAAAAAAATTGTTGTAAAAACTAATGTTAAAAATTTTTTTTTTAATAAAAATTAATTTTTTTATTGTTTAAAACAAGTAACTGTACAGTTTTATTTAAAACATTTTTTTGAATTCCTTTGGGAAACATGAAAAAATTGATTTTTTTTTGTTTTTTTGCATAAAAATTGTAGTTGTACCATTATAAACTTAAAATTTTTTAAAAAAAATTTTGCAAAAAAAAAAAAATTTTGTAAAAACTAATGTTAAAAATTTTATTTTAATAAAAAATAATTTTTTTATTGTTTAAAACAAGTAACTGTACAGTTTTATTTGAAACATTTTTTTGAATTCCTTTGGAAAACATGAAAAAATTGATTTTTTTTTGTTTTTTTGCATAAAAATTGTAGTTGTACCATTATAAACTTAAAATTTTTTTTAAAAAATTTTGCAAAAAAAAAAAAAATTTTTGTAAAAAGCAATGTTAAAAATTTTTTTGTAATAAAAATTAATTTTTTTATTGTTTAAAACAAGTAACTGTACAGTTTTATTTAAAACATTTTTTTGAATTCCTTTGGAAAACATGAAAAAATTGATTTTTTTTTGTTTTTTTGCATAAAAATTGTAGTTGTACCATTATAAACTTAAAATTTTTTAAAAAAATTTTGCAAAAAAAAAAAAAATTGTTGTAAAAACTAATGTTAAAAATTTTTTTTTAATAAAAATTAATTTTTTTATTGTTTAAAACAAGTAACTGTACAGTTTTATTTAAAACATTTTTTTGAATTCCTTTGGGAAACATGAAAAAATTATTTTTTTTTGTTTTTTTGCATAAAAATTGTAGTTGTACCATTATAAACTTAAAATTTTTTAAAAAAATTTTGCAAAAAAAAAAAAAAAATTTTGTAAAAACTAATGTTAAAAATTTTTTTTAATAAAAATTAATTTTTTTATTGTTTAAAACAAGTAACTGTACAGTTTTATTTAAAACATTTTTTTGAATTCCTTTGGGAAACATGAAAAAAATGATTTTTTTTTTGTTTTTTTGCATAAAAATTGTATTTGTACCATTATAAACTTTAAAATTTTTTAAAAAAATTTTGCAAAAAAAAAAAATTGTTGTAAAAACTAATGTTAAAAATTTTTTTTAATAAAAATTAATTTTTTTATTGTTTAAAACAAGTAACTGTACAGTTTTATTTAAAACATTTTTTAGAATTCCTTTGGGAAACATAAAAAAATTGATTTTTTTTTGTTTTTTTGCATAAAAATTGTAGTTGTACCATTATAAACTTAAAAATTTTTTAAAAAAATTTTGCAAAAAAAAAAAATTGTTGTAAAAACTAATGTTAAAAATTTTTTTTAATAAAAATTAATTTTTTTATTGTTTAAAACAAGTAACTGTACAGTTTTATTTAAAACATTTTTTTTAATTCCTTTGGGAAACATGAAAAAATTGATTTTTTTTTGTTTTTTTGCATAAAAATTGTAGTTGTACCATTATAAACTTAAAATTTTTTTAAAAAATTTTTTGAATTCCTTTGGGAAACATGAAAAAATTGATTTTTTTTGTTTTTTTGCATAAAAATTGTAGTTGTACCATTATAAACTTATAATTTTTTTAAAAAAATTTTGCAAAAAAAAAAAAAAATTGTTGTAAAAACTAATGTTAAAAATTTTTTTTTAATAAAAATTAATTTTTTATTGTTTAAAACAAGTAATTGTACAGTTTTATTTAAAACATTTTTTTGAATTCCTTTGGGAAACATGAAAAAAATGATTTTTTTCGTTTTTTGCATAAAAATTGTAGTTGTACCATTATAAACTTAAAATTTTTTAAAAAAATTTTGCAAAAAAAAAAAAAAATTGTTGTAAAAACTAATGTTAAAAATTTTTTTTTATTAAAAAATAAATTTTTTATTGTTTAAAACAAGTAACTGTACAGTTTTATTTAAAACATTTTTTTGAATTCCTTTGGGAAACATGAAAAAATTGATTTTTTTTGTTTTTTTGCATAAAAATTGTAGTTGTACCATTATAAACTTAAAAATTTTTTAAAAAAATTTTGCAAAAAAAAAAAAAATTTTTGTAAAAACTAATGTTAAAAATTTTTTTTAATAAAAATTAATTTTTTTATTGTTTAAAAACAAGTAACTGTTCAGTTTTATTTAAAACATTTTTTTTAATTCCTTTGGGAAACATGAAAAAATTGATTTTTTTTTGTTTTTTTGCATAAAAATTGTAGTTGTACCATTATAAACTTAAAATTTTTTTAAAAAAATTTTGCAAAAAAAAAGAAAAATTGTTGTAAAAACTAATGTTAAAAATTTTTTTTTAATAAAAATTAAATTTTTTATTGTTTAAAACAAGTAACTGTACAGTTTTAATTAAATCAATTTTTTGAATTCCTTTGGGAAACATGAAAAAATTGATTTTTTTTGTTCTTTTGCATAAAAATTGTAGTTGTGCCATTATAAACTTATAATTTTTTTAAAAAAATTTTGCAAAAAAAAAAAAAAATTGTTGTAAAAACTAATGTTAAAAATTTTTTTTTAATAAAAATTAATTTTTTTATTGTTTAAAACAAGTAACTGTACAGTTTTATTTAAAACATTTTTTTGAATTCCTTTGGGAAACATGAAAAAATTGATTTTTTTTTTTTTTTTTGCATAAAAATTGTAGTTGTACCATTATAAACTTAAAATTTTTTTAAAAAAATTTTGCAAAAAAAAAAAAAATTGTTGTAAAAACTAATGTTAAAAATTTTTTTTTAATAAAAATTAATTTTTTTATTGTTTAAAACAAGTAATTGTACAGTTTTATTTAAAACATTTTTTTGAATTCCTTTGGGAAACATGAAAAAATTGATTTTTTTTTGTTTTTTTGCATAAAAATTGTAGCTGTACCATTATAAACTTAAAATTTTTTAAAAAAAAATTTTGGAAAAACTAATGTTAAAAATTTTTTTTTAATAAAAATTAATTTTTTTATTGTTTAAAACAAGTAACTGTACAGTTTTATTTAAAACATTTTTTTGAATTCCTTTGGGAAACATGAAAAAATTGATTTTTTTTTGTTTTTTTGCATAAAAATTGTAGTTGTACCATTATAAACTTAAAATTTTTTAAAAAAAATTTTGCAAAAAAAAAAAAAAATTTTTGTAAAAACTAATGTTAAAAATTTTTTTTTAATAAAAATTAATTTTTTTATTGTTTAGAACAAGTAACTGTACAGTTTTAATTAAATCAATTTTTTGAATTCCTTTGGGAAACATGAAAAAATTGATTTTTTTTTGTTTTTTTGCATAAAAATTGTAGTTGTACCGTTATAAACTTAAAATTTTTTAAAAAAATTTTGCAAAAAAAAAAAAAATTGTTGTAAAAACTAATGTTAAAATTTTTTTTTAATAAAATTTAATTTTTTTATTGTTTAAAACAAGTAACTGTACAGTTTTAATTAAAACATTTTTTTGAATTCCTTTGGGAAACATGAAAAAATTGATTTTTTTTTGTTTTTTTTGCATAAAAATTGTAGTTGTACCGTTATGAACTTTAAATTTTTTAAAAAAAAATTTGCAAAAAAAAAAATTGTTGTAAAAACTAATGTTTAAATTTTTTTTTTTACTTTTTTATTGTTTAAAACAAGTAACTGTACAGTTTTAATTAAAACATTTTTTTGAATTCCTGTGGGAAACATGAAAAAATTGATTTTTTTTGTTTTTTGCATAAGAATTGTAGTTGTACCGTTATGAACTTAAAAATTTTTTTAAAAAAATTTTGCAAAAAAAAAAATTGTTGTAAAAACTAATGTTAATTTCTTTTTTTATTAAAATTTAATTTATTTATTGTTTAAAACAAGTAACTGTACAGTTTGAATTAAAACATTTTCTTGAATTCCTTTGGGAAACATGAAAAAATTGATTTTTTTTTTGTTTTTTTTTGCATAAAAATTGTAGTTGTACCCTTATAAACTTAAAAATTTAAAAAAAAAATTTTGCAAAAAAAAATTGTTGTAAAAACTAATGTTAAAAATTTTTTTTAATAAAATTTATTTTTTTATTGTTTAAAACAAGTAACTGTACAGTTTTAATTAAAACATTTTTTTGAATTCCTCTGGGAAACATGATAAAATTGATTTTTTTTTTGTTTTTTTGCATAAAAATTGTAGTTGTACCGTTATAAACTTAAAATTTTTTTTAAAAAAAATTGCAAAAAAAAAAAAATTTTTGTAAAAATTAATGTTAAATTTTTTTTTTATTAAAATTTAATTTATTTATTGTTTAAAACAAGTAACTGTACAGTTTTAATTAAATTATTTTCTTGAATTCCTTTGGGAAACATGAAAAATTGTTTTTTTTTGTTTTTTTTGCATAATAAAAATTGTAGTTGTACCGTTATAAACTTAAAATTTTTTTAAAAAAATTTTGCAAAAAAAAAAAAATTGTTGTAAAAACTAATGTTAAAATTTTTTTTTTAATAAAATTATTTTTTTTTATTGTTTAAAACAAGTAACTGTACAGTTTTAATTAAAACATTTTTTTGAATTCCTTTGGGAAACATGAAAAAATTGATTTTTTTTTTTTTTTGCATAAAAATTGTAGTTGTACCGTTATAAACTTAAAATTTTTTTTAAAAAAATTTTGAAAAAAAAAAAATTGTTGTAAAAACTAATGTTAAAAATGTTTTTTTAATAAAAATTAATTTTTTTATTGTTTAAAACAAGTAATTGTACAGTTTTATTTAAAACATTTTTTTGAATTCCTTTGGGAAACATGAAAAAATTGATTTTTTTTTGTTTTTTTGCATAAAAATTGTAGCTGTACCATTATAAACTTAAAATTTTTTAAAAAAAATTTTTGGAAAAACTAATGTTAAAAATTTTTTTTTAATAAAAATTAATTTTTTTATTGTTTAAAACAAGTAACTGTACAGTTTTATTTAAAACATTTTTTTGAATTCCTTTGGGAAACATGAAAAAATTGATTTTTTTTTGTTTTTTTGCATAAAAATTGTAGTTGTACCATTATAAACTTAAAATTTTTTAAAAAAAATTTTGCAAAAAAAAAAAAAATTTTTGTAAAAACTAATGTTAAAAATTTTTTTTTAATAAAAATTAATTTTTTTATTGTTTAGAACAAGTAACTGTACAGTTTTAATTAAATCAATTTTTTGAATTCCTTTGGGAAACATGAAAAAATTGATTTTTTTTTGTTTTTTTGCATAAAAATTGTAGTTGTACCATTATAAACTTAAAATTTTTTTTAAAAAATTTTGTAAAAACTAATGTTAAAAATTTTTTTTTAATAAAAATTAATTTTTTTATTGTTTAAAACAAGTAACTGTACAGTTTTATTTAAAACATTTTTTTGAATTCCTTTGGGAAACATGAAAAAAATGATTTTTTTTTGTTTTTTTGCATAAAAATTGTATTTGTACCATTATAAACTTAAAAATTTTTTAAAAAAATTTTGCAAAAAAAAAAAAATTGTTGTAAAAACTAATGTTAAAAATTTTTTTTTAATAAAAATTAATTTTTTTATTGTTTAAAACAAGTAACTGTACAGTTTTATTTAAAACATTTTTTTGAATTCCTTTGGGAAACATGAAAAAATTGATTTTTTTTTGTTTTTTTGCATAAAAATTGTAGTTGTACCATTATAAACTTAAAATTTTTTAAAAAAAATTTTGCAAAAAAAAAAAAAATTTTTGTAAAAACTAATGTTAAAAATTTTATTTTAATAAAAAATAATTTTTTTATTGTTTAAAACAAGTAACTGTACAGTTTTATTTGAAACATTTTTTTGAATTCCTTTGGAAAACATGAAAAAATTGATTTTTTTTTGTTTTTTTGCATAAAAATTGTAGTTGTACCATTATAAACTTAAAATTTTTTTTAAAAAATTTTGCAAAAAAAAAAAATTTTTGTAAAAAGCAATGTTAAAAATTTTTTTGTAATAAAAATTAATTTTTTTATTGTTTAAAACAAGTAACTGTACAGTTTTATTTAAAACATTTTTTTGAATTCCTTTGGAAAACATGAAAAAATTGATTTTTTTTTGTTTTTTTGCATAAAAATTGTAGTTGTACCATTATAAACTTAAAATTTTTTTAAAAAAATTTTGCAAAAAAAAAAAAAATTGTTGTAAAAACTAATGTTAAAAATTTTTTTTTTAATAAAAATTAATTTTTTTATTGTTTAAAACAAGTAACTGTACAGTTTTATTTAAAACATTTTTTTGAATTCCTTTGGGAAACATGAAAAAATTATTTTTTTTTTGTTTTTTTGCATAAAAATTGTAGTTGTACCATTATAAACTTAAAAATTTTTTAAAAAAATTTTGCAAAAAAAAAAAAAAAATTTTGTAAAAACTAATGTTAAAAATTTTTTTTTAATAAAAATTAATTTTTTTATTGTTTAAAACAAGTAACTGTACAGTTTTATTTAAAACATTTTTTTGAATTCCTTTGGGAAACATGAAAAAAATGATTTTTTTTTTGTTTTTTTGCATAAAAATTGTATTTGTACCATTATAAACTTTAAAATTTTTTAAAAAAATTTTGCAAAAAAAAAAAAATTGTTGTAAAAACTAATGTTAAAAATTTTTTTTTAATAAAAATTAATTTTTTTATTGTTTAAAACAAGTAACTGTACAGTTTTATTTAAAACATTTTTTAGAATTCCTTTGGGAAACATAAAAAAATTGATTTTTTTTTGTTTTTTTGCATAAAAATTGTAGTTGTACCATTATAAACTTAAAAATTTTTTAAAAAAATTTTGCAAAAAAAAAAAATTGTTGTAAAAACTAATGTTAAAAATTTTTTTTAATAAAAATTAATTTTTTTATTGTTTAAAACAAGTAACTGTACAGTTTTATTTAAAACATTTTTTTTAATTCCTTTGGGAAACATGAAAAAATTGATTTTTTTTTGTTTTTTTGCATAAAAATTGTAGTTGTACCATTATAAACTTAAAATTTTTTTAAAAAATTTTTTGAATTCCTTTGGGAAACATGAAAAAATTGATTTTTTTTGTTTTTTTGCATAAAAATTGTAGTTGTACCATTATAAACTTATAATTTTTTTAAAAAAATTTTGCAAAAAAAAAAAAAAAAATTGTTGTAAAAACTAATGTTAAAAATTTTTTTTTAATAAAAATTAATTTTTTTATTGTTTAAAACAAGTAATTGTACAGTTTTATTTAAAACATTTTTTTGAATTCCTTTGGGAAACATGAAAAAAATGATTTTTTTTCGTTTTTTTGCATAAAAATTGTAGTTGTACCATTATAAACTTAAAATTTTTTTAAAAAAATTTTGCAAAAAAAAAAAAAATTGTTGTAAAAACTAATGTTAAAAATTTTTTTTATTAAAAAATAAATTTTTTATTGTTTAAAACAAGTAACTGTACAGTTTTATTTAAAACATTTTTTTGAATTCCTTTGGGAAACATGAAAAAATTGATTTTTTTTTGTTTTTTTGCATAAAAATTGTAGTTGTACCATTATAAACTTAAAAATTTTTTAAAAAAATTTTGCAAAAAAAAAAAAAATTTTTGTAAAAACTAATGTTAAAAATTTTTTTTAATAAAAATTAATTTTTTTATTGTTTAAAACAAGTAACTGTTCAGTTTTATTTAAAACATTTTTTTTAATTCCTTTGGGAAACATGAAAAAATTGATTTTTTTTTGTTTTTTTGCATAAAAATTGTAGTTGTACCATTATAAACTTAAAATTTTTTTAAAAAAATTTTGCAAAAAAAAAGAAAAATTGTTGTAAAAACTAATGTTAAAAATTTTTTTTTAATAAAAATTAAATTTTTTATTGTTTAAAACAAGTAACTGTACAGTTTTAATTAAATCAATTTTTTGAATTCCTTTGGGAAACATGAAAAAATTGATTTTTTTTGTTCTTTTGCATAAAAATTGTAGTTGTGCCATTATAAACTTATAATTTTTTTAAAAAATTTTGCAAAAAAAAAAAAAAATTGTTGTAAAAACTAATGTTAAAAATTTTTTTTTAATAAAAATTAATTTTTTTATTGTTTAAAACAAGTAACTGTACAGTTTTATTTAAAACATTTTTTTGAATTCCTTTGGGAAACATGAAAAAATTGATTTTTTTTTTTTTTTTTGCATAAAAATTGTAGTTGTACCATTATAAACTTAAAATTTTTTTAAAAAAATTTTGCAAAAAAAAAAAAAATTGTTGTAAAAACTAATGTTAAAAATTTTTTTTTAATAAAAATTAATTTTTTTATTGTTTAAAACAAGTAATTGTACAGTTTTATTTAAAACATTTTTTTGAATTCCTTTGGGAAACATGAAAAAATTGATTTTTTTTTGTTTTTTTGCATAAAAATTGTAGCTGTACCATTATAAACTTAAAATTTTTTAAAAAAAAATTTTGGAAAAACTAATGTTAAAAATTTTTTTTTAATAAAAATTAATTTTTTTATTGTTTAAAACAAGTAACTGTACAGTTTTATTTAAAACATTTTTTTGAATTCCTTTGGGAAACATGAAAAAATTGATTTTTTTTTGTTTTTTTGCATAAAAATTGTAGTTGTACCATTATAAACTTAAAATTTTTTAAAAAAAATTTTGCAAAAAAAAAAAAAATTTTTGTAAAAACTAATGTTAAAAATTTTTTTTTAATAAAAATTAATTTTTTTATTGTTTAGAACAAGTAACTGTACAGTTTTAATTAAATCAATTTTTTGAATTCCTTTGGGAAACATGAAAAAATTGATTTTTTTTTGTTTTTTTGCATAAAAATTGTAGTTGTACCGTTATAAACTTAAAATTTTTTAAAAAAATTTTGCAAAAAAAAAAAAATTGTTGTAAAAACTAATGTTAAAATTTTTTTTTAATAAAATTTAATTTTTTTATTGTTTAAAACAAGTAACTGTACAGTTTTAATTAAAACATTTTTTTGAATTCCTTTGGGAAGCATGAAAAAATTGATTTTTTTTTGTTTTTTTTGCATAAAAATTGTAGTTGTACCGTTATGAACTTTAAATTTTTTAAAAAAAAATTTGCAAAAAAAAAAAATTGTTGTAAAAACTAATGTTTAAATTTTTTTTTTTACTTTTTTATTGTTTAAAACAAGTAACTGTACAGTTTTAATTAAAACATTTTTTTGAATTCCTGTGGGAAACATGAAAAAATTGATTTTTTTTGTTTTTTTGCATAAGAATTGTAGTTGTACCGTTATGAACTTAAAAATTTTTTTAAAAAAATTTTGCAAAAAAAAAAAATTGTTGTAAAAACTAATGTTAATTTCTTTTTTTATTAAAATTTAATTTATTTATTGTTTAAAACAAGTAACTGTACAGTTTGAATTAAAACATTTTCTTGAATTCCTTTGGGAAACATGAAAAAATTGATTTTTTTTTTGTTTTTTTTTGCATAAAAATTGTAGTTGTACCCTTATAAACTTAAAAATTTAAAAAAAAAATTTTGCAAAAAAAAATTGTTGTAAAAACTAATGTTAAAAATTTTTTTTAATAAAATTTATTTTTTTATTGTTTAAAACAAGTAACTGTACAGTTTTAATTAAAACATTTTTTTGAATTCCTCTGGGAAACATGATAAAATTGATTTTTTTTTTGTTTTTTTGCATAAAAATTGTAGTTGTACCGTTATAAACTTAAAATTTTTTTTAAAAAAAATTGCAAAAAAAAAAAAAATTTTTGTAAAAATTAATGTTAAATTTTTTTTTTATTAAAATTTAATTTATTTATTGTTTAAAACAAGTAACTGTACAGTTTTAATTAAATTATTTTCTTGAATTCCTTTGGGAAACATGAAAAAATTGTTTTTTTTTGTTTTTTTTGCATAATAAAAATTGTAGTTGTACCGTTATAAACTTAAAATTTTTTTAAAAAAATTTTGCAAAAAAAAAAAAATTGTTGTAAAAACTAATGTTAAAATTTTTTTTTTAATAAAATTATTTTTTTTTATTGTTTAAAACAAGTAACTGTACAGTTTTAATTAAAACATTTTTTTGAATTCCTTTGGGAAACATGAAAAAATTGATTTTTTTTGTTTTTTTGCATAAAAATTGTAGTTGTACCGTTATAAACTTAAAATTTTTTTTAAAAAAATTTTGAAAAAAAAAAAAATTGTTGTAAAAACTAATGTTAAAAATGTTTTTTTAATAAAAATTAATTTTTTTATTGTTTAAAACAAGTAATTGTACAGTTTTATTTAAAACATTTTTTTGAATTCCTTTGGGAAACATGAAAAAATTGATTTTTTTTTGTTTTTTTGCATAAAAATTGTAGCTGTACCATTATAAACTTAAAATTTTTTAAAAAAAATTTTTGGAAAAACTAATGTTAAAAATTTTTTTTTAATAAAAATTAATTTTTTATTGTTTAAAACAAGTAACTGTACAGTTTTATTTAAAACATTTTTTTGAATTCCTTTGGGAAACATGAAAAAATTGATTTTTTTTTGTTTTTTTGCATAAAAATTGTAGTTGTACCATTATAAACTTAAAATTTTTTAAAAAAAATTTTGCAAAAAAAAAAAAAATTTTTGTAAAAACTAATGTTAAAAATTTTTTTTAATAAAAATTAATTTTTTTATTGTTTAGAACAAGTAACTGTACAGTTTTAATTAAATCAATTTTTTGAATTCCTTTGGGAAACATGAAAAAATTGATTTTTTTTTGTTTTTTTGCATAAAAATTGTAGTTGTACCGTTATAAACTTAAAATTTTTTAAAAAAATTTTGCAAAAAAAAAAAAATTGTTGTAAAAACTAATGTTAAAATTTTTTTTTTAATAAAATTTAATTTTTTTATTGTTTAAAACAAGTAACTGTACAGTTTTATTTAAAACATTTTTTTGAATTCCTTTGGGAAACATGAAAAAAATGATTTTTTTTTGTTTTTTTGCATAAAAATTGTATTTGTACCATTATAAACTTAAAAATTTTTTAAAAAAATTTTGCAAAAAAAAAAAAATTGTTGTAAAAACTAATGTTAAAAATTTTTTTTTAATAAAAATTAATTTTTTTATTGTTTAAAACAAGTAACTGTACAGTTTTATTTAAAACATTTTTTTGAATTCCTTTGGAAAACATGAAAAAATTGATTTTTTTTGTTTTTTTGCATAAAAATTGTAGTTGTACCATTATAAACTTAAAATTTTTTTTAAAAAATTTTGCAAAAAAAAAAAAAAATTTTTGTAAAAAGCAATGTTAAAAATTTTTTTGTAATAAAAATTAATTTTTTTATTGTTTAAAACAAGTAACTGTACAGTTTTATTTAAAACATTTTTTTGAATTCCTTTGGAAAACATAAAAAAATTGATTTTTTTTGTTTTTTTGCATAAAAATTGTAGTTGTACCATTATAAACTTAAAATTTTTTTAAAAAAATTTTGCAAAAAAAAAAAAATTGTTGTAAAAACTAATGTTAAAAATTTTTTTTTAATAAAAATTAATTTTTTTATTGTTTAAAACAAGTAACTGTACAGTTTTATTTAAAACATTTTTTTGAATTCCTTTGGGAAACATGAAAAAATTGATTTTTTTTTGTTTTTTTGCATAAAAATTGTAGTTGTACCATTATAAACTTAAAATTTTTTTTAAAAAATTTTGTAAAAACTAATGTTAAAAATTTTTTTTTAATAAAAATTAATTTTTTTATTGTTTAAAACAAGTAACTGTACAGTTTTATTTAAAACATTTTTTTAATTTCCTTTGGGAAACATGAAAAAATTATTTTTTTTTTGTTTTTTTGCATAAAAATTGTAGTTGTACCATTATAAACTTAAAAATTTTTTAAAAATATTTTGCAAAAAAAAAAAAAAATTTTTGTAAAAACTAATGTTAAAATTTTTTTTTTAATAAAAATTAATTTTTTTATTGTTTAAAACAAGTAACTGTACAGTTTTATTTAAAACATTTTTTTGAATTCCTTTGGGAAACATGAAAAAAATGATTTTTTTTTGTTTTTTTGCATAAAAATTGTATTTGTACCATTATAAACTTAAAAATTTTTTAAAAAAATTTTGCAAAAAAAAAAAAAATTTTTGTAAAAACTAATGTTAAAAATTTTATTTTAATAAAAAATAATTTTTTTATTGTTTAAAACAAGTAACTGTACAGTTTTATTTGAAACATTTTTTTGAATTCCTTTGGAAAACATGAAAAAATTGATTTTTTTTGTTTTTTTGCATAAAAATTGTAGTTGTACCATTATAAACTTAAAATTTTTTTTAAAAAATTTTGCAAAAAAAAAAAAAATTTTGTAAAAAGCAATGTTAAAAATTTTTTTGTAATAAAAATTAATTTTTTTATTGTTTAAAACAAGTAACTGTACAGTTTTATTTAAAACATTTTTTTGAATTCCTTTGGAAAACATGAAAAAATTCATTTTTTTTTGTTTTTTTGCATAAAAATTGTAGTTGTACCATTATAAACTTAAAATTTTTTTAAAAAAATTTTGCAAAAAAAAAAAAAATTGTTGTAAAAACTAATGTTAAAAATTTTTTTTTTAATAAAAATTAATTTTTTTATTGTTTAAAACAAGTAACTGTACAGTTTTATTTAAAACATTTTTTTGAATTCCTTTGGGAAACATGAAAAAATTATTTTTTTTTTGTTTTTTTGCATAAAAATTGTAGTTGTACCATTATAAACTTAAAAATTTTTTAAAAAAATTTTGCAAAAAAAAAAAAAAAAATTTTGTAAAAACTAATGTTAAAAATTTTTTTTTAATAAAAATTAATTTTTTTATTGTTTAAAACAAGTAACTGTACAGTTTTATTTAAAACATTTTTTTGAATTCCTTTGGGAAACATGAAAAAAATGATTTTTTTTTTGTTTTTTTTGCATAAAAATTGTATTTGTACCATTATAAACTTTAAAATTTTTTAAAAAAATTTTGCAAAAAAAAAAAATTGTTGTAAAAACTAATGTTAAAAATTTTTTTTTAATAAAAATTAATTTTTTTATTGTTTAAAACAAGTAACTGTACAGTTTTATTTAAAACATTTTTTAGAATTCCTTTGGGAAACATAAAAAAATTGATTTTTTTTTGTTTTTTTGCATAAAAATTGTAGTTGTACCATTATAAACTTAAAAATTTTTTAAAAAAATTTTGCAAAAAAAAAAAAAATTGTTGTAAAAACTAATGTTAAAATTTTTTTTTAATAAAAATTAATTTTTTTATTGTTTAAAACAAGTAACTGTACAGTTTTATTTAAAACATTTTTTTTAATTCCTTTGGGAAACATGAAAAAATTGATTTTTTTTTGTTTTTTTGCATAAAAATTGTAGTTGTACCATTATAAACTTAAAATTTTTTTAAAAAATTTTTTGAATTCCTTTGGGAAACATGAAAAAATTGATTTTTTTTGTTTTTTTGCATAAAAATTGTAGTTGTACCATTATAAACTTATAATTTTTTTAAAAAAATTTTGCAAAAAAAAAAAAAAAATTGTTGTAAAAACTAATGTTAAAAATTTTTTTTTAATAAAAATTATTTTTTTTATTGTTTAAAACAAGTAATTGTACAGTTTTATTTAAAACATTTTTTTGAATTCCTTTGGGAAACATGAAAAAAATGATTTTTTTTCGTTTTTTTGCATAAAAATTGTAGTTGTACCATTATAAACTTAAAATTTTTTTAAAAAAATTTTGCAAAAAAAAAAAAAATTGTTGTAAAAACTAATGTTAAAAATTTTTTTTTATTAAAAAATAAATTTTTTATTGTTTAAAACAAGTAACTGTACAGTTTTATTTAAAACATTTTTTTGAATTCCTTTGGGAAACATGAAAAAATTGATTTTTTTTTGTTTTTTTGCATAAAAATTGTAGTTGTACCATTATAAACTTAAAAATTTTTTAAAAAAATTTTGCAAAAAAAAAAAAAATTTTTGTAAAAACTAATGTTAAAAATTTTTTTTAATAAAAATTAATTTTTTTATTGTTTAAAACAAGTAACTGTTCAGTTTTATTTAAAACATTTTTTTTAATTCCTTTGGGAAACATGAAAAAATTGATTTTTTTTTGTTTTTTTGCATAAAAATTGTAGTTGTACCATTATAAACTTAAAATTTTTTTAAAAAAATTTTGCAAAAAAAAAGAAAAATTGTTGTAAAAACTAATGTTAAAAATTTTTTTTTAATAAAAATTAAATTTTTTATTGTTTAAAACAAGTAACTGTACAGTTTTAATTAAATCAATTTTTTGAATTCCTTTGGGAAACATGAAAAAATTGATTTTTTTTGTTCTTTTGCATAAAAATTGTAGTTGTGCCATTATAAACTTATAATTTTTTTAAAAAAATTTTGCAAAAAAAAAAAAAATTGTTGTAAAAACTAATGTTAAAAATTTTTTTTTAATAAAAATTAATTTTTTTATTGTTTAAAACAAGTAACTGTACAGTTTTATTTAAAACATTTTTTTGAATTCCTTTGGGAAACATGAAAAAATTGATTTTTTTTTTTTTTTTTGCATAAAAATTGTAGTTGTACCATTATAAACTTAAAATTTTTTTAAAAAAATTTTGCAAAAAAAAAAAAAATTGTTGTAAAAACTAATGTTAAAAATTTTTTTTTAATAAAAATTAATTTTTTTATTGTTTAAAACAAGTAATTGTACAGTTTTATTTAAAACATTTTTTTGAATTCCTTTGGGAAACATGAAAAAATTGATTTTTTTTTGTTTTTTTGCATAAAAATTGTAGCTGTACCATTATAAACTTAAAATTTTTTAAAAAAAAATTTTGGAAAAACTAATGTTAAAAATTTTTTTTTAATAAAAATTAATTTTTTTATTGTTTAAAACAAGTAACTGTACAGTTTTATTTAAAACATTTTTTTGAATTCCTTTGGGAAACATGAAAAAATTGATTTTTTTTTGTTTTTTTGCATAAAAATTGTAGTTGTACCATTATAAACTTAAAATTTTTTAAAAAAAATTTTGCAAAAAAAAAAAAAATTTTTGTAAAAACTAATGTTAAAAATTTTTTTTTAATAAAAATTAATTTTTTTATTGTTTAGAACAAGTAACTGTACAGTTTTAATTAAATCAATTTTTTGAATTCCTTTGGGAAACATGAAAAAATTGATTTTTTTTTGTTTTTTTGCATAAAAATTGTAGTTGTACCGTTATAAACTTAAAATTTTTTAAAAAAATTTTGCAAAAAAAAAAAAATTGTTGTAAAAACTAATGTTAAAATTTTTTTTTTAATAAAATTTAATTTTTTTATTGTTTAAAACAAGTAACTGTACAGTTTTAATTAAAACATTTTTTTGAATTCCTTTGGGAAGCATGAAAAAATTGATTTTTTTTTGTTTTTTTTGCATAAAAATTGTAGTTGTACCGTTATGAACTTTAAATTTTTTAAAAAAAAATTTGCAAAAAAAAAAAATTGTTGTAAAAACTAATGTTTAAATTTTTTTTTTTACTTTTTTATTGTTTAAAACAAGTAACTGTACAGTTTTAATTAAAACATTTTTTTGAATTCCTGTGGGAAACATGAAAAAATTGATTTTTTTTGTTTTTTTGCATAAGAATTGTAGTTGTACCGTTATGAACTTAAAAATTTTTTTAAAAAAATTTTGCAAAAAAAAAAAATTGTTGTAAAAACTAATGTTAATTTCTTTTTTTATTAAAATTTAATTTATTTATTGTTTAAAACAAGTAACTGTACAGTTTGAATTAAAACATTTTCTTGAATTCCTTTGGGAAACATGAAAAAATTGATTTTTTTTTTGTTTTTTTTTGCATAAAAATTGTAGTTGTACCCTTATAAACTTAAAAATTTAAAAAAAAAATTTTGCAAAAAAAAATTGTTGTAAAAACTAATGTTAAAAATTTTTTTTAATAAAATTTATTTTTTTATTGTTTAAAACAAGTAACTGTACAGTTTTAATTAAAACATTTTTTTGAATTCCTCTGGGAAACATGATAAAATTGATTTTTTTTTGTTTTTTTGCATAAAAATTGTAGTTGTACCGTTATAAACTTAAAATTTTTTTTAAAAAAAATTGCAAAAAAAAAAAAAATTTTTGTAAAAATTAATGTTAAATTTTTTTTTTATTAAAATTTAATTTATTTATTGTTTAAAACAAGTAACTGTACAGTTTTAATTAAATTATTTTCTTGAATTCCTTTGGGAAACATGAAAAAATTGATTTTTTTTGTTTTTTTTGCATAATAAAAATTGTAGTTGTACCGTTATAAACTTAAAATTTTTTTAAAAAAATTTTGCAAAAAAAAAAAAATTGTTGTAAAAACTAATGTTAAAATTTTTTTTTTAATAAAATTTTTTTTTTTTATTGTTTAAAACAAGTAACTGTACAGTTTTAATTAAAACATTTTTTTGAATTCCTTTGGGAAACATGAAAAAATTGATTTTTTTTGTTTTTTTGCATAAAAATTGTAGTTGTACTGTTATAAACTTAAAATTTTTTTTAAAAAAATTTTGAAAAAAAAAAAAATTGTTGTAAAAACTAATGTTAAAAATGTTTTTTTAATAAAAATTAATTTTTTTATTGTTTAAAACAAGTAATTGTACAGTTTTATTTAAAACATTTTTTTGAATTCCTTTGGGAAACATGAAAAAATTGATTTTTTTTTGTTTTTTTGCATAAAAATTGTAGCTGTACCATTATAAACTTAAAATTTTTTAAAAAAAATTTTTGGAAAAACTAATGTTAAAAATTTTTTTTTAATAAAAATTAATTTTTTTATTGTTTAAAACAAGTAACTGTACAGTTTTATTTAAAACATTTTTTTGAATTCCTTTGGGAAACATGAAAAAATTGATTTTTTTTTGTTTTTTTGCATAAAAATTGTAGTTGTACCATTATAAACTTAAAATTTTTTAAAAAAAATTTTGCAAAAAAAAAAAAAATTTTTGTAAAAACTAATGTTAAAAATTTTTTTTTAATAAAAATTAATTTTTTTATTGTTTAGAACAAGTAACTGTACAGTTTTAATTAAATCAATTTTTTGAATTCCTTTGGGAAACATGAAAAAATTGATTTTTTTTTGTTTTTTTGCATAAAAATTGTAGTTGTACCGTTATAAACTTAAAATTTTTTAAAAAAATTTTGCAAAAAAAAAAAAATTGTTGTAAAAACTAATGTTAAAATTTTTTTTTTAATAAAATTTAATTTTTTTATTGTTTAAAACAAGTAACTGTACAGTTTTAATTAAAACATTTTTTTGAATTCCTTTGGGAAGCATGAAAAAATTGATTTTTTTTTGTTTTTTTTGCATAAAAATTGTAGTTGTACCGTTATGAACTTTAAATTTTTTAAAAAAAAATTTGCAAAAAAAAAAAAATGTTGTAAAAACTAATGTTTAAATTTTTTTTTTACTTTTTTATTGTTTAAAACAAGTAACTGTACAGTTTTAATTAAAACATTTTTTTGAATTCCTGTGGGAAACATGAAAAAATTGATTTTTTTTGTTTTTTTGCATAAGAATTGTAGTTGTACCGTTATGAACTTAAAAATTTTTTTAAAAAAATTTTGCAAAAAAAAAAAATTGTTGTAAAAACTAATGTTAATTTCTTTTTTTATTAAAATTTAATTTATTTATTGTTTAAAACAAGTAACTGTACAGTTTGAATTAAAACATTTTCTTGAATTCCTTTGGGAAACATGAAAAAATTGATTTTTTTTTTGTTTTTTTTTGCATAAAAATTGTAGTTGTACCCTTAAAAACTTAAAAATTTAAAAAAAAAATTTTGCAAAAAAAAATTGTTGTAAAAACTAATGTTAAAAATTTTTTTTAATAAAATTAATTTTTTTTATTGTTTAAAACAAGTAACTGTACAGTTTTAATTAAAACATTTTTTTGAATTCCTCTGGGAAACATGATAAAATTGATTTTTTTTTTGTTTTTTTGCATAAAAATTGTAGTTGTACCGTTATAAACTTAAAATTTTTTTTAAAAAAAATTGCAAAAAAAAAAAAAATTTTTGTAAAAACTAATGTTAAATTTTTTTTTTATTAAAATTTAATTTATTTATTGTTTAAAACAAGTAACTGTACAGTTTTAATTAAATTATTTTCTTGAATTCCTTTGGGAAACATGAAAAAATTGATTTTTTTTGTTTTTTTTGCATAATAAAAATTGTAGTTGTACCGTTATAAACTTAAAATTTTTTTAAAAAAATTTTGCAAAAAAAAAAAAATTGTTGTAAAAACTAATGTTAACATTTTTTTTTTAATAAAATTATTTTTTTTATTGTTTAAAACAAGTAACTGTACAGTTTTAATTAAAACATTTTTTTGAATTCCTTTGGGAAACATGAAAAAATTGATTTTTTTTGTTTTTTTGCATAAAAATTGTAGTTGTACCGTTATAAACTTAAAATTTTTTTTAAAAAAATTTTGAAAAAAAAAAAAATTGTTGTAAAAACTAATGTTAAAAATTTTTTTTTAATAAAATTTAATTTTTTTATTGTTTAAAACAAATACCTGCAGAGTTTTAATGAAAACATTTTTTTGAATTTCTTTGGGAAACATGAAAAAATTGATTTTTTTTTGTTTTTTTGTATAAAAATTGTAGTTGTATCGTTATAAACTTAAAATTTAAAAAAAAAAAATTGCAAAAAAAAAATGATGTAAAAACTAATGTTAAACATTTTTTTTTAATAAAATTAATTTTTTTTATGTTTTAAAACAAGTAACTGTACAGTTTTAATTAAAACATTTTTTGAATTCCTTTGGGAAACATGAAAAAATTGATTTTTTTTGTTTTTTTGCATAAAAATTGTAGTTGTACCGTTATAAACTTAAAATTTTTTTTAAAAAATTTTGAAAAAAAAAAAATTGTTGTAATAACTAATGTTAAAAATTTTTTTTTGATAAAATTTAATTTTTTTATTGTTTAAAACAAATAACCGTACAGTTTTTATTAAAACATTTATTGAATTCCCTTGGGAAACATGAAAAAATTGTTTTTTTTTTGTTTTTTTGCATAAAAATTGTAGTTGTTCCGTTATAAACTTAAAATTTTTTTAAAAAAATTTTGCAAAAAAAAAATTGTTGTAAAAACTAATGTTAAACATTTTTTTTTAATAAAATTAATTTTTTTTTATGGTTTAAAACAAATAACTGTACAGTTTTAATTAAAACATTATTTTTAATTCCTTTGGAAAACATGAAAAAATTGATTTTTTTTTGTTTTTTTTTGTATAAAAATTGTAGTTGTACCGTTATAAACTTAAAATTTAAAAAAAAAAATTGCAAAAAAAAAAAATGTTGTAAAAACCAATGTTAAACATTTTTTTTAATAAAATTATTTTTTTTTTATGGTTTAAAACAAGTAACTGTACAGTTTTAATTACAACATCTTTTTGAATTCCTTTGGAAAACATGAAAAAAATGATTTTTTTGTTTTTTTGCATAAAAATTGTAGTTGTACCGTTATGAACTTAAAATTTTTTTTAAAAAATTTTGCAAAAAAAAAAAAATTGTTGTAAAAACTAATGTTAAATTTTTTTTTTTAATAAAATTTAATTTTTTTATTGTTTAAAACAAATAACTGTACAGTTTTAATTAAAACATTTTTTTGAATTCCTTTGGGAAACATGAAAAAATTGATTTTTTTGTATTTTTGCATAAAAATTGTAGTTGTACCGTTATAAACTTAAAATATTTTTAAAAAAAATTTGCAAAAAAAAAAAAATGTTGTTAAAACTAATGTTAAAAAATTTTTTTTAATAAAATTAATTTTTTTTATGGTTTAAAACAAGTAACTGTACAGTTTTAATTAAAACATTTTTTTGAATTCCTTTGGGAAACATGAAAAAATTGATTTTCTTTTGTTTTTTTGCATAAAAATTGTAGTTGTACCGTTATGAACTTAAAATTTAAAAAAAAAAAATTTGCAAAAAAAAATGTTGTAAAAAATAATGTTAAACATTTTTTTTTAATAAAATTAATTTTTTTATGGTTTAAAACAAGTAACTGTACAGTTTTAATTAAAACATTTTTTTGAATTCCTTCGGGTAACATGAAAAAATTGATTTTTTTTTTTTGCATAAAAATTGTAGTTGTACCGTTATGAACTTAAAATTTAAAAAAAAAAAAATTGCAAAAAAAAAAAATGTTGTAAAAACTAATGTTAAACATTTTTTTTTAATAAAATTAATTTTTTTATGGTTTAAAACAAGTAACTGTACAGTTTTAATTAAAACATCTTTTTGAATTCCTTTGGGAAACATGAAAAAATTGTTTTTTTTTGCATAAAAATTGTTGTTTTACCGTTATAAACCTAAAATTTTTTTAAAAAAAATTTGCAAAAAAAAAAAAAATGTTGTAAAAACTAATGTTAAAAATTATTTTTTAATAAAATTATTTTTTTTTATAGTTTAAAACAAGTAACTGTACAGTTTTAATTAAAAAATTTTTTTGAATTCCTTTGGGAAACATGAAAAAATTATTTTTTTTTTTGTTTTTTTGCATAAAAATTGTAGTTGTACCGTTATAAACTTAAAATTTTTTTAAAAAAATTTTGCAAAAAAAAAAAATTGTTGTAAAAACTAATGTTAAATTTTTTTTTTTAATAAAATTTAATTTTTTTATTGTTTAAAACAAGTAACTGTACAGTTTTAATTAAAACATTTTTTTGAATTCCTTTGGGAAACATGAAAAAATTGATTTTTTTTTGTTTTTTTTTGCATAAAAATTGTAGTTGTACCGTTATAAACTTAACTTTTTTTAAAAAAATTTTGCAAAAAAAAAACAAATTGTTGTAAAAACTAATGTTTAAATTTTTTTTTTAATAAAATTTAATTTATTTATTGTTTAAAAAAGTAACTGTACAGTTTTAATTAAAACATTTTTTGAATTCCTTTGGGAAACATGAAAAAATACATTTTTTTTTGTTTTTTTGAATATTATTATTGTCTTCTAGAACTGAAATAACTTTCAAAGGATTGCTTGTGTCGCAGTTCCCTTTTCCTGCTTCAATGCTGCTCCTCATAAGATGGCGTTTGTACGCGGCAGTGAATTGTTGAACAGTGGGGTTGTTGAATCCACCAGCTGATCGAATAGCACCAAAAATAATCCCAGGTGATCTTGACTTAGTTTGTATGTTAGTATATACCTCATTGGTGCCTCTTGTTGTTCAACTAAATCATGAAATAATTTCTTTGATACATCGGCTGCCATTAAGAATCTTAGAAAACCAGTTTTTTTTTGCGGGATTCAAGTATTGGAACATTAGACTTGTCTCGTAGACCACTGATGTATCTAGAAGCATTCTCCAAAAATGGTTTCCAGCTAGATTGATTGGATAGTCGAAGTGGTGATTTAAAACCCCTACCACATTGATTACGTGAAATTAAAACATCGAAAAGTCTGTCAAATAATCTTATAAATTTAACTGTTGAAGCAGAACCTTGAAATTTTTCCATTTTCAGGATGGTGCAGCAATAATCAATGGCATCAGCTACACTTGAACTTAAGGCCTGAGCTGCGAGGTTCACCTTCATTTTTTGTTGTCTCCATTGAATGTGAGCTAGTTTTAATTTATTAGCAAGTCGAAGCCCTTCATTCTGTTGTAGGTTTTGCAGCTCCACAATGAATTTCCAATCCATTTTATCTCCATCTTCATCAATAAGGACTTCTTCACTACCTAACACATTTCGGACAAGCTTCAGCATATGGCATATAATCAAAAGCACATATACATTTTGGGTGGAATCAAGTGGATGTTTAAAAAAAGGTTGCAAATTGATTGGATTTAAACATGCACCAAGTTCGGTCAGCATTGAAATATGACACGAAGGACCATCACAGGTCACAGAACTAACCATCACCCCAACATCATGTAAACTCTCACTAGATTTGCTCGTTCAGTCCCACTTAAACCATCAATAAAAAAATATCCCACAGGTACTTTCCAGCTGTCATTTATGCTAACCACCATAAACACTAATGCATTCTTCGCAATAGGACACTCATCATCTTCCGGAGCTCCACAGCCAAAATCAACATGAACATAATCATAGGCCTAAGAAGAATAAAACTGCAAAGTTAAGGCAAATGCCCGTAATTCTGAGGGATAGGTATTGCCTTTAAAACAGCCAGTGTTATTTCCAGAAATTCTTTTTAAAAGTGATAATGGGACTCCAGTTGTTGTATTGAGCAGTTCTTCACAATTTGCAGATACAAGGTTTTTGTTACGTAGAATTTTAATGACAGATTTTAATGATTTGATGTCTGCATTTGATGTCGGCGTGATTTTTGTTAATATATCTTTACTTTCTTTTTTAACTGCGAGATTTGATTATTTTTTTTGTACTAGATGTTGATTCACAGTTTGGATGATCGTGCTTCACAGTGGAAAATGTATAAGTACTTATATGCTGCTGTTCAAATGAAGTTGAGGCTGATGGAGATGATTCATCCATAAAACGTGTACTTGGTGGAGGTCTTTCTTTATTTAGCTTTTTCAAATGAAACGGAAAATTTTTAAACCTGGTTGGTATAGCACTTTTATCCAGTTTGACACGTTTTCCAGTACGAATTAAATATTTTTTTTTTAAATGATCCGAACAGATGCGAGAGTGTATGGTTGGCTTCCAGTTTTGTCTGCGCATTGCAGCCAACCATTTCAATTTTTGGTCAGGGTTCCATGGGAATCTTTAAAATATTTGAAATATGTTAACTTTACTCAAATCAAACTTAAATTGGCTACTGCGTTCAAAAATTATTATTTTCTGTTTATTTTTCTGTATAACCTTTTTCTCCTATATGTTTAAGTAACAATAAAATATTATATTCTTGCTTTCAGTTGCAAACACTGTCTGTATAAGCATCTTGACTTAGGAGTGATAAGTTCGTGAATGGAGTTTTTTTATTGCATCTGCACTACCTTCACCATCACTTCTCCTCAAGCTTTCTGTGCAAGACTTTCTCCTCTTATTGCATCAAAATGCACTGCATTGGGTTCCTCGTTTTGACATAATTTTGATATAAAATTTCTCTGCAAATAAACTCATATGTACAATGTAGTTTGTTTTGTTTCTCATACATATACTACTCTACCACAGTACCACTATATTATATTTGTATGAAAGCACCAAATAACTATTGACTGTTACAACTATAACAAAGAATTGCATAACCTCAAATAACCGATTGGCTGAATAAATTAAAAACTTTCATCAATAACTGTTATTTGAAATCTAGTAAAATACAAACATTGCAAATCTTTCCGCTGCTAGTGAAGAATCCTTACGTTATCTGCTTACTACGGTACGCACTTTATCCTCTGTCCTAGAACGTAATTCTCGCCGACATGCCCGAGTGGTTAAAAAGAGAAAAAGGGAATGCAGTATTACAAAGCGGAAGTAGGTTTGAAGTAACATCACATGTCAGTCGCAGAACTAGAAAACACGAGGTTTGCATAGTAAGCTGTATCCTTTATAACTGATGGAATATAATTTTATGTATGTTAATGATTTATTCGATTTATATATGTTTTGTATGCAATATATCCACCCTAGAACGTAATTAATGTTTTGTATTCAATAAATCTACCCTAGAACGTAATTATTGTTTTATATTCAATATATCCACCCTAGAACGTAATTATTGTTTTATATTCAATATATCCACCCTAGAACGTAATTATTGTTTTATATTCAATAAATCTACCCTAGAACGTCAGTTATGTTTTGTATGCAATATATCTACCCTAGAACGTAAGTTATGTTTTGTATTCAATATATCCACCCAAGAACGTAATTATTGTTTTATATTCAATATATCTACCCTAGAACGTAATTATTGTTTTATATTCAACATATCCACCCTAGAACGTAATTATTGTTTTATATTCAATATATCCACCCTAGAACGTAATTATTGTTTTATATTCAATTATATCTACCCTAGAACGTAATTATTGTTTTATATTCAATATATCTACCCTAGAACGTAATTATTGTTTTATATTCAATATATCTACCCTAGAACGTAATTATTGTTTTATATTCAATATATCTACCCTAGAACGTAATTATTGTTTTATATTCAATATATCCACCCTAGAACATAATTATTGTTTTATATTCAATATATCTACCCTAGAACGTAATTATTGTTTTATATTCAATATATCTACCCTAGAACGTAATTATTGTTTTATATTCAATATATCTACCCTAGAACGTAAGTTATGTTTTGTATTGAATATATCTATTCTGGAACGTAATTATTGTTTTATATTCAATATATCTACCCTAGAACGTAAGTTATGTTTTGTATTGAATATATCTATTCTGGAACGTAAT
Organism: Ciona robusta; assembly: GCF_009617815.1. Lineage (NCBI taxonomy): Eukaryota > Metazoa > Chordata > Ascidiacea > Phlebobranchia > Cionidae > Ciona > Ciona robusta. Next base: position 5,876,299 of record NC_143235.1, read on the forward strand.
TATTGTTTTATATTCAATATATCTACCCTAGAACGTAAGTTATGTTTTGTATTCAATACATCTACCCTAGAACGTAATTAATGTTTTGTATTCAATATATCTACCCTAAAACGTAATTATTGTTTTATATTCTATTTTGACATAACAGTAACATATTTTCTTTGTAGAAAATGGATAAATACATAAATATTGAAAATAGTTTTGGAGATTTCATGATTGGCATGCCTGCCAACTTAAAAAATAGTAAGTGATATGTCCTCTTTGTGCCTGGTATTTTTATTTAACTTATCTTAACCCAAAATAAATACCATATTATTTAATTTAATTAATAATATGAAAAATCAGTATATGTATAACACGATTGCTACATCTGCAGCAATTGTATTATTTAATATGAATATATTTTATTAATTACAGATATAAACAAAACAAAAAGGACAAATGGGTAAGTGTTTAAAGTTAACAAATAAAAGAGAATTTCTCATGTAAATTATTCCACTGAGAAAGCAATTCTCAGTAAACTGTTTAGTACAAACTTGGATATTTTTATTTTTTTTATACTTCCAATAGAATAGTAATCAATAGCCTATAAATACATGGAAAGTTTAGCAGCGTTAATTCACTTTGATTAAACTTTCTACATACCGTTTAACTCGTTGTTATGCTGACTAGGAAACTTGATCAAAGTTGATTATACTTTCTGCATACAACCTAAGTATTTTATGCATATATTTCCTTTGTGGATAAGACCCTGTTTGGTGTGTAGTTGGTAAAAAATTGTTAGTGTAAATGTGCTTTTTATCATTGTATGTGTATTGTATTTTTATCTTTCTATAGATTGCAGTATAATTAAAATCAACATTAATTTTCAGATACATAGGGAAAAAAAATTCAACAAATTAAAAAAGTAAGTGTTTTGTAAATGATAAAATGATTCGACTTGATCAAATATTTCCATTTACAGATTAGGAGTCATAAAAGAACACAAAAAGTAATTATTTTGAAATTCAGTTTACTTTTCATATCAAATCAAATGACTAATATATTTTATTTACAGATGGTTACCAATGAACGAAGTAAGATGACAAGTTTGCGGTCAATATAAACACTAACTAAAACACCATTGTTTTTTCGTTTTCAGTGCCTGAAAAGGTTCAACAAAAAAAAACAACTTTCGACACCTAGGCCATCTAAGGCACCTGGGTCTGCTGTGCCATCTGAGGCACCTGGGTCTGCTGTGTCATCTGAGGCACCTGGGTCTGCTGTGCCATCTGAGGCACCTGGGTCTGCTGTGCCATCTGAAACACCTGGGCCTGCTGTGCCATCTGTGTAAAGGAAATAAATGTTTAAAAATTTATACATACGTTTTTTAATCTGGCTGTTCCACCACGCACCCAGGAGGCCGCCATTGTGCGTGATCGTTAGGTTTTTTACAGGACCTTCGCAATGAAACAGGGTACAACATTAATAACAATGTACAAACCCAAATCACTGCCGTATCATACCTGCTCAATTAGGATATCAACTATAAGTCATTAGTCAACATTACTACTCAATATAAGTATGAGTAGGCCTGGGAATCATTCGTTAGGCACTGACCAACATCCCACACACAAGGTGTGGGTACAGTAATTACTTACTGCATTATAAGTATGTTGCGTTGGTCAATTTTACATATGGAATGTAAGCAGCCCCTAATAGGGACAAAAAGCCTGGAATTATCCGTTAGGCATTGACCAATATCCCAATAACCCGCACACAAAGTGCAAGTTTGTAAACATGGGATTCAACTTTAAGAACCAAAATTGAGTAATATCATAAATTTACATGGTAGCTTGTTGCTTTAATGGGCAAACAAATGATTTACTTAAGTTTGCTTGTTTAATGCTTAGCCCAACGCAGTTAACATGAAACCATTGGGGACACTTGGTGCATTGGACCCAATCGATAATATTGTCATCCTGGTTTCTACATGATCCACACATGTCAATATCCAGGGAGGACTCATGAGCAATTGTGCTCAAAATACGCTCACGGAATTCTCTTGGTCCCACATCGGGGTGTTGCAAGGGTTTGCCTTCTGCAAGCCAACTCGCGTACATGCAAATAATTGCACCACAGCTCATGCAGTCTTTTTGAAATGTCCGGCTTGTTGACATTGTATCAACTGATGTGATGGTGAAACCAAATTTTGTTTCCAACACGTTGTTTAAAAACAATTTTGCTTTTTCCATGTATTCCAACATGTTTGATAGTGGTCTTCTTTGTGGATCTAAGTATAGCAATCGTTTGTTCTTTATATCAACAACAAGCAACACCCAATGCATTATACTTGGATTCCATGGAATAAAAATAAAATTCTTATTCTCCAATGTCTCGTTTGCCCATAATCGACGTAGTGACCCGCCTTGCTGCATACATTGGGCCACAGCTGAATCAGCAAACATGATGTGCTTGTTGTTTTGACATAAGCACCAAAGGTAGCTGTCGATTATTTGATCATACAGCCAACCAACACGGAACTGCCTGTCACGCTCCCATATTTCCTGTTTTTGCTGTAAACTTATGTTCATCTCCAGAGACAGCAGCTGAAGATATGTCACAGAATATGGACCACATTGTAAAGCTTTGTCAGTGAGATGTTTTTTAGCCACAGTGTGACATGGAAGAATTTTGACAAAATGCATAAATTTTTGGTTGTTGGCATTTTGAAGTTTTCCAATCTTAAAATTGACAGCCCCTTCAGTTAGTTTTGGTTGCAATCCAGTGACTGCATGTAATGAAGACATGCTGTTTGCCACCGACCCATGTCTGCCTTGATATTTGTTCGGCTTAGGGTGCTTGCGTGGTAATTCATCACATACAAATGATGGCGGCAACTTTCTCTTCTTTAACTTTAAGGAAAGATGAGGTTTCACTACCCTGATGCCTTCTTCATGTTTACAAAACTTATTTAAGTTTAGTTGTACAGAGTGTAGTACATCCTTTGCTTGCAATAAAGCCTGTTGTGAAGTTACATCGTACAAAGTATCTTTAATGCTGTTAACCATTTCAACCAGTTGATTAATGGTTTGTTTGGATGGCTTATCTGATGGCAATATTGGTTGATTTGTATCATCCGAAAGTTCAGAAACCTCCATTGGTTCAACCGCAGATAACTGAATGCATTCAGGGGTAGCAGTTTTCGTTGTACTATTGGTTTGGCCCTTGCTGGTACCTGAAACACTAAATGTCGTAATAACCTCTGTATCAAGGGTAATATATACAGAGTCAGTATACCATGTTGGTAAGGATGCCCATGAAACATCATTATACTTACTGAATATAGCAAACATGTGTTTGCAAGGAAGGAAATGAGATTTAAAATCTGGGCAAGTGCATTTAGGAAAATCAGACTCATTTCCCAAATAAACATCATACATTAGTTTACCACAACTGCTCCGTACAGTAAATGAAGAAGCGTTAACTCGGGTAATACCATCGGCAGAGATGTTTGTAGCAGAATACAATCTTTTCATACAATGTTGCATAACATTACGTGGCCGATTATGCAAATATGATGGGACATTTCCAAGAAATGTTCGATATGTATCGGATGCTTGGGTGTTTTGGAGTGTGTATCTGTTAAATGAAACATTTTAAAAGACACTTAACGACAATTGCTCTAACACAGTTGTCACTAATGGGTTGTCTAAATTGTTAGCCATAAATAAGAACATAAAAAAAAAACAATTACCCACAAAGTTACATACGTGGTAACTCATAAGCTGTAACGAGGTGTATGAAACAGAACACCTGAGTTATAACGAATGGAGTTTTCCGGCCACGTGGATAAAGCAAGTTTTATTCCTAGTTAAACTGTAAAAACATACTTTTTTATTGCTTGTGGTAAGAAGTCATGGTGAAGTACTTTTAACAGTCCAGATAAGGATTTGTCTGCATTGAATTTCATGTGACATTCCTTCAGCATTCTGTTTTGCCTTTCAACACCATTGTTTGTACCAATCAAAACACCCATTTTTTCTGTTCGGTAAAGTGAAACCCATCTCTGTATAAAAAAGAGACATAAACATTTTTTTAAATGTAATTTGCAATTTTGCATAGTGTACAATATTAAGCATTTAAAAAGTCAAATATTGTTTACTAATAACCTGCTTTTCAGGCCACCATTCATTTTGAAAATATTTTTGCAGCTTTGGGTTTTCTGTATACACTTCACTGTTCATAAGCGAATCTAAAGCACCCTCAAGCTCAGCATTGTTTTCTGCCTTTGCTATTGCTCGTAAACCAGATAAAACTGTTTCTTTTCTGTCTCCAACACCATTATCCGACTTTTTTACCCATCGTTCCCATGCTTGTTCACGGTGGAAGTTACACAGAAGCACTTTACAACCTGATAAAAATTACAATGAAATACTTTTAGATCTGCTAATAGTGTTGCTCACAAGCATGTATTACCTACATGTTAATTTTAATTTCATGTCTGTTTATTTTCGTCCTGTACTACTATTACCTATGAACCATTCTAAGTTTGAATTACATGCTTCCTATATAATAGTGATAACCTAATGTGACACATTCAAAATTAATAATTTAGCACTACAAAAAACCTAACCTTTGAATGTTTCTTCCACGGCATTAATTTCCGCCTTACAATTGTCAGTCATAAAGAACGAAGGATTCCATTCAGGTGCCCAAGTTTTTAACATTTTAAGAGCTTCTGTTATGTCTGCCTGACATTCATTTTGCAAAACAAAACATGCAACTACTTGATAGTTGACATTTGTTTTGACGCACAAAAAGAACAAAGGCAGTGCATACTTTGATGTTTTGTAAGTTGCATCAAGAAGACAAATATCTTGTCCATAACGCAGCAGAAGTCTTTTTTGCCAGGTAGTTTGGTAAACAAACAGCATTGTTTGTTTACAATCAATAGCAGGATTGCTTTTCATGGAATTCCCACCGGCAATGTATGGACGAAAGAAAATGTTACTTTCTGGAGAATTGGCTTTCCAATCATCAATTAGCAATGCCACATTTGATTGATCAATTTTCGAAAGTTTTCGTTTTGTAAATTCAACATAGTAGTGATTACGAATGTCTTTTATTGTTGGAAAGTATCTTCTATTTGTTACCAAAGGTGGTGTTTTGTTTTTAAACAACTCACATGTAACAAAAATCTGAAGGTGTCGCTTAAACTCCATTATGTTACGCACTCCTTCATCCAACAATTGCCCAATTTTTGCAATTAATCTTTTATCTACTCGTTGTAAGATTCCTGAATCCTGTTATAAAGAAAATGTCCAGTTAATTATTGCTCACTAAATGCGGTAGTAATAATGCAAACAATTCATGACTAACCTGACCAATCGAATGGCCAGAGTGATCTGAGGTAGCAGGAAACTGTACAACAACAACAGATTGAAAAGTTTTTGAGTGCAAACCAGTAGCACGTATTCGTTTGGAAATTTTCTCTCTCTCTGATCGCTTATCGGTGGTTAACTAGGAAAAAAGGGTACAAATGATAAAGTTGGTCGTTTTAAAGGGGCATACCAATGAAAAATCAAAATTTGTGTATCGATAGATATGCTCAAATGTCAAATATGACCTAAAGCTACCATCAAAGTTTTAAAATACGAAACAGCTTTTGAAAAAAATGAGTTTAAAAAACGCAAATGCAACCGCTGGAGTAAAAAAATTGGCCGTGACACAATGTATGGCATTTCCCATAAGAAAAAATTCACTCAACTTTGATCGTTTCTATTTTCTAAAATAATGAAGAAAATTCAAATTTTATTTCCGATTTGGCCTAATAAATGCTTCTTCTTTAAGAATATATATAAAAAATTGTAAAACATAGACGTTATTATGTTTTAATTTTCGATTGAACATAGCTGCATAATATGCAGACTCAGCACCTTTTTCCTTTTAATTAATTTTTAACATTTTTTTTATATTAAAATGTTCATTATGTCTTTTAATTACTGCTACCTGCTGTACCATTTTCTTTATAAAAAAATCAGTTGTTGGTGTTTACTTTTATGAAAAAAATTGAAAAATTGCTGAATCATCATAATCTGGTATGTAGCTAGTTCAATCGAAAAAATTAAAACAAAATAAAGTTTACATTTTTATCTTTTTTTTATATATTCACAAAGAAGAAGCATTCATTATACCAAATCCAAAATAAATTTGAAATTTCTTTAGTATTTTAGAAAATAGAAACAGTCAAAGATGAGTGAATTTTTTCTTATGGGAAATCACATGCATTGTCGAAACAGTCGATTTTTTTTTTCACGCGATTTTTTTCAGAAGCTGTATCGTTTTGGCAAACTTTGATAGTACCTTTAGGTCGCATATGAGCATATCTATCCATATACAAATTTTTATTTTTCGTTGGTATGCCCCTTTAAAATAAACTATTTTATCATAAAACAAGAAATGTGTGGAAAGCAACTTAAAAAATAACAATTTACCTTGTATTCAGGAAACTTTTGAATTTCCCTGATTATTAAACAAGCTGGGCAATTTTTTTTCTTTGTTCCTTGAACACACATATATTTTTTTTGTTGATATGTGTGATCACTTTGATGAACAGCTTTTTTTGGTTTCTTCAATTTTTCCTTGCCAAATTGACAAGTCTTTTTGATAAAAGATTTCACAATAAAAGGAGTGTTGTCTTTTTCATCAAATTGCACGCGACTTTTTTTTAAATCTACAAAATATTACTGTTCAGGCAAGGTCATGTGCTTCCCATTTATAAAAAGCAGCGAAAGTTTAAATGTATTTATACACATTACCAATTTACCATATATTGATTCATGCAATAGTTTCATTTGCAGTTTTTAAAAATAAACATTCTGGTGACATGAATATATAAAATTAACCAAAAAAAAAATTTACCATGATGCTTATTCGTGCATGCAACAAATTTTGAAACAGTTCGCGTTTCAAAGTCGTCTATTGCATTAAGAGCTTCTTTATTAGAGGAATACTGCACGGTTGCACCACTAAGTTCCGCTAAAGGGGATTGTTCGTTTTTCCCAATATTAATCTTTTTTGTATCAGCCATCTCAGGACAGAAAGGCTTCAATAAACTTTGTCTTTTCCTGAATTAATATTAATAAAAAACACATTATCATAATGTGCCCTCCTAATTCATTTTAACTTTACGCTAGTTGTGACACAACACTTTAGTGTCATGGTGCAACTCACGAAATTTAGATCAAAAGACGGCAGCTCGTAAAAGCTTCCGTAACCTTAAACTCGTGAAATTCGCGGACTGTGGTGTTATACAAATTATAAAGCTAAGTATAAGAATACTTAATACTTACATTGTATATATAGTGAGTAAAATGATGGTATTAAAAATACTATCAATCTAAAAAGAAAATGTATATAACATGAATTACATTCTAGGGTAGATATATTAAATACAAAACATTAATTACGTTGTAGGGTGGATATGCTGAATATAAAACAATAATTACGTTCTAGGGTAGATATATTGAATACAAAACATTAATTACGTTGTAGGGTGGATATGCTGAATATAAAACAATAATTACGTTCTAGGGTAGATATATTGAATATAAAACAATAATTACGTTCTAGGGTAGATATATTGAATATAAAACATTAATTACGTTCTAGGGTGGATATGTTGAATACAAAACAATAAATACGTTCTGGGGTGGATATATTGAATATAAAACAATAATTACGTTCTAGGGTGGATATGTTGAATACAAAACAATAAATACGTTCTAGGGTAGATATATTGAATATAAAACAATAATTACGTTCTAGGGTGGATATGTTGAATACAAAACAATAATTACGTTCTAGGGTAGATATATTGAATATGAAACAATAATTACGTTCTAGGGTAGATTTATTGAATACAAAACAATAATTACGTTCTAGGGTAGATATATTGAATACAAAACATTAATTACGTTCTAGGGTAGATATATTGAATACAAAACAATAATTACGTTCTAGGGTAGATATATTGAATACAAAACATTAATTACGTTCTAGGGTGGATATGTTGAATACAAAACATTAATTACGTTCTAGGGTAGATATGTTAAATACAAAACGATAATTACGTTCTAGGGTAGATATGTTAAATACAAAACGATAATTACGTTCTAGGGTAGATATATTGAATACAAAACATAACTTACGTTCTAGGGTGGATATATTGAATATAAAACATTAATTACGTTCTAGGGTGGATATGTTGAATACAAAACAATAAATACGTTCTAGGGTGGATATATTGAATATAAAACATTAATTACGTTCTAGGGTAGATATATTGAATATAAAACATTAATTACGTTCTAGGGTAGATATGTTAAATACAAAACGATAATTACGTTCTAGGGTAGATATATTGAATATAAAACATTAATTACGTTCTAGGGTGGATATGTTGAATACAAAACAATAATTACGTTCTAGGGTAGATATATTGAATATGAAACAATAATTACGTTCTAGGGTAGATTTATTGAATACAAAACAATAATTACGTTCTAGGGTAGATATATTGAATACAAAACATTAATTACGTTCTAGGGTAGATATATTGAATACAAAACAATAATTACGTTCTAGGGTAGATATATTGAATACAAAACATTAATTACGTTCTAGGGTGGATATGTTGAATACAAAACATTAATTACGTTCTAGGGTAGATATGTTAAATACAAAACGATAATTACGTTCTAGGGTAGATATGTTAAATACAAAACGATAATTACGTTCTAGGGTAGATATATTGAATACAAAACATAACTTACGTTCTAGGGTGGATATATTGAATATAAAACATTAATTACGTTCTAGGGTGGATATGTTGAATACAAAACAATAAATACGTTCTAGGGTGGATATATTGAATATAAAACATTAATTACGTTCTAGGGTAGATATATTGAATATAAAACATTAATTACGTTCTAGGGTAGATATGTTAAATACAAAACGATAATTACGTTCTAGGGTAGATATATTGAATACAAAACATTAATTACGTTCTAGGGTAGATATATTGAATACAAAACATAACTTACGTTCTAGGGTGGATATATTGAATATAAAACATTAATTACGTTCTAGGGTGGATATGTTGAATACAAAACAATAAATACGTTCTAGGGTGGATATAATTGAATATAAAACAATAATTACGTTCTAGGGTGGATATAATTGAATATAAAACAATAATTACGTTCTAGGGTGGATATATTGAATATAAAACAATAATTACGTTCTAGGGTGGATATGTTGAATACAAAACAATAAATACGTTCTAGGGTAGATATATTGAATACAAAACATTAATTACGTTCTAGGGTGGATATGTTGAATACAAAACAATAAATACGTTCTAGGGTAGATATATTGAATATGAAACAATAATTACGTTCTAGGGTAGATATATTGAATACAAAACAATAATTACGTTCTAGGGTAGATATATTGAATACAAAACATTAATTACGTTCTAGGGTAGATATATTGAATACAAAACAATAATTACGTTCTAGGGTAGATATATTGAATACAAAACATTAATTACGTTCTAGGGTGGATATGTTGAATACAAAACATTAATTACGTTCTAGGGTAGATATATTGAATACAAAACAATAATTACGTTCTAGGGTAGATATGTTAAATACAAAACGATAATTACGTTCTAGGGTAGATATATTGAATACAAAACATTAATTACGTTCTAGGGTAGATATATTGAATACAAAACAATAATTACGTTCTAGGGTGGATATATTGAATACAAAACAATAATTACGTTCTAGGGTGGATATATTCAATATAAAACAATAATTACGTTCTAGGGTAGATATATTGAATATAAAACAATAATTACGTTCTAGGGTAGATATATTGAATACAAAACAATATATACGTTCTAGGGTAGATATGTTGAATACAAAACAATAATTACGTTCTAGGGTAGATATATTGAATACAAAACATTAATTACGTTCTAGGGTAGATATATTGAATACAAAACATAACTTACGTTCTAGGGTGGATATATTGAATATAAAACATTAATTACGTTCTAGGGTGGATATGTTGAATACAAAACAATAAATACGTTCTAGGGTGGATATAATTGAATATAAAACAATAATTACGTTCTAGGGTGGATATAATTGAATATAAAACAATAATTACGTTCTAGGGTGGATATATTGAATATAAAACAATAATTACGTTCTAGGGTGGATATGTTGAATACAAAACAATAAATACGTTCTAGGGTAGATATATTGAATATAAAACAATAATTACGTTCCAGAATAGATATATTCAATACAAAACATAACTTACGTTCTAGGGTAGATATATTGAATATAAAACAATAATTACGTTCCAGAATAGATATATTCAATACAAAACATAACTTACGTTCTAGGGTAGATATATTGAATATAAAACAATAATTACGTTCTAGGGTAGATATATTGAATATAAAACAATAATTACGTTCTAGGGTAGATATATTGAATATAAAACAATAATTATGTTCTAGGGTGGATATATTGAATATAAAACAATAATTACGTTCTAGGGTAGATATATTGAATATAAAACAATAATTACGTTCTAGGGTAGATATATTGAATATAAAACAATAATTACGTTCTAGGGTAGATATAATTGAATATAAAACAATAATTACGTTCTAGGGTGGATATATTGAATATAAAACAATAATTACGTTCTAGGGTGGATATGTTGAATATAAAACAATAATTACGTTCTAGGGTAGATATATTGAATATAAAACAATAATTACGTTCTTGGGTGGATATATTGAATACAAAACATAACTTACGTTCTAGGGTAGATATATTGCATACAAAACATAACTGACGTTCTAGGGTAGATTTATTGAATATAAAACAATAATTACGTTCTAGGGTGGATATATTGAATATAAAACAATAATTACGTTCTAGGGTGGATATATTGAATATAAAACAATAATTACGTTCTAGGGTAGATTTATTGAATACAAAACATTAATTACGTTCTAGGGTGGATATATTGCATACAAAACATATATAAATCGAATAAATCATTAACATACATAAAATTATATTCCATCAGTTATAAAGGATACAGCTTACTATGCAAACCTCGTGTTTTCTAGTTCTGCGACTGACATGTGATGTTACTTCAAACCTACTTCCGCTTTGTAATACTGCATTCCCTTTTTCTCTTTTTAACCACTCGGGCATGTCGGCGAGAATTACGTTCTAGGACAGAGGATAAAGTGCGTACCCTAAGACAAGTGGGTCACATACGATACAAAATGGCGCGCTTTAATTGACTTCAATTTCACATTGGTTGAAAACACGAGATGCGCAATCTAGTTATATATGTGATATCTATGATTTGAATAGACGATTCACGCTCTGTGGTCTCCGTAATGGCGGACACAAGCGCCGTTTCGTGACATTCGTGGGAACCAAAGTTTGTATAGAGCAAGTTAGGAAACGGCGCTCGTGTCCGCCATTACGGAGCCCACAGACCGTGAATCGCCTATACAACTGCATGGTCGGCATGTGTTCATTTAGTTCTTGTAAGCGATACAAAGCTAGAAAACACGTATAGCGGTTGTTTTAACATTTCTAATATAAATCTTGTTATATAATATTAAATCTAGGAATTAATGTAAAGTAAATTAATATTTTGACTGGTTTTCGGCGTACAGTGTGGTTTAACAGGGTACTTTACGTTGGCGATTAAGACTAGCAGCAACCAGCTTAGTTTACATAATAGTATATGATCATACCTACGAATCTGCAGAGCCATTCTTTACTACATTTATAATCCAACATGAGTGGGCATGCGGCTCCAAACTGCTTAGAAGGTACTAGCAGATAAGGTGTTAACGTTTTCCGACTTCAGTTTTCCGATTTCATAAAGACCCGTAACGTACTAATTCAAGCAGAGGACCAAAAATAGTAACTCAGTATTGTTTTCCTCAATGTCACTTTGATATTAGGCAAATTTTACACAGATACCTTAAGTTCCGTTGCCGGATATACGTGTTAAAGTTTGTGGGCCAAAAAGTAAAATCATGGCAATTTACATTCAAAACTGCAGCTAGATACACCAGTTTATGGTATTGTTATGCGTTTTTGTTTGTATTTTTATATTTTAAACATGTTCGTTTATGTTTTTAGTTAGTAAACTTGATATTTTCTGTTTTTTACTCTTTAATCGATTGAGTGTTCAATAAAAGTTGATTATTTTTGTGAGGTTGATTATTGTGATAAAATATAACATTAGTAGAAAGCCATTTTTACGCGCAGAAGTGCTTGGTTTTAAAAAATCGCAATATTTAAACGAAAAACAGCACCCAGCAATGATAAAATGCTATGCTGTGGGCTCCGTAATGGTGGCGTCTATGACGTCATAGACGCGCGACATTAGATAACAAGACACGGTCAGAACAAACATTTCCTTAAAATCTGGCTTATTAACTACGTTAAACGATCACTATTTTTTTAATAACTTGCATAATATATATATATATTTAAAATTTATATATATATATATATATCAAAAACGAAAAAACACGTTAGGTCCCATTGGCCTTTGAATAGTGAAGTGGGAACTGTGCGCTTGCTCTACTTTGTTTATGAACGACTTTAGAATCTCCAAGGATACGGAAAGCCTTTTTCCAAATATATTTCTATTATTATTAATGACGAGGCTATACTGTACTGAATTAAAGTTTTGGTGCTACTGAAGAAGGTGCTAGTAAAGAATATTCCCCCCACCTTATTTGCTAACCACTAACCCCTAGGTTAACGGGTTATAATAATAATAATATAATAACTTTTATTTGTCTCTTCGATTACAGTAGCGAAGAATAAGAAATGTTTCAAACGAAAAGACAGGATATAGCGACAAAACAACAGTTGTTAAAACACGCTTACAGTTAAAAACATATTTACATTTAGTTGGAAGAAAATAAGCGTGGTCGCTCGCTACACCTAACAGACAAACGAGCCATTTATTTTAATTAAGTTAAACTTCTAATAGAAACAAAAGTGTGCGCAAAGATACGACCCGTACAATGGGGGGAGTCGGCTTTAAAGAGAATTGACCCAAAGATTGGGCCCTTATGGAAAAACAAAACCCCAAGGGTTAGGTGTTGATGGTTAGGGGGTTAGTGGTTATAGGGGTTAGTTAGTAGTTAGTGGTTTTGGGGGTTAAGGGTTAGTGGTTAGCAAACAAGGTGGGGTGACTCTTCACTAGCACTGTAAAGAATCATTGACCTCAAACTACTAACCTATATAACCACTAACGTAACCCCCTAACCACCAACCAAGGTGATCCTAGAATACAGAAATTATAGCGGCCATTACCGATACTTTTTACTGGTGCCACCAACCTAAAATTTGGACACTACTAACTAGACCCCAGCGGTACCGATTCTAAAATAAAAAAATTCGAAAAATATTAATTATGAATATTAATATTCGTCATAAAAACATATTTATAGAATTTTCGCACGAATAAGCTTTGAATATGTTATAGCGCTACGTAATAGCTACAAAATAAAACATTTTTTTCTTTAAAAAAATGGGGGCTTGGGTGTGAAATATTAAAAAGTATGATGATCATAAATTGAATCATATAAATATCAAATTTTCAATTTTTTTTGCGAAAATATAACTTACGCATACATCTATGTATGTCACTAACATACCATTCCTATTAAAAAAATAATTAAATTTAATTTTTTTGAATTATGAATATTAATATTCGCCATAAAAACATATTTATAGAATTTTCGCACGAACCAGCTTAGAATATGTTATAGCGCTACAAGATAGCTACAAAATGAAACATTAATTTTTCAAAAAAATGCGGGCTTGGGTTCAGAATACAGCCTAGTATGGTCATAACTTTAATCCCTCATACATTTATTTGCACGACGCAAAAATTATACACATTATCAAAAATAATATAATGAACAGTAAATACGTATATATTTAAATGTGATGTTTTGGATTTAAATAGAGTCTTCGACTGCCGCATAATTTACTTTATCCTATCCGTGCGTAAGTATACCTGAGAAACATCGAGAATTCAATTTATTTGTTTCAATTAATACAAAAGGTTTTTTGTTCTCAAAGCCTCTAAGATTAGGGCCTTTAATTGATATGCTCGGTCCAATTGTATCGGACAATATTGAATTGACTAAAGCAGGATTGTAAAAGTTGTAAATCCGGACGGTGATCGTTTAATTTTATTGAAAATCCGGACGTAATATGTTTTACTTGCGTCTGTCACCCAAGCTACCAAATCTTGTTATAAAGCGTATTACTGACTATCACCACGACACCACAGTCTAGTGCGGGCGCCTGTGCGATAGAAACCGTTGTTAAAGCTGCGATCTAATGTTTTATGTTCGTCGCGTGTTCGTAATAATCAGCTAATGAAGTCGCTCGAGTAACAAACATTGCCGTGCTGCAATTTGACATTTTGCGCTTAATTGTTACGTCACATGTCCTATTGCAACATAACTATTAACTATGACATTTCATTACGTAACAATCGGAAGGAATGCCCACTGCCCAACGAACCACGAGATCGTAACATCCTGTATAAGCGTCACATTTTTATGCTCTGCGCCGGCGTAGGAAATAAAGAAAGACGCATGCGGTAGCATACATTCTACACCTAACAAACGAAGCAATCGTTGTGAATTTATTCTCGTGACAAGTGACGTAATGAAACTCTGGTTCTCGTGCGGTGCCAACGAACGATGTTTTTTGGCTTCTGTCCAAGCTCGGCCGGGAAAATACTTTGTAATATCATGTTACAATTTGCGTTGGTTCCAATTTACTGATAGCGTCGCTCCTCGCTCTTATATTTGCACCAATTAAAATTCACATAAACGCAATTTACCTGCATTTATTAAAGTTTAAACTATAAAGCACATAAACCACAATTGTTTTCTAAAATTTTAATAGTTTATCAAAGGTATTATGACGTAATTATCGTTACATTTTTAATCCACGATGAACGTGCGTAAAACTTTTCATTTGTTTCTACCGATTTAGATACGTCGTTTTTAAGAAATGTAACATTTTAAATTCACCGCATAAAGGTTCCATGTGACATGATTTGTGACAAAATTAGTATAGTAGGTGTTAGGAAAATGCATTTTTTTAATGTTTGCACGAACCGTTTCGTCATTTTAGCTATTCGCCGTGTTCTCGCAATGTAACCGATGCGATTAAAATAGAGCGCGCGTTTATGTCGTCAATAATTACGGAACAAAGAAACCAAAGAGTATATTGTCGGCCGAATGTAAGAAAGTTGAAGTATACCTTCATTTTGTAGCTATTACGTAGCGCTATAACATATTCTAAGCTGGTTCGTGCGAAAATTCTATAAATATGTTTTTATGACGAATATTAATATTCATAATTAAATTTTTTTTATTTTAGAATCGGTACCGCTGGGGTCTAGTTAGTACAGTGTCCAAATTTTAGGTTGGTGGCACCAGTAAAAGGTATCGAAAATGGCCGCTATAATATCTCTATTCTAGGATCACCTTGGTTTACCACCAACCTCTAACACTTGGCACCAGCCTCTAACCTATATCGAAACAGAGATCAATTTCGTCTTTATATTAAGCCTTCGCGACTTAGATTTCATTTTTGTTGCATTCTATCAGAAAGAAACAGTGCAAAATGCAAGACAGCTTACCCGTTACCGAATATGTTACTTTGTAAGCGATTATTTTTTTGAGTTGATATCTTTGACTACTGGATTGGAGCAATTGTCGTTAAGTGTCTTGCCCAAGGACATATTTGACCACAGTGGTAGGGTTAGCAGGGAAGAGCCTTAAATCCGTTACCTCCTGTGCTCTGGGTCACAGGCAGGCGTACTAACCTATTGTGCTTTGGCGCGGGACAATGATTAGTGACCACTGGTTGGATCAGTGGTCGTTAGAAGTACCTAATAAAACTACAGGTTGCATGCGGTTGCAGATATTTTGGTTATTTCAACCAGAAACGCTACGCGGCGACGTCCAAAAAATGTAAAATGACCATACGAGTGTAACAAACCAAATTTTGGTCCGATACCTCGGATGGTTTTTTAAGTTATGGTCAAAAAACCATTACGCGGTTGCAAATGGTTGCAGATATTTTGGTTATTTTGATAACTTAAAAACCAGTCGAGGTAACGGACCAAAATTTGGTTTGTTAAACTCCTATGATCATTTGACATTTATTGGACGCGTAGCGTTGCTGTTAAAAATAACCAAAATATCTCCAACCGTTTGCAACTGCGCGGAACTGTTTGCAACCTGTAGTTTTATTAGGAACCCGTTGTTGGGTTGTCCAAGGACACATGTGCCCGCAATAATAGCAGCAAAGAGTATTAAGCCCAATACCTTTAAGCAGGATTGTAAAAGTTGTAAATCCGGACGGTGATCGTTTAATTTTATTGAAAATCCGGACGTAATATGTTTTACGTGCGTCTGTCACCCAAGCTACCAAATCTTGTTATAAAGCGTATTACTGACTATCACCACGACACCACAGTCTAGTGCGGGCGCCTGTGCGATAGAAACCGTTGTTAAAGCTGCGATCTAATGTTTTATGTTCGTCGCGTGTTCGTAATAATCAGCTAATGAAGTCGCTCGAGTAACAAACATTGCCGTGCTGCAATTTGACATTTTGCGCTTAATTGTTACGTCACATGTCTTATTGCAACATAACTATTAGTATTAACTATGACGTTTCATTACGTAACAATCGGAAGGAATGCCTAATGCCCAACGAACCACGAGATCGAAACATCGTGTATGAGCGTCACATTTTTATGCTCTGCGCCGGCGTAGGAAATAAAGAAAGACGCATGCGGTAGCATACATTCTACACCTAACAAACGAAGCAATCGTTGTGAATTTATTCTCGTGACAAGTGACGTAATGAAACTCTGGTTCTCGTGCGGTGCCAACGAACGATGTTTTTTGGCTTCTGTCCAAGCTCGGCGGGGAAGATACTTTGTAATATCATATTACAATTTGCGTTGGTTCCAATTTACTTATAGCGTCGCTCCTCGCTCTTATATTTGCACCAATTAAAATTCACATAAATGCAATTTACCTGCATTTATTAAAGTTTAAACTATTCTTGGTTGCTTGCTTAAAATTATATCGGGAATAAAACAATTATATGAAATACAGAAGCAAATAAACCACAATTGTTTTCTAAAATTTTAATAGTTTATCAAAGGTATTATGACGTAATCATCGTTACATTTTTAATCCACGATTAACGTGCGTAAAACTTTTTATTTGTTTCTACCGATTTAGATACGTCGTTTTAATAAATGTAATATTATTTTAAATTCACCACATAATGGTTCCATGTGACATGATTTGTGACAAAATTAGTATAGTAGGTGTTGGGAAAATGCATTTTTTTTAATGTTTGCACAAACCGTTTCGTCATTTTAGCTATTCGCCGTGTTCTCGCAATGTAACCGATGCGGTTAAAATAGTGCGCACGTTTATGTCGTCAATAATTACGGAACAAAGAAACCAAAGAGTATATTGTCGGCCGAACGTAAGAAAGTTGATTTTAATATAAATAGGATTTATTTCTACTAAAAAAATCCGGACGTTTTTCGACGATCCGGACGGTGACATTATCACTGAAAAAGGGGTATTTTTGCAATCCTGCCTTTAAGTGGGGGCAGACGCGCTAACTAGTCATGGCACCAACCGCATGACTTTTTCGCAAAAAGTATACAGTAGTTGGCAGTTGGACATGAGAAACATCTTGTTGTCAAAGTTTTATGATTTTGATTTTACATCACCCAGCACAGCGTATTAGTTAATTGAATTCTATCAAGTTAAATGGGGTGTGGTTCTAGCCAACAGTCTAGTGTGCAGTTGGCACATACCATTACAGCACATCAATCCATCAGACAGCAGATAGTTGCACCACATACTAAAGTTTTGACTCAAGAGCTAAATGCTTTTCAACCTTTATCTCTGACAGTAGATCATGAGATTCCACCTATACCTCCACCAACGAACTATAAGAATATAACTTCAACTGATTCTACCAAGAAACAAATGGTATGTAGATACCTAAAAGCATTATAAAGTGTGTTTTATATACCGGCGATATTGGTTGCACCAGTAATGTCAAGTTTCCTGTTTTGTTTATTACATGTTAGGATTACTTTCAGACAAGTGGTTCCCAAACTTTATCTACTAGTACTCGCGTACCACTTTTTGGTTCATGCAGCGTTCTCGTACCACCTACATAATAAACTACTAAAGGCTCATGATCATAAACAACTAATTTTAAACAGTGAAATAAGAAACCGCTCGCATACATATTTTTTCGACGGGAATTCGCAACACAAACTTGGCACTGGCTTACTCAAAGTTGTGTGTAAAATAGATGTGATTTGTAGAAACCGATCGATATCAATTTTTTCCACCGATACCGATATTTTTAGCTTTTACCGATAACGATATTTTACCGATATTTGATACTATAGCGAAACATGTGAAATGATCAGTATTAATCAAAATTAATACCTGTATTCAAGATACTGCTAGTTAATCTAGAGAAAAATGGTTGGTCATCACTTAGTCTGCATGTTCTTAATAGGTAACTCCAAATATGTTGCTTTTGTACAAAACTAGGTCGCACGTAAAGGCCAAACATACGACACACGTGGACCTTAAGCTGTAACGCACGTGGACGATTAAACAGAGTTACAGGCTGTATTAAACACTGTAAATATTGTAAAAGAAGTAGCACTGCTGTATATTTACAATGTTTTCTTAGCCAAGCAGCATGTTTAATACAAAATAATGGAGTTTTACACCTGAATTTATTGCATCATAATTGCGATTTGTTGAACTGCCAATTCATTACCAAATAATAGCAGTTCACGCGTTAATTATTTGCGTCGTAATAGCGATTGTCCCTTTGATTATTTAGCCTGCAGGTGCTTAAAACCTTCGGTACCACAGTTTGGGAAACACTGCTTTAGACCTTAGTTATGTAAATATATATAGATGGTTTATTTAGATGTTCATCAGTTGCAGTTCTAAAGTTAAAGAACAAGAACTTAATTTTTCTGATAATTTTTTCTCTTAACTTTATTTTTAATTGCAGCTTATTACTGAAGAAATGGTGTATGATTTTGAAGCAATAGGTGTGGTAATTAATGCCCATGAGAGAAACAACATAATAGCTATACATGAAGATAAAAATCGACAACTACATGAAATACAAGCAGAAATAATTGCTCTTAAACAAAGATATAAAGAGCTCAAAACAAAAAGGTAAGATTGTTTAGTTGTGCTATTACTTAAACATTAAATCAATGTTATAATTAAGCAGCAAATACAGTAAAGCCGGGTGGACACAACAGAACATTTAGTTTTACGTTTTATTTTTGTGTAAAAACACAGAACTGAAGAAAATGTGAAGGTATAAAATTAAAGTAATGAAACCGAAAACTGTGTACATATAAAACAAAAGTACTACGACTAAAACATGTGTATGTATAAAATAAAAGTAACCATACAAAAAAACTAAGGTAGAAGTATAAGATAGATACCAACACTGAAAAATAATGAACTATAAAAGTTAGCAATTGAAAAATTGAATAACAGTGCTAAAGTATATCAGCATACTGGCGCTGAAAAAGCACTAAGGGGTAATGAAGAAGTGAACAATTAAAGTGCATAGAATGTTAACAGTTACAACGACTCAGTTGTAACTGGTGTAATATCAGAATAGAGTATATTTGTAATTTGCAGTAACTGCAACAATATTTGGTGGTTTGCTCCTCAACTCTGATGCCACGAATGCTGCAAAGTGGTCAAATTTTTCAGTTGCAGATGGGGTACTTAAATTTTCCAATCTATTGCTTGACTTTTGAAGTACATTGAGCATTTGACTTTATGATACAAAGAAGGTTTGTTATTAACAAAGTTATAAATAAGGTCTCATTTACTAACCTGAATTTTAAAACTACTATCAGTTGATTTTTTTGTCGTTACTTAGAAGGCTCTGTTTCAGTGGACATAACTGTTTGTGGGCTATTTGCTGGCTCTGAGTCCAGTAAAAAAGTCATATCACCCTCCAGTTCAACAGCAGGGCTTTCACATTGAGTAATGTTTGTTGCTAAGCTGTGAGCTTCTTCATTAATTAAAAAATTATCTTTGGTTCTGCAAATGGAGTTGCAAATTCAATTGACAGCCAAATGACAGAAATTCTGAAAATACCTTCTGTGTTTTATGCAGCTGTCTAAAAAGTGTAGTTGCTTAAAATAGGACCATGTTTCCGGTGCTTGAGAAGCTGATCCACTTGGTACTTCTGTACTTTTCTTATGTTCTGAACTGCAATTAATTATGAAGACAATTTATACATGGAAAGACTGCTTTAAACAAAACCTTTATACCTGTGCAATTCATTTATTCAGCAACTTCTTTCCATGCACTTTCAGTTTTGTGTTTGTTCTGATATTGGTTGTACAGTAACGGCAAGCGTGAAATTATATTAATTAATTTTCTATTCAAATTTTCATCATCCATATTTTCTAATTACTGTACAGTCTGAAAACAAAGTTCAATTATAGAAAGAAAAGAACACCTGAAAGCATCCAAAGATTTTAATTAATGATTAAAGACACTTCAATTATGTTAACCAATTCTCCATTGCCATGGCACAGCACCAGATGTATTTAAATATTTACATAATTGATCCCTAATGAATCTTGCATCATTGCCATAATAATTGGAGCCAATATCCCTAATTCTATGAAAATTTATAGAATTTGAAACGGTTTGCCTCCAAGAACCTTCCTCACTTTCACCAGAATTTAGACCTACATCTTCTAGTTGTGGTTTGCAACTGCTGAACTTGGCAGAAAGTTATGCAAAACTACACTTGCTTGTACAACGTTTTCTGCAAGATTAGGGCTGCAATGTTATAATAAATTTGCCAATGAACAGCTAAAATTCCAGAAGCATTTTCAACGACCCTGCGTGGCCGACTCAATCTATAGTTAAACATGTTTTTTTGTTGTGGGCAAGAACTTCCCTGAATATGGTTTCATGAGGTACTTCTTAAGAGGACAAGCATCATCCCCAACAACAACATATGGACAAATAAAAGAAGAATTTTTTAACTTGGTCGGAAAAGGAACACCAAGCATACTCTTGTCAAATCTTTTCCTCATTTCTGAGTTTAGAAATACACCCCCATCGCTGTGACGTCCAGAATGGCCAATATCGGCCCGTATAATTCTGTAATGAGCATCACATAATGCCAAAAGGATTATTGAAAAATATCCTTTATAATTGTAGAACTCGGAACCACTGTTTGGTGGGCTCTTTATTCTAATGTGTTTGCCACCAAAACCACCGAGACAGTTGGGAAAGTTCCATATTTGTTCAAAGTCCTCAGCAGTCTTTATCCAATCTTCTGAAATTGGTGGTTTGACATACTTTGGTCCAAGCACATTCCAAATAGCAGAACATGTTTCCTTTAAAATCAATCCAACAGTTGTATGTCCCACTCGAAATGAATAAGAAAGTTGTTTTTGTGGAGATCCAGTTGCCCAAAATTTTAAAAGTATAATTGCTGATTGCAATTAATTACATTAAAGTCAACACATTAAATTATACCTTAGGGTTAAGATTATTCTCTGCTTTGGTCTAAGGGGCTTTCAGAAGTTTGTGTGTTGTTTTTGGATCACTGGAGTTAATTGTTGCAACTGGTCTGGAGTCATTCCGGCATACTGCCAGAATTTTTCCTTATCACTTCCGCTCAGCAATTCATCAACAAGTATGAATTCTGATTAAGTGTCTCTTTCTTTAACATCTCATCAACCCAAACACTTTGCCAGTTATTTAAATCAATTTTATTATATTGCAATTTGAAATTAAGAGTAAAAGGTCCATTTACCTTTTGTTACGGCAGTGTGCATTGGACTTAACGGCCATACTGGCAACTAAGGAACACAAAAACGTTAAAACAAGTGCGGAAAACAAGTCGTGCATGAATACCAATGATAAGAAAAACACAAAAGAACACAAATAGTGGAAAGAAACACATGCAAAACTAAACTAACAGACAATATACAAATACAGTCAACCCCGTTTAATCGACCCACGTTTAATCGGACCACCCGCTTAATCGGACCAGTTTGGCTTGGTCCCGATGTGGTTCAATTAAACGTTGACTGTATTACGTAAACAATAAAACTAGTTCGGGGGTCAATCAATTAAGTGCTAAACCCACAACATTACAAAAATATTAATAAAAGCTATTTTAACTGTAAAACTAATCGGTGATCACTAACCGCTGTTTAACCCACATTTTTTTATCTACTGGCAAAGAATTTTGAAATTACATGGAATTTAGTGGTGCCTAAAGAATGACCGTGTTCAATATTCTGTAACAAGTAATCCCAGAACATACACATTTTGTACTGCTTTATATTGGTCACATATTACTACTGTAAATGTATTTCGACATAGCTAGTTATGTTTCGTTATAATTGCCAATGTCTCTTGCCCAGTATCGCGCGAACTCGAATATTGCGTGCGAATATTTGTTACGCACGTGATAAAATCTATAATTTATATTGATGCTCAACTCGTCAACACAACAGGTTGCTTTCGTGATTGCACTACAGCACATGGGATTCACCGGCGAATAATGCCGTCTGTGAGGTAACACGTGTGTGACGCAAGCAAGTGTGCGGTATATATGTGTAGAAGACGATGCAAGGTTATTGTTTTAACGGTGGAAAAAATGGGGTGTGAGAAAGAAACTGGAAGTCTACCTTCTTTTAACTACGCTTTAACGATGTTATAATTGTCTCCCTTTTATCGTGCGTTTTAATTATTGTAACACGTTGAGTAGAGCCGACCGATATAGATTTATTCAAACATATACTGATATTTTGTAAATTACAGTTACTGAAAACCGAGATTTTAATGCGTCTAAAAACTTGACCAAATAAAACCCAAAAATCTGATATAGCTAATAAAATCAAACTACAGGCACAATTATTATTAATTAGTTCTTAGTGAACTTGTAACTAATTATTTGGTAATGTGTAATTGTTTTCAAAATACTCTTACATCGGTTCCATTAAACAATATATAAGTATGAATGAGTTTACTTTTATGAACAAATTAGCGCTCTGCAATAAGTGGATAAAAGTGCCAACTCTTAGTAGCTCAACAGCATATGTGACACAAGAGACCGAGAATTTGCTGAAGTCACACTTTGTTGTTGGCGTCACACACGAATCTTTGTAAATTGGCACATCCCTAGTCTGCAATAAATTGTTTAACGTTCACATGCGTCGTACTTTAGTTCTTACTGGCATGGTAGTTTACCGTTCACAATCGTTGTAGTTTGACTTTAACGTAAGTTGTATTTTAACCTTAACCTGGGTCGTAGTATAACCTTCACGTTCATCGTAGTTAGTATATTGATATTCGTCATAAAAACATATTTATAGAATTTTCGCACGAACCAGCTTTGAATATGTTATAGCGCTACGTAATAGCTAATAAATGAAAAATTTTTTTTTCAAAAAAATGGGGGCTTGGGTGTGAAATATTAAAAAGTATGATCAAAACTTGAATCATATAAATATCTAATTTTCAATTTTTTTGCTAAAATACCTACATAGGTACCTGTAGGTCGAAATTAAAGTTTCATTTTTTAGGTACCTATGTAGGTCGTACCTTAGACTTCACTTGCGTCTTATTTATGCGTCAAAGTTTGACCTTTATCGATAAAATATTGGTATCAAATATCCGTAAAATATTGATATCCGTAAAAGCTAAAATGGTCGGTTTCGGTAAAGGTGGAAATAATTGATATGGGTTGGTCTCTAATTGTCACAACAAGAACTGAAAAATTTTGTTTTTTGCATCAACAAACGCCTAACATAACAACAACAAAAAAATTCTTAGGTTTTTTGCCCTAATTTACTAAGGTTAAATGCGCAGCAGTGATTACAAGCGACTTATGAGAGTTTTCTAATCTGTGACTACTGTGTTAAATTTTACCAAAAGTGATCAATTTTTTAGTAAAGAAGAACATGCTGAAGTAGACGACATTAAAAAACTAAAGTCGATGGTCAAGTTTTTCAGCAATCAGGAACAATATGACAGAAAACTTTCAGAGCAAGAAGAGGTTAGTTATTATTGCATTATGAACGAATTGTAGGGAGAGGCCATATCAACTAACTATATAAGAAGGGGTTTGAGGACATTTTGTTGTGTTACTGCGAATGTTCAATATGGCAAGAGGTTTTAAAGCCTTTGCTGGCTCTGTCTTGAACTCAGGTTCGTTTGAACTTTTCTTTACTACACTAAAGAACAGCTCAACCTCGCATGATTAAGTCTGTAGCCTGTAAATTTCCGGCTTTAATATTTTTTATCTTTGAAAGAATAGAAGAATAGACAAAAGTATTTTTAAAAAGCATTTTTATCTTAATCAATATCAAACTATCTTTTTTTATATGTATATTTTGTACTTCTACCATAATCATTTCAGTGAATAAAAAAGTTGTGGTCTGTTGTATTCATCAGTAAGGCTCTGGAAAACACTAATTGCTTAACAAAAGAGATTGATTAACTTTGAAACAGAAGACATAGTTTGCAATGCACTCAAATTGATCCACCCAATTTTGTTGGAAAGAAAGTTATGTTCTTGTTGGGGACAGGTCTCCTGGACTCTGACTCTTTTTATTTTATTATTGGTACTATTAGTCAAATGCGCAAATCTTTCGAATTGTTTTATGGATTGCAGATTACGGTACAAAAACTAAAATAAAAGAACAATAGTAAATAAGCACGTAAATATAAGAATAGACAATTATTGCAAAAAGATATATTATATACCTGAAAATATTTGGCTATTAACTAATTCTGTTCACTACAGAAGTTCAGCACGAGATCCATTTAAATTTCTGAAGTAAAACTAAACTGAAATTGCCACATAATGAGAAAGAGATTATAAAAGAAAAGAGGCAATGACGTAACAGAAAGAGAGAACTGAAAGATAAATCAATTTAATACATTTTTGGGTAAATAAATAACTACACGTCAATTACAGTTTTCCCTTAAGAATATCCCATAGGTTTTACTCCTGGTAAATCTGACATTAAATTTCATACAAACGATAGTAGTCTTAGGAAATACTTCTCAATATTCAACTTTAGTGCAAGTTCTCATAAAAAGTAGAGAGGTAAAATAATCATAAATTTAAAATATCTTTAATTTTTAAACAGATTTGATTAGTTTGTGAATATATATCACTAATTAAACTAATATATGCTAATTTAACTAGAATCGAAGAAAATACATACCTATATGTCATTGTATTTATTTTAGATAATATGACTAAAAATTCCACTGTAGTACCCTTACAATACATTTTCAAAGCTACAAAAGCTTGCGAAGCCTAAAATGAAAAATACCCTATGCTAATCGGTATTGGCGCGATAAGAAGGTAACAGCAAAACTTGGGACACAGCTGTAGAAAAGGTGCTAAATGTGTACCTATCCAAAATAGCCCCTGCTTCAGATTGTAAAATATTTTTAGGAATATTGGTAAAATATTTCTGTGTTTCCTCTTTGGAAACTACCGATTTTTTTCCAGCTATTCGCGGTAAAACGGGCAAATCAATTTATAACTGTCCTACATCTACATCTGTTTCAAAGAAATACGCAGCTATATTTTTATTATTCAAGCTACTTAATTCCCAAATCCAATTGTTGGACATATGGTGGTATTTATGGGGCTACCAAATTGGAAGAAGCAGCAATTATGTTCTTGTTTAGGTTTTTGGGTGAATCCATACCAAAAACTAACCATGTAGTTTAAAGATGACATTGATCGTTTTGCTACTAAATCTGTCTTACAAGCATCATGACAAAATTTGGCTTTAAAGCCATTTAACTTTGCCTGAGCGCCACAATACGTTTTGCAATTTCTAGTAATGTTAAACCTACATTCATTGCGTTCTCAGCTTCGTTGCGGTACTTCGCTTAAATGTGCTTCTCAATGCTGCTTATTCCTTTTCTAAAATCTTTCCATCCGCTTTTATTAAAAAACATGGGCTCCATGCGTTAGCATGAACCGATGCTATACATCCTCTCTTGTGCCCAGCAACAGGTGGAACAGCGGTAACTTCCATCAATTACCCTATTTACATGACGGTTTAAGTCAGATTCAAATCCGACTCATTAATCCACTACTCTCGTTTTCAGCGATGAGAAAAAGGCGAATCGGATTGAAGCCAACCGATCCGCAATCCGCTCAGACTAGTGGTTTACGGGTCGGATTTAGGAAACGAGTTAAATTGAACAAGCGAGAATACACTCTATTCGCGGTATTTTAATAGTTTAAGTTTAAGCAGTCGCAAAGATTTTCAGGAGAGATATGTAATTGGTAAATGCTAATGTGCAATGAAATTGGAGTACATTCTACCGGTATGGCAGTGGAAATCGCAGAAATAGATTTTTTAAAGCGTTGTTTTGTTCGGAATTGACCAAAAAGGTAAGTAAAGGATCTCTATAAGCAAGTCTTCTGTGGGCAATTGTCTTAAGCGGTAAGTTATTCTAATTTGATACTTTCTGCGAATTTTATATTATTTTCTATTTTTATTACAATTAAACTGTATATATCTGTAGACTACCAGTACCAGTATTTAAATTGCGTTATATTTTAGATTTTGCTTGGCAATTAACAAATGTTTATTACCATGCCTGAGAGAAGAAATGTTGGATATTGCCAAAAAAATAGATAAATATCATTCTTTTCCTCAGGTAGCCTGTTTAAAACGTGTTAAATTAGATAGTCTGTGTATATAATTTTAGTAAATTATGTTGCCTTATTTTTAACAGTTATTGGTTGCATCAATGACACCCATATTCCTATAACAGCACCAATTGGTGGGAAGAAAGGCTATACTAACAAGAAAGGATGGAAATCTATGGTTTTGCAACCTTAAGTGGGGAAACTTTACAACAATACTTGCAAAAATTTTTAACTGACAAACATTTATTTTAGGTTTTGTAACATTGATGTTGTTATGTCGAGAAGTGTCCATGATGGAGCAGTTTTTAAATAGTCCGGGTTGTTTAGCTATTTAAACAGTTGGCCGAGGCGAGTAAAAGTTGTACCCCAATTAAAATATAACCTATCATGATATATATTTTGTTATTACGACACCTATTTTGTTAAACGAAGTTGAAATTCCCTTATTATTTTGGGTAACCCGGCATACCCACTACTGCCATCACAGCAGTATTCGTATTTGTGTGTAAAATGCATTTGGTGGCGTATACTAAGTAAGAAAATATGGAACAAAAAATACTGCCTTTTACCAAAATGTTTTAGATTTTTCTTTCATCTATTATCCTCAGCCATACTCACTTCCACAATTACCTAACGACCCACATTCTGCTGGTAGCCGTGTTAGACAAGCCATTGTAGATTTGCAAACCACTTAGCCTTTTTAACAGTCTATGCGATTTGTAAAATAGTTAACTGTTACCTTCTTTTGGTTTGCAACCCAAGTGTTCTGTTCATTATTATTACCTATTTTGTATTTTGATACTATTACAGCTAACAATAATATGTTTTGTAAGTTAATGAACAGTATGAAAGGTAAGAAATGAATAATATAAAACATTGAGGCACAAGAAGTAAATGAAATAAAAATCAATGAAAGTTATTTAGTAGTACTACTGCCAGCTGCATCTGGAGACATTTGCAAAACAATTGGGGGCTCCTGATTAGGAACCAGTACATTTATGGCTCGACTTGCATTGTTCATACTCTGTACCATTATTTCTTAATTTCAGATCCTTGGCACATTCTTTTTTTGTATGAGTCATGAATTCCCTCCTTTTTCCCCTCTAAACATTAAAAAAAAACTGTTCAACCTGTTTACAAGTAATATGTAACTCACCACTCTTACAATCAAGCTCTGGTGTTCCAAGTTCTTTTCGTTCAGTAACCAGGCCTTTTTTAATTGCAGCACATATTACATTAACCTACACAAAAAAACACCAACAGATACTCACCATACTCCTGTACCATTGTATCGACCATGATGGATTTTCCTTCCACTGGCTATAGATCAATATATATGTTAAATTAACAAAAATAAACCTCACATTAATGCAATAGCAGTGAAACAAAGTAAACATTTCATTCGGTGCAAATAAATGCCTTACTTTTGTTCTTGGACGACAAGACAGCAATGCATTTAGCTTTCCAAAAAATGGCCACTTAGCAGTTTCTGCTCTAGATTTTGACACATTTTAGTATATTATGATACTGCGCTTAAGGATTCTTCCACTGTACCAATACTTGTTTCCTGTATTATAAAAAAACTTTGCAGTATTGTTGATTTCGCCTTGTCTTCCGTCAGTTTTCTTTAATTATGTTTTTCCTTAAATTAAATCTGTTAAATGCAAGGTCTTCTCTTACATAGGCTACTTTCTTACTAATGATAAAACAAAATCGTTAGTAAAATAGAATTCTGCAAACAATACTTCCCTGTGAGGTTCTGCAACTTATATATACTTCTCTGTGTCTAGAAATAAACCTGCTACAACTTCTACAATACAGGCTCACCAGGAGTTTAAGATGGTTAACGACTTCCCATTAAATAACACTGTGGTCGATTTATCACTTATCCCAGTTCCCACTCCCAAATGAAAGCAGAGAGACAATTTAATATCGTTAAAAGCATACTAAAGAGCAACACAATGGGAGGCTCACTATTGTAGTAATCCACTTTAGGGAAAAACATAGTGTGTGGTGATACTAATCTGGGGCGGCATTATGAACACATCTCGCGAAGTTTAGTGTGCTCAGTAGTGAGGTACTTATTCGTTAAACCGCCTTTTTGTATTACGAAGCACTATCTCGCTAACTCAAACTTGGAAAATCACTTGCTATCTAACGCGGAACTCAGACCTAGTTCATAGCTAAATTTTGTATTTGACGCAAAAGTAATACACATAACTAAGTTATGTACGCCTTATTTGCATTGAAAACTTCGAGTAAGCGTTTAAATGTCACAGGGAAAAGGACAGAAATGACAGATGTACAATTATTTTCGGAAAAACGTATGCCAAAGGCGGTGATACAGGAATCTCTTGCACGAAGATTTGAAACCGTAAAGCAGCAGTAAAAGATGCATTTCAGTTGAAGAGCAAATTTTAATATCACTGAAAGTTTTAGCTTCTGGAATTTTTTAAAAATCCATTGTTTCCCAACAAACTGTCATCAGTTTATACGAATTTCAGACAGAAATTTTATCGCACAGTTTCCAGGTTTGGTAGGTGCCATCGATGGTACCCATATTCCCTTCATTGCACCAAGTAAAGATGTGCACCTCAACTAAAGCATCCATTTCAACTGCTGTCCACCTTGGGGCCCTTTTTTACGACTTTGCTGCCTTATTCTCTCACTTAAACCCGGCATTGCACGAGGTTTTTGCGAGTCGTCTCAAGCGAGTTTCCTTGCTTGCTATCGTTTTAGCGAGCTTGTTAACTTAACAAGTGAACAAATTTTCATAATGGCGCCCCACACAGTTAAGTTCCGAAGGTCCTAAAAAGCTATGAGATAAGCTGTTCTTGCTAATATCAAAACCGTGTAATCAAACTTACTAAAAACATTTTCAAACAACCCTGCCATAAATTTCCACTTGTCAACTTTCAATCCTATTAAAACGCGCCATGTAAATACGACGTTTTAGCAGATCGGATTTGAAAATCGTGTGGCGTCATCTCAAGTTGGATTGAATTCAAATCCAAAGTAAATGCAGATTGACCCTGAAGGGGCAGGCCCACCTCGGGAATCAAAGCCAGTGTTTGCATTATTGTTCTATGTATTTTTGCCCACTTTACTAGGTCTCTGTATGTAAACAATGGTATGGTTACATACAACATAATTCAATTTACTATATGCGAAAAACTTTGAGGGTTTAGCAGATTTTAATTACTAACATAAGCCAGATTAATAAAATTGTCAAATAATAACCATAAGTGTATTAGACTCTTGTTATTGTTTGTGAGGCTCTTTTCCACCTATCCAATTCCCTAATTCTTGCATTTACTTTTAAACCTCTTGAACAAATTCGAATCTTAATATATTTTTATGCAATATATTATAGTTCTTTAGTTTTAAAACCAAGTTATTAAGTACTTAACATTTATTTTTAACAGTAAGAACGAAAGCAGTATTTTTAAAACAATATTAAATTCTAAAATTATAATTGCTTTCCATTTTTTTTTAATTGAACATTAATCTATAAATTGTCCCATTTTAAAAGAAGCTAATTAGCAAATAAATGATAAGCATGACCAGCGTGACAAACCTAAAAAATTGCTATAGCTAGACAAAGTTATGAAGTATGTGTAATGACTATGGATTACGCATCAGGCGTATGTAGTATGCTTTTTAACACAAGTCAAACTTTTATTATCGTTAGACACAACAAAGGAAACACACTTTTAATTAAACTTTTTATATTTAATGGAAATATGTAGTGTACATAAGCGTCAATTTTTAATGAAAGTTCATATTTTTGGGGTGGCAAAACAAACGGTAAAAAACGCCATGTAAACAAAGAAAAAACATTCGCACTTCGCGCATGTGCGTGCACGTGCCTCGCATCTGTGCGTGCTTCGCGCTTGTGCGTTAACGTGTTATCAATATTTTAAGATAAATAATTTTATTACAGATAAATATTTATTTTAGTATGTTTTTTAAACAGGATTTTGGAAAAGCTCCTTTACCAGTGATAACGTCACCGTCCAGATCGTCGAAAAACGTCTGTATATTTTTAACAGAAACAATCCTATTTATATTAAAATTAAATTTCCTATGTCCGGCGGACAATATACTCTTTGGTTTCTTAGTTCAGTAATTATTGATGACGTAAACGTGCACTCTATTTAACCGCATCGGTTACCCTGCGAGAACACCGCGGATAGATACAATGACGAAACTGTTCTGGCAAACATCAAAAATATGCATTTTCCCAACACTCACTTTACTACATTGGACACAAATCATGTCACATGGAACCTTTATGTAGTGATTTTAAAGTTATATTACATTTATTAAAAAGACGTATCTAAATCATTAGAAACAGATGAAACGTTTTACGCACGTTCATGGTGGATTATAAATGTAACGATGATTCGTCCTAAAACTTTTGACAAATTATTAAAAATTTTAAAAACAATTGTAGTTTATGTGCTTATATAGTTCATATCATTGTTATATTACCGATATAATTTCAAGCCAGCAACCAATATTAGTAACAACTTTAATTGCAGATAAATGGCGATAATGTGAATTTTAATTGATGTAAATATAAGAGTGAGGAGCGATGCTATCAGTAAAAATTGCAACATGATATAGTAAGGTGGGGGAAGATGGGACACTTAAGCACATATTGCCAAATAGTTCCAAAATCAAAATAGATGACGGTTTTACTAATTGACACCAATTTAATAAAATATAATAAAACACACGAGGAGTTATTTAGCGATCCGCACAACAGGTGACATTTTACAAATTTGAAAACACCCAGGATAAGATGGGACAGTTTAAAATCATTGTTAATTTTGATTATTAAGTGTATTTATAAATAGGGATATACGTAAATAACACGAAATAATACTGTTTCTTTGAAAATTAAGTCTAAACATTCTTTTTCTTGCTCTACTGCTATAGTTTTTAACATGTTAACTATACATTATATTATTGTGCGAAAATCTGTGTTATAACGACCGTTGTTTCCCAGCCAGGCGCAGAGAAAGTAAGTTTACACTCATTCATTCATTCACTTTTACAGTACTTGTTAAAAGTACAAATTCAAACTGGAAAGGCTCATTACCTATTGCCAAGGAGTCAGGATCTTTACTAATGTCACTTTCCGATTCATCTGATAAATTACTTTTAAATTACCCGTTTATAAATTATTGTAAACTAAAAAGTTTAAATTAATGTAATTAACTGACAAATTTATTTTAAATTAACTGCCAAATTTAAATAGTGTAATATACTTACACACTTATAATTAAAAAAACTACTGAATATAAATTAAAATTATGCAAAGGCAATACCTAGCGCATATTTCTTAATTTAAAACAAAGAAAAAGCATTATGTAGGTGCTACACAATCGATATTATGATGCAAGAATTCATGTGTGAATCCCAACTATTTTTTTAACAAACATGCTGCTTGGCTAAGCAAAACATCGTGAATATAAAGCAATGTTACTCCTGGTAAAGCTTTATGTTGTTTAATATTGCCTGTATCGCTTTTGGTGGGATAGCATTGCCTGTTTAGCAGCACTATTGTTTATTTGTTTAAATTCTCCCGGTAGCAAAGACAGTTGCATACCATATTTTGTAATAACCTAAAACGTAACTGATAACTCGTAATCCCAGTTTTCCAAAAATACTTGAGTGTTATCTCGCCTATACGTAGAGATAAACTTTTTTATTTTAATACAAATTGCCCCCCTAAAATATGATATTCCATTTCAAAAATAGGATAAATAAATGGGAATCTTTTATTCAAAAACATGAATATGTCTGTATTAATTTGTGTGAATAATACTAAGCAAGATATGATATTAGAAACACTGTAATCGCTTACTAAGTCACAGAGTTTTATTTTATTTTAAGCAATCTTCCAGAAACTATTAAAATCTATTTTAACAGACATACATTCAATCAAAAACTGAACTAGAAGATTGTGAGAATCAATTGAAACTACTGAGTCAACAAAGTTCCAGACTTGATGCAGAAACCACAGAATTGAAACAAAATGTAGACGATCTCCTACAACTTTATGCAAAACAAGATGAAATATTAGGTAGACTACAATTGCTTTTTTTGACCAGCTTATTTCAAACCTAAGGGTATCATCAATTTTATTTGATTGGCATTGATAATATAAACTTATTACCAATATTCATTCATACTCCAAATGATTTTGAAGTGGTGTTGAGCTGTATGCTTTAGTGTAATGATTTACTTGCTTATAGTATAAATATATCATAAATGCGAAGTAATGATAAGAAACAATAAAAAATTATTCAAATCTTTATTTAGTTGGGTGGTTTCCAACCTAGTAGTAATGACTTCCTGAAAGGATATGGGGAAGTTTTAGTAGGGCGCACACGATTTAATGATTGGTTTGATAATTTTATATATGGTTTCCTGTATAGAACTGAGCACCTAAATTCACTGGCAGTTATAACAGACATTTATTGACGAAATCTGATTTATAATATTTTAGAATGTAACTCTTTCATCCGTCTGTACCAACAGAGATATAATATTGAGAAACATGTGCATTGTTCAGCATTGTAATGTTACGTTTTTGAGGTGTTTAGTTCGGGCCAATCAAAGGGCCTGCCTGTCGTAGTCTGCTCTAAACCAAAACCACTGTGTAAATTCGTATCGTTTTAACAAAAGTAAATATAAAAACCAGACATTCTAAAGTATAAAAGGGGCAATGACTGATAAACGAGTTAACGTACATTGTCACTTATGCAATATAACCACTAAAAAAGAGATGTATCTTGTAAATGAAACCGACTGAAATAACAACAACAAAAGAAGTGAACAGAAGTAAAACAGTGATAAGAAAAACGAATAAAAATGTATGATAAAATCGACAAACTAAACATCGCACTCAACAAAAACTCTAAAACCACACACAATGTGAAAGTAAATAAGCGTGAGTTCGTTCAAAGCCCTCATACCCACAACGAAACAGTAACGAAATACGGAAATCTCACCATAAACAGTATCAGCCTTACGGGTTCACTCAAGGGACTTGGGAAAGATAGACAATTATTGTACCTAGTAGTCCATTTCGTTGCATTAGCATTGGATACATAGCATTGAAACCATATGTCACAATCGTCACTATTACTATTCAATGCCACATGGTATATTGCGCAACGATGTTGCAATCACTCTCAGTACAGTTTTTGTGTAAAGCCTTGTGTATACGTTCCATTTACCTAGCAGTGACTCTAGTCATTCATGAGTTTAGCATAATAAATATGCTTTATTTACTCAGAACTTAAAATAGGTTTCACGCCTTATCGTCTAGTAATTTAATTCTTTTGGTATATTATTACAAACCAAGTTTAGGAGCTGGAAGTTAAGACTGGCAATATCAGAAACAACCAAGAGTTTAGATTTTGGTTGCACAACTGCAATCTAATCATCACATTAACAATTATACAGTTTTCATAGAGTGTAAAATGTACAGTTACACCATCTAGTAGTTGCGCTTGAAAAATATGCCGTGCAACAATAATAAAGGGAACAGATTTCATTTTGCTGGACTGGTAACCCTTTGTAGATTCATCTTTAACTCCTAATAATGTCATCTGTGCTACTTTAGCTAACATTTTATTGAAAGCTTATGTCCTCAATAGGGCTGTGAATTTTCCTATTTTTTGTTTGACCGTTAACCGTTCAGTTTCAACCGGTTAACCGATACGGCTGTAATCGTAATAAAAGCGTCTTGTTTATTGCTTTTCTTTCGCGAATTTAAAGGCAACTTTATGACGTACGTATCGACTATGCTTGTAATACACACGCAAACGTCCTTAAGGTCAAAGTAATGTTTTCCTATTCATATTCAAACCTATTTTAAAGCACCTGCCGGCTAAATAATCAACATGTGAATTCCAATTATGACACAAATAATCCACGTGTGAATTGCTATTATGTCTTAATCAATTGCCAGGTCAAACAATCGCTATTATAATGCAATGTATCCACGTGTGAATGCCTGCTATTTCGTAATAAACATGCTGCTTGGCTGAGGGAAACATTTAAGTTGTGTCTTACGCCAGAACACAAGCTTTTCGTGTAAATAAGACAGATATTGATTTGTGTAAATAAGACAGAAGGGCATACGTTTATGCCCTATGACGTCACAGTTCGGTTAACGACTTAAATTTTTCGTTAGCACCGGTTAACCTTTAACTTTACCACAATCCTAGTCTTTAATGTAAGTGACAAACAAAAGTCTTTGGGATGCCTCAGGAGGAAAGAAAAGCTTTCCAACTAGGGATAGACATGTCTATTATGTATAATATGGTGTCATGTTGTTTTGTATTGTCACTTGTGTGTGTTAAATTGTTATCAAAGACTTCGTTGAGAGGTACATGATGTTTATGTAATATCATGTTTGGTCCAGACTTCCATAAAAATGTTTTGCTTTACCAGTTAGACGCAGAAAATGGCGAAAATGACAAAAATTCAGTATTTTGATCTTAAAATATAATTTTTGCCTTTAAAAATGAACTTCGATGGTGTTGAAAGTAACACTATCGAACTCGCCATCCTTAAATACCCTAACATGGATACCAAGATTGTGTCTCTAGCTTCTCTAGAAGTATTTTTAGTCCAGGACTTAAGTTACAAACCCCGAGCATGGCAGGTTCCAGTCCTTATCTTAAGGAGTCTATGTTACACCATCAAATAAAGCAAAAAATGGCATTTATGCGGAGACAGTGGCAATTGTGACATAACATTACTAGCTATGTCGTAATACACTAATGCAACACATAACAATACAAACCAATATTTCAACTCGCGTATGTTCGGAGAGTGTAGATCAGTGTATGACGGAATATAAAATACTGACAATCTTAAAGCACTATTCAATTTCTGGTAATTCTTGCAAAGAAACCTCAGTGCAGGTACAAACGTGTGTGTTTTTTTTAAATGTAGTTGGTAATCACTGATTGGTTTTATTAAAACAAAGAAAGCAATTCTAGTAGAGTAATAATTTCAATGTTGACCGGACAAAGTTTGTCGTGCGTTGTATAAATGACACTATGCCGTATTTATTATAAAAATTCAGTAACTGAACTTTATTTTTACCGCCAAATGCTTAGCTCTGTTACGTATGTGTTAGACTGGGAAATAGTGGCGGTAAAATAATTGCAAACCAGTATCGGCCAGATTTTTTTGCGTCCCTTCACCATTTCCCTACTGTCCCTCCAATTATTTGAGGTAAAAATAGTTTCCCTTCCTCCACCAGTTTCCCTCTGTCCCTCCACTTATTTGAGGTAAAAAATAGTCCCTCTGTCCTTTCACCAGTTTCCGTCCGTTTGTTTACCAGTTTTCCTCTGTCCCTCCACTTTTTTGAGGTAAAAAATAGTTTATCCCTGTCCCTTCACCAGTTTCCCTTCGTCCCTACACCAGTTTTCCTCTATCCCTCCACTTTTTTGAGGTAAAAAATAGTTTATCCCTGTCCCTTCACCAGTTTCCCTTCGTCTCTACACCAGTTTTCCTCTGTCTCTCCACTTTTTTGAGGTAAAAAATAGTTTATCCCTGTCCCTTCACCAGTTTCCCTTCATTCCTACACCAGTTTTCCTCTGTCCCTCAACTTTTTTGTGGTAAAAAATAGTTTTCCTCTGTCCCTTCACCAGTTTCCCTCCACCTGTTCACCAGTTTTCCTCTGTCCCTCCACTTTTTTGAGGTAAAAAATAGTTTCTCCCTGTCCCTTCACCAGTTTTCCTACCGTCCCTCGATTTATTTTGGGTGAAAAATAGTTTCCCTCCGTCCCTCCATTTTGCTACCTTCCCTTCTTTTAGTAATGGTAATTACCCTCCAACCCTCCTTTTAGTGTTGTCTTTTGGTTAAAAAGGTGGCAGAGCAAAACAAGTTAAAAACCTGTGTTAATGATTTCTTAATAAAAATAAATATATGTATATCTATATATATTTAATATCAAGTACTGTCATCGAGTAATACTGCAAGCTACAAACAGACTGATTGTTTTATAAAAAGCTTCTTTCTTTTTTTACAAATATTTAAAAATATGTTGAATTTTTTTTTCTATAAAAATACATTAATATTTTTTAGTTTTTTTTGTCACTAGAACTTAAAAAATCCATGCTCCCTCATTTATTAATAGGTGGTTAATTGTTTGCACAGAGTTAGCATTTGGTGGTGTTTATGGCAGTAATGAAGAGGATCGATTAGAAGATACACTTGACAAACTGGTAAGAAAAAATCAAAGAATAAGACTCACCATGCAACTTTGGTCTATAGCAAAGGTAAACAAAAAAGCAATATATTTGTTACCAATGTATTCTGTTTCTAGTTTACAAATGTTAAATAATCGTAAAAATAATAACAACTTTTTAGTTTTTCTTTAAAAAATGATAAAAGCATATTCTTATCTCTTATTGTCCGACTGTTAAATTTTTTAATTTAATCTTTTTAAAAAACAACATAAAAAGGACTACATGTTTAAATTGTTTTGGAAGCTCCTTGACCACAACTCCTAAATCTAATAATAATAATATATATACAGATTCTATTTAGTATTACACTGTCAGATAAATTTAAATGCATCATTCAGACATTAAATTTTACTGCCTGACCCAAAGTTTCTTACTAAACACAAACTACTAACAGCCTGGGGTGGTTTTAAACCTACACCATTACACAAACAAATGGAAATTTTTTTGTATTATATTAAAACATGTCTTCTCTTTGTTGTATAGTACGTTTTTATATTTGAAATGACATTATAATTTTGC
Source organism: Ciona robusta (assembly GCF_009617815.1). NCBI lineage: Eukaryota > Metazoa > Chordata > Ascidiacea > Phlebobranchia > Cionidae > Ciona > Ciona robusta. Next base: position 5,914,028 of record NC_143235.1, read on the forward strand.
TTCCTATACAGAAGTATTATGACATTATGTCTAGTGTTATAATATGTTCTATGGTCATTATGCTTGTTACAGAACTTAACAGAAACTGCACAACAGCAGATTGAATTTGCGTGCAAAAGGTGGATGGACATTGCTTTCATACCTGCAAAAGCATCGTATGTATTTCAATTACCATGTGTTTGTTTATACAAGGTTTTTAATTTTTATAATGTTGTTGCAATTAGCATTGGTGACATTTCCAATTTTGTATATGAAAAGAGATACTCAAGTGTGATCTGAAGTCACCACCAAAGTTTAAGGGACATAGGAATGAAAAATAAAAAATTGTATAAGAATAGAGATGCCTAAATGTGACCTAAAGGTACCATCAAAGTTTCTTAAAATAATATATCTTTTAAAAAAAGCGTGAAAAAATCCCGCTGGAGTAAAAAAGTTCGCATGTTTCGACAATGCATGGGATTTTCCCTAAGAAAAAAAACCACTTAACTTTGATCGTTTCTATTTTCTAAAATACTAAAGAAAATTCAAATTTTATTTTGGATTTGGTATAATAAATGCTTCTTCTTTGTGAATATATAAAAAAAAAATAGAAAAATGTAAACTTTATAATGTTTTAATTTTTCGATTAAACCTAACTACATACCAGATTAAGCTGACTCAACAATTTTTCAAATCTAATATTCAACACGAACAACTGACTTTTTATAAACGAAATGTTACAGCAGGTACCAGTAAGACATATTGAACCCTAAAAGCGTTAAATTCAATAATATGAAAAAAGTGCTAAGTCAGCATATTATGTAGCCATGTTTAATCAAAAATTAAAACATAATAAAGTCTATGTTTTGCAGTAAACTTTATAAGTATTGCGCTACGGCCAATTTTTTTTTACCCAGCGGATGAATTTGCAGTTTTAAAACTCATTTTTTTTAAGAGCTGTTTCCTATTTTGAAACTTTATTACTACCTTTAAACCACATTGAACATATCTATCAATACACAAATTTTGATTTTTCGTTGGTATGCCGTGCGAAAAAGAGGAAAACAAACGTCGTAAGAAAAAAGTGTCACTCGACTTTGACGGTTTTAAAAGAACACTTTAATACTTCTTCTTTAAAAATATAGTACAATCTACCAGATTATGCTGACCAAGCAAACCTTTATTTTTACCGTTCTTTTCCTAAAGAAAATGATACAGCAGGACAGCAGGTACCAATGAGGCAATAATAAACATTTTGTTAATAAAAATAGTTGGAAATAAACTACAGTGAAAAAAGTGCTCACTCGCAACGATAAAATCTAGCCATACACAATCAAAAAATTAAAACATTATGATATTTTACACTTTCTCATTATTCACAAGGAAGAAGCATTTACTGTAACAAATCCCCCCAAAAATTAATTTATTTTCTACTTTTTTATTATTTTTTCTAAATTATTTTTATAACCAGAAACAGTCGAAGTTAAGTAACACTTTTTCTTAAGGAGAATCCCGTGCAATTTTATGGAACGTTTTTTTTATTCCAGCGGTTTAATTTGCGTTTTTTACTTGTATTTTTTTTGTTGTTTTAAAACTTTGTTGATACCTTTAGACCATTTTGACAGTCATATTTTAATTTTTGTTAGAATGCTCTTTCAAGGTAGTCAAGCAATAGGCTATCAATTTAACAAAAGGATAAATTATTTCAAGCACAAAGCACGGGCAGGTATAAACCTCTGTTCTTTTTATAAAGTTTTATTTAACGCTTCGGTTCAAGCAGTATTTACCCAATCCACAGATACCAACTGCTAAAAGTACAGACAATATCAGAAGCCCGTAATTATCTTATAACTGCATCGCGTAATTTGAGTTCTTCCCATCGCTACTTTCATCCTGTGGTACCCCCTTACTGCGATTCTAATGAGGTAACTAAGCTATTTAGTGAGTAATCTGGGTTAAAAACGTTTTATTAGCTTAATTTATATTCTTTATGTATAGCTATGGTCTACTAAAGATACGGCCCTATAAGTCGGTTTTGACTTGTCCAAGCTAACAGCCCTATTGTTTAAAATAATGCCCATTATTACATAGTCTCGCATTGTTTTGCGATTGTTACACAATTCAGAATTGCATTTTTGCTTTCTTTGTCTGTACTGCAGTATGATATTATACATGAAGATAATTATACGAAGATTAAGAAGATAAGTGCAAGAAATTATGACACAGCTTCAGTGGCGCACCCAAACAGAAATAAAAGGGGGGGGGGATAGTTCTCAGACGTGTAACGTAGAGTTGTTTAACGGGGGAAGAGTTTGCGGACCTGTAACTTAGCATCGTTAACAAGAGACGAGTTCCCGGCCGTGTAACGTAGCGTCGTTTTACGAAGGAAGAGTTCGCGGACGTGTAACGTAGCGTCGTTCAATGAGGGACGAGTTCGCGGATGTGTAACATAGCATCGTTAACAAGAGACGAGTTCCCGGCCGTGTAACGTAGCGTCGTTTTACGAAGGAAGAGTTCGCGGACGTGTAACGTAGCGTCGTTCAATGAGGGACGAGTTCGCGGATGCGTTATGTAGCGTCATTTAACGAGGGACGAGTTCGTGGACATGTAACCTAGCATCGTTTAACGAAGGACAAGTTCGCTGCCGTGTAGCGTAGCGTCGTTTAACGGGGAACGAGTTCACGGACGTGTAACGTAGCATGGTTTAACGAGGGACGAGTTCGCGGACGTTTAACAAGGGACGAGTTCGCTGCCGTGTAGCGTAGCATCGTTTAACGGGGAACGAGTTCACGGACGTGTAACGTAGCATGGTTTAACGAGGGACGAGTTCGCGGCCGTGTAACATAGCGTCGTTTAACGGGGAACGAGTTCACGGACGTGTAACGTAGCATGGTTTAACGAGGGACGAGTTCGCGGACGTTTAACAAGGGACGAGTTCGCGGCCGTGTAACGTAGCGTCGTTTAACGGGGGACGACTTCGCGGACGTGTAACGTAGCATCGTTTAACGAGGGACGAGTTCGCGGACGTTTAACAAGGGACGAGTTCGCGGCCGTGTAACGTAGCATGGTTTAAAGGAGGAGAGTTTGCGGACGTGTAATGTAGCGTCGTTTAACGGGGAACGAGTTCACGGATGTGTAACGTAGCATGGTTTAAAGGAGGAGAGTTTGCGGACGTGTAACGTAGCGTCGTTTAACGGGGAACGACTTCGCAGACGTGTAACGTAGCATCGTTTAACGAGGGACGAGTTCGCGGCCGTGTAACGTAGCATCGTTTAACGGGGAACGAGAATTTGTTACCGCCAATTTTACTGTGAAGGATCCTGCTGAATTCAAAAAAATTCTTGACAACAACTCTGTTCGTAAAAATGTTATAATGGAATTTAAAAGCGCCAAAGAACTAAGTATATTTTCTGCGTTTTTACCATTTTTGATTTTGACAAATCTGCGTTTGTCTTATCATTTTCTTTTTTTATATATTCCAATGTTTGCATATTATGAGCTGATTGCTTTTATTATTGTAATACATTAATAAACTTTTTAAAAGTTCAACTTTTGAATTACGTAACAATCGCAAAACAATGCGAGACTATGTGTTAATAATGGAATTAAACAATAGGCCTTTTAGCTCGGACCAGTTAAAGCCGACTTACAGGGCCGTATCTTTAGTAGGCCATGGTATAGGATGTGTACATTCTTTGTGTATAGGATATTGTTGCAGTGGGTGCTCCCGGGCCACTCAACGCTCTGCGTTGTACGTAGTCAGTTCACACCCTAACCCTCTTGTTTAAACGAGTTTATTGGAAGGCTCGCGGTAACTAAATTGAAAGAAATACGGGTAAATACATATACGAACGAAGCACAAAGACAAACATAAATGCGGACATATACCTGAAATAGATTTACGTAGGAGAGCGATAAGTCGCCCAACGACGTCTCTACAAATTACACAATATTGCTAATGCCAACATAAAACACCCTACTAACAAAAGACGAACAAAGTAACACATACCTATTAAATGCAATCCGGCCGCACACAGCAGCACCGTAACCTACATCCACCAATGGTTGTAATAAAAGAAAGAACTAACGCGAAGCCAACGAAAAAAGGTCAAAACACAGAAACAATAAAAATGAAGTATTACGTCACGGGGATAACCTCAAAACAGACTGTACCGCAGTCACAGAGATCTTTCAAACATTTGTCATTTTGTAATCAAAACTTATATACATTTTTGTTGACATCATTATTTATTGCAGTAACTGTGTTCTTGGAAATATTTTATGCTTTTCAGGTTGGAATACTAAATAAAGCTATCACATACATATTTATTGATGGTTTTTCGCGTGAGCGACATGCTCATGCTTATAATGTCTACAGAACCACAGCAGCACGGTCTCGATTACTTGCTAAATGGGCGAATTCGGTTAGTCAATATTCTACTGATGTGTAAAATATTTAATAGTCGAAAATAAAATTCTACTGTGTTGTTACAGGTTATCACTGGTAAAATCAAGACCGATTTGGAGGCTTCAAATTTGGAAACTAACACATGTCGCAAAGCACTGAGGAAAGAAAGAATAAGATTAATGTCAAACCAAGTAAAAGAACTGACTGGAAAAGTGTTAACCCTGACAGAACATCCAGGTTGAATGTCTGAATATAACTTATTTACACTCTTTGGCCATGGCGCAATGCATGGGATTTCCCATAAGAAAAAAAATCACTCAAACTGATCGTTTCTACTTTCTAAAATATTATAGAAAATTCAAATTTTATTTCGGATTTGCTTCTATAATGAATGCTTCTTCTTCAAAATTATATAAAAAAATTGTAAAACATAGACTTTATTATGTTTTAATTTTTCATTGAACACAGCTACATAATATGCTGACTCGGCACTTTTTTCTTGTTACTTAATTTTTAGCACTTTTTTATATTAAAATTTTCATTATGGCTTACTAGTTCCTACTGTCACATTTTTTATATAAATGTCAGTTTTTCGTGTTTAACATTCTGTTTGAAAATATGCTGAGTCAGCATGATCCGGTATGTACCTAGGTTCAATCGAAAAATTAAAGCATAGTAATACACTTTTTGCATGGTAAAAAGTTAATGCGAATAACGATCCACATTAACTGGTCATATGATAACTCGCTAACCGCGTTATTTTGCATGGTTATTGGTTTATGCGCGTATCAACATTAAGTTAGCTTATTTTAGCGTAATATTGTTAAATCTAGTTTATAAAATAAGTTTTGATACTTTATGGTGCTATTACCAACTAAAAACTGTAAAAATAATACCCGAAAAAGATTAGGTTCTTAAAAGTGAAACTGTACTTTCACTATACTTTTCTTTACTTGCATAATGCGAGTAACAACCAACCTTCTACAACAGATGACAAGCTTATGACGTTATGCGTGTCACATTTGTTTTTGCGAGTAAATATGCGAGTACTTACTCTCATAAAAGTGACCATGCAAAAAGGTGTATGTTTTACAATGTTTTTATATGTTCTTCAAGAAGAAGCATTCATTATACCAAATCATAAATAAAATTTTTTTTGGGTATTTTAGAAACTAGAAAAGTTGAGTGAAATTTTTTCTTATGGAAAATCCCATGCATTGTCAAAAAAAGCGATTTTTTTACTCCAGCGGGTTTTTTTCACACGATTTTTTTAGAAGCCGTATTGTATTGACAAACTTTGATGGTACCTTTAGGTTACATTTGAGCATATCTATCCCTACAAAAATTTTGATTTTTCGTTGGCATGCCCCTTTAAGCGTAGTCCAAGAACACATATGCCAACAATAGCTGCAACATCAAACCTAACATCTGTGCCATGGCATGCAAAGATTCCCGTAACATCTTTCTGTAACATTTTTTTTAAGTCTGTTTGTTAACACCCTGTTCTGATAGTACAGGTAGGTTTACATCATCACACTGTATTTATTTATGCTAATTTACCCAATATTAAAACATTAAATATAGAAAAACAAGCTAAGTTTGAGGAAACTGCAATTGTGAAACTATCTGACACTGCTGAAGTACAAAAAGTAGAGAGATCAGAGCAATTGGAAAAGCAGCTTCAACAAGCTAAGACAGAAGTGGTATGATATGTACAGGCCTTCGACTTCATTCATATCATATTAGTCTATTTGAGTTGCATAAAAAACTGTTGAGATAAGCTATTTTCACATTTTGCTTCTATGATTAATTAACAGTTTGCTTAGTTAGTGTTTGGGCAATTTTTCAGGATTGATTTAATTCATAATGATCAGTTAAAAAGTGTATTTATAACCCCTGGAGACCAGGCCAATTAAGTGGCTTGCCCAAATAGCTTAAACCTTGAAATGTTAAATTACATATGATCCGAACAATGTTACATAGGTGGGTGAAACTAATACTGAACTTTCACAAGCAACACAACTGACACTAGAAGAGCTTGCTCCAGCACCAACCAGCAATCAAATATTTGGTTTGTAAATATTCTTGATCCATTATTTGTCCCTGTAAAGTTTGATATCTCGAGGTATTTCTCGAATGTCCTATTTACCTCATGTCTATTTAGAAGTTTTTAAAATGTAAAATTTTGTGATTCATACCACTATTAATTTGAGCATCCCTATGGAGTGTATAACTGTTAAAGTGCGTAAACACTCCCCACCTTACTTTTATTTTTTGTGGTAAATTCAAAAAACGACCGTTTTATTGATTCCAAACATACTTTTCTCATTAAAATTGGTCCAGTATAAGCGTAGATATTCGTCCTCAAACAGTGATCTCTAGCGCTATCCTTTTTTTACTATGAGCTCCGTGATTGTGATGTAGGAACGTACTAGTCACGTGACTGATTCATTCGTAATAGGGAAACTTGCATTTTTTTGTTCACTCGTTTTTCGCTGAAAACACTGCCTCTCGCCTTTCTGAATGAGAGCGGCCACGCTTCAACATATTTGTGACGTGTTTTGTCACGTGGGTAGTACATTTCTCAATTTTTTCACCACGCAACTTTCAAATCAATTTTATGAACTTCACGGTGTTTGAGCTGGAATATCTTTGGTTATACAGAACCGATTAAAACAAGTAAGGTGTTGTTTGAATTAGAAAAACACATTCTATCTATTTAAGCAATGTACATTTGAGTGTGATTAGGCCATTTAAGTGCCTTGTCTGAGACACTTATATATATGAGAATAAGTTTATCAGCTATTTAAATAATAATCTGAATTTACTGATTATAATACTCAGTTCTGTTATCAGGTGATCTTGATTCAATTATGGTAGAGTACGAACGCCAACAGCAAGAGATTCAACAGCATAACAAAACAGAAAAAGCTCGACAGGAAGCAGATCTTATGGAGAAAGTAAGGCGAAGAAGATCAAGAAAGATGAGGGCGATGCAACCCTAGATGATAATATTGAAATATTTACTTTTTTAAATGGTAAAATGCCTATTTTCTGTACATCTAAGTGACCTTAATAATTCTACTGAAGAAAATATGTATATGTGCTTGGGTGAATATTATCATGATTATTATTTATTACTTGATTTAATGATTAAACACCTACATTTTTATTATTATTTGTAGTTTGCACTAGCATTGAGTTTTTAAGTGGTTTTATAAATGTTTCTAATTTTAACGTGACATAGTGTTTTCTTGTTACAGTATTATCTTCCCACTTTGCGTTTACCTAAAATTTGTGGCTTCCCATTATTATGCGTAGGTTTAAACGCGCGTCATTAAAGGGGAATACCAACGCAAAATCAAAATTTGTGTATTGATAGACATGCTCAAATGTGATTTAAAGCTACCATCAAAGTTTTAAAGCACAAAACAGCTTTTAAAAAAATGAGTTTTAAAACAGCAAACTCGACCGCTGGATTAAAAAATTGGGCCGGGGCGCAATGGATGGGATTTACAATAATAAATAATTTCACTTAAATTTGATCGTTTCTAGTTTCCCAGATGCTAAAGAAAATTCAAATTTTAATTCTGATTTGGTATAATAAATGCTTCTCCTATACAAAAAAGATTGTAAAACATAGACTTTGTTTTTATTTTCAATTGAACATAGTTACATAATACGCTGACTCAGCATTTATTAGTCAATTTTTAGCACGTTTTTATGTTAAACCTGAGTTTTTTTATTTTTCTATAATTACGCCATTTTTTGTGTTTAACATTAGGTTAAAAAATATACTGAGTCAGATTAGTCTAAGACGTACATAGGTTCAATTTTTTTACCCGAACGGGTTTTTTCATGCAAATGTTTTAGAAGCCGTATCGATTTGGCAAACTTTGATCGTACCTTTTGGTTACATTTGAGCATATCTATCCATATACACGAATTTTCATTTTTCGTTGGTAGCCCCTTTAACATTATTGTGTTTTCTAGTATTATATTTCCGACTCATTTTAATCTTGTTGGTTTGCAACGTTTATTATTAGTTGTATAAAGAGTATAGTTCCGCTTCGACAATTTGTTCAACTAAAAGCGTTTCTAGTTGCATTCATTCAGGGTGGGGGAAAAGAGACGTATTGGGGTTAAGCCAGATATTTTTAAATTCCTTTTTACGGTTCCCTATTTAATAATAAACAAAAAAAGTTATAGGGTATGAATGAATGTAACCTATTTTATCCTCGTGTGGCTGAAAAACGACAATCATTCGGGTTTGACACTCGCGCCAGCTTACGAGTTACCATGTATAGTAGGGTGGGGAAGATGGGACACTTTGTCAGACGAGACTTTTTTTCTAATTTTCTTTTTATGGACCCCTATTTAATGACAATTAGGAAAATAAGGTTACAGAATTATTCGACAGTATAAGCACGACTTTATAAAACGACCGTCAAAGCTGATTACTGTTTTTAAATATTAAAAAAATATGTAAAATAGAAACAGTATACTTTGAACAGGTAAAAAAATGCGAAACAGTAAGGTGCTATTTTTTCTTGCTCGCTTAATTATAGTGAAGCCGATGAATTTCTTTATTTTGCGTGAGCGAACGGTTAAACTAGTTTCATAGCTTGATAAAACAACCTTGTATATTTTGTACAGTTTGATTTTATCTCATAAAAATAGTTTTAGTTTTGTAAAAAAACACTGAGATATAAGCATGAAGAAAATAGGCAGGGGTCAATATGACTTTAATTTGAGTTAAAAACAACAAAAAAATATCGGTTTAACGTTATATATATGAAGTTTACATGGCAAATAAACTAGCACAGCCTGTTAAACTCGGTAGGTTAACTACAAGTTGCAGAATACTGCTAATGTAAATATAGTTTAATTTAGAGTTGCTTTTAATTTAATAATTAATAATAAAAAAGTTTTTAATTTAGAGTTGCTTTTAATTTAATAATTTATATACCTCAGGGGTTATTCAACTATAAGATTCTGACATAATAAAAATGTAATATTTTAAAAATATATTCGAAATTTGGTCATTTGCACATGGTGACAATTTATGAGAAGTGGCTTGTGCCAAAAACAGAGTAGTAATGCCCAATTTGTAGCAAAAATAAAAGCTTTATCAACAGTTATAATCTATAACCTTTTATTACAAGTTCATATCACAGAAATAAAAAAGAACAGAACGCGCAACTGCCCAAAACCGTGATATATTCCTTTTTCTATTCACGTGACCGCCAACTCCGTCCCTATTTCGCTTGGTCTCTATTGTAAAAGATAGGCGCATGGTATTTTTAGGAGGTTTTAGCTGTTTATTTAAGAAACTACACCAACTATTTAAGTTTATTAGGCCAGGTTAGTTATTTGGTAGGTTAACGCTTACAGTTTACCACTTTTCAGGAAATTTAATTATTTAATAATTTTAATTCAAAACCTTCAAACAAACGGTTTGTTAGAAATTTATACATATTAGAAATAGTTGTTTTGCCCTATAACTTTAGATTAAGTCAAAAAACGAAGAGAAACTACATAAAACGCCCTCGACTACAATCGTAAATGGGAACGAGTCGTGAAAAAGAGAGACTGTATCGTGCTCTTGTTACAATGTCTTCGCTCGTACTCTTTTAAAAACTCGCCCTATGTGCCTTGAGCCGTATGCGCTCCTCCTGCTCCTGCCCCCTCAAATTCCCTCCCACGCTAATTACTTTCTTAGTCTCTAACGCAGTGACCTAGAGACGGGCGTGGTCTAAGTGAAACGCCAGTATACGTACTGTGTCATGTTAAGAGTCGGACGTTCCTTGTTTTTATATGCAGATTTATATTACATTACGATTTTATCTGACCACGGGTGTTTTACGAACCTGAAGACTAGACAGAAGTGTAAAAAATTGGCGATCCGGCCAGGACCCGTGAATTAACAGTTTTAGAACGATTTTACAATTTTAGTGACGGATTATGATGAATTTCTTTCACCCACCACCGAGACAGACTGCCAACCTTCATCAGATAGACGCGTAAGCAGTGGCGACCTCGAAAATCTCAAAGAGAGACCTCAAGCGAGAAATCGAAGGTTTGCGCAATCCGTTCATTGGTCGGCAAGCTTGTTGGTTTCGGCGAACGCAGGCCGTTAGAACACGTGGAACGGGCGTTTTATCGCTGTGGTGAGGTGGGGCGTTTTAGTCGCAATTGCCCTTCAAGACAAGGCCGTGTAGAGTCATTTCAACAGACATCGTACAATAACCGACGTATAGAAGAGACGATTGCCCTCCTGCGCATCGCCTTTGTACTATGGCAAAAGATCGTCACCGTTACGCATGTATTTGCATTGATGGAAGCCCAGTCTACGCACTAGTTGATACCGGTGCATCCATAAAGTTACATCATAAGACTTTTTTATGCATCGCACTAATCAGCCCACATTGGATGTATGCGTCGGAGAAAGGTTCATTGGAGCTGGCTGATGGCCAATCACGATGGCAGGAATTGCCGTCATAAACGTTCGTGTTGCCAAGATAGAAAAAATGACAAAGGTCTACGTTGCCAATGACTTGACAGAAGACGTCATTCTTTTTATGGACTTTTTGGAGGATAATCAATGCATCGTTGATTACGAAGCTATGACGTTGTCAGCAGGAGGTGGTGTGGTTTCCCTGGAACATAACCAAGGTACGGTTTACGACTGTAACGTTTGTTTGCTGGAAACACTTAAAATACACGCCAACACTCAAGTCTCGCTTCCATGCAAAATTAACTCAATATCTAACTTTGAACAAAACGATGTATTTATTGAAAGATGCCCTTCCTTTTTCCAAAAATACGAAGTACTAACCGCGGTATGCGTATCCAGGGCTATTGCCAATGTGGTGGGAGTAAGATTAGCGTCGCATGTCGGAACACCAAAAGAAGGAAGTGAGTAATTTGGATGATGAAATGCATGAAAATGGTATAATTAACGAATCTAACTCACCATGGTCCAGCCCTGTAGCTGTAGTACTGGTGCGAAAGAAAGACGGGAGCACCCGATTTTGTGTCGACTACAGGGCATTGAATGACACAACAAAAAAACACAGCTATCCTCTACCTAGAGTGGACGACAGCCTTGACCAGAATTCAGGATACAAGTACTTCTCAACGTTAGACCTAAGAGCGGGATATTGGCAGGTACCAATGAGTGAATCTGACGAAGAGAAAACCGCATTCGCGTGTCATAAAGGTTTATACCATTTTAACGTTATGCCTTTTGGATTAGCCAATGCCCCGACAACCTTTCAACACCTCATGCGTATCGTTTTAAACGGCATTGAATGGAACGGTGCCTTGGCGTATCTCGATGATGTCATTATATATGCTCGATCGTTTCAGGACCACCTTCGAAGTTTAGATTCACCACCAAATAGGCAAATAACATTTTATCAACCAAGCACCTCATCCACAACTCATTGATTAACATTGCTGCATCTTTTGTACATATCTTTCTTTCTACGTTTATTTTTTCTCGTATTCATTCTTATAATGAATTTCTTGTGTATTACAGTAATGCACTCCTTCTGCAATTTACAAGTGTGCCCCTGAAACTGTTCACTGTGAACTATTGGTGGAATTTCTTTTTGGGGGTTTTGTTTTTCCATCAGGGCCCAATCTTTGGGTCAATTCTCTTTAAAGCCGACTCCCCCCATTGTACGGGTCGTCTCTTTACGCACACTTTTGTTTCTATTAGAAGTTTAACTTAATTAAAATAAATGGCTCGTTTGTCCGTTAGGTGTAGCGTCCACGCTTATTTTCTTCCAACTAAATGTAAATATGTTTTTAACTGTAAGCGAGTTTTAACAACTGTTGTTTTGTCGCTATATCCTGTCTTTTCGTTTGAAACATTTCTAAATCTTCGCTACTGTAATCGAAGAGACAAATAAAAGTTATTATTATTATATTATAGATCTAGTACTGGCTTGTCTCGTTGCAAGTGGTCTGAAGTTAAAACCGTCGAAATGCGAACTTTTTAAGAAGAAGGTGAAGTTCCTTGGACATATTGTGTCAAGTGAGGGAGTAGCGTGCGATCCCGAGAAAATCAGCTGCGTGTCAACCTGGCCCGTACCAACATCGGTGAAGGAAGTAAGACAATTTCTTGGTTTAGCTTCCTATTATCGAAAATTTGTTCGTAACTTTGCACAAATGGCGGGCCCATTGTACGACATGACAAAGATTCAGAACAAAAAGTTCAATTGGGATGAATTAAAAATGGCTTCCTTTTTCAATCTAAAGAATGCCCTTACATCTGCCCCTGTCATCGCGTATCCAAATCCCAGTAAACAATTTTTAATTGATACCGATGCCTCAAACCTGGCAATCGGTGCTGTGCTGTCACAACTTGTAGATGGTGATGAACACCCAGTAGCATACACAAGCCGTTCTCTAACTAAACTAGAGCGTAATTACTCAACAACAAGAAAAGAACTGCTGGCTGTAGTATATGCGGTCAAAAAAATTAGATGTTACCTTGACAAGCCATTTTTGCTTCGAACCGACCACGCGCATCGCTACGGTGGACTGCTAAAGACACTTACGGACAGTGCGCAAGATGGTTTGAAATCCTAGCGCATTTTGACTTTAAACGTATACACAGAGCTGGTGCCAAACACTTAAATGCAGATGCGCTCAGTCGCCGACCAGCAACCACTATTGATTCAGAGGTGGTTGAAAATTTCGGATTTCCATTTAAAATTGACGAAAAGTATCTACCAACAACAAAACAGCAACGAACTGTTTGCGCCATTGATTTGCGTGAATGTCTTGGTTGGTCCAACAAAGACATTTACAAAGCACAAATGGCTGACCAAAATCTGTCAATCATAATGTCCTGGGTTAACAATGGTTGCAGACCTGAATTTAAAAAAGTTAAAAACTTATCTAGTGAAACAAAATATTATTGGGCAATCTTTGGGGAACTTTTAATTTATGATAAATGTTTATATCGCAGATGTGAAGACACAATTGACACGACGAGACTGCAGGTTCTGGTACCCGAGCCAATGCGACCAGCAATAATGCAATTCATGCACGACAACGCCCATGGGGGAGGTCACCTGACAAAAGAAAGGACAACCTGCCGAGTCGCTGAACGATTCTTTTGGCTGAAGTGGAGACGTGATGTCTTAATCTATTGTGATAAATGCGCAACGTGCGAAAGACGTAAACTGCCTCCCAAGACTCCTAGGGCTCCACTTGAACCATCCACAGAACTCGTAACCCATGCAACGAATTGAGATCGATATCCTTGGAGGACTTCCGATGGCGCAATCTGCTAATCGCTATATACTTGTAGCATGTGACATATATACAAAGTTTATGCAGGCATGACCCAGTTACTTGGATGCAAGAAAAGCCGCACTTCCAGCTATCATCCTTCTGGGAATGGCGGAGTAGAAAGAAATAATCGAACGATTATTTCTATGCTACAAAACTATGTTCAGAACGACCCGCACCTGTGGGATGAAGCACTATCGTCGATATGCGCAACTTACAATACGAGTCGTCACGAAGAAACCGGCGTTTTACCGCACTTCCTTTTAACAGGTAGAGATCTACGGCTACCAGTCGACCTGATGAAAGGGAGTCCATCATTTATGCCAACGACCACACTAATGTCCGAATTACAAGACAGAATGATCCTAGTGCACGAGGTGGTACCATGGCCTACTCAATACACGGCCTAGGAATACACCGAAACTGCTCAGAAAAAAAGAGGCCTATTTACGCGAATAATGCCCATTATAATACATTGTTACGTCACGGTTTTATGAATGGATTTCCTTCATTTTGAATGCAGTTTGCAGTTGTTGGTAGGTTCAATACCAGTTCTAGGTTGTTTTAACTTACAGTTTATCACAGAACGTGTCGCAGGGATATTTTCTTGTTTAGTTAAAATTATACCAGACATATAAAGCAGGGCAAAAGGTTTATTAGTATATAAATATCAGTTTATTAAGCATAAAGAGAGACGAGCAATCAGATTCAGTTTACCAACACAGAAAACCTACGTTTTGATTATATTTAATTTAGTAGACAGGCATTTGGCAAGTTTTATAATGCAGCACACCTTTATAATTTTATTTAGATTAAATTCTAAGCCACCAGAATTATTAAGCAAGCTATTTAAGCGTGGTCAATAGGTGTTCCGTAGTTGGATAAAAATATTTGGATAAGGGTACTGTTACGTTGTGGGTATGAGGGCTTTGAGCCCACATACGCTTATTTACTTTTATGTTGTGTGTGCTTTTAGGTTTGCATTATTTCAGTCTTTGTTGTGTGCGATGTTTAATTTGTCGATTTCATTGTCTATTTTTATTGGTTTTCCTTATCACTGTTTCACTTTTGTTCACTGTTGTCACGCTTGTTTTCTTTGATTTTTCCCACGTTTTAAGTCTCGGCGTTTCTGTGCCGTTGGGCTGATTGAAGTGATTTGCGCGTTTTCTATTTCTCGTTTCGATTCGCTTGTTGGAGTAGTTTTCGTTGTATCGTGCTGTTGAAAGGTTGTGTAATTGTATTAGAGATTGTGCGAAGTGTCATTTGAGTCGTTTTACAAAATACAGTTGTTCTCAGTAGTATCATTGTACCTGTGTATGCTAACTTGTTTATCGGTCATTGCCACTTTTATATTTTAGAACGTCTGTTTTTATATTTGCTTTTATTAAAACGATATATGATTTTATACAGTTGTTTCAGTTTAGAGCAGACTACGACAGGCAGGCCCCGCGATTGGCCGTTAGGGCAACGTCCCGGACCAAATACCTCAAACACGTAACAAAAACTTGGCGATCCTGCCAGGACGTTGCAATCGTTAGATCCGCCGTCTGTAGTCTGCTTACAACGAGAACTCGATCAGTTTGTAACCGTCTATTGTTAAACTAGTATGGCTTTTAATGTTTTTATTTCACCACCTACGTTTTCCCCTGATTGTGATTTGGGAAATTTTATAAAACTGTTCGATTCCTATTGCGAAAGTGTCAAAGCTTCAGATGATGTAAAACGGCACATGTTTATCACCGCTATCAGTCAAGACTTACGATGGCAACTTCAAGGAAAAGATCCTTGCATATTCAATCTATCGTATAAGACTTTGACAGAACGTGCACTTGGTTTGAACAACAACAAAGTTCATCGGGAACAGCTAAGAGGAGAACTGTTGAAACGCCGACAACTACCAAGAGAAACCACCCGTGAGTTTGCTTTTGCTGTTAAAAGTCTTGGTGATCGTGCTTATCCAGACGTTGATAACGAAGCAGCAATACGCAACGAAGTCACATACTTGGTATTCACTTGTGGCTTGGTGGATCGTGACTTTGCAAAAACCATTCCAAGTAAATTGGATTACTCGCGAGATTTTTGGGCCGCTGTTCAATTGGCAATTAACACGAATACTACAGGCAGTCTAGAGATAGCGCCGGTTGACTCGTTACGTGCTCGAGGCTCAGACGTGGTGAACGTCGGTAGCACCAATCAAATCGCCGAAAGCTTAAAAGCAGTACAACAAAGCATCGAAGGTCTACAACGTATGATGTCACATAAACCTGAGATTCAACAGCGACAATGGCCGGATTCACAAACCCGCGAGCCATACCGAACTCCTAATGCTGCGAACTTGGTACATCGGAACCGTGAGTGTTACAGATGTGGAAAGTTAGGACATATACGTCGATTCTGCAATAATGTTCGGCAAGTAAGCAGACCTGATATTAAGATTAACGATGCATACATAAAAAATACAAATGTACAAAGTAAAAATGCCTTTTTTAGGAAGGAAATCCATTCGCGACCTCCGTATATCCCGCGGAGCAACACTGAAACTGTATCTAATGAACGCATAGAAAAAGTAGGCTGCCTAAAAGCTGCAAAACTTCACCGCTTTGCTAACGTCGTTGTTAACGGGACTGTAGTTTCTGCTCTCGTGGATTCTGGGTCCACAATTACTCTTTTACGAGCAGATGTGCTGCGCATACTTTATTTGTAAACAAAAAGTTAGACGCAGTTCCGCGTCATATGCGCTTTGTAGGTCCAAGCGACGAATCAGTGACAATGTTGGGTGTTACCAGAATCCCACTTTCAGTGGGCGGACTCAAAACGAATATCGAAGTTTTTGTGTCGCCAGAAATTGCTCATAAGATGATACTGGGCCTTGATTTTTTAGAAAATAATCACTGTAAATTGTGTTACAGCTCGAACTTGATGTCAGTTGGTGAATCCACCGTGCCTCTTTTGAGCAAACCTTTTATCCCTGAACGACAAGAAGTTTACGTTACCGAATCAATAGATCTCCCATCCATGACTGAAATCATCATTAATGGTACACTGGAACATCATCACAACAATGACGGTTGGCCAGATTTTCCTGTTTTGGTTGAACGTAACGAAGACTTTGGTACAAGGTATAGTTTGCTCACTGCTAATTGTATAGTCACTGCCAAATCCGGAATTGTTCCCGTACGGATAGCTTTACCGATGACCACATTAACATACCCAGTGGTGTTCGAATTGCCGCTGCTTTACCATTATCGGCCTTTGGTAAAAGTGATTGTTACCTGCCTGAAACATGCGTTGCCTTAAACGTTCCAGGCCCCGCATCTAATTCAACCCGCAAGTTAAAGCACAGTATATGCACCCTTAGCAAATCATCCGGCGGTAATGCCAAATTTGAGGCTATAAGAGATGGTGTAAAACTAGGTGATAAACTGAAGCAACATCAGAAAGATCAGGTGTGGAACCTATTGCGAAGTCACGAACGAGCCTTTTCTACATCATCAAACGATTTGGGTCAGACAAGTCTAATGAAACACGACATCGACACAGGTGATGCCAACCCGATACGTCTCCCTCCTCGGCGTACCTCCTACCATGCAAGGCAACAAATCGAAAACATAATCACCGAAATGAAAGAACAGAACTTGATTCGCCATTCTACGTCACCATGGTCCAGTCCAATTGTGCTGGTGAAAAAGAAATCTGGTGAGATGCGATTTTGTGTTGATTACAGACGATTAAACGATGTATCCAAAAAGAATAGCTATCCAATACCACGAGTAGATGACAGTCTCGATGAAATGTCTGGTTCCATGTATTTTTCAACCCTAGATCTGAAATCAGGATACTGGCAAATCCCAATGGACCACGAATCACGAGAGAAGACGGCATTTTCAAGTCACGTTGGATTATACGAATTTAATGTCATGCCGATGGGCCTGTCCAACTCAGCTGCAACGTTCCAAAACTTGATGAGAATCGTTTTGAACGGTATAGAATGGAATGGTGCCTTGGCCTACTTGGACGACATAATCGTGTACGGACGAACATTTGACGAACATATTCAGCGTTTAGATGAGGTGCTTGGCCGGATCGAAAAGGCCGGTCTTACATTGAAACCAACGAAGTGTGACCTGTTAAAAAGCGTTGGGTTCTTAGGTCATATCGTTTCAAAAGATGGGATTTGTTGTGATCCTGCAAAGGTTGCGGCGGTCAAAGCGTGGCCTGTACCGAGGAACACCAAACAAGTACGACAATTCGTGGGGCTTACGTCATATTACCGTAAATTCGTTAAAGATTACGCAGCAAAAGCATCACCCCTGCACAAACTAACCGAAAAAGGTTGCAGATTCCAATGGTCCGATGATTGTCAAAAAGCATTCGCCTCCTTGAAAGACGCGTTGACTTGTGCACCGGTACTGCAGTACCCCGACTTTACCAAACATTTTTTTTTAGATACAGACGCCTCGGACACTGCGATCGGTTGCGTTCTGGGTCAAGTTGTAGACGGGAAAGAACATGTCGTCGCCTATGGGAGCCGCACCCTGACGAAGGCCGAAAAACATTATTCTACAACACGCAAAGAACTATTGGCAGTTATATTTTCAACCAAACTGTTTAAATGTTACCTTGCAGGCGCTCATTTTACCCTGAGAACAGACCATGCTTCATTACGTTGGCTGTGGCAATCGCGTGATCTATACGGACAATGTGCTCGCTGGGTTGAACACCTCGCCCAGTTTAATTTCGATCTAATACACAGACCAGGAAGCAAGCACAACAACGCGGATGCTTTAAGTCGGCTGGAGGTTGGCGAGGACTTCCCTTACCCGTTAAAAGATGACAGTGGCAATAATGACAACGATAGCGTACAGATGGAACAGGTGTGTCAGTTGCATTTAACCTCTGCATTAGGTAAAACCACTACAGAGATAGAAAACGCACAACGTTTGGACGATCAGCTCACTCACGTTCTCCCCTGGTTGGACCGTGGTGTACGACCTACCTATAGAAAAGTGAAGAAACTGGGAAAAGAGGCGCTACACTACTGGGCGATATTCTCGAGACTCACAAGCGAAAATGGACTGCTGTACGTCAAGGCTGACAACAATAGCATACCAGGTGCGTTAACATATAAATTAGCGGTTCCTCAAAACTTGAGGCACGAGATCATTGAATCTCTTCACGACCCAGCTCACGGGGGTGGTCATCTAGGCGTCACTAAAACCCTTGGAAAAGTTGTGGAAGGGTTTTATTGGCCACGACAGAAGGAAGATGTTGAAAAGTATTGTAGACAATGTCAATTGTGCGTATTGAACAAAAAGCCTAACAAAACGATACAAGCACCGCTTGTCCCATCCACTGAACTAAAAGCGATGCAAAGGATTGAAATTGATGTACTTGGTCCTTTGCCGGTCACAAGAGCAGGCTATCAGTTCATATTGGTTGCTTGCGATGTTTTCACAAAGTACGTTCGAGCATGGCCCATGCGGCAACAAACTGCTAAAGAGACCGCGAGTTTGTTGTATCACCGTTGGTTCACGGTGCATGGTGTGCCTGAAATCGTCCATTCAGATAGAGGTACTAACTTTGAAAGTAAGCTCTTTCATGAACTGATAGAACTGATGGGAAGCAAGAAAACCAGAAGTACAGCATATCACCCAGCAACTAACGGCGGAGTGGAACGCAACAATCAAACGATCATTAAGATGCTAAGAAATTATATCCAAAAAGTTGAGAGGCATTGGGATGAAGCACTATCTGCCGTCGTTGCATCATACAATAGTAGTAAGCACGAAAGTACAGGCTTTACCCCACATTTTCTTCTTACAGGCAGAACGTTGCGATTACCAACTGATTTGATATGTCCCGAACTGATCAAGTCAAATGTACCAAATCAACTGAATCATCTTGGTGGGTTACAAGACCAACTCCTACTTGCACAGGAAAGACAGATTGAAGGTTCAAAGAACCCGGATGGAACAGCAGTACAATAAAAAGACACATGGTAAATGCATTGAGAACGGAGATATCGTATTGCTGACCAACCCAGCAATACCGACAGGTAAATGTAAAAAAAACTCCAATTTCCTTACAAAGGACCGTATCGCGTATTAGAAAAGAAAGGCCCGGTTAATTATATTATTCAGGACAAAGCCGGCAATAAACAAACGGTCCACTACAACCGCTTGAAGCCGGCCGCAGAGGGGTCAACGTGGCCAGAAGATACAATCGAAGCGCTGAATAACCCCAACGAACAACAGGTGTCGCAACAACCCGTATGCGGGTTTGTTTATACTCCCGACTTAACAGCAACACCACGACGCGACAACGATAATACAACCAATAACGAGAACGCAGAATGCTCCCCTGCGAGCAAAGAAGCGGATGAAAGTACGAACACCGAGGACGAGGCGAGCGGGGAGTCGGCGAGAAAAGAACCAGAAGAAACGACACACACACGAAATGATGTTTCACAGAATGATTTGACACTGCACGAGTTACAGCAAGAAAGGCCAAAACGCAATCGACGAAGGCCTTAGTATTATGTTGAAATTTGTGTCCTCCAGGAGAAGGACGAATGTAGTAAGGGGGGTGTTACGTTGTGGGTATGAGGGCTTTGAGCCCACATACGCTTATTTACTTTTATGTTGTGTGTGCTTTTAGGTTTGCATTATTTCAGTCTTTGTTGTGTGCGATGTTTAATTTGTCGATTTCATTGTCTAGTTTTATTGGTTTTCCTTATCACTGTTTCACTTTTGTTCACTGTTGTCACGCTTGTTTTCTTTGATTTTTCCCACGTTTTAAGTCTCGGCGTTTCTGTGCCGTTGGGCTGATTGAAGTGATTTGCGCGTTTTCTATTTCTCGTTTCGATTCGCTTGTTGGAGTAGTTTTCGTTGTATCGTGCTGTTGAAAGGTTGTGTAATTGTATTAGAGATTGTGCGAAGTGTCATTTGAGTCGTTTTACAAAATACGGTTGTTCTCAGTAGTTTCATTGTACCTGTGTATGCTAACTTGTTTATCGGTCATTGCCACTTTTATATTTTAGAACGTCTGTTTTTATATTTGCTTTTATTAAAACGATATACGATTTTATACAGTTGTTTCAGTTTAGAGCAGACTACGACAGGCAGGCCCCGCGATTGGCCGTTAGGGCAACGTCCCGGACCAAATACCTCAAACACGTAACAGTACCATCTTTGCATGTTATGATCATGAAGAAGTGGCAAGAAGATCTTCAGGAAGGAAGACTAGTCAAATTTAAACAGCGACAAAGGTCTAAAATTAGACACAACACTTAAGTACGAAGGAAGGCTATCGTGAGTTTGTTTGTATTATACAGTCTTAATTTAGAATGTGCTGTATGACCCATTTTTTGACCTGGAGGAAGAGCCTCTGTCCTGCTTTAACAAAAAAAAAACCTCGAGTAGAAAATGGGTTATGAGCAGCAGAACAGATCAAGGCTGTAGGGGCGCCCGCGTCTCGACGTGCCTTAGTCAGTTCAGTTCGATTATCTAGACGAGGTGCGCCAGTTAAACACCTTGTTGCGAGTCGCGGCTGTCCTACGCGCAGTATCCTACTCTCGGAATGTGCGCTGTATTTGGGAGAAATTTCTTGCTTCCGTCTTCTGGTACTGACGTTGTCTTGTTGAGTATGACTCGGTTATTTGAACATCAACTTGTATTGAGGCGTTCTAAACTTTTCAACAGTAAACAAGTACCAAAAGCAACTCCAACGTTTACAATCACGTAACCCTATCTAGTTAGTCACTGGTCTCTCGAAACGTCTGCGTGTTTCTCCGTCTCATAACATGTACGGTAAGGTTTATAAAGGGGAATTGAAGTAAAAGGACAGATGTAACTTTACGACGTGACAAATGTCAGGAGAGAAACCATATAAATACATCAACACCATAAGCGAACATATGTTGCTATAAAGATTTACAACCACAATAAACCGAACCGCTACATTTACTTCCCTCCTCAGAGGTATGGCTAGAAATTAACGGTTTAAAGTTAATAAAAAGGCATACTTCGTAAAAGAATAATACTAAAAATCGTTTAACTAAATCTCGAACCAGCCTTGCTGCATGTGCAATATGGTAAAGGCATAACTTTTTAAAACGACATAAATTATACAATTAGATACAATGTTGACACGAAATACAAATCAATATCACCTAATATCATATTAACGAGGTAATAAAATAAATTATACTTGACCCACAACGTTTGGATTATTGCGGTACTGTAAGGGTCGTGTACTAGGGTCGTGTATTTTTCTAGGTCTAATCGAATTTTTAACTGGACGTGTTTGTTGGGGAAGGGAAGGGTTTGGGTTAGGTAAGGGGTCGGTACGAGAGGTATTTTGCTTTCTCCAAGCGAACAACTGCTTGATTGATGAAATTGTCAAAACAAGCCCCCAGAACATTGCAATTATTTGTAGTATCGAAACTACGGCGTTTATTAACGGACTGGTGATGCGGCTGATAAACCAAGAAGAAAAGCATGTTTTGCTATCTTATCGATGGACTTGCCTATGAATTCAGGATCTGCATCTGCTGTCTCATTGACGTCCTCGTTCAGGAGTTGATTAATTTTCTCCGTAGTAACTTGCGATTGGGTGATTGAGCCTAAGATGGCATTGAAATCTTCTAGACCCATTGACGAGAGAGGAAATTGTTTCGCTAGGGAAACAAAATCATATACTCTTACAGGTTCTGCAATCGGAGTTAACGAGGGAAATATGGAACGAACATGAACATCCGAGTGTTCTAATGTATAATTGTCATACAAGTAGAACTGTTCGTTGATACGAAACGTGAATGTTCTGCCCGGTGTATAGTGCTCTACCAGTCGTACTCCTTCATAGACCACGTCGTTTTTCATTACTTGACCAATTCTTAACGATCCGTTGGAATCGGTAAAGTAAACGAGTGGACGTATTGAAAAATGGGACTTGTATTGAAGACTGTGGCGTAATGTGGCATTTATTTGCTCACATACAATTTCAGTTATCACGTCCCCGACGGTAATCGCAGCTCGGGAGCTACCCATTATTGCTGAAAGCACTTCACTAGGAAATTGTCGGCTATAGAGATAGAATAGAGCGCAGCGAGAAAGTTTTGCAGTTGACATTCAAGGTATAAAAAGTCTACCGAAGTCTTGATCGCCTGTTCTTGAATGATTGCATTGAGTTCGTTAAGATAACGATCCTCGGGTCTTGATGCATTAAACACCAGTGGGTTGGAGGGGTTAGCAGGTTTTGTTTCAAATTGATCTAAATCTTCTAATCGCTTACACGAATAAGGTACAAACATTAGTCCACTGAAGTCACAGTAAGAGTAGTGTTTGAAGATGAATCCACGTAGATCTTGAAGAGTTAATCCGAATATTTAATCCCAAGTTCGTAAATAAGTTCTTGTAAAATCCCAACGAAGATATAATCCAATTCCCGTAGTTGTTTCTTGATGGAGCACAGAAATCAAATTCAATAAGAATTCGTGGGCTCCTCGAAAACTGGCCTCACAAATCTTATGAGTATATCTATTTCTCCGAAATGTTCTTGAAGTCGAGGTCACCAAATATGTAGGGGCGCCCGCGTCTCGACGTGCCTTAGTCAGTTCAGTTCGATTATCTAGACGAGGTGCGCCAGTTAAACACCTTGTTGCGAGTCGCGGCTGTCCTACGCGCAGTATCCTACTCTCGGAATGTGCGCTGTATTTGGGAGAAATTTCTTGCTTCCGTCTTCTGGTACTGACGTTGTCTTGTTGAGTATGACTCGGTTATTTGAACATCAACTTGTATTGAGGCGTTCTAAACTTTTCAACAGTAAACAAGTACCAAAAGCAACTCCAACGTTTACAATCACGTAACCCTATCTAGTTAGTCACTGGTCTCTCGAAACGTCTGCGTGTTTCTCCGTCTCATAACATGTACGGTAAGGTTTATAAAGGGGAATTGAAGTAAAAGGACAGATGTAACTTTACGACGTGACAAATGTCAGGAGAGAAACCATATAAATACATCAACACCATAAGCGAACATATGTTGCTATAAAGATTTACAACCACAATAAACCGAACCGCTACAAGGCATAAGCACCTTGAGACAAAAGGTTAATGCTTGTGTTTATCCAATATCCTATACTGTTATCCCATATACCTATATATTAAGGACCGGTTTTAAAAGTCCACAACGGACATATCAATTAACCTATTTGTTGTTACTGCGGTGTTGTTTTGCTAGATATGCATAGGCTGTCTTAAAAAACTTCTGTTTTAAGCCAAATACTATTTTCACTCAGCGACTGAGCCAAACTAAACTGTTGGTAAAACTTACTTGTATGCCGCACGTGGTTAAAAGTAACTCCTATCTGTTCAGTCATGCTTAAACATATATAAAAAATATAAGATGTTGATAAAATAACCCGAAAAGTAAGGTAATTTCTAATTTAACCGGGAATGGTAAATAAACTGTTATTTGAAGCAAAAATTACAGCCAGACAGCAAAATCCATTCATAAAACCCAAAGTTAGTATAGACCAAGTTAGGAAACGGCGCTCGTGTCCGCCATTACGGAGCCCACAGAGCGTGAATCGCCTATACAAATGCATGGTCGGCATGTGTTCATTTAGTTCTTGTAAGCGATACAAAGCTAGAAATCACGTATAGCGGTTGTTTTAACATTTAAAATATAATTTCTAATATAAATCTTGTTATATATTATTAAATCTAGGAATTAATGTGAAGTAAATTAATATTTTGACTGGTTTTCGGCGTACAGTGTGGTTTAACAGGGTACTTTACGTTGGCGATTAAGACTAGCAGCAATCAGCTTAGTTTACATAATAGTATAAGATCATACCTACGAATCTACGGAGCCATTCTTTACTACATTTATAATCCAACATGAGTGGACATGCAGCTCCAAACTGCTTAAGTACTAGCAGATAAGGTGTTCGCGTTTTCCGATTTCATAAAGACCCGTAACGCAGAAAAGGTAGCTTACTAATTCAAGCAGAGGACCAAAAATAGTAACTTAGTATTGTTTTCCTCAATGTCACTTCGATATTAGGCAAATTTTACACAGATACCTTAAGTTTCGTTGCCGGGTATACGTGTTAAGTTTGTGAGCCAAAAAGTAAAATCACGGCAATTTACATGCAAAACTGCAGCTAGATACACCAGTTTATGGTAATGTTATGCGTTTGTATTTATGGTAATGTTATTTTTGTTTGTATTTTTTATATTTTAAACATGTTCTTTTATGTTTTTGGTTAGTAAACCTGATATTTTCTGTATTTTTACTCTTTAATCGATTACGTGTTCAATAAAAGTTGATTATTTTTGTGAGGTTTATTATTGTGATAAGATATAACATTAGTAGAAAGCCATTTTTACGCGCAGAAGTGCTTGGTTTTAAAAAAATCGCAATATTTAAACGAAAAACAGCACCCAGCAATGATGAAATGCTATGCCGTGGGCTCCGTAATGGTGGCGACTATGACGTCATAGACGCGAGACAATGGATAACAAGACTCGTTGTTTTACAATCCGTTTCCTAACTTGGTCTATACTAACTTTGATAAAACCGTGACGTAACAATGTATTATAATGGGCATTATTCGCGTCAATAGGCCTCTTATTTTCTGAGCAGTTTCGGTGTATTCCTAGTCCGTGTATTGAGTAGGCCATGGTGGTACGAAATCGAATGAGAAAACGGCGTCAGTCAAGAACGATGGGATCGAAACGCTTCCAAGATCACCACGTTCTCGGTCTGGGAATCTGTGCTTTTACGGGACACTGTGCTGAGAAACAACGAAAAGAAAAAGTTTCATTTGCCTCATAGGGGTCCATTCAAGGTGGTAGAGGTTGTCCCACCGGTTAATTACGTAATTATGGACAAGGATTCCCGAAGACAGACAGTGCATTTTAATCGCTTGAAGAAAAGTATGAGGACTTTCAGGAGAGGGAGTGTGACAGCGATCAGAACCGAGCCGAAAATTTAGAACGGCCACAGCGAAGAAACTTTCCGCTACAACCTGGCGCTTATACTGGTATCATAACCAGTGTTCACATCAGGTTTTGGAAGCACAGGGGCGGCAATGTCAACACGAGAAAAGAAGATCACAACGAACATCACGAAGACCGGCATATTACCCCCAAGTAGAAAGACGTTGAAACTTATGAACTGTTATATAGTATACTTACGTTACCGTTTGAGGTTTAAACGTTATGCTCTGCACATTTTATTCACATTCGTTTTTTTTTCTTAAGAAAAAGTTTGAAACTTATTTCGTAAGTTTTGTAAATGCGTCTCTCTGTTTGTTGTTTTGTTTCCTTTGATTTAATTTAAGCCCACTTTGTTTGCACGAGTTTAATTAATTCGAATCAGTGTAGTCGTTACTCGCTACCAGATTTATGTTTAATTGTGTGTTTTTGTTGATGTGTTAATGTGCAACTTAAATTTATAGAGATCTAGTGTGTGGACGTGTGGTGTGTTATTTTGTGCGTGTATTTTTATTTTTGCACCTATGTGTACGTTTTCTTATTTGTGTTCATGTAACTTCCAGGTCTGTGTCACCTGACACAGACATTTGAAGAGGGGGGAGAGTGTTACAATGTCTTCGCTCGTATTGTTTTGCGCCCTATGTGCCTTGAGCCGTATGCGCTCCTCCTGCTCCTGCCCCCTCAAATTCCCTCCCACGCTAATTACTTTCTTAGTCTCTAACGCAGTGACCTAGAGACGGGCGTGGTCTAAGTGAAACGCCAGTACGTACTGTGTCATGTTAAGAGTCGGACGTTCCTTGTTTTTATATGCAGCTTTATATTACAATACGATTTTATCTGACCACGGGTGTTTTACGAACCTGAAGACTAGACAGAAATGTAACACTCTCTCCTTTGCCGACATTGGAGAAGCAGCACGTTCTGTTTTTTTTTTTATTTCTGTGGTACATGAATGTAACTTACTTTAACCTCGAGTTGCCGGAAAACGACAGTCGTTATCACACGGGTTTAACACCTCGTGCCAGCTTACGAGTTACCATGTATGTTACTTTTGTGGGATTATTTTTTTGGGATTTTTTTTTATGTATGGCTGATAATTTAGACAACCCATTAGTGACCACTGGGTTGGAGCAATTGCCGTTAAGTGTCTTTCCCAAGGACACATACGCCAACAATGGTAGCAGCGTCGAGCCTTGAACCAATTACCTCTGGATTACAGGCAGGCGCGCTAACCACTATACCACGGCGCCGGTAACATAACATTTGTAGGATACAATATTTATTCATTGATGTTCGAACATTACCCATTGTCGTTCAAACAATACCAATTGTTATGCAATAATATAATGTATAGGTGACTATAGCAGTAGGGCAAGAAAAAGAATGTTTAGACTTAATTTTCAACGAGTACAGTATTATTTCGTGTTATTTACGTATATAGTAGGGTGGGGTAAGATAGGACACCTTTTCGTTTAGTTTTCTCTTTTCATTTGGTAGTAAACAAAGATATCTTCACGACTTCAACAGACCGTTGTTAATTGTTTAAAACACGATCAGGCTATTTAGATATTAAGTGTTAAAGGTGTCCCATCTTCCCCCACTCTACTATATATTCCTTAAATAAACACAATCAAAATTAACAATGATTTTAACCGTCCTGTCTTATCCTGTGTGTTTTCAAGTTTGTAAAATTTCACCTGTTGTGCGGATCGCTAAATAACTCCTCGTGTGCTTTATTATATTTTATTAAATTGTTGTCAATTAATAAAGGAATAATAGTAATAATTTGTGGTATTACCCAAAAAACTTCATCTATTTGAAGATAGGACACTTTAAGTGCATGTGACACGATCATCTATAAATATAAACTATTTAGACTGCAGAATAGTTTTAATTTGTACACATGTTTTGGCGAAAAATTAGCCCGATCGGGTCACGTGTTTTCAAGATACAGATGTTTAAAGTTGTGTTTGAAGCGATGTGAACGAAATCGAGCGAAACTAACGAGAACCGTGCGTGACGTCATCGAGGGTCAAAGAGAAAATCGAACAAAGCGCAGTTAGTGCTAGCACAGATCAAAGTTAGTATATAGACCAAGTTAGGAAACGGCGCTTGTGTCCGCCATTATGGAGCCCACAGAGCGTGAATCACCTATACAAATGCATGGTCGGCATGTGTTCATTTAGTTCTTGTAAGCGATACAAAGCTAGAAAACACGTATAGCGGTTGTTTTAACATTTAAAATATAATTTCTAATATAAATCTTGTTATATAATATTAAATCTAGGAATTAATGTGGAGTAAATTAATATTCCCGGCGCCGTGGTATAGTGGTTAGCGCGCCTGCCTGTAACCCAGAGGTAATGGGTTCAAGGCTCGACGCTGCTACCATTGTTGGCGTATGTGTCCTTGGGCAAGACACTTAACGGCAATTGTTCCAACCCAGTGGTCACTAATGGGTTGTCTAAATAATCACCCACAAAGTAACATACATGGTAACTCGTAAGCTGGCACGAGGTGTTAAACCCGTGTGATAACGACTGTCGTTTTCCGGCCACGCGAGGATAAAGTAAGTTACATTTAATTTAATTCAATTCAATTCAATTTTGACTGGTTTTCGGCGTACAGTGTGGTTTAACAGGGTACTTTACGTTGGCGATTAAGACTAGCAGCAATCAGCTGTGTTTACATAATAATATATGATCATGCCTACGAAGCTACACAGCCATTCTTTACTACATTTATAATCCAACATGAGTGGACATGCAGCTGCAAACTGCTTAAGTACTAGCAGATAACGTGTTCGCGTTTTCCGATTTCATAAAGACCCGGAACGCAGAAAAGGTAGCTTACTAATTCAAGCAGAAGACCAAAAATAGTAACTCAGTATTGTTTTCCTCAATGTCACTTCGATATTAGGCAAATTTCACAAAGATACCTTAAGTTTTGTTGCCGGGTATACGTGTTAAGTTTGTGAACCAAAAAGTAAAACGACGGCAATGTACATACAAAACTGCAGCTAGATACACCAGTTTATGGTAAGGTTATATTTTTGTTTGTATTTTTTTTATTTTAAACATGTTCTTTTACTATGACGTTATAGACGCGGAGACAATGGATAACAAAACTTGTTGTTTTACAATCCGTTTCCTAACTTGGTCTATACTAACTTTGGTAAAAACTATAGCAATAAGGCAAGAAAAAGAATGTTTAGACCTAATTTTCAAAGCGTACAGTTTAAAATCATTGTTAATTTTGATTGAAAAGTGTATTTATAACTAAGAATATACGTAAATAACACGAAATAATACTGCACGCTTTGAAAATTAGGTCTAAACATTCTTTTTCTTGCCTTATTGCTATAGTTTTTACCAAAGTTAGTATAGACCAAGTTAGGAAACGGATTGTAAAACAACAAGTTTTGTTATCCATTGTCTCCGCGTCTATAACGTCATAGTAAAAGAACATGTTTAAAATAAAAAAAATACAAACAAAAACATAACCTTACCATAAACTGGTGTATCTAGCTGCAGTTTTGTATGTACATTGCCGTCGTTTTACTTTTTGGTTCACAAACTTAACACGTATACCCGGCAACAAAACTTAAGGTATCTTTGTGAAATTTGCCTAATATCGAAGTGACATTGAGGAAAACAATACTGAGTTACTATTTTTGGTCTTCTGCTTGAATTAGTAAGCTGCCTTTTCTGCGTTCCGGGTCTTTATGAAATCGGAAAACGCGAACACGTTATCTGCTAGTACTTAAGCAGTTTGCAGCTGCATGTCCACTCATGTTGGATTATAAATGTAGTAAAGAATGGCTGTGTAGCTTCGTAGGCATGATCATATATTATTATGTAAACACAGCTGATTGCTGCTAGTCTTAATCGCCAACGTAAAGTACCCTGTTAAACCACACTGTACGCCGAAAACCAGTCAAAATTGAATTGAATTGAATTAAATTAAACGTAACTTACTTTATCATTGCGTGGCCGGAAAACGACAGTCGTTATATCACACTTGTTTAACACCTCATGCCAGCTTACGAGTTACCATGTATGTTACTTTGTGGGTGAATATTTTTTTGGATTTTTTTTTATGTATAGCTGATAATTTAGACAACCCATTAGTGACCACTGGGTTGGAGCAATTGCCGTTAAGTGTCTTGCCCAAGGACACATACGCCCACAACGGTAGCAGCGTCGAGCCTTGAACCCATTACCTCTAGGCTACAGGCAGGCGCGCTAACCAACTGTGTTACGGCCAACACCGTATTGTCTATTGAAGAACCTGCCGATTCCAGCGTCGAAGGTTTATGTCGCCGTAGACAACGCCAAAAAATGAATTTCGCTGTGCTAAGGAGGCACCATGAAATAGGCATGTGCTCAGACCCACCGTCAATTAAAATCTTCACCGGCCTGTAAAAGTAAAGTTTGGAGATAAATCCTTCCTGGGTCATAGTTTAGAGCTCACAGTATATACGTGATGCTTTAAAGTATAAGCAAAGCTCAGCAAATGTTGCCGACGAGATCAATTTCAATTTGGTTTATTATTTATATAAAGAGACAGTTCAAGCGGCAGGATAAATTTGTATTTATTGTTCACAAAACGAACAAATGATTTTTAAACCGTACGGTATTGTTTCATGTTATTTACGCCTGTTTCTAATGATAAATTCACTTATCAAGTCACATACACCCACAAAAAATCAGCGGCGAGCCTTAAACCAATTACCCCTGGGTGACCAAGGTGATCCTAGAATACAGATATTATAGCGGCCATTTTCGATACCTTCTACTGGTGCTACTAACCTAAAATTTGGACACTGTATACTAACCAGACCCCAGTGGTATCGAATCTAAAATAAAAAAATTAAAATTTCAAAAAATATTAATTATGAATATTATTATTCGTCATAAAAACATATTTATAAAATTTTCGCACGAACCAGCTTCGAATATGTTATAGCGCTACGTCATAGCTACAAAATGAAAGGGGGCTTGGGTGTAAAATATTAATAAGTATATGATCATAACTTGAATCATATAAATATCAAATTTTTAATTTTTTTTGCGAAAATATAATTTACGCATACATCTATGTTGGTCACTAACATACCATTCCCATTAAAAAAATAATTAATTTTAATTTTTTTTTATTTATGAATATTAATTTTCGTCATAAAAACATATTTTTATAGAATTTTCGCACGAACTAGCTTGGAATATGTTATAGCGCTACGTAATAGCTCAAATATGAAATTTTAATTTCTTCAAAAAAATGCGGGCTTGGGTTCAGAATACAAGCAAGTATGGTCATAACACAAATCATATAAATATCAAATTTTCGATTTTTTTTGCGAAAATATAACTTACGCACATATCTATGTAGGTCACTAACATATCATTTCTGTCAAAAATAATTAGTTTTAATTTTTTTGAAATTATGAACACTAATATTCGTCATAAAAACATATTTATAGAATTTTTGCACGAACCAGCTTTGAATATGTTATAGCGCTAAGTGATACCTAAAAAATGAAATATTAATTCCTTCAAAAAAATGCGGGCTTGGGTTTAGAATACAAACAAGTATGGTCATATCTTTAATCCCTTGTTCATATATTTTATTTGCACGAACGCAAAAATTATACACGTTATCAAAAATAATATAATAAACAGTAAATGCGTACATTTAAATGTGATGTTTTGAATTTAAATAGAGACTTTGACTGCCGCATCATTTACTTTATCCTATCCGTGCGTAAGTATACCTAAGAAACATCGAGAATTTAATTTATTTGTTTCAATTAATACAAAAAGTTTTTTGTTCTTAAAGCCTCTAAGATTAGGGCCTTTAATTGATATGCTCGAATTGTATGAGACAATATTGAATTGACTAAAGGAAGGCTGGTAAGCTAGTTTGTTTTAGAAGTAGAGGCTCAAGGTCGTTATCGCTTTTCATGATAATTTTTGCGCCTCTGTTATTAAAAAACTCTATTAATGCCAAAGATGAACACATTTGCCGAATTAAATAACAGGATGCAAAAATATTCATAAATAAAAAAATAAAATTAATTATTTTTTTAATGGGAATGGTATGTTAGTGACCAACATAGATGTATGCGTAAGTTATATTTTCGCAAAAAAAATTAAAAATTTGATATTTATATGATTCAAGTTATGATCATACTTTTTAATATTTCACACCCAAGCTCCCATTTTTTGAAGAAAAAATCGTTTCATATTGTAGCTATTAAGTAGCGCTATAACATATTCAAAGCTGGTTCGTGCGAAAATTCTATAAATATGTTTTTATGACGAATATTAATATTCATAATTAATATTTTTTGAAATTTTAATTTTTTTATTTTAGATTCGATACCGCTGGGGTCTAGTTAGTACAGTGTCCAAATTTTAGGTTGGTGGCACCAGAGTCGTAAAAACACCGAGTAGTCCAACTGCCGTCTTTGTGTGTTCAAAATAGAGCAAAAGCGGTGACTTTTGCAATGAATTTAAACGAACTTGTTGAGTTTTATTTGCGATTTCCTTTTGTGGAAAGGCGTAAAACAGCTTCTATTTACATTACCAAACATTTTTTTGAAAAAGCATATAAATTTACCCCCATTAAATGACTAAAATGTCAAAAATCAACCGCTTCTAATTCTATTTTTTGACTTTTTTTGATATAGAAAACAAATAACACTTGTTTTTTACACTTTCCAACCTTTAAATTTGTTTTTTTTTAAGTTTTTCTCTAATTTACCGAAAAACATGCATTTTCCCTATACCTACTGTGTTATTTTGGACTCAAATTGCCGTTCAATTTGTCTTTTACGAAACAATGGGTTGGACTACTCGGTATTTCTATGGCTCTGGGTGGCACCAGTAGAAGGTATCGAAAATGGCCGCTATAATATCTGTATTCTAGGATCACCTTGGTCCCCGGGTGGCAAGCAGGCGAGATAACTACTTTGAAACAGCGCAAAATTATTTTATTACTTGCTCTTTGCTTTGTTAGATCGGAAGATGCATTTTTTAACTTATGAATACAGATCATTATAAGCTAAAATAAAATCCTCCACCACCCAAATAAAATACTCAGCCACAAAGTAACTGGTAAGCTGCCAAGAGGTGTATTGAGTGTGGAAATTAAATGAGGTAAGGTGCCAACAGATTGTGCTTTTTAACTCATGCATGGGAAGCTTCTAAAACGAAAGTCACTCCTGGATACAAACACTCACTACTTTGTTTATAAAGCAGCATATGATGTTCCACATCCTAAAATTTCAAGCACACCTTATTCAACAAGGTTCATAAAATGATATGACAAGTTTTAATTTGAAAGACAAACTCGAGTACAAATAATTTTTTGATATGACATGTGTGCTTTACAACCACCCAAAAAATGTCTGCATTTAAATCGACCATACAATTTCAGTTCGCCAATGTGATAGTATAAGTATATTTATGCAAGGCATTCTCTCTTACTCAGTTTAAGATAACAAAGCAGTTTGTTTCATCACAACATTATGCCATATAGTGGTACTGCGTTGTGTTATCCTTGTCTCTCTCCATATAATCCCGTTCAATTAAACTTTCGATTCTTTTTTTAATGTCTGTTGCCTTTGACAAAAATTAGGATTAAACCACAGTTGTATATAAATACAAAACACAGGTTTTATATTGCTAAATTTTAAACAGTTTAAATTTTGAAGGAAACTGCTGACATGATGTATAAACAGAAAGCAATGTATGGCTATTTAGAGTGAATTAATCCTAAAATGAGCATAGCCTACCAACAAACTTTGTATGTACATAGAGCTGCTTAAATGTGATGTAAAGGTACCACTAAAGTTTTAAAAAAATTAAAAGATTTAAAATAAAATCCAAAACTAAACCGATAAATTTAAAAAAATATGCCATGCAACAATGCATGTGATTACCAATAATAAGTGACACACAAGTCAGTTTCTTAAGCACAATAAAAAACAACTTAAGAGTTACCATATATGCTACTTTGTGGGTGATCATTTTTTGTTTTTTTTTCATGTATGGCTCATAATTTGGACAACCTATTAATGACCACTAAGTAGTTACTATGTATGTTACTTTGTGGGGGATTTTTTATTGTGGCTGATAATTTGTACCACCCATTACTAGTGACCATTAGGTTGGAGCAATTGTCGTTAATTGTCTTGCCCAAGAACCTATGTGCCCACAATGGTAGCAGCAATGAGCCTTGAACTCATTACCCATGGTTCAAGGCACTCATTACCCATGGTTCAAGGCAGGCACGCTAACCACTTTCTCACGGCGTCAATACATATTAAGTCGAGTTTTCTTTAGAACTTTAAAAACTAGAAACAGTCAACCTTTTTTTTAGGGAAATCCCATGCATTTTCGCATAGCTGTTGTTTACTTTAGCGGTTTGATTTATCGTAATTTAAAAAAAACGGTTTTGCTTTTTCAAACTCTGGTGGTACCTTTACATCACATTTAAACATAAATATATATTCTCTTTCTATATACAAAGTTTAATATTTTGTTGAAATGCTTCTTTTACTCAAAGTTGTAAGGAAAGTATGAAAGATCTGGCCAGTCCTTACTTTTAGTGGGAATTTCAGTTGGTCATATAGTTCTGTAAGTAGGAGTTGATGGGATAATGTTTTGCGAGTTTTCATTGTTCGGACAATGGCAGCATCAATTTGGTGCTGCCGATCTTGAAACACACGCTCAGTAGTGTCTGTATTTTCTTCAACCTGCAGTTACATCAGCAAAATATAATATTTAGCGCAGACATTAAACAGAAAATTTATTTATAAGAAAACTTACCGACTCTTTTAGCTGTATTTGATTTATTTTAATTCGGATCAGCTTGTGTTTAAACTCAGTGTTTAGATTAAAGTTATCACCATCATTCACATCTTTGCCTTTTGGAGACTTTAAATAAAAATATATGGGAGCGTGAGATATGTTATAGTAGACATGTCATGAAAAAATTGTTATCTGTCTGTTTAAATCAATTCAAAACTATAAAAAACAGTCCTGTTTAAATGGTGTGTGGATTAGTGATAAAATGCTTAAAGAGTCCGGCCCACGGTTCTCATGGTTGCGCAGTTTTTTGCATAAGGATAAAGTTTTATGTCTACTGATGCTAAATTAACAGCCAGTTTGTGAAAAATCGCTTTAATTTAAAAGTTATGAACGTTTAAAAAATCAAATTTCAAAGTTGTAATAAACGTCACTCGCGGGCACTGTGACGTCACAATGCAATATTTCGTTTATGGGGAAAACCCGGCCTATCAGCGGTTTATCGTTTATTGGTGCAGTTTTGATAGATAAGCAAATCAAAACGTTTTTTAAGGTATTAACAGTACTTGTGGCTTTAGCAACTTATTGGAAACTATTTCCTAGGGATCCGTGTATAACCACACAAAATAGCCTACCAAGCTTAGTGGAGAATTAGTTTTCGTGACTTTCTAGGGTTCCGATTTTAAATTCTTTTTCTTTTTTTCCTATATGGCATAGACTATATTTATATCTGTATTTAAAGTTACCATATAGGAGTTTACCATAAGCCGAGTAATCATGCCTGATAGGTGTTGTGTTTAAAATAGCAAGACAAGAATGACTAAAGTAATAATAAGTATATATATATAGGTGTGTGTGTTTTCATTTTCAAAAGGAAGAGCGGGGCTTAGAAAAAAGCAAGCAACATTACATTGGTATGCGGGTCATCTCATATTTGTAGTGCACATTTTACTTCAGATGATTTTACTATGATATGTTCTCATTAGGATATGCAAGGAAACTTGTTCGGATCAAGTAAGTAGCATTTATTTGGAGAGCGCAGAAGAACAGATCCACCATCTGGTACAAGTATTCTTTATTCAAAACAAAAAATAATACAATACTTAAATATGTATTTCTTGCAATGTTGAATGTACTTAATTTAAAACAACATAACTCTTGCATGAATCACATTTTGTATGAAACAAGACCATTCAAAACTGAATGATGAAAAATTCTTGCAAATGTTGTTGAACTGTCACTATAATGTTGTTCGCTTATACTTTTGATCAGTACTGATGGAACCTTTCTGTTTTCCTTTTCCAGTCATTCCGGTACCTATCGAACAAAGTTCTGATCAGCTGTGTAGCGATACTGTCTAAAAAAAATAAACACCATAAACATGTGATTGACCAAATTTTTGGTATAAAGGCCAACAATAAATACTATATTAGAGTAAATTGATTTCACTAAATTTGTATTCCATGCTCAGGTCTCAGTCAAGAATATCATATTTGCAACACATATCTGTTTACACAAATTTCAACAAATTCAGCAAAAAAGACAGTGCAAACTTTAACCAACAGACTTATTAAATGTCACATTTTTTTAATAAATGCTATTCTTGGTCAACCCACCAAATTGTGTTGTTGATTTGCTCAGCTTCACTTATTTTCCATGGTCTTGGCCTGTCTACTTCCCCAACACTTGCTGGAAGTACAGGTTTAAACTGGAAAGGCTCAATACCTATTGCTAGTGGACTAGGATCTTCACTTATGTCACTTCATTAGATGAAATACTTCTACCTGACTATACATCACACACTGACACTTTTACATTATTGTTAACTGACAAACTTAAATAGTGTAATACACTTACAAACAATTTTAAAAAATATTAATTTTAAACTAAAATCAGGCCACGGCAATACCTACGCATATTTCTTAATTTAAAAGTAACAGAAAATGCTATCTCGACGGTACACTCTGTTTTGCTGCAAACAGCAAAGCCTAAATCAGCTGATCGATTAGAAAAGATCGTGACGTAATTTACGTCATAGTGCCCGCGAGTGACGCAACCATAGGCGAATTTTTTGGCACTTTTTAAAACGTTTTTTTGGCCAAACTAAATATTTTTTTCACAAAAAATTACCACAGATAGTATTTATTAAGTGTAAATTTTCATTTAAAACCAACTTGTATGAGCGTGGTCCAGACTCTTTAACTGTACTTCTTTAAACCCAATAATTACAAGCCATGTTTCACTTTTTTGTTTTTGACTGACTGAAACATATTGCTCTGTAGCGACACAGGTGTTGGAATTGTGGGCAAAACTTATAAAAAATATTCAATTGCAAAGTTGTGCTTTGACAAAATTAATTATGTAACTTATACCCACAGAAAGTCCTATGTTGAGATATGATTTTCCCTAAAATCTTGCTAATCTGAATAAATCCATTTATTTCGTTTATAAATTACAATGTTACTGGAATAACAACTTATAACGACAAAAGGAAGTTGTATATTAAACAAGATTTTTGTAAAAAAATCTTGCATAACTTACAAAATCCACTTAAAGGTTTTTAAAATATATATTTCAAACAGATAGCTAAGAAGAAAACCCCAAAGGAGCATGAAGTCATGAAAATAGGATAAAACTTCTCTTTCCTTGAAAGAATTACCATATTCTTATAAACATACATTATATTTCAAAATAAGTTTAATAAATACTTTTAAATGCTATAATGCCCCTTTTAATTTTTTTTCTGTATCGTAAGGTCCTTAAGGACCTGGGATTTAGGCCTTTTGTAAACCACCAATAAAATAAAATTATTACCTTTGTTAAAATTCTTGCTTTACCACACGCAAGTGATTGTAATGTTCTTCTTAATTCAGAATCTTCAATCTGTGTGTCAGATTTAATTTGTAAGAAAGAAAAGCATGTTGCTTCATTGTACAGAAGAAGAACCAACGCCTGGAACTGTGAAACTTGTAATTCCTTGTTACCCTGAAAAAAACAGATATACTCGTAGATTGTAAGTTCAATTGTATGCAAAACTAAATAACATTAATAATTCTGACAATAAACAATATTACATTTTTGAATTTGCTTTTAAGAACACAATGGCCGAGCGATGCCCTGAAAGACAACTTCCTCCCAGAGTGCTTGCTTAAGTAAAAATCTTTGAAGCTATCTTGAAGTTTGACCTACAACAAATGTTGTTACAAACTACAAAAAAACATTACTTTATTTCAAACCAAAAACAGAATGTTCCTATGATAATGAGTAGATGCATATCATTACTGTTACGTTGTGGGTATGAGGGCTTTGAGCCCACATACGCTTATTTACTTTTATGCTGTGTGTGCTTTTAGGTTTGCATTATTTCAGTCTTTGTTGTGTGTGATGTTTAATTTGTCGATTTTATTGTCTATTTTTATTGGTTTTCCTTATCACTGTTTCACTTTTGCTCACTGTTGTCACGCTTGGTTTCTTTGATTTTTCACACGTTTAAGTCTCGGCGTTTCTGTGCCGTTGGGCTGATTGAAGTGATTTGAGCGTTTTCTATTTCTTGTTTCTATTCGCTTGTTGGGTTAGTTCTCGTTGTACCATGTTGTTGAAAGGTTGTGTAATTGTATTAGAGATTGTGCGAAGTGTCATTTGACTCGTTTTACAAAATACGATTGTTCTTAGTAGTTACATTGTACCTGTGTACGCTAACTTGTTTATCGGTCATTGCCACATTTTTTTAGAACATCTGTTTTATATATTTTTATATTTTTTTTATATTTGCTTTTATTAAAACGATATACGATTTTATACAGTTGTTTTAGAGCAGACTACGACAGGCAG
Organism: Ciona robusta; assembly: GCF_009617815.1. Classification (NCBI taxonomy): domain Eukaryota; kingdom Metazoa; phylum Chordata; class Ascidiacea; order Phlebobranchia; family Cionidae; genus Ciona; species Ciona robusta. The sequence continues at coordinate 5,952,369 of NC_143235.1, forward strand.
GCCCCGTGATTGGCTGTTAAGGCAACGTCCCAGACCATACATCTCAAACACGTAGCAAAAACTATTTAATTTTAAATTTTACTTACAAGATATGAGGGAAGTTGTACTTCCATGGGTGGATAGGTTGGCCAGTATCCCATTGTTAATATGTTCACACTCATATCAATGTTAGGAACTTTACCTTCCTTCTTTGTAGTGACGTGCTAAAAACATAAAGTAGTCAAAATAATAAAATCATGAACAACATTTACGTTTAATTTGTAGATATGTGCCAAGCAATAACAGAGCTTAATAGCTGCGGACCAAACTTCACCTTTTTGAAGCTCAGCGTCAGGGTAATAGAAGGCTAAGCGTCAAGTCCACATTAGATAGCTATAATATTCCAGCAAGACCAAAAAACGTTAGAAATACAGCAACTAAATAACAATAAGACATACCAACTGAATTTACCTTTTGAAAAGTAAGGAATTAAGGTTTAAAGTACTTTTGAACAGTTAATTTATGAGCAGAGCTATTTTAGATTTACAGGTAACAGTATAATGTACCTGTCTATACTGTGCCATTAGCTCCTTTGAATGCGAGATGTCATTAAACATCCCTTCAAGTTTTCCAGTAAACATTCCACCACATTCTTGCTTCAATTTTGACAACATAGACTTTTCTGCATCAACAGATGCACTCTTTCCAACCAAAAGTCGCTTTGCTAAATCTTTCTTATAGAAAGCTTCAAACACATCTTTTCCTGCAGTTCCAAAAATCATATCCTTAAATAAATAATAATATAAAACCAAAAATAAATACAATACTAAACAGGGATGGGCTGCATTCCATACTTTAACGAACCTGAATATCTAAAGTCAAATATCCAATTCAATCCGAAAAATTAATGCCAGCATTTAAACTAATTCACCCTGTTCAATCTAAATCAACCAATTGAGAACATTCAACCGGTGTAAATCAGGCGCCGTTTCCATTTCCAATAATCTATCATAGCATTCTCTGCAAGCTTAATCAAATAATACCGGCCGATTGCCTATCACCAAAAACTAAACTCGCATTTTGCACCATTATATGATCCAGAATAACAAAGTTGGCGAAGTAAAACATCGTACTGACAATTAGATGTCACATGATGTATAAGGTCTAATTTAATTGAAATTAAATTTTATGATATCGTAAGGCATGTAATGTGTAAATGGTGACAATTAGTTAATTTAAAAAGGCGAAGGTGCACGATAATTTGTTAGGTTTAAGTCAAGGGGTCATGTGTCGATGATAAAAATCTAATAAAGATTGCACAGGTCAATAAGTTGATTGAATCACAGTGTTGCAAGATGTAGAAATCAGGTCAAACTAGTTTACACAAAAAATTATTGTAATTCAAGATATTTGTTACTTTCCAGAGACCAAATTCTTAACAAAACTCATTTGCAGTGGGTTTTGTTCCAAACTCTAATGTGAAATTTGTGTAATTGTTGATTGTTAAATCAAGACCTTTCCATAACCGAAATTGACGTTTTACCGTTTGGTGTGAACTTAAAAAGTTGCTCGCGTACCACCTGTGAGACCTTTGCGTACCACAGTTTGGGAACCACTGCTTTTAATCATACTGGTCATCAGGATAAGGTTCACAGACCATAACTATTAAATTTTAAATGAGTAATTACTTTATTATAATTTTAATAGAAATAAATTTATAATGTAGAACACTTTCGATGTTTTGGTTAAAAGTTACCATGTATAAATCTGAACAACATCATGATCTGATCCAATGTGCGGTCAAGTTCCACTTCAGTCGCTTCTTTATTACCAGATTTCATTCTTTGATCCACATATTTAGCTATAGAAAAAAGGGGTAAAAATAAAAAAATTGTGCCATTAAATAATTTATAAGATCATGCATGGCCTCCTTAACACACAGTCTATGATTACACCAGAAAAACAAAAAATAGAAATGTGAACTGGTCAAAAAAGAGACTTAATGACGCCAACAATCCCTATTATATTCAAGCTTCTTGAATGGAATTATATCGGCTGCAATTTTAATAATTTCGGTCAAAAACAAAATTTCATTCATGAAACAATAAAATATAATATGCATTGTTTGTGTCAATGGGCCTCTTATTTTTTGAGCAGTTTAGGTGTATTCCTGGGCCCTGTATTGAGTAGGCTATGGATCACATCAAATAACATCCAAATTCCACACCAATTAGTTCAGCTGGTTTATTCTGTCTTTTATTGATTGAAGATTCAAATGCTTCCCTTAAAGCCTCTACAAACTTTAAATCTTTCGAAAAACATTTTGTCACAATGTTTGAAAGTTTTTCTTTCAAATCAAGAAGATCTTGTACCATGGTGTGGTCATTGCTGACATCCAACACAATAAGTGAGGCAACATTCTAATTAGAAAAAACAAAACAAACTGTTTATTTGTTACAAGCGTAGACGTTACTTTAAAGTTATATTAGTTGCATTGCTAAATTAGGTCTAGCTACTATAGTAGCAAAATCCAATAAGTAAGACCCGGCCGTTTAAGGATTAACCATAACATCGTGTTTAATAATCCATGGTGTATACTTCAACTTCTTCATTTGTGTAATTGTTTTAACAGCAAAATACCAAAATACCTTTTTGAAGTTATCCTTACAACACTCATTTATAGCTGGGGTAGTAAGTATAGTGTGCTAACCTTGTTTAATATACTGGGCAGGTAACCTTGCTATAAATTTGACACCATACTGAAAAAACTTTAAAAACTTGACCTATCCAGAACAAAAAGTTGTATCATTTGTTTGAGGCCCAATTACCTTGACATGTTTATTAAAGTGAGTACATAATGATTGTATCCCATCCTTCACTGCTGAGAACAGTTTATACAATCTCATTAAATCATCAATGCGATTTTCCACTATGAGGTGACTTAACCCTTTGCTTAAGAGTGCTTCTGTATGCTTGGATATTAGTTGCTCTTCAACACACAGTGTCAGGGGTTTCCTGAAATTAAATTTTGAAAAGTAAGCAACTTAAACCACTGACATATTGAAAAGTAATATCTAAAAGAGCTAATTATTTATATTTTGGCTGACATCTACAGTTTACATAGTATTTTTTTTTTGCTTTAAAGCTTTACAATGTTGAATGATCCATGCAAGCAAGGCACAGATCTCTCTCCTCAGATATTCTTCTCTCTGTGTGAATCAGATACTCGTGTACTTCCATTGAAGATCGTTTTGCGGACCCTTCAATTGAATAACTCTCTTCTGTTTCATGAAGAAAACGCTTCTCAAACATTGTGTGATAAATCTAAATGAAACTTGTATTGGGTTAGGCCTTCTATAAAATAATACATGATTGGACAATGCTCTGAATGCTAGGTATCCAAGTTAACATAAACTCACATGGAGATCATTAAGCATAGATAGAAGATTGCGGAGTAAACATCGATCAATTGTGTCTCCAGACCTTTCTCGCTTTATTAAATTAAGCAATCCAAAAAAACAACGCTCTCGAACATGTTCTCGACTTAACACATTTTCACGAAAAAGATCAAGGCCAAGATCCCTGGAATATTGGTCATTACGAAGAATATTCTTTACCCTTATAGTCAACCACTAACTTACCATAATGAAGGAAGCATGGAATTTTGAAGAACATATGTTCGATCAAGCACCAGGAATATGCAACGGATCATAATCTATAATCAGTGGTGTGTAATATTTGATATTCTAATGATAATAAATTACTCACGTAAAACTAAAATCAATACATGATTAAAGATTTAAACATAATAAGTTAAATACCTATTTCAACTTATTAGTTCTTATCAGCTGTCATTGCATGCAAATTGAGCTCCTTTTTAACTGAACACTGAACTTCATTAAAGTGTACTATGAACAAATTTTTTTGTTTGGATTTGGTTTGTCAAATCGCCAGTTAAGTCTATGGAATATTTTAAATAAAACAATCAATGAATAATGACCGTTTGCTGGCAGTGATCTTGCCACTGTTGTTCAAGTTTTCGAAGAAAGCTTTCACCTGAGACACCATCATCAAATATATGAACCTGCTTCCTGATGTGAGACTCGCATACATCCTTCAACTTTTAAAAGAAATCTTTAAAAATTTATCAAAAGAAGTTTAACTGTATAAAAAATGCATTACTTGGCAAAAGAGTATACTTGAAATAATATTGTTTCAGTTACTCACAAAAGAGACACTGGGGTAAAAGGGATTTTATGACAGGGGGTATACCCCATACCAACCAGAGCTGCCATTAAGCCGTTTGCTCAGGACACTGAGTTCAATTTACATTGTTATATTTTTTTTTCGCGGAATAATCATGTCCAATCCTACAAGGCCCGAAATGCCTGTCGCGACAGTTGACGTAGTGAGGCTAAAATTTTACCTGCAGGTGTTGTCAAAGTGTGGGTCAGCAACGAATTTTTTTTATCTGTAGGGGCAATTCCGGCGTATGTCAGTGTAATACTATTCCATTTAGAGGACAAATAATATCTCTTTATAATTTAAGGTTTGTTATTACATTTTATTAAAATGATTTCTCGTTATCTCTTACGACTTACGTAAAACTAGTATAATACGACTTGGAGCTTGACCTTGAATCTGAAGAGCCTTAGTTCAGTCGCAAGCCGTAACTTTGTTTTTTTTTATCGCGTCTTAGAAAAAAAACAAACCATTTCTATAGTTTAATTTTTTCTGGTTCGCAGGTTTTAAGTTTAATTCGAATTGCTTTTTGAAAGCATGAAGGCCTTGCGTAGCTACTAAAAAGTATTTATTTCATAAAATTGAATATATTTCTTTAGGAAGATTTTAGGAATAATTTACTTTTACAATTGGAAAATCCAGGGGTTGTATACATGTCTTGTATAAATTCTATTATTTCTCAACGCTCGGAGGATTAACCATTTAACTGCTTAAAGCAACTCCAGTCTATGTGGGACCACATGTCACTTCAACGGCGATTCTGCGGTCATTTCTCCATTATCCTTACCAAATTCGATCTCATTTGATGGAGGAAGCAATTTCCTTTTGATTTAAGCAATACAGAATATATCAACGATTAACAAAGTTTGAGTATTGGTTTATAGAAGTTTTTGAACATTTTTAACAAATTTAGCCATTTTTCTTCAATTTTGTGCCCAGTTTTGGCTGTAATCTTCTGTTCGCTCCAATTCGAAGTTGCCGTAGGGGATTCCCCTTGCATACAAGTGTTGTTTAGGCTTCGCAAAGCATTTTTAGCTTTGAAAACTCATTGTAGTGGTGCTAGCATAGAATTTTCGTACTAAGTTGCTCAAATGGACACTGGGACAAATAGGCTTGCATTTTCTTTGATTTTAGTTGTTGAATTAGCTGGTATTCCTCTAATTAGTATGATTTATATATAAACAAAGCAAATCTGTTTGAAAATTCAAAATTTATAACCATCTGCCTGACCGCTTTTCATGATAACTTGTGCTAAAGTTGATGGGTAAAATATTAGGGATGCACCGGGTCGAATCCGGGTCCAATTACCCGGTCGAGTATCGACGTTTTCGTGGTATTCGGACCCGGCCGGGTATCGTAATTACTCTGTCCGGGTAATTTCATTAATATTTTAGTTGTTCGTCATTTAATAACACGGAAAAAATGGTTTGTACGGCAGGTATTCAAACGTTTTCATGGCCCGTTAATCCATGTTCTTGCGCAACAAAGTCCGACGTAACATTTCGTACTATGACGAAACAAACATACCTTCATTCGAGTTGCGCAATACTGTGCGTAAAAATAAACTAAACGCATTTATGCATACTATACTCCGTGAAATTGTTGCTGTACAAGAGAATTAAGAATAAGAATGAGTTCTACTTCAAAGTCATCTTCTGTTTAGAAGTATTTTGAAGTAATGGAAACAGACACCTCTACACCAGTATGTAATCTGTGCAACGTATCGATAAGTCAGGGAAAGTCTGTTGCTACATATACGACAAGCTCCATGATAAAGCACTTACTATTAAAAACATCAAATCGATGTAAGGAAGCAAGAAAGTGGTGTGGCTACTCAAAGCAACTGCGGTAAAAGACCGACCGCTCAACAGACAATCGAAGGGATGTTTGCCAAAAAACAATGTTTTTCAACAACGCACCCGGTTGCCCAAAAAATTACAAAACTTATATGTGAGATGGTTGCAGCAGATTTTCTTCCTTTCTCTGTGGTCGAAAACGAAGGCTTTAGGCGTTTAATTACTAAACTCCAACCACGCTATAATATTCCGTCAAGAAAATATATATATGAAACGTGCATGCCTGAAATCTACACCCAGGTAAGACAATTTATAAAACACCAGGTCAATAATTCGATGGGTTGTTTTGCTGGAACGACAGATATATGGACAAGCATTCAAAACATCGCGTATATGAGCCTCACGATTCATTTTGTATCGTGTAATAAGGGCAATCTTCGTCTTCTGTCCTACGTGTTGCCGTGTAACGAATTAGAAGGGTCGCATACTGCTCAGCATATCTTAGAAGAGATAAAACTTCAAGAAGCTCTCTGGGATATACAGTTACGGTACATGGTCAGCGATAATACAGCCAACGTTGTTAAAGCCCTGCGTGATGGTGAGATCAAGGGAGTGCGGTGCATGGCGCATACCATCAACCTAGTTGTACACCACGCCTTAAAAAATTCCCAACGAACGGTCAATGATACAGTCGCCGTTGCTCGTCGTATTGTTACATACTTCCACCATTCTCCGCGGGCATGCGGCATGTTAAAGTCAGTGCAAACGGATCTTAACCTTCCAAAACACAAGCTCATCCAAGATGTCCCAACTCGTTGGAACTCAACATTTTTTATGCTTGAGCGATTATTGGAGCAGAAACCCGCAATAAATCAGTTATATCAGACCCATGGAGAGTTTCAGAACCTATCGTTTAATGAGTGGAAGCTAGTTGATTCATTAACAATTGTTTTAAAAATGTTCGATAAAGCCACCTGTGAGCTGAGCGGCGAGGTAGCAACAATTTCTCACATTCTGCCTATTAAAGTAAATCTTGTGAGGAAATTTAAAAGATTTGAACATGAGAATGCAGAAGGCAGGTTGTTTGGTATAGGCACTTTCATATCGGTACTAAAAGAGCAGTTACAACACAGGTTTAGTAAACCACACCGTGGTGTGCCACAATCTAAAGATTGCTATTTCTACAACGATGACGTATATACCACCTGCGCCGTTGCCGCAATATTGGACCCGAGATTTAAAACTTCTTGGTTGGATGATACGGTAGAAGTTACTCGTCTTTCTACTGCCATACAGCAACTTGCTCTGCAGCATGTTAGTAGTGAAAACACTGGTGTCGATGCTGGTGAACACCTGTCATCGACAGACGATTCCGGCAACGAAGATAGCATTTTGTTTGAGTGTCCTTTGTCCGACGATCAAATTGTTGACACTAAAACAACGCCAGGATTGGAACAGAACGCCGAACAACAAAAAAATAAAATAAAAACAACAGTTATGCGTTACATTGGAAGCCAACGAATAAAGTCTTCAAAGTCGCCGTTGGATTTTTGGATGGATCACCGCGCGGACTGTCCCGCATTGTTTTCCTTAGCTGTATCACTTTTTTCTTGTCCACCAACAAGTGTATCGTCGGAACGTCTTTTCAGTTCATCGGGCGTGATTGTATCTCCCCTGCGTAATCGTCTCAAGCCAAAGAATGTGGAATTGCTAACACTTTTGCACTACAATCTCCGTAAACTTAATTTTTTGTATTAAATGGTGTCTAGGAATTTGTGCCTCTCATGTAAATAAATGTTTTTTTTATGGATAAAAATTCGTTCCGTATGTAAATAAAAATTCGTTCCACATATTCAGTTGAATTGATGCGCTAATCAATGTATACATGTCTGATGGATCGACTAGATTATGGTTATTTCGTTTTGATACCTACTAATTCGCCGACGGACGTGTCTATACTTGCTTGCATGCATGCGATGTAAGGCTACACAAGGCGCATTTTCGCTTTATATGACAACCGCATACTCGTGCGGACTCGACGACATCCGCATAATACATAAATAAAAACGCCTTTTTGACGTCACTCGCCTATTGTGATGTCACTCGCCGGGCACTCGAATTCGAACGGGTAACGTTTCTCATTAATTTTTAATTTCGTCCCATCCCTATAAAATATATATACATATATTTGGTTTTGAACGAGATTTGATGTTGGATTCAACATGAACAGAACCTATAGGATATTCAAGCTGGGAAACTTTACTTCCTTTCAATGAAAATCAAGCGAAACACCCTAATGACATTTCGAACTGTGTTTGATGTTTTAAAGCTGTTTTCACTGTTATGTTATTAAATTTGTGTTTTCTAGAGCCTCATTGATAAATACAACAGACCAAAATTTACTTTATTTACTGAAAACAAAAATTTTGTCCACAGCACCATCATCAGGAGGTTCAAAAGTACGACACCGATGGCTCTTTATGAGATTTTTGCCTGTATGAACATGCTAGAAGTACATGTTATACATCAAAAGAAAGATATTTTCATACTGATCAAGTTTGCTACGCATTTTTTTTATATATTTATGTGCATTTCTAAAATATTCCATATTGAAAAATTCATTATGACATCATCGTTATTTTGATGACGCTAAAAAAAAATTAAAAATATGAAGTTGAAGACAATTTTATACTACAAACTTTCTACAGCATGTTTTGCTCTAACTACTATATTTTGGTTACAAAATCCAATTAGGTGAGACCTGGTCAAAAGTTAAAAAATTTGAAAAAAATAGGGGCCAGTTAAAGGGTTAATGGGGGCAGTGTACCTTTTTATTGTTTATACATTTTATTTAAGGTACCCTTAGGTAACCTAAGGTTTTATTAGGGTATGCTTTGATTACCCTGCATACCCACGTTCCCGCCTATGTGATGGACACTATGTATACTTTTCTCATGGCTTGCAAACTGTAATTTTATTTTAATGCAATGAAGTATGGAAATGATCCATGTTTTTATCGCTTTGTAGCCTACAAATTATCGGTCTTTTGCTTCATGATGAAAATTAAAAACAGCATGAGGTAATTTTGCATATAAAAAAATTACAAAAGAAAAAAGTTGCACTGTCGTAACTAGAGGAGTAAGTGAGTTTTAGGATTTCTTGATGAAAAAAGCACAAATGCTGTTAACCAAAGCCCTGAACGCTTGTTTTCTAGTATGGGAACATGGAATTTTGTAATGCAACAGGGTAATCATCATTAAGTTTTTACATCATTGTCACGAAGCGGCATTTAATCATGGACAAACAAACTGTATTGCCGTTTTGCGAACCTGTTTTTCGTTGCACTGTATTTTCGTTTAGTGTTAATTTTTTATACTATATAGCCTATTGCCTATTTTACCTTCAATGTTTAAAATTAAAATCTTTTTTCACATTGCAATTTTTCACGTTGTCATTCGTTTACGACCTATTCAATACGCGAAATACTGATTATTCTGGCAATAATAGCAACTGTCACCCGGTTACGACAATTTGTATGTGACGTATGATATTAGAATGATTTTTTCGTAATAATTTGGATGTTAAAAAATGTGCTCAGCGACACCTGGCAATGAATCTGAGCACTGAATTACAAACTAATAAAAAGGGACCAAAAAAGTGAATATGAATAAAAAACTTTTTTGATACCTGACCATAGAGATTTTTTGCTATCTTATGAGAACATAGATTTTCAACTGCTTTGTATAATTCTTCAAGGCTGTATCGTATAAATGAGGATCTGAAATGATTTTATTTGTCAATTCAGAATTCATACAACATTGGCTAGTTTTTTAAAAAAACAAAAATATTTATACAAAATAATAGATAATGGTTAAAAAGTTTGAGCAGGTCTTTCTTAATTGGTATTTCGCAGCAAAATGAATGAATGCATAAATGGATGTAACTGACTTTATCCTCGCTTGGCCGGAAACTTGTGTTCATACACCTCGTACTAGTTTACGAGTTACCAAGTATGTTATAAAAACTGACTAAAGGTCATCCAAGGTCACACAAAATAACAAGACCTCTTGATCCAATGCATGTAATATTAGTCTTTATTAGAATAATACTCTGGCACACAAACTCAGCTTATATAGGAACACAAATTCAAGCATAACATTGAACATAGAGATTGAGAAAAAAATAAAATAATTGTTTGGACAATAGTGATACTTTAAGGAGTTAACATACAGGTCATGATAATTATAAAAATCTTGTTGAAGTAAATAATAAATATCTTATAAAATAAAATATTAACATGGTATTTTGTGGGTGAATATTTTCGAGAGGGGATTTTTTTCATTTTCTTTAATGTATGGCTAATAACTTGGACCACCCACTAGCGACCAATGGGTTAGAATGATTGCCGTTAAGTGTCTTGCCTGGTGGCGCAGCCAGGACAAAAACAAGAGGGTTTTCAAGCGCGAAAATTGTTTTATTGAGAAATCTCGGACACTAATTTAGAGCGATATAATGTTTCTTTATTCTGAGCGGGAGAAATTTAGAACACTAATTCAGAGGGATATGTTTCTTTGTTCTAAGCGGGAGAAATCACAGACACTAATTCAGAGCGATATAATGTTTTCTTTATTCTGAACCAGAAAAATCTCGTAAATCCGGATGGTGACCAGTTAATTTTATTGCAAAAATAGATTTAAGCGTGTCTGTTACTCAAGCTACCAAATCTTGGTATAAAGCGTAATTCTGACTATAGTGCCTCAGTGATAGAAAGGGTTGTTTAAGCTGTGATTTATTGTTTTATGTTTGTCGCATTTTCGTAATAATTACATGTGTTCGTAATTATCAGATAACGAAGTCGATCGAATAACAAACATTGCCGTGTTGCACTTTGAACCTTTCGTCATTCAATTGTTACTTCACATGGATTATTACAACATAAATATTAATTATGACATTTTATAATGTACCAATCGTGAGGAATGTGCCGATTGCCTAACCAACCACGAGATCGAAACGTCACATATTTAAACTCTGCGCCAGCTTAGGAAATAAAGGAAGATGCATGTGATAGCATACATTCAACACTTAGTAAGCGAAGCAATCGTTGTGAATCTGTTTTTTTTTGAAAAATGACGAAACGCAACGTCAGTGTACAGCCAGTGTTTTATGAACTATACAATTTATTTAGTGATGTACCGAAGTTTCGGTTTGCCGAATTTATTCGGCCGAATCAGCGATTTTGACAAAGATTCGGTTTTGGCCGAATCGTGCGTAAAGATTCGGCAAAAACCGAACTTTTTCACAGACAATATAAATACGATTAGCAAGAACTTGCGCAATTTGTGAGATAAGAATTAAAGACTATTTGCAACAAATAAGTTTAATTCAATTAATCGTCATGCTTTATAGCAATGCTAATCATTTCGGATACGGTTCTATGGGCTATGGCACACGCGCACTTTGATAAACTTCGTCACATTCGCGACGCTCCCGGTCGTCGATAAAGAAACACTCGCTTTTTCTCTCTTAATAGTGCACGCGTCTGCTCCCGATCGTCGATAAAGAAACACTCGCTTTTTCTCTCTAAATAGTGCACGCGTCTGCTCCCGGTCGTCGATAAAGAAACACTCGCTTTTTCTCTCTAAATAGGGCACGCGTCTGCGCACGATCCCCTGCACATTTTTAGCACAAAGCAGAATACAAAATGTAAAAGTAAAGTTTTCGATTAATTTTTTTACTCTCGGTATAGTTTTAAGCTAGTAACCGTGAGTAGTATAAATGCAGGTTAGCAGGTAAATCACGATTATGTGAATTTTAATTGATGCAAATATAAGTGCGAGGAGCGAAGCTATCAGGAAATTAGAACCAACACAAATTGTAATGTAATATAATATTGCTAAGTATCGTCCCGGCCGAGCTTGGACAGAAGCCAAAAACGTCGGTCTTGGGCACCGCGCGAAAATCAGAGTTTCGCGAATCCCAGTTGCAAGATATTAATTTTACACCTAAAATATTAAATTTAAAATTTATATACACATGTTACGTTACGTAACATTCAAAATCCAAAAAACATTTCATATAAATCCGACAATTTATATACCACAGGGCACAGGCTGCTCGCAAATTAGACTGAGATTAGCATTTCGTCGGTTTCTACAAGAACAAATTCACAACGATTGCTTCCCTTACTAAGTGTTGAAAGTATGCTATCGCATGCGTCTTCCTTTATTTCCCAAGCCGACGCAGAGCGTAAAATGGGACGCTCATACACAATGTATTTTCGTCACAAAAGTAAATATTTTTTTTTGTTTGCGTAACACAGGTTTTGTCAATGGTTACGCCGTTACAGTAAAGAATTTTTAAGTTCTCGAATTAACTGCTCGTCCGTGTTGCAATAAAATTAAATTTATCTAATCCACGCTCGTCCGTCACCGTTGTGCTTTTCTCCCAACGATTTACCTTCCCTGTAGTTTTGGTTCGTAAATACGCGCGTTATTAGGAGACTAATGTTTCCCACAACGCTTTATTGCCACATTAAAGACTTATATTGAAATTGTTGATACTTGTGCGTGACACGGTGCCATGATAAAGTATTTTCCTTTATGTCGTTTTTACCGACCGCTCGTCGCCGTAGGTTCGGATGACGTCATAAACGATTCGGTTGATTCGGCCGAATTGATTCGGCACAAATGGCCGAATATTCGGTTTCGGCCGAATCGTTTTTTTAACGATTCGGTACATCACTAAATTTATTTAAATGTTTAAACTTCTGAATTTTGAAATATTGTTACATAACATAACAAGTGTACATAAATTTCCAGTTTTATGGATAAAATTAATATCTTGTAACTGGGATTTCCGAAACTCTGGTTCTCGTGCAGTGCAAACGAACAACGTTTTTTGGCACCTGTTCTAGCTCGACCCGGACGATATTTACTTTGTGACGAGCCGTTTCAACATTTTTAGCTAATCGTTGTGTTTTTGATGATACGCCACTGGATGCACCGCCGGATGTAAGAAAGTTGACTTCATATTATACGATTTTTTTAAACCCCCCCAAAAAAATAAATTGAAATTTTTTTTTCCTTTTGTTTTTTAGTAATTGTCGTAACATTATTTTAATTCACATTAATTGCGTAAAGCGTGTCATTTCATGTTATATTCTCTACTACAGTGGTTTCAAACTTTTTAAAATTAAGGCGCTGCTTAAAGCACGTACTAAGTATTTTTGCAAACTTAACTATAAGTAAAGCGGCATAAATATCCAACCTGTTTTCAAGCCCCTGCAGGCAAAATAATCAATGAGATAACTGCTATTATGACGCAAATAATCAGCATGTTAATTACTATTATGTCGTAATGAATTGCCAGTTGAAACAATCGCTACTATGATGCAATGAATCGACATGTGAATCCTTACTATTTCGTAATAGACATGCTGCTTGGCTGAGCAAAACATCGTAAAAATAAAGCAGTGTTAATTCTGAAACATATTTAGGCAAATTACATTTATTTTACTCGCAACTTTAAGAAGGCAATGCTAAGTATGCAATACGAATTCCAGCTAAAAAACTCTGTAAATAATCAGGTGACTTTTTTGTTTAACATTCAAAAGCCTTTAGTTTTATTATGTAAGTGGTATGAGAACGCTGCATGAACTAAAAAGTGGTATGGGAATAGATAAAGTTTGGAAACCATTGATTTAAATAAATCATATAATTTATAAAACATTGGCTACACGCTGAGGTTGCGTTTCGTCATTTTTACGAGAACAGATTTACAACGGTTGCTACGCTCACTTAGTCTTGAATTTGCGCATAGGTGTCGATTTCCGGTGTGGCAGAGGTGGCATGCCACCCCAGTTTTAATGTCTACAGTGTTAGAATACGAAACACACTACACGCGCCACCTCACTTATATACAATCAACTACATTGGTAACGAAAGTTCACTACAAACGGGCCATTGTTTCGTTAAGTTTGAACTTTTAGACTTGGTACCTCAACTCTAAAATGCTCCGCACGCATGCCTTCATGCAGTTCCTATTGCATCTAATTTGTATGTGTGGTGCCCCTCCCCAACTACGTGCATTGTGTTCTGCCTCAGTGATTTTGCCGTCTTCCTTTTTCTACCTGGCCTCCTGTTTGACCTTGTTGGTCATTTATTCTAAACGTGTGCTTGTGTTTTGAGGTGCTCTAATAAACCTAACTACTAGCTTAACAGAATTAATGACGCAACAATGCCGCATGTTCTATACTAATAATATACTTGTCTATACTAAGAAATTATATAATACTGCAACATTTGGACTTTGTGCCTAATGTTTAAATTTATTGATTACCGCAAGCGCAAATTAAAATATGAATCAGCCGAGCATGGAAACTCTTTTCTCTGCAGCGAAAAAAACAAAAGGGTAGTGAAAACGTAGCAGAATCTGCTTTGTCGACATCCGCCGTAATGTAGCCATCACCTTAAACGGATGTTGCATACCAGCCTCTACTGTCCACAGAAGCACCTGACTTGTGTTTGTCTGGGGAACAGATCTTGCCGCAAAGTATGCCAAAAAAATGCCTCTGGCAGATCTGAAGAGCGGCATTGGTTCAACAAGTTTCCATTTTAGGTCTTAATAAAGACCAAACTTGTTTTTGTGCCACTTGTGTTTGGGCTTTTAGAAGTCGGCTGGACCCAAGAAGCATGGGAACTTTGAAATCAAGTCCGTGGGTGATGACAGAAAATGGTTGGTGCTATTTTAAAAAGGTTAGACAATGTATAGAATGCTCAAGCCCAACATAAGCGCATCTTCCTCTATCATGGTAAGATACTGTTTGCTTAATTTTCTTTCTCACCTGACCAATAAATACTATTATTTTCTCCTTTATAGATTGGCATGGAAGAATTGGCCACATCAGCATTAGTTGACAGAAGTTTAAAAGAAATATATAAAATAATAGGCTTGTGCTAACAGCAATATTTGACGCTGCCGGGCACCAGGGTGTAACAGACCAGGCATTACGTGATCACAACGATGAAAAAGAAATGGAAAACCTGTGGTCACTACTGCATCAGCTTAGCAAACACAACCCGACTATTAAGGATTATTTTTATAAAACATTTCGACAGAGTAACTCATGTCCCCGGAAATTCAAAACGAGATGGTGTCGATGTTGGGTCATGCTGTGGTACGGGAGCTTTTAGAAATCATGAAAAAAAGAATCCAAGTTGTTTTGTTTGGAGGTTTTATATTCCATTGTTATAGATGAAATGTCTGATATTTCGCAGTAACTGTGACGAAGCCACTTTGTTCCAACTTGTGGAGGATGTATTAACCCAATACGGGTTGAAACTTTCGCAAATTTGCAGACAAGGGTCTGACGGTGGGGCCAACATGGCAGGAAGAGTTAAAAGGCTTTAAAGCAGAATTTCAAATAAAATTCCAAAGCATCCTATATGCACTGCACAGGGCATCAATAAAGTCTTGTTTGCCAAGATGCTTGTGGGACAAATTTCGTAGTAAAACGGTCTATGGCATCTTTAAATTGCATTGGTAATTTTATTAAAGAATTATCCAAAGGCCTAAACAAATTTAACACCATAACTGCTGGTTCTTCCAAAGCCCCTACAATTCGCCCACTCTGCCCTACGAGTTGGGTTTTAAGCTTAAGTAATCTTGATGCAGCATTGATTAACTACAAAGGCATATTAGAGTATCTTCGCGAAACTAGCACAGACACGCCGCAAAAATGTAGTATCAGGTCCACACATTGTCATACCTGGAACTTGAATATATGAAAAAACTCAGCAGCTATTTCCCTTGGGAGGCTTTTGGAGCACCTCTTTCGAACCATAAAGCCCACCCATGTTTTATGTCAAAGACGACATGTGTTAAATGGAGACATGCAAGAGGCGTTGGCGATGTTAGCCAAGCTGATAAGTCCTCCAATAAAAACGCAGTTGTGTTTTTTGTTGAAACAAATGCAGACACGGAAGTATTTTACTGACATCTTAAAAGATATTTTACAATCCGCAGCACGAGCAACTTTGGAAAGGTACGACTTGCAGCTGCCCCGTTCGGCTACTAAGACTCGTTTTAGAAGACAGCCATTTGACGGAAAATGAAATAGAAGGAATTTTACGACGGAGATAGGGATCCACAAGAACTAAAAAGGGAGAGAGTCTAGTGGTTCGCTCGCTGTCGACGGAAGGGTGTTAAAATCTCAATAAAGCAACTCCGCAAACAGCTAGCAAAAGTCCCGATGAAAGACATAATTCCCAATTTACATACGGCTGTTATTACGTATATCGTGCTGCCAACTTCATCATGCGAGACTGAGCGTTCCTTCAGTGAGCTCAGAAGAATTTAAACATATCTGAGTTCGACACAGAATCAGCAAAGATTTAACAACCTGGCAATACTAAACATTCACAGCAACACAGCAAAATCTCCGGATATAAACCACATCGCTGAGGAATTTAATTCCAAAACACAAACCAGACGTAATCGATTCGGCGTGTGAATTTTATCTCTGTCTGCAGATAAAGATGTCTCTTTATGCTATTTTCTTTGTTGGTTTCCTATTCTTTACGTTAATTTTCTTTACGTTAAATTACAAAGTACTGAGTTGCTTGCATTCGCTCTATGAAGCTACGACCAAGTCTTGTTAGGGGAAAAGCGAGCATTCACAGCACGCTGTAACGCGCTAGTATGACAAATTAACAGGGTCTCACTCGCTTTTAACACAGTTTCTCAAATTGTGTTAATATGTTGTTGCCACCCCCCAAAAAATATTTAAAGTAAAAAAAACGACGCCTATGAACATGCGACTAACCTAAAACAATAATTCGCAGCTTTAACAAAGTTTCTATCACACAGGCGCCCGCACTATAGTCAGAAATACGCTTTATACCAAGATTTGGTAGTTTGAGTGACAGGCACGCGTAAAATCCTGCTGTGCCACTGCCCACAATGGTAGCAGCCACGAGGCTTGAACCCATTACTTCTGGGCTACATGCAGGTGCGATAACCACTTTGCCACAGCACTGGTGATTACAGCAAACACCAAATGAAAGGACGGCAATGTTTAAATCTTAGAACCCCAGAAAGAGTGTGGGCTCGCGGAATATCTTACAATCTGTTTTTATCACAATTGAAAGCAATTAAACAACATACGTTGGGGTTAAGCAATATTGTAAATTATGGTAATGGATGACATCACAATTAAGCTTATTACGTCGACAATTCCCAATAGGTCTCTGTGACTAAAAATGTGTTTGGCTACCAAAAAATAACTGTCCCGAAGTCAACAGCAAGTTGGAATTGGGGATGCACCGGGTCGAATCCAGGTCCAATTAACCGGTCGAGCATCAACGTTTTCGTGGTATTCGGACCCGGCCGGGTATCGCAATTACTCTGTCCGGGTAATTTCATTAATATTTTAGTTGTTCGTCATTTAATAACACGGAAAAAATGGTTTGTACGGCAGGTATTCAAACGTTTTCATGGCCCGTTGATCCATGTTCTCACGCAACAAAGTCCGACGTAACATTTCGTACTATGACGAAACAAACATACCTTCATTCGAGTTGCGCAATACTGTGCGTAAAAATAAACTAAACGCATTTATGCATACTATACTCCGTGAAATTGTTGCTGTACGAGAGAATTAAGAATGAGTTCTACTTCAAAGTCATCTTCTGTTTGGAAGTATTTCGAAGTAATGGAAACAGACACCTCCACAACAGTATGTAATCTGTGCAACGTATCGATAAGTCAGGGAAAGTCTGTTGCTACATATACGACAAGCTCCATGATAAAGCACTTACTATTAAAAACATTAAATCGATGTAAGGAAGCAAGAAAGTGGTGTGGCTACTCAAAGCAACTGCGGTAAAAGACCGACCGCTCAACAGACAAATGAAGGGATGTTTGCCAACAAAAAATGTTTTTCAACAACGCACCCAGCTGCCCAAAAAATTACAAAACTTATATGTGAGATGGTTGCAGAAAATTTTCTTCCTTTATTTGTGGTCGAAAACGAAGGCTTTAGGCGTTTAATTACTGAACTCCAACCCCGCTATAATATTCCGTCAAGAAAATATGTAACTGAAACGCATGGTCAATAATTCGATTGTTTTGCTGGAACGACAGATATATGGACAAGCATTCAAAACATCGTGTATATGAACCTCACGATTCATTTTGTATCGTGTGATAAGGGCAATCTACGTCTTCTGTCCTACGTGTTGTCGTGTAACGAATTAGAAGGGTCGCATACTGCTCAGCATATCTTAGAAGAGATAAAACATCAAGAAGCTCTCTGGGATATACAGTTACGGTACATGGTCAGCGATAATACAGCCAACGTTGTTAAAGCCCTGCGTGATGGTGAGATCAAGGGAGTGCGGTGCATGGCGCATACCATCAACCTAGTTGTACACCACGCCTTAAAAAATTCCCAACGAACGGTCAATGATACAGTTGCCGTTGCTCATCGTATTGTTACACACTTCCACCATTCTCCGCGGGCATGCGGCATGTTAAAGTCAGTGCAAACGGATCTTAACCTTCCAAAACACAAGCTCATCCAAGATGTCCCAACTCGTTGGAACTCAACATTTTTTATGCTTGAGCGATTATTGGAGCAGAAACCCGCAATAAATCAGTTGTATCAGACCCATGGCGAGTTTCAGAACCTATCGTTTAATGAGTGGAAGCTAGTTGATTCATTAACAATTGTTTTAAAAATGTTCGATAAAGCCACCTGTGAGCTGAGCGGCGAGGCAGCAACAATTTCTCACATTCTGCCTATTAAAGTAAATCTTGTGAGAAAATTGAAAAAATTTGAACATGAGAATGCAGAAGGCAGGTTGTTTGGTATAGGCACTTTCATATCGGTACTAAAAGAGCAGTTACAACACAGGTTTAGTAAACCACACCGTGGTGTGCCAGAAGCTAAAAATTGCTATTTGTCATCGACAGACGATTCCGGCAACGAAGATAGCATTTTGTTTGACTGTCCTCTGTCCGACGATCAAATTGTTGACACTGAAACAACGCCAAGATTGGAACAGATGGATCACCGCGCGTCCGCGCGGATTGTCCCACATTGTTTTCCTTAGCTTTATCACTTCTTTCTTGTCCACCAACAAGTGTATCGTCGAAACGTCTTTTCAGTTCATTGGGCGTGATTGTATCTCCCCTGTGTAATCGTCTCAAGCCAAAGAATGTGGAAGTGCTAACATTTTTGCACTACAATCTCCAAAATCTTAATTTTTTGTATTAAATGTTGTCTAGGAATTTGTGCCTCTCATGTAAATAATTTTTTTTTTTTGTTAATAAAAATTCGTTCCACATATTCAGTTGAATTGAAGCGCTAATCAATGTATACATGTCTGATGGATCGACTAGATTATGGTTATTTCGTTTTGATACCTACTAATTCGCTGACGGACGTGTCTGTACTTGCTTGCATGCATGCGATGTAAGCATAGGCGTCGATTTTTTTAACGTTGTAAACCAATCTTAAGGGGGCGAAAAAAATTTCAGTGTATGCCTAACCAGGATTGTAAAAGTTGTAAATCCGGACGGTGATCGTTTAATTTTATTGAAAATCCGGACGTAATATGTTTTACGTGCGTCTGTCACCCAAGCTACCAAATCTTGTTATAAAGCGTATTACTGAATATCACCACGACACCACAGTCTAGTGCGGGCGCCTGTGCGATAGAAACCGTTGTTAAAGCTGCGATCTAATGTTTTATGTTCGTCGCGTGTTCGTAATAATCAGCTAACGAAGTCGCTCGAGTAACAAACATTGCCGTGCTGCAATTTGACATTTTGCGCTTAATTGTTACGTCACATGTCTTATTGCAACATAACTATCAACTATGACGTTTTATTACGTAACAATCGGGAGGAATGCCCACTGCCCAACGAACCACGAGATCGAAACATCGTGTATGAGCGTCACATTTTTACGCTCTGCGCGGGCGTAGGAAATAAAGAAAGACGCATGCGGTAGCATACATTCTACACCTAACAAACGAAGCAATCGTTGTGAATTTATTCTCGTGAAAAGTGCCGTAATGAAACTCTGGTTCTCGTGCGGTGCCAACGAACGATGTTTTTTGGCTTCTGTCCAAGCTCGGCCGGGAAGATAATTTGTAATATCATATTACAATTTGCGTTGGTTCCAACTTACTGATAGCGTCGCTCCTCGCTCTTATATTTGCACCAATTAAAATTCACATAAACGCAATTTACCTGCATTTATTAAAGTTTAAACTATTCTTGGTTGCTTGCTTAAAATTATATCGGGATTAAAACAATTATACGAAATATAGAAGCACATAAACCACAATTGTTATCTAAAATTTTAATAGTTTATCAAAGGTATTATGACGTAATCATCGTCACTTTTTTAATCCACGATGAACGTGCGTAAAACTTTTTATTTGTTTCTACCGATTTAGATACGTCGTTTTGATAAATGTAATATCATTTTAAATTCACAACATAAAGGTTCCATGTGACATGATTTGTGACAAAATTAGTATAGTAGGTGTTAGGAAAATGCATTTTTTTTAATGTTTGCACGAACCGTTTCGTCATTTTAGCTATTCGCCGTGTTCTCGCAATGTAACCGATGCGGTTAAAATAGAGCGCACGTTTATGTCGTCAAAAATTATGGAACAAAGAAACCAAAGAGTATATTGTCGGCCGAACGTAAGAAAGTTGATTTTAATATAAATCGGATTTATTTCTACAAAAAAAATCCGGACGTTTTTCGCCGATCCGGACGGTGACATTATCACTGAAAAAGGGGTATTTTTACAATCCTGTGCCTAACTAGGATGCATGTGAAAGCTAAAACACGACGCACGTGAAAGCTAAACTACAACGCACGTGAAGGCTAAACTACAAGGCACGTGAAGGCTGAAATACGACGCACGTGAAGGCTAAACTACGACACACGTGCAGGCTAAAACACGACACACGTGAAGGCTAAACTACGACACACGTGGAGGCTAAACATGACATACGTGAAGGCTAAACTACGACGCACGTGAAGGCTAAACTACGACACACATGAAGGCTAAACTACGATGCACATGAAGGCTGAACTACAACACGTTGTAAGCTAAAACACGACACACGTGAAGGCTAAACTACTACGCACATGCAGGCTAAACTACTACGCACATGCAGGCTAAACTACAACACACGCGAAGGCTAAACTACGACGCACGTGAAGGCTAAACTACGAGGCACGTGAAGGCTAAACTATGATGCTTGTGAAGGCTGAACTACAACACGCTTGTAAGCTAAAACACGACACACGTGAAGGCTAAACTACGTTTCATGTGAAGGCTAAACAAGACGCACATGAAGGCTAAATTCTGACCCACGTGAAGACTAAAATACGACGCACGTAAGGACTAAACTACGAGGCACGTGAAGGCTAAATTCCTATGCACGTAAAGGCTAAACTAAAAAAGGTTTACACGTAAAGGTTTACTTTAAAAACGCAAACATTCAGCCTGTTTTTAAACCTCCTACATGCTAAATGATAAACGTGTAAATGCCTATTATGACACAAACAATCAACGTGTGGATTGCTATTATTTCGCAATCAATTGCCAGGTTAAACAATTGCTATTATGACGCAATAAATCCACGTGTGAATCCCTACTGTTACGTAACAAACAGTCTACCTAGCAATAAAAACATAGTAAATATAAAGTACAACGCAAACATAAACCGAACGGTTATTTTATTTCGCTTTTGCATTGATCGGGATAATGCGTTGTTACGCAATAATACAGGTACCGTAAACCAGGGGGGCGCGCCCCCGGGGAATCAACGCCAGTAGACGTAAGGCTACACAAGGCGCATTTTCGCTTTATATGACAACCGCATACTCGTGCGGACTCGACGACAGCCGCATAATACATAAATAAAAACGCCTTTTTGACGTCACTCGCCTATTGTGATGTCACTCGCCGGGTACTCGGATTCGCCCGGGTAACGTTTCTGGTTTCTCAATTTTAATTTCGTCCCATCCCTAGTTGGAATTAAAGAACCCAGGTTGTATTAAAGAACTCAGGTTTTACGGCTGCCAGAACCCCAACCACTGCTGTGTGTGTTAGCTAATCAAAACACTGCTAAATAGAGTGTACAGACTGAACATTTTAATGATTTGGCTGCTAATGATTATGCCTTAGTTAAAGCAGCTTGCCACTGCAATCTGCATGAACAGGCATCGTGCTAAACTGTTGAACTTTGATAAATTCATGTATAAATTCAGCCTCTCCAAATTTTTTTAGTAAAATACACTTAAATACACATAGAATATTATATATACATACATACATATTAAACTATTTAAAATTTAAATAAATATGAAACCTGTGAATAGCCGAAACAGCATCTTCAAGTTTTTTCCAGGTATCTCTTTCATAATTGTCCGGTAACACTGGTTTATCTGTGGGTAGCAACAAAGTTATAAGGGTATCTTGACAATAGATTACATTGCCAGGTCTAGAGACTAACTGTAAAATAAATCATGTCTAATGATTTTTCCTAAACAGTGGCAGACAAAGATTTAGAGTTAACACAAAGATCATTAAATCTCAGTATTTCTAGGTACGTTTTTAAATGTCGTATATTATTTAAATAGTGCTGCATCTACTTATACAGTCACCCCGCTTTAACGAACTACATCTGAACCAAACCAAACTGTTTCTATGAAGTGGGTGGTCTTATTATATGGGGATGAACTAATTTGACACTCTTGACCCCTAATAAAACACTTGCTTTATCTCTCTAAAAATAGTGTAGGCGCCTGCGTCCAATGTTTAATAAGGTAATGCTATTAAATCCTATTTTTGGTCGAAATGTGCTCCACTTAAGCAGCTATTGATCTGTTTAAGTGGGGAGTTTGCAAACGTTTATTAGGGGAGTTTGCAAAAAGTTTATTAGAATTTGGACTTACAAAAAATCGATCTGATTAATATTTAACACAAACAAGTATGGCAACACTGTAGGAATATTGAATTAGACATCCTGTAGTTGTTAATAAATTAATGATTTAAATTCAGAACAATCAAAAGTAACAGCTGGTACTTTATTTGCTCTTTGGCTCTAGTGTCTTATTATCCATAGAAACAGTGTGGTGTATACCATCACGATTTCTAGCTTTCGGCTTGCATATGTAACAACATGAAACTAATACAGTAGTGCTGCAGCACAAAGACCAGATGATAAACAAACAATAGATTAATTAACGGGCCAACGAGTTTACCCAATTATGTTTGGAAAAAAAGCAACCTGTAAACTCTAATAATCTGGTGCTACAAAAACGTAACCAACAAAATCAAGTCCAACCACTAGTAGTAATAGAGAATTATATTTCACTTAAATGCCAGCGTCAGTCTCTGCAAAAGAAGCTTATAAAAAAAACAAAAAAGTGATAGAATGGAGAAAACCAAGAAACACAAACACCCACATCTGCAAACATTAAAAACAACAGCACGGAAGAGGCACGCTGGACAAACAAAGGAAAGCAGGAACACAGTGAAAGGTGTAAACTGGGTGTAAAAGGTGACAAGAAAGTGAGATAACCAGGGAGCGTGCCTCGGATGCCTCGGAAAATAATGAGTCGAAACGGCAAGCAAAACAAACAAGACAAGGAAAAAAACGCGAACAAAAGTGAAAACAGGAGGCAAAATAGTGGAAAACTATTTGATACAGGTAGTATCATCTTCTTGATTTTGATTTTTCTCCATTCTATCACTTTTCTGTATTTTTATAAGCTTCATTTGCAGAGACTGACGCTGGCATTTAAGTGAAATATTAATCTCTATTACTACTAGTGGTTGGTAGGGATGCACATTACAGAATAAATAGGTATTCTAGAATATCCTAGAATACTTTATTTCGAAATTAGAATTCCAAATCTAGAATTTTAAATCTTTTTATATTTATAGGAAAAAATAATTTTACCCACATAAGTCAGTTTATAAACTGTTTTATAGCAGCCTTGTTCGATCATGAGCTGTAAAATGATCAAAAATTGTACTATTGGGTAGTTTTTGCGCCACGAACATATAGCTGGCTATGAAAAGAGTAAAGACGTTGCACAAAAATATTTTTTTTCAAAATTATTAGGTTTTAAAAATTGTAAATATAGTGTATGAGATGACGAGTGATGACGCCATTAAACAGAATGCCGAATCCCGTAATTAGATTCGAATACAAAAGGATTGGAAAATCATGGATTCGAAATTCTGTACTGTGCATCCCTAGTGGTTGGACTTGATTTTTGTTGGTTACGTTTTCGTTTAGAGATTATTACTGTACTTTATTATACAAGAATCGTTTAACTATGTGAACATCAGATCAGGGTCAGATTTCCAGAATTTATTACAAGTAAACTCTGATTATAATAAAAACATGTGTAAAACTAATTGGAAAGATAGGCCTACATTATAAAACAAGAATGTAGTAACAGGTATGTGTATTGTTAAGTGGGAATCCCCCTAAAAAACATTTTATCACAAACAGGTTTTGTGGGTAAAAATAACATTTGTTTCACATATTTTTTATTCTAACTTCATTCTAAATGGTATTTATTTTTTTCAGTACAACACAAGTTACTAAATCAAACAAAAATTTGAAAAAAAAAACTTTTTATGAGGTTTGCTAAACTTTTTTTGTGAGAATGCGATTCACATTATGATTGCAGTTATTTGCTAAATATATTAGTACCTTGCTGCTGATATATTTTAATTTTAAATTTTACGAACAATTCATATCTTTTTTTTTTCTTGCTTCTTTATCCCAAAATTGCCTTATTGATAGGGGTAAAAAAATGTTTTAATATGTAAAAAAGGGTAAAAATAAACTGTTTTTTTCTGTTTTTGTTTGTTTACCTTAACTAATATTAACTTTGTGATAAAACTGTATAATATTTTAATTTAAAAAATGATTTAATTTGTTTAAAGGTAATCAAGTATCAAAAACAGATATTTTACAGCTTTGCCTACATTTTCTGATGATTATTCCTCTAGACAAAAAAAGGTTTAATTTATTTATTACTTGAAGAGAAAATCGAAAGATTATGTTTCCTGGTGAAACACATGATTATGTCACTCAAAATTTGGGTGTTCCTTCCCCGATATATTACGTCATTAAAAGCTTAAAGCTGTTAGTTAAGGGTAAGGAAATTTTACGAGCTGCCGTTTTTTGATCTGTATTTCATGGGTTGCATAAAAGCGTTTAAACGACACATGGAAAACTCTGCATGAAAAAACTTGGTTTTAAAGAAATCAGAATTCAATACACTTTAAATAAAAATAAAATTTAAGAAAACAAGATTGTAGTGGCACTTTATACAAAAACTTGAAAAGGAGTGGCAACCCCTTTGGTGATTTACAGACTATCGGCAGGGCGTTACCGTGGTCATAAACTTAAACTCCTTCATATACCTAATTCAACTCGTTCGTAACAATCTAACCGCTAACCAACGTGTTAAACTAGGACAAAGCGTCTGATCATGCGTCCACCTCATGTCATGTTTAACAGGCGCGTGTAACGTCGAGGGTACTTATGCGTCTTTTTAAGTCTCAGCGTGATACACAAATAACTGCGTTAGCTGATAAATATAATGTTTGTTTAATAAAGAGGAAAATTTGGGGATGTGTTGAGCCCCAGTATCAAAAAGGACGCTCGGCTGAAATCTGGGCCGAGCGCCGAGCCTTGTGCTATTGCTATAATGTTGCAGGTGAGAGCGAAAAATATTAAAAATGATAAAGTAAAGCCACTAAGAGATAACAAGAATAGTCAGCCTGGCTTTCTCTTTTATTATTTTGCGTTCGCTGTGAATTTGCTATCTCGCAAGTAACAAATCGCAACGTCAGCGAATTTGCCCGTATCGACAGCCAGTGTCAAATTACGCGAGTGTCGAGCGCCCGATGTTTCTGTATCTGATTTCAAATAAAAAGCCAAAAACTCTTAAACTTTTTTATAATGAAATAATATAAACAGCTACAACCATGGAGGCTATTTTGTTGTCATGACAGACCCTGTTTCTGCAAACACGCACCCAGACAGAAAGTGCTAAAACACTTGTTGCATTTAATATTAGATTCTTTCACTAGGAATGGAAAATTTTTTTATTGAATTGTTACGTCACTTGTCCTTTTATGACATAACTATTAATTATAAAGTTTAATAATATAACAATCAGAAGGAATGTGCCCACTGCCCAACCAATCACGAGATTGAAACCTCGTGTGTGAGGTTACAGGAAATAACGGAAAACGCATGCAGTACCATACATTCTACACCTAACAAGCGAAGCAATCGTTGTTCACAACAATTGCTTCCTTGTTAGGTGTGGAATGTATGCTACCGTATGCGTCTTCCTTTATTTCCTACGCCTTTATTTCCTATAGAAGGCACATTCCTCCCGATTGTTATATTATGAAACGTCCTAATTTACAGTTATGTTGTTATAGGACAAGTCATTATGTTGGCATATGTGCAGCATATACGAACGCAAGACGGGAGCATCTAAACTTGACCGAGCTGTCAAGGAAAGATCTCCCATCCAAAATCCCTAATCGCCTACCTCCGGGAAAGCGCCAGGCTCCTTAAACTGGGAAGGTCCATGCAGTAGCACCCCGGGTGTTGGGGTAATGGGTCAATTATGGCCTAAATCCTAGGGCCCATAGCGTGCCACGCTGCGGTACTTCACCCACATAGAATAGAATATAGGACAAGTGGCGTAACAATTAAATAAAACATGTTCTAATTCCTAGCGAAAGAAAGTAATATTGAATGTAACGCGTGTTTTAGCACTGTCTGTCTGAGTGCGTGCTTGCGGAAATAGGGTCTGTCATGACACCAAAACAGCCCAATGGTTGCAGCAGTTTATTTATTTCATTATAAAAAAGTTTAGGGAGTTATTGGCGTTTTATTTAAAATCAGATACAGGAACATTGCGCGCTCGTGTAATTTGACACGGGCTGTAATTCGATACGGGCAAATTCGCTGACAGTGCGATTCGTTACTTGCGAGAAAGCAAATTCCCAACGAACGAAAAATAATTACAGAGAAAGCTACGCTGACTATTCTCGTTATTAGAAGCTTTCCTTTTTTTCCAATATTTTTCGCTCTCGCGTGCAACGTTATAGGTTATAGCAATAGCATGAGGCTTGGCGCTCGGCCCAGATTTCAGCCGAGCGCTAAGCGTCAAAAAAGGAGACGCTTGGGCACGAGCTTTTGAGTTCGGGCTCGGCACATCCCTATAAGCGACTGATGTCTATAACCTAACTAATGCTCTCCACTTGATGAATATATACAGATGTATTGACGATAACACAAATCATAAACGATAGCCAGATTCCAACAATAGCCAAACTAGAGCCAAATCAGCCAGATAAAGCCAAAGTGAGAGAGAGATTTAAAAACAGTTATGTTATGTTCAGTTGCTAACAAATAAAACAATACATATATATATTAAAACGCTGGATAACACAATACATTAAACAGAATCACACCCAACTTTCAATAATAACATGGTTAACTAAATACATCATCTCCCCATCACAAACACCAAAATACCATCACAGTACACTGTGGAAAGGAAAACAACATAAACCAGCCCTGGACACTCAGGTCGGCAATCGTCAATTGCCGACGCAATTGGACAGACTGTCGGTAATTTATTGCCGACAATGAAGGAAGAGGCAGAGAATAATGTGTATCCAGGAATTCGTAACATGACCTTTCTCATTGCCGCACGTAAAATAAATGTAATTTGTGGTAATAAGCCTAAATATGTTCCAGAAGTGGCACTGCTGTATATTTAGGATATTTTCCTCAGCCGAACAGCATGTTTATTGTTTATTACGAATTAGTAGGGATTCACACATGAATTCATTGCATCATAATAGCGATTGTTTGACCTAGCAATTGATTACGACATAATTTATAATAGCAATTCACACGTTGATTTTTGCGTCATAAAAGCGATTATCCCTTGAATATTTAGCCTGCAGCTGCTTGAAAACAAGTTGGATATTTATCCTTTTACGTATACGATCAAGTAAACTTAGTAAAGGATTGATATGTTTGCAATAAATATTAAATACTTGGACCGGGGCTATGAAGCAGACGATGTTGGTATTGTTCGCGAATTTGGTGTAAAAAATAGGAATGTGTTGAAGTTGTAAAGATTCGCCGAGCGCCGAGATTCAACGAAAAGCTTGGCCCAAGCTTATGACGTCACTAAGGAGAAAGTCGTATGAGAATACGTTCCTGTTAAGACGAAAGGCGTCGCTAATCAAAATCATTTAGAATACGTGGTTTCCGGTGAAAGAGGAGACGTAATGCAGCACTTCTTATTAATTCAATATAAAAAAGTTTAAGAATTTATGTTTTTTTATTAAAAATCAGGCTAATCAGATACGAAACATTGGGCGCTCGTGTTTTTCGATAGCGGCTGTAATTCGACACCGGCTGTAATCGAGACGGGCAAATTCGCTAACGTTGCAATTCGTGACGTCATGCCCGGCCCTGTGGTTTTTTAATCTATGCCGACGTATTTTAAAAACCGTCGACAACTGGTTGCTGACCTACTTTTAAATGACTGTCCAGGGCTTATAAACATACCTAATTGTAGGAGTTAACAACAATGTTATCAGCTAAACACATAAAAACTAAATCTTACAATAGTTGCACTAAAATGTCAATGCTAAGAGAAGCATGCAAGAGCCTGTACTGAAAGGCAGACTAGAGAGACAGCTATGCACACATTAATACGACACTTTGCAACTATTAGTTTAACATTTTCTTGGGAAAACCACTGTCAGAATAATCCTAGATCCGCCCATAGGCGCCTAACGCGGTCAGACAGGTTAGGCAAATGCCTAACCTGGAATTTGGCACATTGCCTATTAATTGCTTCATAATAAGATATTCAAACGCAAACGATTAACGTATTTCATAAAGTTAAACCATTATGCGTCCACAATTGAAGCTCTAGTTCTGGCCAAATTTACGTAACTTTTAATGCCAGTTAAACATACACTCACCAACGTAACTGTTACATCACAAGCTGTATTGTGATGTCATCCATTATCGCAAGGTAAGAAATATCAACTTGCGGCGATACACTACGTCACAAACGGCATTGTGATGCAATCCATTATCGTAACCTACGTATTGCCTAATCCCAAACTAGGATGTTACATTACCTCACAATCGCCATTGTGATAGAAACAAAGATCGTAGGATATTGCGTGTGCCTGCGCCTGCAAGTTTGCGATCTTTTAATACTTTACAACCGCTACTACTGTGTGTATACGTTCAACGTGCTGCGTAACGAGTAATACGAAAGTTAAACCCTAACCAGTGCATAATGTGCGAGTGTGCTAATTACCTTATTAGCTTACGTATGATGTAATAAGTAGTTGACATTGGTAATCCTTTAGCTGGTGGCCACCTGAAATTTTTGTTTCAAAATGTTCCTTAGGTCTCCCTGATATCCACTGTATAATTTTGTTTTGAAAAAACTCGGGCGTTCGTGTCGAAAATTAACTTTGAAAGTGCACGAAATCGTGCTGCGTCACCGTATTTTCCACACCAGCCGTTATGAATTAAACCAAGGTTAGATTATTACGTCATAGAAGGCGTATTGTTACGTTTGATTCCTACGTTAAAACAGTGGGAAAAAACAAGGCTGTAACGTATGTAATATACCACTATTGTGACGTAACAGACCGCAATTGTGACGTAATAAATCGTTAACCTTAGGCAAATCAGACGAATTACGGTGACAAAGCATGTTTTCGCGCATTTTTAAAGTTAATTTTCGACACGAACGTCCGACTTTTTTGAAAAAAAAATTAGACAGCAGGTATCAGTGAGGGCTATAGAACATTTTGAAACCAAAATTTCAGGTGGCCACCAGCTAAAGGATTACCGTTGACATTTGTAACTATGAGTTTGCCTAACCTACACAATCAAAACTTAGGCGCCTATGGATCCGCCTATTGTCTGGCGGTCTGGCCTATATAATATATGTATTTAGACTAATATGAAAACATATTTTACCTTTGAAGTTTTTAATTGTTATCTTTTTTGCACTGCTGGCTTTTGAACCAATGGTCATGCTGGTTTGTATGGTTTTCATGGCTACAGGAGAATTAGAAACATCCATTGCTGTTGGATCACTCATAACTAAGGTTTCACCAGACACCAGTCTATGAACAATAATCAATTGTAAGATGTAAGCTATTAACATTGTAGTCCTAACAACATTGATAAAAATGTGGCAAAGTTTAATTGTTCAAAGCAGTTTTGATAATTTTAAAGTTTAAAAAGAATGTTAATACTATACAACAAGATATCACAGCTCTATAAAACACACGAAAAAAAGGATGTCATTTCAAAAGTTTCAAACCTTAAAAGTAGTTATAGTTTCGACATTTTTGTTCATATTAATTCGGGCAAATCAGCAGATTCGGACAAAGATTTGTTTAGGCCATATCATGTGTCACAATTAGGTAAAATCTGAACTTTTTTAGCAATATAAATACAAACGGTATCACCTTGCACCAGTTCTACAACATTTAAAAGGCTGTAATCTTTACATGCAGTCATTGTCTATTTCTTATAACAAACCAATTTTCTACAATCACGAATTATCAAATTTCTTGTCTAAGCTGCTTGCCGGTGTCAAAATAACCAATAAAATGTTAAATTAATTTATGCTAGTTGGTAAATTTTGGCGCATTTCTTTGTCGATTTACCGTTCCTGTAGTCTGGCTCGGTAGACGATAGATCCTTTCGTCAGAATAGGTACCCATACGATAATATAGAAAACCATTGCAACTTGCGCGATCGCCAATCAGTCACATATATTAAAAGCAGTCGTATTGTAGTTGATTTTAAGTCACAGAATTTTGATTTAAATCAACTACAAACGATCGTTGCTTTGACGAGCGCCGTTATTCGTATTTAGAGCTACGTAAAGAAAATATGTATAACATTTCTGAGGGTGATGTTCGAAAACCAAACAGCCCCCTTTAGATTCGCCACTGATGTGACGTATTATGACGTCAGAATGATTATGTTTCTCGGGACAATTTGGACGTCGAAAATTGCGCTCGGCGACACCTGGCAACGAATCGCAGCACTGTGCACAATGAACATGTGTAAAACTTGCACCAATGTATTTTTGTACAATAATGTAATAGTAGTTTTACTTCAACACATAAAGGTTCCATGTGACATAATTTGTATTTAAATTAATATGGCGGGTATTTGGAAAAAGCATTTTTCTTTAAATTAAAAAAGTTTGTACGCCCGTTTTCTCTTTTCTCTATCCACCGTGTTCTTGCAAGGTAAATGATGCAGTTAAAATAAAGCGCACGTTTATGGCGTCAATAGTTTCGGAACTAGGAATCCAAAGAGTATATTGTCGGCCGGACGTTAGAAAAGTATTTTTCTAAAGATTAAAGTTTTATTACATAAAAATAACTTGCCGATAAGCGTCAACGTGTAGAATGACACGTGTTAGGAGAATGTTGCATTGAATAGAGGAAAATTTGGCTTAATGTTTGTTCGGTTCAAACAAAGAGTAAGAAAAACTAATTCCTGTGGTTCAAATAATCCAGTGCGCATTGTAAGGTTTAACGCATTGCATTTCAGTGTTGTTTACGAAACAATAGCCTTTGACACGTTGATTGAAACTCGCATAATACACATTGTGGCTTGTTGGGTTAAAATGGGTTAAACGAGCATAGCTAAATAAAAACAAAACGATTATTGCAAAAAAAAAATATATCGGTTAGCCGATATATCGGCCGCATTTTAGGTGATTTACCGATTATCGGCAAGAGCATAAAATGGCCGATATTATCGGTGCAAAGTAACCCTATGACATGCGTATGTCCGCATTAATACAGAGCGTTAACTCAATCGTAAACGTAATTCAACTCGTTCGTAACAATGTAACGTATTAAAGTAGGTCAAAGCGTCTGATCACGTGTCCAGCGCACGTCATGTTTATCAGGCGCGTGTAACGTCGAGGTTACTTTAGGTCAAAATATGAACATCCACGCAGTTTTACTGCGCATGTTATGCCAGGTAAAGACGTAGGTTGCTAGCCTATGTCGTCATAAACTAACTTGTTTGCAATATGAATGTTGTTCAAGTCGGTGTGTTGCTTGCCTCATTTTTACTTTGGGAGTTTAATGTTTGCATTGAATAAAGTTTTAAAACGGTAATGCAGTCCTCTCGACATAAGAGTAGATCTGGGAATATTTCAGTGTGAAAAAAGGGGCTGTCAACTGCTTATTGTGTAAACTAAATTTAAGTCAGGGATCAACAGACACAAAAAACGAAAAAATACAACAAATCTTTGGTCGCATTTGAGGGTAAATCATCAAAAAGAATATCAAGAGTCACAAAAACAAATATTAATAGTACATAAAGGTCAGCCAACATTAGAAGAATCTTTCAATCAAGTTAGGAGGTGGAGTAACATAGATCCAAGATCAAAAGAATTAGACAGAATCATTTTGGAAATGATAGTTACAGACAACAGGCCCTTTGCCTTAGTCACTGCACCTGGCTTCCAGAGACTAATGGCAAAAGCTGAACCAAGGTATCAGCTGAAAAGCGAAAAATATTACAGAACCGATATGCTTGATCAAGTTTATTGTTTGGTTGAAAAAAAAGATAAGAGAATTGCTATGTGTGGAAAACGCTGGACACTTTCTGTCATTTACAAGTGACAGCTGGTCTGGTTCGACAGAAAGTTTAATGAACCTTACAGTGCACTTCATTGATTCGGAATGGAACCGCCGCCAAGCCATTTTTAATGCTAAGGCAATGATGGGTTCACACACTGGTCAGTATGTTAGCGAAATCTTTAAGACAATGTTACAGCACTGGCAGATTAATGAAAATAGAGTGTTTTTAGTGTTAAGAGATGGTGGATCAAATATGATTAAGGGAATAAAATTGATAGACATGCCAAGTTTGAGTTGTTTTGCTCATACATTGCAATTGGTCATAGAGGATGGGATAAAAACACAACGAACAGTGATCAACATTTTGGCAAGGATAAGGAAAATTGCTACACATTTCAATCATTCTGTATTGGCCAAACAGAAACTCCAGGACATACAAGAGCAAATATCAGTACCAAAACATACAATATTACAATCTGTTGCAACAAGATGGAACTCCTCTCTGGACATTTTAAAAAAAAGTTGGAGCAAAGAAGAGCATTGACTGTTTATGAAAGTGATAATGGAACAATCTCATGTCCCTCCAGTGATGAATAGAAATTAATTGAAAATTTAATTGATACACTGTCTTGAGCCATTCAAAACAATTACTTCGAAAATGAGCAAAAGTAATGCTTGTCTATCCATAATTTTGCCAAATATTTGTGCATTAAAACTGCTTTTAAAAAATGTTGGTCCTCAAAGTAAAGGGATACAAACGTTGAGAGGGGAAATGTTAACGAGCATTGAAAAAAGATTTTTAACAATAGAACAAAACAAAGAGGTAGTGATGACGTGTATGCTGGACCCAAGGTTTAAAACCAAAGTGATGTCACCACCCTCTTCACCACAAGCGAAAGAATGAATTCTTGAAGAAATAAATAATCAAAACTCGTCTTCACCACAGCCAAAGAAGATTTGCTTGCAAGCCCAAAGCAGCAGTGCTGCAGCTCACAAGCCACAACGGAGTTGCTTGGATGCTGTGTTTGAGAGCTTGCTTGGTTCAAGTTCTATTGAATCTGGTCAACTCATGAACTTGCACAATTTTTAGGTGAACCAGTGCAAAAGAAAAATACAGACCCACATTCATGGTGGAAGAATAATAGTTGTCGTTTTCCTTCTTTGGAAGCTACAGCAAGGAAATACTTGAGTGCACCCCCCACTTCAATTCCAAGTGATTGGCTCTTCAGCGAAATTGGAAACATTTACCAAGATAAAAGATTTTTGCTAACTGGGATAAATGCAGAGAAACTCTCATTTTTACATGACAATCTTAGGCTACTAAATTGGAACTACCTTTAAACAATGCAAGAGGTAAATAAGTACATTTTTTGGAATTAAAGACATGGAAAGTTTCTACCTATACTGTTAGTAAATGTTTTTTCCTTTATTTGTTTTTAAATTTTCGGTTATTTTTCTTGTTGTCAGTACAAACCAACTGGTTTTCTGTGACTGTATGTGTATATATGTTCTTTTTGCCATAAAATTTCATTTGAAACTAATAAAATGGTAAATTAAGGTACAAACTGACGTTATTGCACCTCTGCTTTAGTGCTTTGTAACTTAGAATGCAGCGGCACCCCGTGCACCCTTAAATTGATGCCCCTGATAGGGCTTTATTGTGTATATATATTTTTTTGGACAAAAAGGTATTTTCAATACATATGCCCGACTTATTCTCTAAAAAACTATACACCCATATCAGTGATATAACATAAGCAATAGTATAAAATCAAAATTTTCACTAGCCACCCCACGCAGAATCAAGTTTTTACCCAACAAAAATAATAAGCAAAACTCAGTACCTACTGGCAGAAAAGTGTCATTCCCTAAATTATTGTCATGTATATTTTACTCATTACCAGCTAAACAATAAATTATCAAGAAAACATGGAAAGGTTAAATTTGCTTTAGTAGGAACTTGATACATGTTTTCTTATATAAAATACCTGGGCCTCTTTATGGCTCTTTCCAGTTTTCAAGTTGGGTATACCGGAAGGTTGGTCTTTCAAGTTTGGTAAGAATTCAATTAGAAGAATTTCCTATAACCAAGAAATTTAAACCCACTTTATACGCGTGTCTGTATGCGGTAAGCATAGAATAAAAGAAAAAAAAACATTAGAATGCGGTAAGAAAAATCCGTGTGCGGTAAGAAAGTACATTAGAATACATTTAATCAACATACAAAGCAGCATTTAACACACAAGTTAAATTTTTCTCTCTTTTTTATCCTTCTACACAGATTAAACGTTTTTAAATGTGCTGTCATAACACACAAGAATGCTGTTTTGGTGCTAGTAAAGGGGGTAATACCATAGATACCTATGGTAATACCAAAGTTAGTATAGACCAAGTTAGGAAACGGCGCCCGTGTCCGCCATTACGGAGCCCACAGAGCGTGAATCGCCTATACAAATGCATGGTCGGCATGTGTTCATTTAGTTCTTGTAAGCGATACAAAGCTAGAAAACACGTATAGCGGTTGTTTTAACATTTAAAATATAATTTCTAATATAAATCTTGTTATATAATATTAAATCTAAGAATTAATGTGAAGTAAATTAATATTTTGACTGGTTTCGGCGTACAGTCTGGTTTAACAGGGTACTTTACGTTGGCGATTAAGACTAGCAGCAATCAGCTTAGTTTACATAATAGTATATGATCGTACCTACGAATCTACAGAGCCATTCTTTACTACATTTATAATCCAACATGAGTGGACATGCAGCTCCTAACTGCTTAAGTACTAGCAGATAAGCTGTTCGCGTTTTCCGAATTCATAAAGACCCGTAACGCAGAAAAGGTAGCTTACTAACTCAAGCGGAGGACCAAAAATAGTAACTCAGTATTGTTTTCCTCAATGTCACTTCGATATTAGGCAAATTTTACACATATACCCTAAGTTTCGTTGCCGGGTATACGTGTTAAGTTTGTGAGCCAAAAAGTAAAATCACGGCAATTTAAATGCAAAACCGCAGCTAGAAACACCAGTTTATGGTAATGTTATGCGTTTTTGTTTGTATTTTTATATTTTAAACATGTTCTTTTATGTTTTTGGATAGTAAACTTGATATTTTCTGTTTTTTTACTCTGTAATCGATTGAGTGTTCAATAAAAGTTGATTATTTTTGTGAGGTTTATTATTGTGATAAGATATAACATTAGTAGAAAGCCATTTTCACGCGCAAAAGTGCTTGGTTTTTAAAAAATCGCAATATTTAAACGAAAAACAGCACCTAGCAGTGATAAAATGCTATGCCGTGGGCTCCGTAATGGTGGCGTCTATGACGTCATAGACGCGCGACAATGGATAACAAGACTCGTTGTTTTACAATCCGTTTCCTAACTTGGTCTATACTAACTTTGGGTAATACTACCGCTGGTGACCAGTGAAAACTTTACTCTTAAAATGTTTCTTACGTCTCCCCACAGAAATAAAAAAGAATAGAACGCACATCTCTAATGTCGGTAAAGGAGAGAGCATGATACACTCTCTCTTTTCCACGACTCGTTCCCGTTTACTATAGTAGTCAATAAAAGCCAGGGCGTTTTATGTAGTTTTTCTTCGTTTTTTTGACTTAATTTAAGTTTATAGAGAAAAACAACTATTTCCAAACATATATATATTTCTAACAAACCGTTTGTATAAACGTTTTTTAATTAAATTTATAAAATAATTAATTTTTCTAAACAAGCGCTAAAGTGTAAGCGTTAACCTACCAAAAACTAAACTGGCCTAATAAACTGAAATAGTTAGTGTAGTTTTTAAAATAAACAGCTAAAACCTCCTAAAATCACTGTGCGCCTATCTTTTACAATGGAGACCAAGCGAAAAGGGGACGGAGTTGGCGGTAACGTGAATAGAAAAAAGAATGTATCACGGTTTTGGGCAGTTACGCGTTCTACTCTTTTTTATTTCTGTGCGTCTCCTTGATACCCGCTGTATAATTAAAAAAAAACTCCGGCGTTCATGGCGAAAATTAACTTTGACCATGCGCAAAAACATGCTGCGTCACCGTTATTTAGCTGACTTGCGTAAGGTTAACAATGTATTACGTCACGATAGCGATATGTTACGTCACAGTAGTGACATATTAGACCAAGGTGATCCTAGAATACAGATATTGTAGCGGCCATTTTCCATACCTTCTACTGGTGCCAAAGGCAATAATCGTAGAGGCTTTAAGAACAAAAAACTTTTTGTATTAATTGAAACAAATAAATTAAATTCTCGATGTTTCTCATGTATACTTACGTACGGATAGGATAAAGTAAATGATGCGGCAGTGGAAGACTCTATTTAAATTCATAACAACACGATCAGGCTATTTGATTGGATATTATGTGTTAAAGGTGTCCCATTTTCCCCGACTCTACTATCTTATGCTAATTAGTGTAAAACGTGCTCATTCATTAGATCTGTGATCTCTTGTATTTTGTTTGTTGTCCGTAAGCAACCGAACATCCATAAATCCACGCGTCAGTAAATTACACAGTAATAAAAAAGTTTACAACGCGCATCTTCATTGTCGGCTAAAGATAGAGCACAAAAATAAAAAAGAATAGAACGTGCATCTCCAGTGTCAGCAAAGGAGACAGCTGATACAATCTCTCTCTTTCGCGAGTCGTTCCCGTTTACTATTGTAGTTATAGTACAATGGGGAAGATGGGACACTTAAGCACATATTGCCAAATATTTCCAAAATTAAAATAGATGACGGTTTTTGGGTAATACCACGAATTAGTACTATCATTCCTTTATTAATTGACACCAATTTAATAAAATATATTAAAACACACGAGGAGGTACTTAGAATCCGCACAACAAGTTAAATTTTACAAATTCGAAAACACACAGGATAAGATTGGACAGTTTAAAATCATTGATAATTTTAATTATTAAGTGTATTTATAAATAGGAATATACGTAAATAACACGAAATAATACTGTTTGCTTTGAAAATTAATTCTAAACATTCTTTTTCTTGCCCTACTGCTATAGTTTTTAACATATTACCTATACATTATACTATTGCATAACAATTCGTATTGTTCGAACATCAATGGATAAATATTGTATCCTACAAATGTATATGAATTTGTAATAACAGAAAAATGATAATAACTATTGATAAAGTTTTTATTTTTGCTACAAATTTGGTATTACTACTCTTATTTTGGCACAAGCCACTTTTCATAAATCATCACCAACTGCAAATGACCGAATTTCGAATCAATTTTCAAAATATTATCTTTTTATTATATCAGTATCTTACAGTTGAATAACCCCTGAGGTATAAATTACTAAATTAAAAGCAAATTTTTCAAAGTTTGGCAATGAAAACATACAAAACTACAATGTGGGGGAAGATGGGACTCTAAATTGAAATATATTTACATTAGCAGTATTCTGCAACTTGTAGTTAACCTACCGAGTTAAACAGGCTGTGCTAGTTTCTTTGCCATGTAAACTTCATATATATAACGTTAAACCGACATTTTTTTGTTGATTTTATCTCAAATTAAAGTCATATTGACCCCTGCCTATTTTCTTCATGCTTATATCTCAGTGTTTTTTACAGAACTTAAACTAGTTTTATGAGACAAAATCAAACTGTACGAAATATTCAAGTTTGTTTTATGAAGCTATGAAACTAGTTTAATCGTTCGCACACGCAAACTAAAAAAATCATCAGCTTTACTATGATTTAGCGAGCACTAAAAAAGCACCTTACTATTTCGCATTTTTTTACCTGTTCAAAGTATACTGTTTCTATTTTACATATTTTTTTAATATTTAAAAACACTAATCAGCTTTGACGGGCGTTTTATAAAGTCGTGATAATACTGTCGAATAATTCTATAACCTTATTTTCCAGATTACCATTAAATTGGGGCCCGTAAAAATAAAATTAAAAAAGCCTCGTCTGACAAAGTGTCCTATCTTCCCACCCTACTATATGTAGTTTTTCTTTTGACTTAATTTTAAGTTACAGGGTAAAACAACCAATTTTTAATATATATATTTCTAACAAACTGTTTGTTTCAAGTTTTTTTATTAAATTTATCAAATAATTAAATTTCCTAAACAAGTGGTAAACTGCAAGCGTCAACCTACCCAATAACTAAACTGGCCTAATAAACTAGTCCAGTTGGTCTAGTTTTTGAAATAAACAGCTGAAACCTCCTAAACGTATTGTGCGCCTATATATATTTTACAATGGAGACCAAGCAAAATGGGGCCGCAGTTGGTGGTCACGTGAATGGAAAAAAGAATGTATCCCGGTTTAGCCACAGAAATAAAAAAGAGTAGAACGCGCAACTGCCCAAAATCGTGATACACTCTTTTTTCTATTCACGTGACCGCCAACTCCGTCCCCATTTCGCTTGGTCTCTATTGTAAAAGATAGACGCATAGTATTCTAGGAGGTTTTAGCTGTTTATTTTAAAAACTGCACCAACTATTCAAGTTTATTTGGCCAGTTTAGTCATTTGGTAGGTTAACGCTTACAGTTTACCACTTGTTTAGAAGATTTAAATATTAAATAAATTTAATTAAAAACCTTCAAAAAAGCGGGTGGTTAGAAATATATATATATTAGAAAAAAGTTGTTTTACCTTATGACTTAAAATTAAGTCAAAATACGAAGAATAACTACATAAAACGCCCTCGATTCCATTGACTACAACAATAGTAAACGGGAACGACCCGCGAAAAAGAGAGAGTGTATCATGCTCTCTCCTTTGCCGACATTGGAGATGCGCGTTCTAGCACAGAACTAAAAAAGAGTAGAACGCGCAACTGCCCAAAACCGTTAACACATTCTTTTTTCCATTCACGTGACCGCCAACTCCGTTCCCATTTCGCTTGGTCTCCATTGTAACAGATAGGCGCATAGTAGTTTTAGGAGGTTTTAGGTGTTTATTTTAGACTACACCAACCATTCAAGTTTCTTAGGCCGGTTTAGTTATTTGGTATATTAACGCTTACAGTTTACCACTTGTTTAGGGAATTTAAATAATTAATAAATTTAATTAAAAACTTTGAAAAAACGGTTTGTTAGAAATATATTATATATACACTACAAATACCTAATCTTATTTACTGTTTATTATATTATTTTTGATAATGTGTATAATTTTTGCGTTCGTGCAAATAAAATATATGAACAAGTGATTAAAGATATGACCATACTTTTTTGTATTCTGAACCAAAGTTAGTATAGACCAAGTTAGGAAACGGCGCTCGTGTCCGCCATTACGGAGCCCACAGAGCGTGAATCGCCTATACAAATGCATGGTCGGCAGGTGTTCATTTAGTTCTTGTAAGCGATACAAAGCTAGAAAAGACGTATAGCGGTTGTTTTAACCATAGTTTAATAATACAACATAGTTCACCGACTCTTTGTTCTTTTATTATATTTCGTCACGGTTGACTTCAATCCCACTCGTCAGCCATAGATAGGTTTATGTTTCTATGCATTAGCTGTGCGCTCATTACCGCGCTGTACGTTAACTTGGGATATTTAAATAGATTATATTTAGTGTAACAAGCAAGTGTAAAATTAATCCAGCCGTGTATGTTGTTGCTGTTTCATTTATTTTATAAAATAAACTGGTGTTGGTGAAGAAATATAAATAATATGAGTATACAGGTTTGTTTTAACTTAACTGGTTTGTGTAATACTGTTGACTACACATTTGTTTGCCATGAGAACTATTCCCCTCCTTCATTTTCGTAATTGCTCGTCTTTAAATATTATGTTGGGTTCTATAGGCAGCTTCTGTGATATCTGGGTTTTGGGAATACTTACCTAGTTGTTTTTGAAACTTAAAGCAATTGGCAGATAAGATTTATAAAATCCATACTAGATTTCAAAACATTGCCTCAAGCATATCTTGTGTGAAAGTTCCTGAACGTGTAGTGAACAGTATACTCTCATTAGTTGGCGATGGAACGGAAGCATTCTTTGCCCTTTTGAGGTGAGTTTCATGTAATTTCAAAGTTTAACTTTAAATCAATATGAGTTGTAAATCTACATATAGTGTTTTTTTAGCTTTGAGGCGTATATTACAATACAGATTTCAAAATATGCTAATAAATTTAACTTTGATACTCTTTCCATTTTTTTGGCAGAAAATTCTCTTTCTAACCAAATCAATCTTGGATTGTTTATCATATACAATGGGTGTTCACCTGTGCAAGACACAATGTTGTACCATCTAAAAGTAAGTCAATTTTGTAAAGAAAATACAAAGCTTGAATATTTAATTTAACTTTCATCTGTTATGTAATTTCTAATTTGATTACAATGGGTCTATTAATTATACCATATGTACTGGTATCATATGATACGCTATACGGCGTACACCTTTGCAAAAGCTAGATTAATGTGAGCAGTTGTCAGGCGGGTCCAAGTTGTTAATCTGGTAGACTTTTTTCCAAATCATATAATTGAGAGATGTGTGTCAACAACACTTTTTTACCCAATTCTCCAGTCATATTTAGAAAACGTGTACTTCCGGGTTTCGATGATAACAGGGCATTTCTGGCATTTCTTATTGTCTGTTTTGACGAAGTCAATTTTATTAGTGGCATTGAGTTGCCACATAGTTCAAACATACATTTTATTTAAATCACTTCTTCTAGCAAGAATTTTGCTAACTGATGTTGCCACGTCTTAGCTTTATAGCACTTACTAGTTACTACTCCTCTCAACAACAGTACTATATGCTGGCAAGCTATTGTACTTTAACATAACACATTCTGTCTTAAGCATTGCTTGTTTATTTATTTCAGTTCTTCAAAAAACAAGATGTTTCAATTCTAGAAAAACCAAAATGAGAAATACAGATCACTACAGACAGAAGTCAAGCGTAACTAAAATATAATAAAAGAACAAAGACCAAGAAAACTATGTTGTATTATTAAAAAATGGTATAACAAGCAACATCCTTTTGACTCACAGTGATTATTCTCTGATCTGACCTGCTGCTCTATCCAAGTTTATCTTTTCTTTAGATTTTTTACTATTTTTGTTTTTAAATCAGGACAGAGGTGCTTCCTCGAGATCCAAATTTAAAAAACAAATGTGTGGTCAACAGTTTAGAAAGCTTTATTTTGTTTTGCGTTTTAAATCGCTTCGGATCATTTCGGATCCAAACTTTTTTGAAGCTTTCATAATGGTATAACCAGCCAAATACTTAATTCCATCTTTTTCCACTTCACTAATGTCTTTATAAGTAAGTCCAGAAGTGCTATCAATATTTCTTGTACTTTTTTAGCGTTCTGTGCTAAGCATTAACAACAAATGCGGACCACTGAATTTATTGGGAAGTGCTGGATTAAAAAA
This sequence comes from Ciona robusta, assembly GCF_009617815.1. NCBI lineage: Eukaryota > Metazoa > Chordata > Ascidiacea > Phlebobranchia > Cionidae > Ciona > Ciona robusta. The sequence goes on from NC_143235.1 coordinate 5,994,543, forward strand.
CAATTACAATCATGACAGGATGGGTAGTCAAACACCTCTCCGTGTTTTGTAAGTTCTCTTGAAGGATCTAAGTTTTTCATTATTTCTTTTAACAGTCTTTCAGTAGGTAGACTTGAACAAGTTTTCTGTGATTCCAAACCCATTTCTGTATCAATGCTTTCTCAATTTCAAACTCAGGTATTTTCATAAATTCTTGAATGATTTCATCAGACTCTACAGAAATGGTACACATAATTGCTAATTGACCTCGGGTATTGGGGTATACAAGTACAACGAAGTCTGGTAGCAAAAACAACAGAAAATCGTTATAAAAACCAATTCAAAGTACTAGTCACATACACTCACTGCAGTACTTAGATGTTGTCATTGCGAACATGGATACTATTTAGTTTTTATATTGTAAGACAAGTTTGTGTTGCTACACCAAACATTAGAGACGCCCTACTAACCAACACAATACAAGTAACATTATACTCTGCCAGTCAAATTGCCGCGGAGTGGGACCACAGTCATGCGTGACGAACCACGTGATATCGCTTACCCGTGAAACTACTTCTTTATTAAACTATGTTTTAACATTTAAAATATAACTTCTTATATAAATCTTGTTATATAATATTAAATATAAGTTTTAATGTGGAGTAAATTAGGTATTTTGACTGATTTTCGGCGTACAGTGTGATTTAACAGGTTAGTTTACGTTGGCGAATAATACCAGCAGCAATCAGCTTAGTTTAAAGAATAGTATATGCTTACGCCTAGGAATCTACAGAGCCATTAGGAACTTAATTCAGAATATAATATGACTGGATGTGCAGCTCCAAACTGCTCAAGCCATAGCAGAAAGGGTATTCGATTTTATAGATTTCCAACCGACCCAGACCGTCGGAAAAGGTGGCTCATTAACTCAAGAAGAGGAAAGTGGGAACCCAAAACTAGTAGCCGGCTGTGTGTGTGAGGTACCTATTTAAAATGTATATATAGTTGTTGTAGCCTGTAAATATATATATTTGGAACACAACAACTAGTCCTACAATTTAATAGCTGTGCAATATTTTTTATAGAAACACTTTGAAGAGTCTCAGTTTGAGAAAAGTAGGCTTGATAAATGGAAAAAATTAAAGCCCAATGCTGTTCCTACTCTTTTTGATGTTCCCAATCCACCTAAAATACTTAAATCGACGCGTCGAGTTCTTAAAAAAGAGTCCAGTTGTGTACTGACTGAAGAGATAGATGTGTCAGATGTTTCGGAAGTGCCAGGAGTGTCAGGGATTGCGGGGGTGTCGGAGGTGACTGATGTGCCAGGGACTGTGGCTGATGCTGAAATAGCTGAGATTGGAGAATGCAGCAACTGTTTGCAGCTTGTTTTGGAGAATAGAAGATTCTATTCTATTCTATTTTTAGACGATAAGGTACAACCTATTTCAAAGTTTGTTTATTTATATTTAACTTAATGAATGATTGGAGCAACTCTGCGGAATGAATTAGTTAAGGAAAACACAATGAACGAAATAACAGTACACTACACGCATTAAAATAACGACTGGTGAATTTGTGGTTGCATCACACCACGTGGCATTCACGGGCGAACAATGCCGTGTGTGACGTAGCGCGTGTGTGACGTTTACACGTATAAAGACGATATTCGTCTACCTCCCCCCAAGTCTTTTGGATAGGTGACTCGAAAGACTGATGATGTCTTATATCGTCGTTGTCATGTTTCGAATTCGTTCAGACCGTCGTAACGTCGTCGTTGTTTGGGGTGACGTGTTCACACGGTTGGGGCGACTCGCGCAGTCCTGGATCGTTGTGCGGTCTTAGTCGCGATAACGCCAGCGGTGTTCGTGTATGAGGTGTCGGTGCTTCGGTCGTGGGGGTCTGTCGGTGATCTATCAGTTCATCAGCGTATGGCGACGATGTCGTCATATAGAGAGAGGTGTGTATGGCTGATACCTGCGGAGAAATTTTCGGTTACGGACAGTTGCCCGACCGGAGCCGTCCATTCGTACCACATACTGGTCGAACTGTCGTACTTCGACGATTTTGCCGGATTTGTCCCATTTTTTAGGGAATCGTCCGACCTGATTCTGGATCCGTACTGTATCGCCTACAACGAGTGGTGTCAGGCGCTTGGTATGTTCGGACCATCGCTCGTGGGCTTTCATGTGACGGTTTCGCAGGGCGGCTTCTCTTTTGGTAATAAGGTTACGCCACGTTGGATGGGATGGTACCGTCCGGGATAGATGGGGATAAAATCTCTGATTGGTCGCCCGAAGATACACATGGCTGGGGAGAAGCCAGTGTCTCTGTCTGGGGTATTGCGGTATTGCAGCATAGCGCGTTTGAACGCGTCTGTGTCGATATTGCCGTTGGGGCCGTGGTTATCGACGATCATGCGTTTGACAGTCTTCACTCCTATTTCCGCCCTGCAGTTACTGTGTGGGAAGGCGACGGATGAGGTACGATGGTGTACACCCCAGTCTTTAAGGAATTTTGTTGTAGCGGATGCGCTAAATTCTGTCCCCCATCTGATGTCAGTTCATCACATATTCCATATGTGGTAAATATATCACGGAGACAGGTGACTAAGCCACTGGCACCATCCTTTGCACGTGTGACGATAGGCCAATTTGAGTACCTGTCGACCACGACCAAGTAGTTTGCGCCAGCATAATGAAAAAGTCTGCGCAGATGTATTGAAAGGGGTAAGAGGGGAGTGTTGGTGGGGTTGGTGGTGCACTTGGCTGTGATGGCGCCATTCGGTTACATTGACTGCACTTTTCGCGAGTGTCGGCGATTGCGGAGGTAATTCCCGGCCAGAATACGGACGACTCTGCGCGTGATAACATTGACGTTATGCCCTGGTGTGCTGCGTGGAGACTATCGAGGACCTCGTTTCTGAGTGATTGAGGAATGACTGTCCGGTCACGGTAAAGCAGAACGCCGTCCGCCGTGTGTAGGTCTTCTTTGTACCTGTGGAATTCGCGGAGCTCGTCAGGGAGTTCATGCTTGAGTTCAGGGACAGTCCCTTGTTCGATCATCGTCACAAACTCATTAAGTGCTGGATCGCTTGCCGTTGCACGTTTTACGCGTTCCCAGGTCACAGCCTTTACGTTGGTCAGAGCAGCGTGTGCAGTCACGAGGGCGGTATCAATCGATGTTGCATGCGGTTGTGCGGCCAAGCGTATACCCGCAAGGAAGGATCGCGGAAGGAAGATTTCCGCGGGATCAACAGTGTCGTTTTGGGCTATTTGGTGGTGGAGGGTGGCGATGTCGTCTGGGAGTACCATTTTGACTGGTTTTCCAGTTGGATGTCTGGATAGGCCGTCTGCTGCTTTATGTCGAATGCCAGCTATGTGACATAGTCGAAATCTATAGCGTAGGGTTTTTTCGTTGAGGTTGCGCAGTCTCGCATTCGGAATGTTCTCCAGCGATCGGTCTCCGAGCACTTTTAGCAGTGGTTTGTGGTCTACGGCGATTGTAAGGTTTTTACAGCCAAGGACAAAGTATCGTGAGCGATCCAGACCTTCTGCCACGGCTAGGGCTTCTCCTTCGATGGGTGCGTAACGAGATTCGGCTGTATGGGTAAATCTACTACCTACTAGGACGATTTTCCATCCGGTCTTACAGCAGAATGGTTGTTCTGAGGAGCAGTGGCAGTGCTTCTGGAGTAGCCAAAATCCTATCCCGTCCTTGGACCAATCGGTGGCAAGGCATGTTGGCTTGTTCTTGTCGAAAATTTGCACTCCCTCATTAATCTCGGCGATGATCACTTGTTTTGATTCGTCGAAGAGGCTTTGTAGTTCCTCTGTCCAGTTGAACGGTTGTTTAGGCTTTAGAAGGTTGCGGAATGGGAGCATCCTGTCTGTAGAGGCGAACGCGTACGAGACTTGATTAATGAGCCCGAACCATGAGCGAACGTCAGTGAGGTTTTTAGGGACGGGGAAGTCTCGGATGGCGTTGAAGTAGCGTTGACAGGGTTTGACTCGTTCCGATGTGATGTTGAATCCTGCAAACTCAACTTCATCGGATGCAAAGTGGAATTTGTCTGGGTTCAACGTGATACCGTTTCTTCCGCATATATCCAGCCATTCGACTGTTTGGTGGAAGCTTCCTTCGATGTTGTCCGCCCAAAGGAGTGTGTCGTCAATGCATTTTGTGACATCCGATATGTGCATGACGATCTCGTCGAAACGTCTTGTATAGCCGTCGCCTGAGGCTATGTAGCCCTGGGGTGCCGTCTTGTATCGGTATCTGCCCCATGGGGTAATAAAGGTTGTGAAGTGACGGTCGTCCGGGTGGATTGGTACGCTGTGGTAGCCGTTCCAGGCGTCGCAGACCGTTTTCTTCTTCCCTGAAGGTACTGAACGTGCCTGTTGGAAAGGGGACTGTGTATGGTGTGTTTCCCTTATCGCGTGTTTGTTCAGTGGTTGGAAATCAATGGTCCTTCTTGGTGTTCCATTCTTTTTGGCACATATGACCATTCTGTGGCACCAGGTTACGGGTTCTCCTATCGGGACTGGTTCGATCACGTTAAGGGCAACGTCCCGATCTAGGTCAGCTTTGACCTTGTCTCTCCAGTGTAGCGGGACAGGTACGGGTTTGTGGTGTGCCGTTGGTGTAGCATCTGGGTCGATCATGAGCCGTATCGGAGGGCCTTCCATGAGCGGGAGGGGTTGGTGTGGGCAGGTGTTAAAGGTGCTGGCTCTGTAGAAATCGAGTAAGTATTTTTCTAGTTTGTTGCGATTCTCCTCAGTCGGTGCGAAAGGCATTGAGGTGGGACGTGGTGGGGGAAGTTGACGTTTGGGGCAACTGCATGGCTCATCTTCGAGGTCGTTCATAATACCAGAGGCGCTTTCTATTGGCCGAATCGCTTCTCCTATTTTGGGGAAGCCTGTGGGTATTATTCCTAAAGCAGTGCACGTTTCTTTGCTGAGGTATAGCTTGTCCGTACTGTCGGTTATATACACGATTTGGCGTGTTTCGAGAGACATGTTGGATCCCCCGTGACCGTATATGCGTAGTACCAGGGCGCCAATTACGTGGATGCCTTTGTTAGTGGCCGTGTGCATGCGCATGGTGACTGGGACTAAGTCGGTTCTCGTAAGCCCGAGACTTCGGACGAGGTTCATCCCCCCGAGGCAGCTTTGACACCCTGTGTCCGCTATAGCTCGGAAAATGCATTTACAGTGCGCGATAGTGGAATGAAGACCTAGTGAGTTGTAATCGTTGATTGCGACTTCAACGGTGACCGTGATGGTTGGCTGGGGGTCAGAATGGCGTTTCTCCCACGTTTTGTTTAGGTTGTTGTATATGTGGTGGGTTAGTGATATGTTTCTCTTCGCCCTGGACGACGGCCAATTAGTGGTGGAGCTTATAATGTCCACGGCTTCGATGGCCGTTTCAGAGTTTCGTTTGTTCCTGACTCTGGCCTTGCTGCGACAAACTGTCTCGTAATGCCCCTTTTTGTCGCAGTAATTGCAGAATGTCGAAAAGGCTGGACACTGTTGTTGTCTTGTTAGGTTCGTGGGCGATTTGCCATGTCCTTTGTTGCCACAATAACCGCACAATCGGTCATCGTTTGGAGTGTGATGTGCGTCGTTTCGTATGTGAGTGTTTTTGGTTTGATTGGCGCGGTAGCTGCTTCTCGTTGCTGCTGCAGTGTCTGTGTCGAACAGCTGAGATGCAGATCGTTTGCCCGATTCCTTGGCTTCAATGAATTGAAGTACTTCGTTGATCGATTTGTCTTGGTTCTGATCGCCTAACAGGGCCGCTTGTATATCGTTGTCGCATATACCCCTGGATAGAACGTCACGAAGTATGTTGTCGGTGTAGTTCACATGATGTTCGCAATTTTGGCACCGTACTGTGAAGTTACAGATGCTTGCCTGGCCACGTAGTCGGGCACTGTAGCTGCGGATGGGTTCGTCTCTATCCTGTTTCATATGATGTAATTTTAACCTTGCGACCATGATATTTTCTTTTCTTACTGCGAGTTGGTGTATGGCCACAAGAACGTCCTTTTCATTCTTATTGCTTAGAGATCCGCCAGCGTTCCGTGTTAGGTCCCTGCGGAGTTCTTCGTCGCAACATTCCAAAAGCTGGATTACTTTGTCTGAACCCCTGACGCCCGTTGCTGTGACATATTCCTCCCATCTGGTGGTGAAGTAATTCCATTCCTCTGTGGTGCCGGCAGATTTGATACTTGGTCTCTTTACTTTTTCCGTCTTTGCGGCGTTAATTGGCTGTGCCTGGCCACTAGAGTGGCTTTCCGCGTGGATTTTCAGGAGAACGACAAGCAGGTCATCTGTCACGTCTTCAGTTTTGTACCCACAGTCTGGGTATGGGCATTTTACTGACGGCATAATAAGTAGGCTCCAATCATAGACGATAAGGTACAACCTATTTCAAAGTTTGTTTATTTATATTTAACTTAATGAATGATTGGAGCAACTCTGCGGAATGAATTAGTTAAGGAAAACACAATGAACGAAATAACAGTACACTACACGCATTAAAATAACGACTGGTGAATTTGTGGTTGCATCACACCACGTGGCATTCACGGGCGAACAATGCCGTGTGTGACGTAGCGCGTGTGTGACGTTTACACGTATAAAGACGATATTCGTCTACTTTTAAAATTTTTCTTTGTAGATATTAAGGTTAAAAGAACAGTTAAAAGAACATGAAATCAATATGGAATCATTTTTGCACGAAGATCAGAGAGAAGCACTGAAATGTCCACACAGTTATCGTCTTAAAAGATGGAGTGACAAAACCATTCAACGGTGTTTGAAAATCAGATATGCTACTGGATCAAATGGGTAATTGTTTGTGATTGTACGAATGCACTAAGAGTATCACTATACTTATTTATCAGTACATTATACTTATCCAGACTCTTTTTAGTTATGAATATCTGCGGAGCATTGGTTATCCAGCACCAACATATCGGACCCTTTGTAGCAGGGTTGAAAACATGACCATGGCTCCTGGAGTGCAAAACCTCATATTAGATTGGATGGAAGTTAAATTGTCGGATAAGTCTCAAGAAAGTCGTAGTTGCTCGTTAATGTTAGATGAAGTTCAAGTAACAAAGGGAATTGACTATGACAACAGCATAAAACAGTTTACTGGTTTTATAAGTCCTGAATTTAAAAAATCTGATGACAATGAAGTTGCAACACATATACTCTGCTTTATGGTAAAAGGGATTACACTAAAGTGGAAACAAGTAATTGGTAAGTTATTTTTAACACTTTTATACATTCCTTCATGGCATAAAAGTAATGACAACAAATGTCTTATTTCAGCATATTATTACACTGGAGATTCTGTATCAGGAGAAGATTTATGGAACACGTGCAAGAGTATAGTTATTGAGCTTGGAAAGCGTTCCTTCCATGTGAAAAGTGTCGTTAGCGACATGGGGGCAAGCAACCAGGCAATGTGGAGGGAAGCAGGAATACAATCTACAAAGTAATACTAAATATATATAAAAAAGTATGTTTGTGTCACTGTGCATTAAATGTAAACAAGCGTTTTGGCTTTCAGGTTAGCGCTTAATGTTGAATCTGCGCACCCACACTTCCCAAATGAGAAACTTAGATTTGTTGCGGACTGTCCCCACTTGCTAAAAAATTTGAGAACAGCCTTTTTGAATCACATGATATATCTTCCAGAAAATATTGTGATGAAATATTCTTTGCCCACAAATGAAGTATGTGAAATTATATAGTTTATATATATATACGAAGTCATATTCTGTTTGTAATAGTGTTTTATGACAGGTTTCTTTTGACTGGGTCTTGAAATTGGTACAATATGAAAAGGACCATGAACTAAAGCTTGCCCCAAAACTCTCAATGAAACATGTTTTTCCATCAAAGTATGAAAAGATGAATGTTGGAACTGCAGCCCAGGTTTTAACCAGTTTAATGTAATACATTGACACCAAACTGACCATATCATTTTCAGGTATTAAGTCATACCACAAGCTCAGCAATAAGAACATTGGTGGGCCACCAGGTTTTTCCACAAGAAGCCTTGTCTACAGCATTCTTCTGTGAATATTGTAACAAATGGTTTGACTTGATGAATTCAAAAAGCAGTCAAAGGGCTCTTTTTAAAGACTCCACAGAAAAAATTCAATTTCTATTAGAAGTAAGTTAAAGTAAATTCATAAAACTTGATGTGTACCAAATAAGAAAATAATAATTCCCTTTATAATGTAGGTTAAAGAAACAGTCAACAACCTTATATTTGGAAAGGTTAAGTCTTCTAGAAAGCCTGTCCAAAATGGCATTCGACTGTCCACATCAAGTATTATTGCTGTGTACGAGGAATTGGTGAAATGTGGAAATCTAGATTATTTGCTGACATCCAGGTTCACACAGGATGCTCTAGAGAACTTGTTTTCTCAAATACGTGGTTTTGGAAATCCGAATCCAAGACCTGGTCAGTTCCGTAGTGCCTTAAAGCTTATTTGCCTTGCACAGTTTATGCAAGTCCCATCCCTTTCAAGTTATGATGAAGATGATTCAATGCATTTAATATCATTTATTAAATCACATCAATCTGAGCCAGAAAAAGATAGTACAGTTAAGGAGGTTTTTAATATGAATTTACTGGTAGAAACTGCATTTTCTGTAGCTGATATTCGACAAGTAAACTGTATCTATTTTCTTGCTGGATGGGTTGTTTTTAAAACCCTAAAAGGCAATACATGTGCTATTTGTGATTTAGCCTTTAAAAACCTCAATCCTAAAGTTTCCAATACCGCTGCTCTTCTATCATTTTGTAAGTCTTATACAAACACTGGAAATCTTGATGTGGCAGAATTCACAAGCCATCTTTGCCACCCCAGTAAAAATATTATAAATATTATTACTACAGTTGAAATATTATTTCAATCAAATATTGTAAATTTATATTGTAAAAGGTTACCTGCTGATTGTCTCCTAAAGGAAGTGAATTTATCGGAGTATACTTTTCCTAAATGTCACTTTGACATTAGGAAAATATTACAAAGATACCTAAAGTTTCGTTGCCGGGTGCATGCAAAGTTTGTATCTCAAAAAGTAAAATCCCAGCAATTTGCAAGCAAAACTGCAGCAAGATATACTAATATACATTAACATTATTATTTTATGTTTGTACAGTTGTACTTTTATATTTTAAATATGTTCTTTTCTGTTTTTGTTGGTATACTTCTTATTATCTGTTTTTTCTATTCTTTATTTGATCAACTGTTCAATAAAACTTTATTATTTATGCGAGTTTTATTGTTGTGATAAAATATAACGTTAGTAAAAAGCTATTTTTACGCGCAGAAGTGCTAGGATCTTAAAAATACGCAATATTTAGACGAAAAACAGTACCCAGCAATGATAAAATGCTATGCGGTGGGCTCCGTAATGGCGGCGACTATGACGTCATAGACGCGAGAGAATGGATAACAAGACTCTTTGTTTTACAATCCGTTTCCTAACTTGGTCTATACTAACTTTGTTCTGAACCTAAGCCCGCATTTTTTTGAAGAAAAAAATGTTTTATTTTGTAGCTATTACGTAGCGGTATAACATATATCAAGCTGGTTCGTGCGAAAATTCTATAAATATGTTTTTATGACGAATATTAATATTCAGTTATAAAAAAAAGTTGAAATAAATTATTTTTTTAATGGGAATGATATGTTAGTGACCTACATAGATGTATGCGTGAGTTATATTTTTGCGAATATTTTTAGATAATTTAATATTCATATGATTTCAGATATTTGACTCATACTTGTCTGTATTCTGAGCCCAAGCCCGCATTTTTTTGAAAAAATTATTGTTTCATTTTGTAGCTATTACTTAGCGCTATAACATATTCTAAGCTGGTTCGTGCGAAAATTCTATAAATATGTTTTTATGACGAATATTAATATTCATAATTTAAAAAAAAAATAAATTTAATTATTTTTTTAATGGAAATGGTATGTTAGGGACCTACATGGATGTATGCGTAAGTTATATTTTCGCAAAAAAAAATTGAAAATTTGATATTTATATGATTCAAGTTATGATCATACTTTTTAATATTTCACACCCAAGCCCCCATTTTTTTGAAGAAAAAAATGTTTCATTTTGTAGCTATTACATAGCGCTATAACATATTCAAAGCTGGTTCGTGCGAAAATTCTATAAATATGTTTTTATGACGAATATTAATATTCATAATTAATATTTTTTTGAATTTTAAATTTTTTATTTTAGAATCGGTACCGCTGGGGTCTAGTTAGTACAGTGTCTAAATTTTAGGTTGGTGGCACCAGTAAAAGGTATCGAAAATGGCCGCTATAATATTTGTATTCTAGGATCACCAATATGTATTTAGCCCTTAATATGTTTAGTGAATGTATAGCTGTTGTTGGCAGAAGTTGGAAAAATGCTGCAAGCTTATTATTGACAGTTCAAGATTTTCCACATGCAACTGTTGCAGGTTTACTTTTTCAAAGTTTTGGGAAAATATCTATATTATATTCCTAAAACTATATATACTATATTTACTGTTTAGCTGCTATATCGTATACGGTAGAGTAGAGTCAGAACCCGCGTAATTTTAATTTGTGTCATCACTAAGTAATTCCGAGTACGTTTATGTTTGTATGAGCGTTTAGAAAGCACATATTTAAAGGGTTGCTAACCGCTTCGTTTTTTCTTGGGTAAAATAAGACAAAGAAAAAAGTATGAAATGTTCGTAAAATTTTTTATGTGAATTTTAATTGCTGCAAATATAATAGGGAAGAGCGACGCTATCAGTAAATTGGAACCAACAGAGATTGTAATATGATATTACAAAGTATCGTCCCGGTCAAGCTTGAATAGAAGCCAAACAGCATCGTTTGTTGGCACCGCACGAGAACCAGAGTTTCATTACGTCATTTATAACAAGAATAAATTCACAACGATTGCTTCGCTTGTTACACGTGGAATCTATGCTACCGCACGCGTCTCCCTTTATTTCACACGCCGGTGTAGAGCGTAAAAATGTGACGCTCTTACCCGATGTTTCGATCTCGTGGTTGGTTGGGCAGTGGGCACATTCTTCCCGATTGTTATATTATGAAACGTCATAATTAATAGTTATGTTGTAATAGGGCAAGTAACGTAACAATTGAATGAAAAAATGTTTCAATTCCTAGGGAAAGAATGTATTATTAAATGCAACGCTTGTTTTAGCACTTCTGTCTGGGTGCATGTTTGAGGAAATGGGGCCTGTCATGATAACAACCCCCCAGGTTGCAGCAGTTTATATTATTCCATTATAAAGATACGGAAACATTGGGCCTTCGTGTAATTTGATACCGGCAAATTCGCTGACGTTGCGATTCGTTTCTTGCGAGAGAGCAAATTCACAACGATTGAAAAATAATTAAAGAGAAAGCTATGCTGACTAGTCTTGTTATCTTTTAGTAGCTTTACTTTTTCATTTTTAATATTTTCGCTCTCGCGTGCAACATTGTAGCAATAGCATAAGGCTCGGTGCTTGGGCCAGATTTCAGCCGAGCGCCGAGCGTCAAAAAAGGAGACGCTCGGGCACGAGCTTTTAAGTTCGGGCTCGGCTCAGCACATCCCTAGTTATGTTTTTTATCACTAAACTCGGCGGTATACATTTTGATAAAATGATTCGTCGTTATCTACTTTGTATTCCAAATCGTCGTCTCTCAGAACGCTTGTATTAATTGCCAAAATCTGACCAAGATTGTGCCAAATTCTGACCAAGATTGTTTTGGATGCATTTAAAAATACATCCTTGTACGTTTTGGTAAAATATTCTTCAGGACAACTACTTCGGCCTTCTTTGATTTAGTCGTTCTGGTGCTTCGTTCAACCACACCACTACACCAGTGCACACTTAACTTGTAACGATATCTCCAGGTTCATTTTAAGTTGCCAGAGGAAAATACGATTTTAAATCAGCCTTTAACTTTCACAGTCACGTATTGCACATGTTTTCGTATTAATATGTGCGTAAATCAACCCGTAAGTTTTAATTCAACACTTGCATTCGGCCGTGGTAGCAACCTAAATCTTTGCCCTGCGTAAAAAAGTTATTATTTGCACAGGATTTACTGAGACAAGCAGAATGTTTGTTACGTCATAGTAGGGATTAACACATTGATTATTTACGTCATAATACCGATTTTCGTATTTAATTATTGCCCCACAGAAACTTTTAACTAACTAACCAAAAAAACAAAACACAGTCGGGCGCCAGGGCTCAGTGGTTTAGTCGTCAGCATCGAAACCAAAGTGTCCCCGGTTCGATGCTCGACGGCGATATTAACACTGATCGGCGTACGTGTCCTTGGGCAGGACACTTAACGGACATTGCTCCAACCCAGCGGTCACTAATGGGTTGCACAAATTGTAAGTCATATCAAATAAAAATCATACAGAAAGTTAAAAATGTCGCGGTACCAGTCGCAAGAAGGACTTTCGCTCTGCTTTTCGGGTGTTGGGGTAATGGGCCGAATCTGGCCTAAACCACAGGTCCTTTATAAGGATCTCACCCATAAAAATTTTAAAAAAATTATAGTAACTTTACTAGGGCTGTGCTGAAGCCGTAATAGCTCCGATTCGCCGAGCGCCGAGCTTCAAAGAAAAGATCGGCCGGAGCCCGGGCCTGAGCACCCATGACGTCATTAAGGAAAAAGGCATGTGAGAATGCGAACAAACGATGTTTTTTGGCTTCCGTCCAACGATACTTTGTAATATCATATTACAATTTCTGTTGGTTCCAATTTACTGATACCGTCGCCCCTCGCTCTTATATTTGCACCAATTAAAATTTACATAATCCCGATTTTCCTGCATTTAACTACTCACGGTTGCTGACTTAAAACTATATCGAGTGTAAAAGAATTATACGAAAACTTTACATTTACATTTTGTATTCTGCTTTGTGCTAAAAATGTGCAGGGAATCGTATGCAGACGCGTGCACTATTTAGGTAGAAAAAGCGAGTGTTTCTTTATTGACGATCGGGAGCAGACGCGTGCACCATTTAGAGAGAAAAAGCGAGCGTTTCTTTATCGACAATCAGGAGCAGACACATGCACTATTTAGATGGAAAGGGCAAAAGATTTTTTCTAAAATTTATTTCGAATCTAAAATTTCGAATCTTTTTTATATTTAAGGGAAAAAATAATTTTACCCTCATAAGTCAGTTTATTGACTCTTACATAGTAGCCTTGTTGGATCATAAGCTGTAAAATGATCAAAAATTGTACTATTGGGTAGTTTTTGCGTCCAGAATTGTATAGCAGGCTATGTTTGCGAAACGTTTACTCTCGAAAGTCCCACAAACACAAAACTTTTTTTCAATATTCTTAAGTTTCAAAAATTGTTAATATAGTTTATAAGATGACGTGTGATGACGTCATTAAAAAGAATACCGAATCCCATAATTAGATTCAAATACAAAAGGATTCGAATCTCATGAATTCAATATTCTGTAATGTGCATCCCTCACTGGCGTAGAGTACGGGGGTGCAGAAGTGCGACACACTCCTGCCAATTTACGAATTCGCTATTCCTGTTAAATGCACGGCTACTGCACGTGCGTAAAATGTTTCGACGATGACATTAATTCAAAAAGAAATGTGTTAAAATTTGACATATATTTGCGCAAACAAGATTATTACAACATAACATCGTATTGTTTGTAAATATGCCCCAAATCACTCCCATTTTACACCTCTCTGATTGACCAATCAGAAACGAAGGAATCGTGGATTAACTAGCATTATTACGTGTGCTAGCCAAGACAATCGCGTAATACGTATGGGATATTGGAGTATTTAGAATAGCAATGTTTAATTTACTTGATTGCGAGTTGCGAATGCGCGTCAGGCATGTAAAAAACAAAAATACGGCAGATACTGATTCGTATTTAAATTTATCTGGCAGTTTCGTAATTCGTATAGATGCATGCGTTTTGCTTACACCAATGTGTTTTACGAATGTTAAAATCGTGTTAAAAATACTAAATTCGCAGTGGTGTTTTAGTTTTTTACTTATATATTAACTAATTTTCTTCTGTTGCCCCACTGACAGCGTTTTTTGGCTATAACCAACAACTTCTCGCCCGGTCTTGATAATTAAAAAATGTCAATCTAGTTTCGTTTTTTTCCGATCAAAGCCAGATTACCGCAACGATTTCAACTTGCAACACACACAAACTGTCAGATAAATATTTGCAGGTAAAACGTTTTTTTTGCTCATGAAAAAAACAGCTCTCCTGATATAAATACGGCACAGTTTCATGTACCATACATCTCAAACTATGTTTGGTCAGCATACAAATTATTAACGAAAGCTAGTTTAAAATACTATAAAACTTATCGGCGATCACCGAGACACCGGCCGCAGTTTATGGCAACCAACACTTTTTTTCTACCGACAACCAACTTCTTCTTTTGAAATTACCGGGAACTTAGTGGCGGTTTAAGAATGCCTGGTTTGCAACTAATTCCCAAACATACACGTGTCGAAATACTGGTTTATATTGCTCACGTAATACGCATTCGTCACAATTCCTATTATTGCGAAATAGCTATTTGTGTTACTCACAATTACGAATGTCTCTTGCCGTATAAATGCCGGAGTTACGTCAGAACTGCACGAATAGGTAACCTTTGTTACGTTAACATTATACGATTTGTTACGCAGCCGGCGAAGTAAATAAATTCCAGACTACTAAAATATTGAGCGGTTTTACACTTGCAAATTAAACCACGTTACATTGCGATAAGTGTTTCTGTCGCGTTGAAGGTCCAACTATTGCGTTAAGATTCATCCCAATTAAATTGTCTTTGCGTGTTTGCCGCACTCCCACGCAATTGCAAAACTCTACGCCAATGGCATCCCTACCTGGTAACGAATCGCAGCACTGGTCCTAAGCGTGTGCTGAGCTTATGGTAGAAGTTTGGGCCGTTTGGCGCTCGGCCAACCTGAGCTCTTCACAACTTCAGCAGATTCATATTGTTTGCACCAAATTCTTCTGCTATTTTCGGCTATAAAGACCAGGTCTTGAAATCACCAGTTTCTTACAGTTGTTTCTTTCGGCATGATTAAATTCTTTAAGACTATAACTGATATTTTTACCTTCACAGTTCAATTAAAACCAAAACCAGTATGCCAGCTCATGTATGGGTAATATGAGTTTGTAATTAATTGTTACAACAGACCGAAAATAAAGGTATTCATCATCGAGTGTTACATTATTTGGTTTATACAGTAACTAGACGATTAAAATTGTATTACTGTAATATATTACCCCACTCAAACTTTTCGCCCCTAATATTTACAGTTTCGCGTCTGCAATATATTCCCGCAAAAATATTTTGTTTAAAAAATATTTTTTGTGCATCTTTCTACATACTCTGCAACAGGTGCGCCGATTTCCTAAATATCTGGGGGTATGCGGAGCGCACCTGCGCATTGACTATGACGTCATATACGCCATTATATACGTTCGCATTAGTATTTTTTTGGCGGGAATTCGCAACACTAATTTTAAACTAGGGAGTAGGGATATGCTGATGCGTTCCTATTCATTCGAAAAGCGTCGCTAATTTAAATATTACAGTCTTACAGAGAAAATGGTTTGCGATTAAAAAGACGTCTGGTTCAGTAATTTCCAATAAAAATTATTTAATTGAAAGGTATTTTAACTGTTGCAGCCAGTGGTGCAACTATCGCGTTCAAAAAGGGTCTGTCATACAGATAAAAAACAATGTTATCCCTGAAGCGATATAAACGCTTTAGATATTGGTCTTGCACACTAAAAATCTATTCTACTTAATGCGGTAAATTAGGACTAAAATTATATTATTTATACTAAATTAGAAACGTCTTTTTTTAAATGAAACATTGGTGTAAGTTTTACGCATGTCCATCGTGGATAATCTAACGATTATTTACGTCAGAATAACTTTAATAAACCATTACGATTGTTACATTACAAACAAGATTGTTATAAAACAATCGTGTTTTATTCGCTTCCATATGATCTGTAGTTTGTGTATAATTTTTTGTTTCTGATGATTGGTTTAAATGCAGGTAAATTGGAATTATGTAATTTTTAATTGATGCAAATACGAGGCGAAGAGCGACTCTATCAGTAAATTGGAACCAACAGAGATTGTAATATGATATTACTAAGTATCGTCCCAGTCGAGCTTGGACAGAGCCCAAAAAACATCTTTGTCGGCAACGCACGAGAACCGGACTTTTCATTATGTCATTTTTCACGAGAATAAATTCACAACGATTGCTTCGTTTGTTAGGTGTAGAATGTATGCTACCGCATGCATCTTTCTTTATATCCTACGCCGGCGCAGAGCGTAAAAATGTGAAGTTCATACACAAGATTTTGAACTCGTGGTTGGTTGGAAGTGGGAACATTTTTCCCGATTGTTATATTATGAAACGTCATCATTTATAGTTATGTTGTTTTAGGACAAGTGTCGTGACAATTAAATGAAACAGGCTCCAATTCCCAGCGAAAGAAAGTAATATTGAATGCAACGCCTGTTTTAGCACTTTGTGTCTGCGTGCGTGTTTGCGGAAATGGGGTCTGTCATTACAACAAAACAGCCCCCATGGTTGCAGCAGTTTATTTATTTCATTATAAAAAAGTTTAAGAGTTATTGGCTTCTTATTTAAAATCAGATACAGGAACATTGCGCGCTCATGTAATTTGACGCTGGCTGTTATTCGATACGGGCAATTTCACTGACGTTGCGATTCGTTACTTGAGGGAAATAATTAAAGAGAAAGCTATGCTGACTAGTCTCGTTATCTCCTCTTAGTAGCTTCACTTTTTTTTCATTTTCAGTATTTTTTTCGCGTGCAACATTATAGCAATAGCATATGAGGCTCGGGTTTACAGGCTACATTCATTTTGCAGGCTCATATGAGGCGTCAAAAAAGGAGACGCTCGGGCACGAGCTTTTGAGTTCGGGCTCGGCTCGACACATCCCTATTTTAAACTACCTTTCTCATAGCTGCGTGTAAAATGAATGTAATTTGCCTATTAAACGTGGCAACAGGCAGTAATTTACAAACTAAATATGTTCCAGAAGTATAACTGCTTTATATTTACAATGTTTTCCTTAACCAAGCAGCATTTTTATTACGAAACAGAAAGCATTTACACGTGGATTCATTGTGTCACAATATCGATTGTCTAGCCCAAAGTTAGTATAGACCAAGTTAGGAAACGGCGCTCGTTACCGCCATTACGGAGCCCACAGAGCGTGAATCGCCTATACAAATGCATGGACGGCATGTTTTCATTTAGTTCTTGTAAGCGATACAAAGCTAGAAAACACGTATAGCGGTTGTTTTAACGTTTAAAATATAATTTCTAATATAAATCTTGTTATATAATATTAAATCTAGGAATTAATGTGAAGTAAATTAATATTTTGACTGGTTTTCGGCGTACAGTGTGGTTTAACAGGGTACTTTACGTTGGCGATTAAAACTAGCAGAAATCAGCTTAGTTTACATAATAGTATATGATCATACCTACGAATCTACAGAGCCATTCTTTACTACATTTATAACCCAACATGAGTGGACATGCAGCTCCAAACTGCTTAAGTACTAGCAGATAAGGTGTTCACGTTCTCCGATGTCATAAAGACCCCGAACGCAGAAAAGGTAGCTTACTAATTGAAGCAGAGGACCAAAAATAGTAACTCAGTATTGTTTTCCTCAATGTCATTTCGATATTAGGCAAATTTTACACAGATACCTTAAGTTTCGTTGCCGGGTATACGTGTTAAGTTTGTGAGCCAAAAAGTAAAATCACGGCAATTGACATGCAAAACTGCAGCTAGATACACCAGTTTATGGTAATGTTATGCGTTTTTGCTTGTATTTTTATATTTTAAACATGTTCTTTTTTTATTTTGGTTAGTAAACTTGATATTTT
The DNA here is from genome assembly GCF_009617815.1 of Ciona robusta. NCBI lineage: Eukaryota > Metazoa > Chordata > Ascidiacea > Phlebobranchia > Cionidae > Ciona > Ciona robusta. Next base: position 6,012,540 of record NC_143235.1, read on the forward strand.
CTGTTTTTTTTACTCTTTAATCGATTGAGTGTTCAATAAAAGTTGATTATTTTTGTGAGGTTTATTATTGTGATAAGATATAACATTAGTAGAAAGCCATTTTTACGCGCAGAAGTGCTTGGTTTTAAAAAAATCGCAATATTTAAACGAAAAACAGCACCCAGCAATGATAAAATGCTATGCAGTGGGCTCCGTAATGGTGGCGTCTATGACGTGATAGACGCGCGACAATGGATAACAAGACTCGTTGTTTTACAATCCGTTTCCTAACTTGGTCTATACTAACTTTGGTCTAGCCAGGTAATTGATCACGACACAATAGCAATTCACGTTGCTTGAAAAAAGGGTTAAATATTTGCCTTTTCATGCATGCAATATGTGTTTAGCTATCGACTTAAATGAAACACATCACTTGTAACAAAGAAAAAACGGTAAAACGTTTATTTTCGTATAATGGCACTTTAAGCCATTCTTACTTAATTGTATATACATGTTAAAAGCCGTCAAAAGTCTTAGTTAAAAAATAGGATACGGAAACACTAGTTGGCTGTAATTGGCTGACGATGCGATTCGTTACTTTCCAGAAAGCAGTGTGCTTGGTTCGGCATATCTCTATCATTTTACAAATTAAATTTGTTTCACCTAAATCCAAAAGGTTCTGGTGGGGAGAATTACAAAATTTTGATGCTAAAACGTAGTTCAAAGGCATCATTTTTTCCAAATGCTTATGTATTTCCAGGTGGTAACATTGACAAGGTAAATGAACTAGTTTCATTCATATCATGATATTACCTTTTCCTCTAAACTTCTTACGACTTTTGAAAGGCGCAAAAAAGAGTTTTGTTTTTTATTGTAGGCAGATTCTTCATTTCGCTGGTTTAGTGTATTTCATCTGCTCACCCGAAATGTAGAATCACTTGGGCAAAATTTTATTGTGCACCAGCATGATGAGATGCGGTCTCCTATGTTTAAAAATGGTAAAAACAATGTCAATTCGGGTTTACCAAATGAAATATCTCTTCGTATATCCGCTATCCGTGAAACGTTTGAGGAAACTGGAATTTTAATTGCACACTCAACCCATGAAAACTCAATGTCACCATTACCAGAAAATAATTGGTAAACATACCCGTTGTACATTAATTGTATTAACGGAGAAATGTCTTTCGTCTAAAAATATTTATGTTGTACATATTAATATGTTTAAAGGTATTGTAGCGTTATTGAATGGGACCATGCTGAGGTTGAAATATGGAGATCAAAGGTCAGGGAAGATGCCAATGAATTCCTTAATTTGTGTATTCAAAATAAGTATGTACCTGATATTTGGGCATTACATGAGTGGAGTAACTGGCTCACTCCAACCTTTATGCCAAAAAAGAACTCCAAAAGATATGACACTGTATTTTACAAGGCGTGCCTTAAATCTCCTCCTAGCTACACCAAGCAAGACAATTCAGAAGTTATCTGCTTGAATGTAATACCAATTTGTGTTCAATACATAGAGGTTATATTCATATATATTATTATAGTGGGAATCTCCATCAACAACTTTACTATCGTATCATAATCAAAAAATTATTCTGGCACCACCTCAAGTCTATGAATTAGGAAGGTTGTTGAATTTTAAGCAACATCAGGTTCTTGCAAGGTAAAAAAGTTTCTTATACTGATATTAAATTTTTTTTAACAACTTGAATGTAACTTTACTAGAATTTAAACAAGCGGCGAATAGTGTAACCTTAGAGTTTTATCTTATGCTTTTGTTATCTTTGTTGCTTTTACAGTAGAAATACTGCCACAGTACTAAACTCATATTTGAGGTATGCAAAATGTTAACAAAATAGAGTTTTTATTTTTCCACACAGTCATTATTTTTCACCCAGACAGTTTTGTGTGTGTTGCAAGTGTGAGTTGTTGGGACAATCAGACTTTGATCCAGACACAACGAAACATTAATTCATAGGCGCCGATTTTTTAGGGAAATTCATATTTTTTGGGGTGGCAACTTTCTTACATTCGGCCAATAATATACTCTTTGGTTTCTTAGTTTAGTAATTATTGACGACATAAACATGCGCTTTATTTTAACCGCATCGGTTACCCTGCAAGAACACCGCGAATAGTTAAAATGACGAAATGGTTTGTGCAAACGTTAAAAATATGCATTTTTCCAACACCTACTTTATTACATTGGACACAAATCATCTCACATGGAACCTTTATGTAGTGATTTAAAATTATATTACATTTATTAAAAAGACGCATCTAAATCAGTAGAAACAGATGAAACGTTTTGAAACAGATGAAACGTTTTACGCACGTTCATGGTGGATTATAAATGTAACGATGATTCGTCCTAATACTTTTAACAAATTAATAAAATTTTTAAAAACAATTGTGGTTTATATGCGTTTATAGTTTGTATAATTGTTTTATTACCGATATAATTTTAAGCCAGCAACCAATATTAGTGACCACTTTAAATGCAGATAAAACGCGATTATGTGAACTTTAGTTGGTGTAAATATAAGAGCGAGGAGTGACGCTATCAGTAAATTAAAATCAGCGCAAATTGCAACATGATAATACAAAGTATTGTCCTGGCCTAGCTTGGACAGTGGCCAAAAAAGGTTGTTCTTAGGCACCGTGCGAAAATCAGAGTTTCGTGAATACCAGTTGCAAGATATCGATTTTACCCAATATTTTATTTAAAACTTCTATAAAACTTGTATACACTTGTTATGTTATGTAACACTGTTTTAAAGTCCAAAAGTTTAAACATGTTGTATAAATCGTATAAATTATAAAACACAGGCTGCTCGCTAATTCCTACGCCGGTGCAGAGCGTAAAAATGTGACGCTCATACACGATGTTTCGATCTCGTGGTTGGTTGGGCAGTGGGCACATTCCTTCGGATTGTTACATTACAAAACATCATAATTAATATTTATGTTGTAATAATACATGTGAAGTAACAACTGAACGCAAAATGTTTAAGTTGCAGCAAAGCAAGATCTGTTACTCGAAAGATTTCGTTACCTGATAAATACGAACATGCGACAAACAAAACATTAGATCGCTGCTTCAAGAACCCTTTTTTATTCGCACAGGCGGCCACACCAGACTGAGCAGTTAGTCAGTAAGACGGTTTATAACACGATTTGGTAGCCTGGGTGAAAGACGCGCGTAAAATATATTACGTCCGGATATTCATTAAAATTAACCGATCACCGTCCGTATTTACAACTTCTACAATTCTGTTTTCTTTAAGTATACTTTTATTATAAACAAAGCCCAATTGTTGCGTGTTCAATATACTTTATGAAAGCATGCGTATGATGCATGCCAATTATAGTTTAAAGTCCAATCCCAGCGAAACAATAAGCTGTATTTCGTTAAATGCCATTTTTAATGTTGCAAAACCATACGGTGATTGTTTTTGATCGTAACGAATGTTTACTTCAAACGAAAATAATCGCGTAAATGCGACGATGCCAATACAGCGTTAGGTTTTCTAACATCCTGGGCATTCAAACTGTGAGGGCATGCCACCCCTGCCACCCCCAACAACCTTGACAAGAACATATCATTTTTTCTTGCAGTATGATGATGTTTATATAGGTCATATGTAAACACACCGAACACAAGTTTTGTAATCAGTGTGCATGCAAAGGGACGTCTCTATTAGAGGTCAATCGATATATTGGTTCACCGATATTATCGGCCAATAATCGGTATCGGTAAAAAAGCGCCTATATTTCACCGATATATAAATAGTTCGTGCGAAGCGATGTGCATTGTAGTTTGACCTTTACGTGCGTCGTAGTTTGACCTTTATGTGCGTCATAGTTTAGCCTTCACGTGTGTCATAGTTTTAACGTCCACGTGTGTTGTAGTTTAACGTCCATGTGTGTCATAGTTTAACGTCTACGTGCATCATAGTTTAACGTCCATGTGTGTCATAGTTTAACGTCCACGTGCGTCATAGTTTAACGTCCATGTGTGTCATAGTTTAACGTCTACGTGCATCATAGTTTAACGTCCACTTGAGTCATAGTTTAACGTCCACGTGTGTTGTAGTTTAACGTCCACGTGCGTCATAGTTTAACGTCTACGTGCATCATAGTTTAACGTCCACGTGCGTCATAGTTTAACGTCTACGTGCATCATAGTTTAACGTCTACGTGCATCATAGTTTAACGTCCACGTGCTTCATAGTTTAACGTCCACGTGCGTCATATTTTAACGTCTACGTGCATCATAGTTTACCGTCCACGTGCGTCATAGTTTAACGTCCACGTGCATCATAGTTTAACGTCCACGTGCTTCATAGTTTAACGTCCACGTGCGTCATAGTTTAACGTCCACGTGCGTCATAGTTTAACGTCTACGTGCATCATAGTTTAACGTCCACGTGCATCATAGTTTAACGTCCACGTGCGTCATAGTTTAACGTCCACGAGCGTCATAGTTTAACGTCCATGTGCGTCATAGTTTAAGGTCCACATATGCGTGTTGTAGTTTAACGTCTACGTGCATCATAGTTTAACGTTCACGTGCGTCATAGTTTAACGTCCACGTGCGTCATAGTTTACATCCACGTGCGTCATAGTTTAACGTCCACATGTGCGTGTTGTAGTTTAACGTCTACGTGCGTCATAGTTTAACGGCCACGTGCGTCAAACGTCCACGTGCGTCATAGTTTAATGTCCACGTGCGTCATAGTTTACATCCACGTGCGTCATAGTTTAACGTCCATGTGCGTCAGAGTTTAACGTCCACGTGCGTCATAATTTAACGTCTATGTGTATCATAGTTCAACGTTTACGTGCGTCATAGTTTAACGTCCACGTGCATCATAGTTTAACGTTTACATGCGTCCTAGCTTTATACAAAAGTAGTTTAAAGTCCACGTGTGCGTGTTGTAGTTTAACGTCCACATGCGTCATAGTTTAACGTCCATGTGTGTCGTAGTTTAGCCTTTACGTGCGTCCTAGTTTTGTACAAAAGCAACATATTTGGAGTCAGTGGCGTCGATTTTATAAAAACGTAGGGGTTGCGAACTTACACCATGTTAGCTGAAAGTAAGTATATGTAGAACACGTAAAACCACGCATATAACGTGTGCGCCGAGCGGCATTTAATAGAAAGGGTATGACGTAAGGCTGGCAGTTGATTGCGGGTAAGTGTTTAAAAAACTTAACAATATGACATTAAATATCAACATATAATTGCCGATACGTTGATTATACAGACAGACGGTCACCAGTTAACGATAATGGATCACATCACAATACCGCGTATGACCTTACATTGTTCAACTGACAGGTGCAGCATTGCGCAATATCTTACGTTAATACTCTGCGTCACAATATTGGTTATAATGCAATATTTGACTTTAAAACTCGTAATTGCGCAACATAAAAGTTGTTCGCATCACAATTGAACACGTAACAATTTTATGTTGTTTGACGTTGGCGGGCGCAATGAAGTTTGAAAATATCGTTTTAACAAAACTCGAGGAAAAAAACAAATTTAATTAAACATGCGTCAATAATGTTTTACAACTTGATCAAAGCTGCGTTCCCTTATCACCGATCAAAGGAGCATTTCGGCCACGATCTCCGTTTTAACAGACGAACTTATCAAAGTGAGGTTTGCGAGCGAGAATAATGTTTCACATGTAGACTAAATAATGAACATGTGAATTGCTATTGTGTTGCAATAATCGACGTGTAAATTGCTATTATCTCATAATGAATCCACAAGTGAATCCTTACTATTTTGTAACAAACATGCTGCTTGGCTGAGGAAAATATCATATATAAATATAAAGCAGTTACCGATCCGATTTAGGTGGTTTATTTTCGAATTACATTTATTTTACACGCAACTGTTAGGGAGGCCATTCATGACATGTGCGCGTCTTAGACAAAGTACACCTATTCCTGTACAGGTATTAATTTTGATTAACACTGATCATTTTATGTTTTGCTATAGGGTCAAATATCGGTATCGGACATTGCTCCAACCCAGCGGCCACTAATGGGTTGTTAAAATTGTAAGTCATATCAAATAAAAATCATACACAAAGTTAAGCACCTGAGGATTAAAAATGGTGCCAATATTACGCGTCTGACTGCTATGCTATGTCACGGCACCGGTCGCAAGAAGGACTTACATGTGCTTTTCGGGTGTTGGGGTAATGGGACAAATCTGGGACCTCACCCATAAAGTTAAAAAAAAACTATAGTAACATTACTATTAAAAGAGAGGAAGCCGGCGCCAAAATTATGTTTCGAATTAATACAGAAAAAGTGCCTGATCCAATACAATTATTAATACATATATTAAAAAATAATATTATTCACTTACAGGTTTACATCAAAAAGGAGATTGAAAGGATTATCTCGCTGGCTTCCTGTTCGAGCTCAATCAACAGACGGAGTATTAATGTCTCTTCTACCAGGTGTCGCATATCTTTTGAATTGTGTTTCATTCTATTAATTTATTTCAATCACGATTATGTCTAAATTCATAAAATACATTACCGGGGTCAATTACATATTAATTAAAGCAAGAGTTTCCAGAGTAGAGGTTAGAGGTTTGATGCTTATCGCTTCCAACATCCTGACAGTATGTATAAAGTATTGATGGTAATTTCTTTAACCTAGTGGCACTGGGCCAGTGCTCTTTTGGATAGAGTGTTTAAATTGTTGTCTATTATAAAATTTCCCAAATATTATTTACTCACAATGTTGCACATACAAGGAACAATTTATTTATTAGTATATTATTGGGCACATTAATAAATACCAATTATCAGGAGAATATAAATTAAGGTAAACCGATATGTTGGTCAATCTATAAGTAACAGTATTTCACCTATTTGTTATATGGTAGGGCCGTGTGACATAACAGTCTTGAGTTCACACATGCTCCACAGTTGTGGAACTACTTGTCCAGGCTTAGCGTCTGAAATTTTATTTATTTTCTTGCTGAGAATAACTCAATTTGCAGAATTATTATATTTAAAGAGCCTGGCCCACAATTTCCGTAGTTTCTTTTTTTATAAAAACAAAGTTTTATGCCGTTTTTTTTTGTATCAAAAAAACGTTTCGTGCTAAAATTCTAAAAATAGAGTTTTCAAAACTGCTTTGAATGTCACTGGCAACATTCTGAAACTATCTTTAGGCCTTGGGACACAGTTCTTGCTTTAAGTGTTGTGCGTGATTTGGGTTTTTAAAGTTTTACCCGTGTTTAGGATAAACCATTTGGCCATGCATTTGCTGAAAACTTGAAAAGACTAATTAAAATTCAGACAAAGTTTTGATGTTGGAGCACATCTATCTGCTCTACATGCAACCAGGAAAGCATTTGTTTCTGCCGAAAGAAGATTCGAATGGCTTTGAGTAGACAGACTCGTGAGACTGATTATAAGTATAATGTATAGCCATAAAGGTGAATTGGTATATTATAAATGTGGTGGTTCCTCGTTGTGGAGAGGCCCAGTAAAGGTTTTCGATCAAGACGGGACACTTGTTTTCCTACGACATGTGGGTTAAATTGTTAAGGCACATAGTTAAGTGTCCAAAATATATGAACACAATGAAGTATATAATCCCATTTTCAAAGATACCACAGAAAAGCCCCCAAATGAGCGGTCAACTGAAAAAGTTAAAAGATGCAAATTCGACACCTTATCTAGTGACGAGAAAAGTGATAATGAAGATCAATCAGAAACTGTTTCACCAGTGCCACAATCAACAAGAACAACAGTGCAACAACCATGACTGCAAGCTAAGCACAAGGTTAAATTTTTTAATCAAGATAGGACAAAACATAAAGTAACAATTTTAAGTAGAGTCGGTAAAGCAACACTGAAGTATGAATGTTTTTACAACATTGAATATAATTTAATTTGCCTAATGAGGTTCGTGGCAAACACAGGTGAATAGCTTTTTCTAAAGTAGCAGAACTTGAACATATTATTGATGAAACCATGATCAACAGGCTGAAAAATTCTTGATCTTAACAATATTTTTATTAAAGGGAAGCAAAAGGAACTAACATGCTGTAGAGATAAGGAAGTCTTTAAAGATGTTAAATGAAAATATCAAAGTTGTGTTTATGTTTGTTGGGTTTGCACAATGAAGAAGATTGGTAAGGAATGATACCTAAGGCATGGTTGGTTGCTTAAGGTTTTGAGGAACAAAAAAAAACCTACAAAGAAAATCATCAACATGTTCAAGGGAATCAATCCGTAATATGTTAAGTATGGCACAAACAAATGACAGGGTGTGTGTATTAAGATATTCAGACAACATCTTCGCAAGGGGAACCTGGTGAAGCAAACTGTCCATCTCACATTATTTGGAAACTGCATAGATGTATTTATGGACTTTGAGCCATCCCGCTTATGGCTTGGAAGAATAAAATCTTTATGATTAATTCGAGTGGGCAGCAAAGCACAGGTGATCCTGCAACTTTCATTTACCACGTCAATAACGAACTTCAAGGCATTTTTGCATCTATGCTAATGACTTTCTATAGGTGGGAAATAATAAAATTAAGAAAAGTATAATTAAAAAACTCTTATTAAACCTTTAAGATGGGAAATGAAAGTACTGAACAATTTAAGTACATTGGGTTAGAGTTGCATGAAAGGGTGGCTAGATACCTGTCAATCAATCCTACATAAAATCCATGAAATCTATTGATGTCAACATTTGTCTAGAAAATCAATGACAATTCAATAACACACACCAGACCAGACGAATCATTTGATGTTTGTGTTTTAGCAACCAAATTAAAATTTTTTAACAAGGTTTTAATGAAAAACAGCTTGCATTGCAATAAAACGAAATGAAGACCATGATCACAATCGCAACTTTGAGTGATCTTGGTCAATTGAAGCTGGTGGTTTATTTGAATGCAGCAGATACTTACGTGATGAAGGTAGCCAAGGAGCGAGTCTAATATTCCTTGTTGATCCAAACAACAAATGCAATATTTTAGCCTGGCAATCCAAGAGGTTTAAAAAAGTTATCAAAAGCACACTAGCAGCAAAGTAACTGCCGCATGCAGTTGAGGCTACATTATTTTTAGCCTTTATTATTTCAGAACTATGCTACGAAAATTACCACGCTATGCGGATAGACATGATTCAAAACAATGAACTCTTTATGTTTACAGTGGGTGGATTGTTAATCGCAACTTCGTAATATTTGTTAAATGTTTTGCAAAGTGCTTGTTTACCTTAAAAAAAGGAGAATGAGTTTTTAAATATTTTATAAGATATTTATTATTTACTTTAAAAAGATTTTTATGTTGATCATGCCCTCTATTTAAACTACTTAAAGTATCACCATTATCCAAACAATTGTTTTAATAATGTTTTCTCAATCTCTATGTTCAATGTTATGCTTGAATTTGTGTTCCTATATAAGCTGAGTTTGTGTGCCAGAGTATTATTCTAATAAAGACTAATATTACATGCATTGGATCAAGAGGTCTTTTTATTTGGTGTGACCTTGAATGACCTTTGGTCAGTTTTTAGTGAATGTTAAATTTTCTATAAAATCTTCTTTAAAACACACTACTTATTTTTGAATTTACACATTGTGACATAGAAGCATATAGGGAAAGGGATGCCCAGATTTACCTGAGATTGATGTAAGAAATCATCCAATAGTGACTGAAACACTTCATACCATGACTAAGTTACTTGGTGGACCTTCCATTTCTGTGCCAAACAGTGAAACTAGTTTACTAAAATCTTCCAAAAGCACTTCATCTACATATGAGCAGACCAAGCATAGAAACTTCATTGTTGCCAAATCCTTAGAAAATAGCTAGAAAGGCCAATGTATTGATAGCTAAAGGAATTCCTGTCTCATTGGGATTATCCTCTGGGTGAGTACCAAAATGTATAAATCTGGCGCTTCGAAAGTAAAATTTGTGTTAAACCACTAAATTGGAGAAGTTGTCTTTATTGACCAATTTGGACTTGTTTTATACACATTGTTTCGTGCTGGTTCTTGGAATAGAATATGTGTACCTGATCATGAGGAGCACTCAGGCCAAACAACTTTCTGTAACTCTCAAAATCAAACGCAAACCACTTAGTGTAATACATGGGATGCCCTGTAAAAACTGGTAAATGAAAATCACATACACCTTCAGAGCTTGCAGATAAGCAAGCCTGTGAGGGTTCCAGTAACAGTCATCTTCATAAACTCAGAAAAGTTTACAGTCTCATAGCTCAACTGCCAAGATAGATTTACCTATTTTTATGATAAGGTCAGTGCAGTAGTACCCTGACGGTTGGGACAACTTTGGCCTTAATCTCAGGTCACATGATGTATCACGCTGCAGGACCTTCCCCAAGTAGAATAGCATATGTTTGTAAAAAGAACTCTTTATAGTAACCTTAAAACATGCAAAGACAACTGCAGTTTTCATAGCCGCAATTTCGAACATAACTGAAGTCTCAGCAACATAAACACTAAATAAAAAATATTTTCCTTATAAAGAAAATTGGAAAAAAATTGTCCCTAGAAGTGAAATTGTTTTTTGGTGTAATAACAATCATTTTTAAAGAATATGTCTCTGTTTTAAGGGCAGCCTAGGTAAAAGAAATTTCAATGCTTTGAAAACTGTCTTTCTAAAATTTTGATTGTCGAATGCAAATTTGCATTAAACGTAGCACTTCCCACACATTGTGTGATTCAAATACTTGTTTTAATTCTGTACGATATAACCAAAGCAGCATAAACAACTGTTGAACAAAACGCCTTGATAAAGCTAGTAGGCTATTATATTTTACCCGGAAAGTTTGTTTGTTTGTTTGTACAATAAACTTATATATATATTATGTTTCACAAAATAATTATGGATCATAATTAATCATTTTGAAAGTGAAAAATGTGTTTAAATTGTTAATGTTAACTTACAAGGTGTGTTTACCTTGTATATAACAAGTTTTAATTGTCTTTCACTTGTTAGGAGATAATTGGTATCCCAAATTTGTGGACCCAACTGTGGAAACTGGAGTTGTTCAAATTCAACATAGTTACAAGGAAATCATACAAATGAAGCCACATAACCACATTAAATTTACCAGCAATTTTAATAATATGGAAGTAGTGTGTACCATTCAACCAATGTATGAACATGTTCAAGCTTTATCATTAAACTCTTCTATGCTTTAATTTATTATTATTCCACATTTGTGTGCATTGCTTCTCTATTTAAAAATGAAACAGTAAAATCAAGTAGATGATTTTAATCCAACAATTGTAAGCTCACTTAACAAGAATGTATGGTTAGAAGTTATTGGGAGAAATTCTCGGCTTTAAATAATGTGGAACCTTAATTCAATGATTTACATTAGTTATTTTGGGTGGGTTGGTTGCAAATCAAGTTTTATGTTGTGTACATTATTGCAATTTAACCATACAAATGCTATATGTCTTATATTAATTTTGTACAACTGATAGGTTGAAATCAGCGTATGTTGTTGAAATCAATGATTTACATTAGTTATTTTGGGTGGGTTGGTTGCAAATCAAGTTTTATGTTGTGTACATTATTGCAATTTAACCATACAAATGCTATATGTCTTATATTAATTTTGTACAACTGATAGGTTGAAATCAGCGTATGTTGTTGAAATCAGCGTATGATGTTGCATACCTAAAATTCTTGCCTTTTTAATTTCAGATATCTACAACTAGGTATAATTAAATTGCTGTTGTAGTATTGCCTGAAGTTATATAGAAATGGATGGAGATGAAGAGATATATTACGATTGTTCAAATATAACACCAGATGAGACAAGCTGTGATTTAGATGGCAAGTTCCATTCTGTTCATCACTCACTTTATAATGAGTCTACAGGGGCCAATGAAAAGGGGGCAACAAAAGAATTTAAGCCTTCAAGATTAATGGAGCATAAAGAAGAAAATGCAAAAATAGAAGAACTGCTTTCTAAAGAACAATTGAAAAGTAAATCAACTTCTTTTAAAGTTAAAGGTAATGAGAAATACAAGTGGAAACAATTTTCTGACGCAAAGAATCTGTATACTGAAGGATTAAACATTTGTCCTATAAGTTATAATAAAGAGCGAGCGGTCTTGTATGCAAACCGCGGTGCATGTCACATAAATCTTGGAGAAAAAGTTGAAGCAATTGAAGATTGTTCAAAAGCCATTAATTTAAACTCTGATTATATTCGCGCTTGGTTACGCAGAGCTCAACTGTATGAGCAAACTGAAAATCTTGACGCAGCATTAGAAGATTATGAAGTGGTATTAAAAAAGGATCCATCTTTACATCAAGCTAGAGATGCTGTGTTTCGGCTTACAGAAGAAATAAATCAACGCAATGAAAAACTTAAACAAGAAATGCTTGGAAAGTTGAAAGATATTGGTAACCTAATGCTACGACCTTTTGGAATGTCGACAGACAATTTTCTAGTTCAACAAAATGAAACTGGTTCTTACAACATAGAATTTTCACAAAATGCACCTAGAGATTAGTTAATTTTTACTTTCAATTAAGATGAACTTTATTACTTCTAGTCAGAGTTCGTATATAAAGAGGAGTTATTTCATTACCATAGAAATCTTACAAGGCACCCAAACGGGCTAGTTACGCCGATTGTTTACCCCAGCAAGGGGAATTTTTAAACATATTTTACAGCTTAGTCGCAGTTTATTTATAGAACTCAAAAACTGCAAGTCACTTTTAAGCTTTAATATATCTGCACAACTACTTGAAAATTTGTTTTTCTTTAATCTGCATCCTGTATTTGTATTAAAAACATAAACTATATTAAATTTAGATATATATGTACATATTTAAATTATGTCTATGATGAATTTAGCCCCACTTGCGGTGTGCTATTGATTTCTATGGGCGACATGAAATTTATGTTCAAATACAGACTCTGCTTTTAATAATTTATCTCTAATTGCCTGAGACTGAAAAAAAAATAAAAGATTTTATATTAACAGTGTTCTGTAACTGGTTAACCGAAGTTGCTATTGTCAAATTTGTGGGATTTATTTTTAATTTAGTACTTTATACCTCCAGGGTTATTCAAATATTATATAATAATATAATGACAAGGTAGCGTATCATAAAATATATCCCAATTTAGTTTGTACATCTCCTGTACCATGTGTTGACTTGTAAACTTACACTAGTTAACCTTGTCGTCGCTCAAAGACGTTTGTTTTTATGAATTTGGATAAACCGTAATCACGCAGTAATTATAGGTAATGTTAGAAGTAATATTATTCATTTTGTTGCGGTGGCATAAAGGTTTATTGCGAGCGGTAAACTAAAAGAGCGAAGAAAAAGCGAGAGACGCAGTTTTTATACGGAAGATAACTATAGAAAACAAGAGATCACAGATCTAATGAATGAACACGTTTTAAACTAATTACCATAAGATAGTAGAGTCGGGGAAGATGGGACACCTGTAACACATATTATCCAAATAGCCTGATCGTGTTTTAAACAATTAACAACGGTCTGTGGAAGTCGTGAAGATACGGTTATAATTCATTAAATGTTCTTTGTTTACTACCAAATGAAAAGAGAAAACAAAATGAAAAGGTATCCCATCTACCCCCACCCTGCTATATTAGTTAATCCTTTCACTACAACGGTCGACTGGGCTCGATCAAAAACAAATCTGAAGTAACCAACAACACGGGTTCTATTCGCCATTGGTGACTGTGGAGCAGTAGGCAGAATGTATTTATACATGTATTAACTAATGAAACTTATGAGGATTGGAGTGATTGGTAAAGAATATGTGTAAATACGCTTTGTACAACTCCTGTACCATGTGTTTATTGTAAACTTACACTAGTTAACGTTGTCGTCGCTTAAAAACGTTTGTTTTCATGAATTTTGACAAACCGTAATCACGCAGTAATTAGGTAATGTTAGAAGTTAATATTAATCATATGATGTTGAATTAAAAATAATGTTTCAATTACGATTAATGATAATACGGTATAAGAGTAGTGCATTTAATGCGTCCCCACTTAAATGCTAATAGTTTGATTCAGTCGTGAATCGTTGTGTGGGTTTCTTATATCTTATATAACACGTCGTTCCCCGCCAAACTCCAGACAGTGTTTCCGCTATGTAAAGTGCATGAGGAAAGTAATCGTTAATTAATCGCTCATCGTGCGGTTTTAAATCTGAAAATTTAGTCTAAAAATTATAAATATATATTACGATTTGATTTCAATCAAGAGATTAAAGAAAAATGCTAGAATTAAGAATTAGGCTAAGTGCGGAAAATAATCGCCCTATCAGCAACAACAACAACAAAGCCAAGAACAACTGTTCGACGAAAAAGGATCTATGACCACTAACGTGTTCAAAAAGCACTCGTCTACGCTTTGGCGAACACACACTTAAACAGCAAATTCGCCGGCTGGAGTAAAAAAAATTGGCCTTGGCGCAATACGTGGGATTTCCCATGAGAAAAAAATCACTCAACTTTGATCGTTTCTAGTTTCTAAAATATTAAAGAAAATTTAAATTTTATTTCTTATTTGATATAATAAACGTTTCTTCTTCAAAAATATATAAAAAGTTGTAAAACATAGACTTCATTATGTCTTAAATTTTCGATTAAACATAGTTATACAATATGCTGACTCGGCATCTTTTTCCTTATTAATTAATTTTTTCGCACTTTTTTATATTGAAATGTTTATTATGTCCCACTAGTACTGTAACATTTTTCAAAAAAGTCAGTTTTTCGTGTTTTGACACGGTCATCTACAGAAATAAACTATTTATACTGCAGAATAGTTTTAATTTGTACACATGTTTTGGCGAAAAAAATTAACCCGATCGGGTCACGTGTTTTCAAGATACAGATGTTTAAAGTTGTGTTTGAAGCGATGTGAACGAAATCGAGCGAAATAACGAAAACCGTGCGTGACGTCATCGAGGGTCAAAGAGAAAATCGAACCAAGCGCAGTTAGTGCTAGTACAGCTTGCTGAGCCTAAGTTGAACAGCAAACATTGCCAATTTAGAAAGTTTTTATTGTGCTGATTCAATTTCTGACCTAGTTGAAGATGTGGAGGAAATACATGGTGATTGTGGATATATATTTGGGCCTGAATAATCCGAAATGAGGTGCCAATATTGTTGAAAATGCGAATGGCAAACTGCTAATGGTTAGTTCTTTTAGTATATCAAAAGATATTTCATAAAATAATTTTCACTAACGTGCACATGTGACAATTTATACCAATGTCCTCTTTTTTACAATTGTTATACCGCTGTTAACTTGGACGTGAGGCGACTGAATCAATTAATGGAAATCAGTGAGGTTACTTGTATCACAAAGCATCCCCGTGATTCCAAGGCTCAATCCCTTGGTTTTAGAGACAGCACACTTAGCTTACAAACAATGTTATGGCAGTGCTGTGGACTCTATTTTAGCACAACACAAGTTGGTTTGGTATGTTGTTTAATTTGTATGGGTTACCCTGCCCAATCTCCTAAAAATTATTATAGATGTATATGTTTTTTATCTCCGGTTTATTGTCTTTTATGAGATTTAGACATATGGCCTACAGACAATTTGTCCGTTGGATATGGTGCTACAATGGACGACGTGTTCCTGTGCCTTTCCCATCATGTGTCGTTAACATGACTGGATCTACATTTCCAAATGACACCTATACTGGATTCAAACTGCCAATTTTATTTTTTTTATTTTGTAAAAAACAATATTTGAAATAAAATAAAAAATATACATAGAAAATCAATTTGTATGGGCTAAAATTGCAACTTCCTTGTCAGGTTGAAGGTAAAAGAAAAGTTCTGATGAGCGAGAACCATCATGATCCAGTATTAAACTTATTTAAATATACAGTTCTTGTATGTGTATTCTGCAAATATTTGAAATTTGAATGTTGATGATAACAATTCAAACTATAATGTCAGAATCACACCAAATTTTTGTACAGTCATTACTTTTCGCAATACGTCCTTCTTTGCTCCTTGTAAAGGATATGTTGTATATATAGTTCACCATCACTGCATGTAGCCTGCTGACTGTTTTTTCATTTTAATGCAAATATGCTAGAAGTGGTGTAACGAGAATTTTTCGTTAGGGAGGTTCAGGCACCTTCTTTAATGGCCTACCGCTAGGCCTACTCGCAATCCCACTGATATTATAAAATGCTCTTTAAATGAAGGCGATAAAAGCTATAGTTCGTATACGTATAAAACTTGCTCAAAACACAACTCTTAAAAAACTTGTTGAAGACACAACTAAAAGATAGCATACAGAGAATCTAAAACAGTTGCTTCTCGCTTTTCTGAGCGGCTGCGCCTCGGTATGCCTGCAGCCGAGCCGCTCACGTGACACAATATACGCCCAATAGGTAATCACGGGAGAAGTAATGTAAAGAAAACAAACGGTGAAAGAACTCAAAACGCCACATAACGGAAAAGGAAACACAAAACGGAGAAAACACATTAACTGGATACAGTGAAGTGATTTTGACGTTACACTCCCAAACCTAAAATTGCTAGCTTAATAACGTGCCTAAAGTGGAAGTGGGAAAATGATACACAGGGTTCAGCAGGCTGACCAAAGCAGTATAGCATACTGTACAAAAAGGGTAAACAAACTATAAAATAAACCGTGGGGCGATGCAAAAATACATAAACAAACGGCCCACTAAAAAATAAACCGTGAGTGTCCATTAAATAGTGTTTAAGTATCCCATTCTCCCTCAGAATAGAACCGCGTCCTTTTGCAGGAGCGTTAATGATGGGCTCTGTCTGTCGATGTGTTGTTATCTGCATCGAGACGGTTCTCTCCCACTGGTGGCTGGACGTTCGCACCAGACGATCCGGTGGGCCTCATCGGAGCGCTGGCCAATACCGTGACGGGGTCGTACATACCTCCGCCGTTCGTCTCGATCTCATCTTTTGTCGCCGTTTCGTCGCGCTCTTGCTCCCGGACCTCAGTGTTATTCAATCTGCAATTTTTTTAATCGGTTAAAATGTATTGTCTGTATGTTCCCGGCTTCATCTCGGATAATATAATTCACATCGCCCTTCCTTCCCAACACTGTATAGGGCCCTTTATACGGCAAATGGAATTTCCTAATTTCCTTCTGGTACGGCCGGGTTGTTCAGTAAAACCGTATCTCCGATTTCAAATGTTGTACCATGTTGTTTCTTGTTGTATTGTTTCTCCATGCGCAAACGCTGTCGTGTAAGCGTTTCACGTGCGACTTCTTCTGCCAACATCATACGGTTACGAAGGCCTTCCAGTTGTGTACCGGAATACAAAGGTTCGTGGTCATGTGTTGGTACCTTTGTAATCAAATCTGCTGGTAACCGCAGTGTCCGACCGGTAAGTAGATAATGTAGCGAAAACCCGGTGCTCTCGTGTCGGCTCGCATTATAAAATGCCACCACTGCCGAGAGTGCTTCATCCCACCGTCGTTCGTCGCGCTGGGCGTAATTTCTCAACATAGCTACTATCGTTCGATTGTTTCTTTCGACTCCACCATTCCCGTACCTATCGAACAAAGTTCTGATCACATGGAGCTATACAGAGAAGAAGGAAATTTTTTTCCGCTAGGAGGCGATGACAAATTCGTTTCTCTATTTTATGGGGAGCAGTTAGTTTCACGGTTTATGTACATAAGATATAAACCCCTAACCACTAACCCCTAACCCCAAACTCGTCAAACAAAAAAACTTGAAAAAAAATATAAAAAAAGTATTCCACTGTGCGGGACTCGAACCCGGTAAAAATGAAACAAGGACAGTTTACAACTGTGCGGGACTCGAACCCGGTAAAAATGAAACAAGGACAGTTTTTTATTATTTAATTAATTTGTTTTACACTTATTAACACTTTGTAGTGCTGTTTTGTTCGTTTTTCCGTATTTTTTATTTTAAATAACTACCGCCTCTAGCGGAAAAAAGTTTCCGTCTTCTTTGTATAGTCCCACGTGTTCTGATCAGCTGTGTAGCGATACTGTTTAAACAAAATAAACACCATAAACATGTGATTGACCAACTTTTTGGTATAAAGGCCAACAATAAATACTATATTAGTGTAAATTGATTTCGCTAAATTTGTATTCCATGCTTCGGTCTCAGTCAAGAATATCCTATTTACAACATATATATATGTGTTTACACAAATTTTAGCAAATTTAGGAAAAAAAGACAGTGAAACACTTTAACCAATAGACTTATTAAACGTCACATTTTTTAATGAATACTGTTCTTGGACTCTTAGTCAACTCACCAAATCGTGTTGTTAATTTGCTCAGCTTGACTTGTTTTCCATGGTAGGTAAACTTGGCCTGTCTACTTCCCCAACACTTGCTGGAAGTACAGGTTCAAGCTGGAAAGGCTCAATACCTATTGCTAGTGGACTAGGATCTTCAGTTACACCACTTCATCAGATAAAATACTTCTACATGACTATACATCACACACTTTTACATTATTGTTAACTGACAAATTTAAATAGTGTAATACTGTAGTACACTTACAAACAATTTTAAAAACATTAACTCAAATCAGGCCACGGCAATATTTACGCATACTACTTAATTTAAAAGTAACAGAAAACGCTAAGTGAACGGTACACTGCACACTCTGTTTTGCTGCAAACATAATTTCATTTTCCGCCAGCAAAGCCTAAATCAGCTGTTCGATTAGAACAGGATCGTGACGTAATTTACGTCATAGTGCCCGCTAGTTACGCAACCATAGGCGAATTTTTTGGCACTTTTTAAAACGTTTTTTTGGCCAAACTAAATATTTTTTTGACAAAAAAATTCCACAGGTAGTATTTATTAGGTGTAAATTTTGATTTAAAACCAACTTGTATGAGCGTGGTCCAGACTCTTTAAAACACGATCGGTATACGCGGATATCATGTACCAAAGGTGTCCTGTCTTCCCCCACTATATTATACAAATGTTTATCATTTTTAATAACCATCCAAGCATTTAAAAAAATGTTTTACTGTATAGGTATGTGTAGTTGCGTTATAACATATGCAGAGCTGGCGTAATAAAGGAATCTATAAATACGCTTTTATGAAGAATACTAATATTGATAATTAATATTTCCATTTTTTTTGATGTAATTTCATTAGTATTTTACTGGTTCTTCGGCTAAAAAGCTGAATGTTTAAGCCATAACAAGCTGGAAGAAAGTACAGTTTAACTACAATGACTAATAGTATCATCATACATATACGTGTCTAGAGTTTCGATACCTTTAAAGTAGGTACCTCCTGTCGACCTTTATTGAAAGAAACGATGACCTTTAGAAACGGCAAAAATGATTGAAGCGTTGGTTCGTACAACACGAAAGTACGACGTCGTCTTGGTAACAATTGTTACTATTATTTAACTCTTTCATGATGTTACATTTTGATGCCACAGTGAATGCTTTTGTTCTTTTCTTTAATCCAACATTTAATTAAAGGAAACTTGAGATGCTCTTTCTATCATAACAAATGATGTCTCGGCTTGGTTACGCTCAGTTGATCCACCCCCAACGATGTTATTTTCGTTAAATTACCATGCAGCGTCACATTTCTATTTTATTAACGAAATTATTCTTTCAAGATAGTATTAAGCAGTGGACGCTTTATTACGTGAGTGACTTTTGAAATATAAATCAATTAGCGTTTAATTTGATTTTTTAATACCTTGGAACTTATTTGTTAAGGTAAAAAGTAGTAAATATATAATTTGTTTTGTGGTAAAAAGGTAATTGCGCCATACTGTTAATATGCAACGAATAGATAGCACGTTAAAAGGAGAAATCATTAAGATAGTTTTTATTTATTGAGACATAGCGACAATATTTTGTCAATATCACTATTTTGAAATTTCCTGAAACACGATTCACAGTACTTGTAAACAAGAAGGATAATCATATTGCATAGTTGCTTCCATTAGTTAAGGATTAAAATAAGACTTTTAATGAACAAATAGCTTAAAACAACACAAGAGATCAAAGATCTAATGCGTGAGCACGTTTTAAACTGAATAGCATAGTAATATTTTACCCTATTACTGCAACGGTCGACTGAACTCGAACAAAAACAAACCAGAAGTAACCAACAAAGCGGTCTTTAGTCGCCATTGGTAACTGTGGAGCAGTAGATAAAATGTATTTATTCATGTATTATAACTCATAAAACGTATGACGTATAAGGATTGAAGGATGGTAAAGAATATGTGTAAATACGCTTTGTACAACTCCTGTACCATGTGTTTATTGTAAACTTACACTAGTTAACCTTGTGGTCGGTAATAACGTTTGTTTTCGTAAATTTGGATAAACCGTTATCACGCAGTAATTATAGGTAATGTTAGGGGTAATATTAGGCCTATTCATATTGTGGCGGGTTTATAATGATCTATTGCGAACGGTAAACTAAGAGAAGGAACAAGAAACGCGGATTTTTCGAATTGATAAAAAGTTGTGTGTTGTGCGAATCGATAAAAAACCATCTCGTGTGTTTTAATGTATTTTTGTGTTGTCGTTTAAACAAGGTAGGATTATACGAGTTCGTGGTGTCATCCCGAAACCGATATTCATTTTAAGTTTGGAAATATTGGATGCTCTCTACCTCATTCTTCTATATCAGTAAATTACGTTTGAAATACTATTAGGTATTATCGAATTACAAACAAATCGATTGCCAATAAATATAGTACAATGGGGGTAGATGGGACACTTAAGCACATTTTGCCAAATATTCCCAAAATCGAATTAGATCCGCACAACAGGTGAAATTTTACAAATTCGAAAACACACAGGATAAGATGGGACAGTTTAAAGTCATTGTTAATTTTGATTTCTAAGTGTATTTATAAATAGGAATATACGTAAATAACATGAAATAATAGCCTACTGTACACTTTGAAAATTAAGTCTAAACATTCTTTTTCTTGCCCTACTGCTATAGTTTTTAACGTGTTACCTATACATTATATTATTGCATAACAATGGGTATTGTTTGAACCACAATGGGTAATGTTCGAACATCAATGGATAAATATTGTATCCTACAAATGTATATGAACTTGTAATAACGGAAAATTTACAATAACTGTTGATAAAGTTTTTATTTTTGCTAGAAATTGGGTAGTACTACTCTGTTTTTGGCACAAGCCACTTAAATTATCACCAAGTGCAAATGACCAAATTTCGAATATATTTTCAAAATATTATCATTTTATTATATCAGTATCTTATAGTTGAATATCCCCTGAAATATAAATTACTAAATTAAAAGCAAATCTGTTAAAGTTTGGCAATGAAAACATACAAAACTACAATGTGGAGGAATATGGGACTCCAAATTGAAATATATTTACATTAGCAGTATTCTGCAACTTGTAGTTAACCTACCGAGTTTAACAGGCTGTGCTATTTTCTTTGCCGTTTAAACTTCATATATATAACGTTAAACCGATATTTTTTGTTGTTTTTATCTCAAATTAAAGTCATATTGACCCCTGCCTATTTTCTTCATGCGTTTATCTCAGTGTTTTTTACAAAACTAAAACTAGTTTTATGAGACAAAATCAAACTGTACGAAGCATTCAAGGTTGTTTTATGAAGCTATGAAACTAGTTTAATCGTTCGCACACGCAAACTAAAAAAAATTATCAGCTCCATTACGATTTAGCGAGCATTAAAAAATAGCACCTTACTATATCGCATTTTTTACCTGTTCAAAGTACAGTGTTTCTATTTTACATATCTTTTTTAATATTTAAAAACAGTAATCAGATTTGACCGGCGTTTTATAAAGTCGTGATAATACTGTCGAATAATTCTGTAACCTTATTTTCCTGATTATCATTAAATGGTGGTCCGTATAAGGAAAATTAAAAGAGTCTCGTCTGACAAAGTGTCCCATCTTCCCCCACCCTACTATACTTGTAAAACTGCAAGATGGGACAAGTTGAAACAAAATAAAGATTTTATGTAATATTTTGCAATTTGGAGTTAAACCAGCATGCACGCGAGTTAAAACAAAACAGCCGCGGCGGTATTGTAACGACTATCGTTTTTTTCCGCCACGCAAAAAAAAAATTAACTAAGGCAGAGTAATAAAACAAATTTGATGCATAATCTTATAAATTATATGGTAAACGTTTGTCAAATTAGGCTCTAAATGATTACAAAGCTCGTTAAGCCTTCCTTCGTTAAGTTTTACACACCAACCGAAAAAGTTGAGTTACTCATTAGGTTCAGGAAAAAAAAATTATAAACCTATAGGGAAATAATCTTCAGCGTATCAAACCATGGAATACGGTCCCGTTTTCTATGGTTAATATCTACTGTGATCTTAACTCTTTTTATTACAAGGTGTACCAACCGAGTTAAGGCATTCTTTAAAAAATGACCTCTTCTGCACTGACCACTTATCACAACAGCAGTCCGTCTCACCAGACCTGGGATAGTGCTCTAGCGGATGTACTTAGTGTTCTGAGAATACAATACAGGTTCATTTAAATTATTTTAAAAGCAAAATTATCAGTTAAAGAGGCGTTACAATATAGGCATTTACGTCTCTAAGTTTTAAGCATTAGGTTGCTGGCTTTAGATTACTATCGAACTAATGTAAAAAGAAATATATGTTTGAATTTTTCAGAAACGATGATGACGTAATGCTGTTCCTGACCGAACCAGACAAATTGAAACAGCTGCAGTATAGCACTGCAGCCAAAATGGAATGGAACAGAAGAGTAATCAAAGAGGAAATGGATTCAGGAATTCACAGTCCACCGGTATATATAGTTTACTCTATCTGGTAGATACCACGATTGCGTGCAAAAGTTGTTTAAAATTCGGTTGCAGAGATCTCGAAGAATAGCAAAGGAGGTGGCAATTGATTATATTAGACGTTATCTAGATGGCGAAGAAGAGCGGATGGATGTAAGTGCATGGCGTTTAACTCATGGTTTAAAATTTTATATAGCCCCAAGTTATTGTTTCAGGCTGGGGTTTACATCACGACTGCGATAATTTCGGTCATTGGGTCAAACCGTTACCGGCTATACCCCCCGCAACTATTACCCCACCGTATATTTCCCTTCGATGACCACCCCTCCTCGCTACTCCCTCTCCGAGACTCCCCCACCCGAGACTATTTTCTCCGGCACACCTCCCACCACCCGTGACCATTCCCCTCGGCTATTTCCCTGAATAATATGAACTTCTAACACTACCTATAATTACTGCGTGATTACGGTTTATCCAAATTCACAAAAACAAACGTCTTTAAGTGACGATATAAGGTCATAGCTCGTGTAAATTTACAAGTCAACACATATAGTACAGGGGGTTGTACAAGGCGTTTTTACAAATATTCTTTACCAAATCTTCGATCCTTATACGTCTTAATTTTCATGAGTTATAATAAATAAATAAATACATAAATGCGTTCTACCTACTGCTCTACAGTCACCAATGGCGACTGAAACCCGCTTTGTTCGTTACTTCTAGATTGTTTTTTGATCAAGCTCAGTCGACCGTTGTAGTTATAGGGTTAACTAATGCTATGTTAATAAGTTTAAAACGTGCTCACGCAATAAATCTTTGATCTCTGGCTATTCGAATACTTCCAAACGTTATCTCATCGTTACGGAGCACCAACGAAAAATCAAAATTTGTGTTTTGATAGATTTGGGAAAAGCAAATATTTTTCCTAATAAAGCGAACGCAATTATTGTTTTCTGGGAACAACGGGGGTTGTCCGCGCCAAAGAAACCAACTGAGAATTAGGTTAAAATCATGAACAATTTCGCGAGTGTGCACACATTGATGAGCCCACCAACGGAAATAAAACTTGTATATTATATATGCCGGAGTCAATATGGCTTAAATTGGGAATATAATCAGCACAAAAATACCATTTTAAAATTGTATATGAAAAGGTTAGGTAGCAAAGAAACTAGCACAGCACCAACTATGGGCCGAGTAGTGCAAATTATGTATTCTGAAACCTATGTTCGCAAAATTTGATCATAATTCAAATATTTGGTTAAAACTTGATTTACATAGATTATGCGCTTTTTTTGTATTATCATCAATTTAAACTTTTAGATGTAAAGTAAACAAAGCAAGAATCCTCCATTACATTTAATGTGTATTTAGGCTAAAAGCCTGAGCGACGCCTAAACACATTTCTGATAACTGCAAAAAACAAACAGTCTTTTAGTAAATGTTTCAAACAAGAAATGTATCAATACTCCTCTGCTATTAACGTTTCGTTCGCCATTCGCCAGACTTCACAAGGAAAGGCGCAGCAAAACAACGCACGCGAAAATAATAAAGTAAAAGTAAAAAAAGACAAGATCTTTTTTTTCCGTTACTGTGAGTAATGGGTGGGGTAAAACGGTATGCTTAAGCACATGGTTTTGTGTGATACCATGAACTTGTACTATCACTTTAAAGAAATAAAACACACAGATGGTTATTTTCGCGAACCAGTTGTAGTTTTAACAGTTAGAAAACAAGTGGGGTGAAAAGTTACTCTTTAAAATTCTAGTTAACTATGTTAAAATAATTGTACAAAAATAAGTACACGAAAACAACACCAAATAACACAACAACAACAACAACAACAAGCAATATGTTATTGTATCACGAATGGGATTGACCAATATTGTATTCTACAAATGCATATAAACTGGTAATAACGGGAAATTGGTAAAAACTATTACCAAGGTTTATAATTTTTGTCACTAATTGAATATTGGTACAGTTTTTTGCACACTTTTCGCCTTTCCCCACCCTACTGAACATTGTTTAACCTTTAGGAAAAAAGGATGTCTGCTCAACATCGATTTATAATGGTTAGCAACAGTAATTGATTTGAAGCGCGCTTTGTAAAGCTGTAAGAATACTGACAAATAATACCCTACTGTAAATATATATATATAAATATCTGTTTGAGTGTTTTTTACTTTTAGCTTGTGAGAAAAATACAAGTGGTTACTTCGGAGAGAAATGCTGCTATGGAATCGGTTATTGAGCTTGAACGAGAGATGAAACGATTGAAAGATGAGAGTGTAGCAAGTAATTGTGAAAACGACAACCTTAAAGGAGATATTGAAAAACTTCGTACAGATGTGGCTGCATTCAGGTAAAGGCTTTTCGTAATTATTTTTATACGGTGTAGGCAACTCTTGGAAAATTAGAATATAGTCGGGTGCGTTAAGGCAGGACTTGGGAAAAGACATGACATTCCAAAACTTCTTTTACGGGTACCAATTTAATAATAGACCAAACAAATGGTACAAAATAATTCGACAGTAATCTCACAGTCCAACAAAGTACTCGGCATAAATGATAACTGTTGTTAATTATTAAAACTGTTGATCGAATGCAACATTTTTAATAGCGAAATGCCATATTAATACGATGCTCATTTTGCTCCCTCAATCATGTTAAAACTGTTGAAATTTAGTCTTTTACAAGTTTGAAAAATTAAACCAATATCGATCTTTAATAAAATACGATGAAATATTTCCAATTATTTAACTTTGTCTCATAAAATTAATTATAGTTTTGTGGGTTATTTAAATTGGACATTTGGTGGTAAACTAAGAATATTTAAATTAAGCCGTATCCTTACTACTCCCATAGACCGTTGTTAATACTATGTGCTAAAAGTGACCCGTCTTTTCCCTACCATAATTGAAATTCAGGCACTTGGAGTTAATGAGAAGTGGCCTGTGTGAAAAATAATGTAGCAGTCCTTTACTAAATTCCCAATGTGATTTGATATGTTTTTTTGGAATGTTGTCGGCTTGGACTTATGTGGTTTGGAAATATATAGCAGGATGGGGAAGACGGGACACATTTTGCACATATGTTCCAAAATTCCTGATCTTGTTTTAATCATTTATCAACGTTCAATGGAAGTCGTGAGGATACGATTTAACAACTTTTTGAGTGTTCTTTGTTTTATACCAAATGGAACGAGAAAATAGAAAGAAAGGGTGTCCCCCATCCCACTAAATTTGAGTTTGGAAATATGTGCTTTAGGGTCGCGTCTTTCCCCACTCTACTATATAATTTTCAGGACTGACAATCAAGAATTTCGAACGGAAAACTTAAAAACAAAAGAAGAAAATGAGCACCTAAGAGGAGAAAATACAAAGTTAAGAGACGAAAACAAAAAACTGAGACTGGAAAATCAAGACCTTAGGAATGAGAATGGAGCGCTAAGATCTGAAAACCAAAAGGTTCGGGGTGATAATGTTAAGCTGCGTGACGAAACTGGTGATATGAGAAGTGAGAACATGAAGGTAACCGCGTAGTCTACCGATCACTTATGTTATTGTAGTAATAGATATTGATAATACAGGTTTAATTGTAAATGTTATACAAAAGTTAGTGCTGGTTCGGCCAGAGTAATCTGCTTCAACTTATAAGAACCAGTCAAAGTCTTAAAACAAAGCTTCAGTAGGAACGGCGTACATGCCACTTTAGGAATGAATATATAAAAGGGAGGGGGGGACGGGATTGTTTATCAGACAACATTTTTTAATTTTCTTTTTTCTGGACCCACAGTTTTTTAAACAGCAGGTAAAAAGAGCTTAATAGTAAAGTGCTAATTTTAAATGCTTGCTAAATCATATTAAAGCCGATTAAATTATGTAGTTTGCGAGTGCGAACGATTAAACTAGTTTGAACATTTTATCGGCTTTATTATGATTTAGCGAGCATTCAAAATTAGCATTTTACTGTTCAAAAAATACAATTTTGATTTAACATATTTTTTAATATTTAAGAACAGTAATCAGCTTTATAAATCGTGATATTACTGGCGAATAATTCTGTAACAGTATTTTTCTGATTATCCTTACATACAGAACCGTAAAAAAATAAAAAAGTCTCGTCTGGCAAAGTGTTCCATCTTCTCCCACCTAACTGTATACTGTGATTTAGGAAATAATGGGCAATACGTGCTTAAGTGTCCTGTATCCCCCCACTCTACTATATTTAAAAAGAATATCGTTTTTCATGGTATTTTTTAAGTTCTTTGGGTTTTAAAAGTTTAGTTGTACCTTTAGATCACATTTGAGCAACTTTATCCGAATACAAATTATAGTAGGGTGGGGGAAGATGGGACACTTTGTCAGACGAGACCTTTTTTTAATTTCTTTTTTTACGGACTCCCATTTAATGATAATCAGAAGAATAAGGTTACAGAATTATTCGACAGTATTATTACGACTTTATAAAAAGCCCGTCAAAGCTGATAACTGTTTTTAAATATTAAAAAAACATGTAAAATAGAAACAGTATACTTTGAACAGGTAAAAAAAATGCGAAATAGTAAGGTGTTATTTTTTAATGCTCACCAAATCATATAGTAAAGCCAATGAATTTTTTTAGTTTGCGTGTGCGAACGATTAAACTAGTTTCATAGCTTCGTAAAACAACCTTGAATATTTCGTACAGTTTGATTTTGTCTCATAAACTAGTTTTAGTTTCGTAAAAAAACACTGAGATATCAGCATGAGGAAAATAGGCAGGGATCAATATGACTTTAATTTGAGATAAAAACAACAAAAAAATATCGGTTCAACGTTATATATATGAAGTTTACATGGCAAAGAAACTAGCACAGCCTGTTAAACTCGGTAGGTTAACTACAAGTTGCAGAATACTGCGAATGTAAATATATTTCAATTTAGGGTCCCAACTTCCACCACATTGTAGTTTTGTGTGTTTTCATTGCCAAACTTTGAAAGATTTGCTTTTAATTTAGTAATTTATACCTCGGGGGGTTTTCAACTATAAGATACTAATATAATAAAAAGATAATATTTTGAAAATATATTCGAAATTTTGTCATTTGCACTTGGTGATAATTTATGAGAAGTGACTTGTGCCAAAAACAGAGTAGTAATACTCAATTTGTAACAAAAATAAAAACTTTATTAATAGTTATTATCAATTTTCTGTTATTACAAGTTCATATACATTTGTAGGATACAATATTTATTCATTGTAAGGGAAACAATGTTTAAACTTGATTTTCAAAGCGTACAGTATTTTCTCGTGTTATTTACGTATATTCCTATTTATAAGTACATCTAATAATCAAAATTAACAATGATTTTAAACTGTCCCATCTTATCCTGTGTGTTTTCGAATTTGTAAAATTTCACTTGTTGTGCGGATCGCTAAACAACTCTTCGTGTGTTTTATTATATTTTCTTAAACTGGTGCCATTTAATAAAGGAATGATAGTACTAATTCGTGGTATTACCCAAAATTCGTCATTTATTTTGATTTTGGAAATATTTGGCAATATGTGCTTAAGAGTCCCATCTTCCCCCACCCTACTATATTCATATATGGTCGGTGTGCCCCTTTAAGATAATATGTTACATGTTTACTATCTACGCATTAAATTAAACTCTCTTTTTTAAAACTAAATCATTTCTTTATAAATATCATTATTGATAAAGGGACATACCAACAAAAATCGAATTCAAGCTTACGCTGCGAGTCAGCACTTTTTTCTCGCATTAACATAGTTACTTTTCAACCCTTTTTTAAAAATAGTTTGGAATACGCATGCAGACACATTAGATAAAAGTTTAATTTACTGTATTAAACTAGAAACAGGCAAAGTTGAGTGACAAACGTTTCTATTTTTTGAAATGTTGCGCATGATGCTCGCGTGGTCACTTGAATTTCGAAAGTTCGACTTCACGCGATGTACTTCCACAAACTGGATTCCTTTTTGATGATACCATAGATCACATTATAGCATCTTTATCTATATATAAATTTATTTCGTTGGTATACTCTTTCAGTTTGTAGGTACGTGTTCACATTAACCGCGACTTCAAATTTTCTATTTAATCTGTACACGCAGGTAGTTCTAACAAGTTTTTTTTTCTAAAGTTGCGAAATGAAAACCAAGCTGTAAGAGACGAAAACCAGGAAGTGCGTTGCGAGAATCTGAAAGTTCGAGACAACAACCTTTCGTTGAGAGGAGAAAACGATCGCTTTAGATCTGTAAATGAAGCTCTACTGTCCGAAAACAAAAGATACACACGTGACACGTTGGAACTAAATGCCCGAGAGGATGAAATGCGCATGTTGGTAAATGTCATGCAAAGTTTGTTGGCTGGGAAGGGTGAAATGCGTAGCGAGAGCATCCGTGTGGATGAGCAGGCAGAGGAAGAGGATATTTGATTTAAATAAACTTAAAATAGTTTTGCCAAAATATACATTTTACTAAACTAACCCTTTTAAATACTGTAATCACATACTCAACACCGGCCTTCAACAGTTGTTATTTAGCAAGAACTACCTCGTTAAGAGAAATAGAAAACTATGCTTTGATCACGTACAAAGATACCTGTTTTGTTGTTGGTCAGTGTAAAACATGATGGTAATTTTTGAAATAAAATCGTTGTATATATGAACGTATCATATGCGCAATTGTCCATTTATTTCTAATACGGCTGTGCTTTTATATATAGGTTGAAGTTACTTTATAAAAGAAGATGGGAAACTTTGTCAGGCAGGACTATTTTTCAACTTTCTTTTTATAGACCCCCATTTACTGATAATCAAGAAAAATAAAGTTACAGAATTATTCAACAGTATTATCACGACTTTATAAAAAGCGTCAAAGCCAATTACTCTTTTTAAATATTAAAAATGCGTGTAAAATAGAAACAGCATATTTTGAACAGG
Organism: Ciona robusta; assembly: GCF_009617815.1. Taxonomy (NCBI): domain Eukaryota; kingdom Metazoa; phylum Chordata; class Ascidiacea; order Phlebobranchia; family Cionidae; genus Ciona; species Ciona robusta. Next base: position 6,042,341 of record NC_143235.1, read on the forward strand.
TAAAAAAGAGCGAAAGAGTAAGGTGCTCATTTTGAATGCTCGCTAAACAATAGTAAAGCCGAACTTATTTTGTAGTTTGCACGTGTGAACGTTTAAATTGTTTCCATGGCCTCGTAGAAAAACTTGAATACTCGTAGTTTGACTTTGTAAAATTAGTTTTATTTTTGTGAATAAAATGAAATATAAACCTGAGGGTTAAAATGACTTTAATTTGGAATAAAACAACAAAAATATCGTTTTACATTTATGTATTTAAAGTTTACATGGCAAAGAAATTAGCACAGTCGTTTATAACTACCACTGCCTGTTTTCCTCATATTATATATCTTAATTTTTCAGAAAACCAAAACTAGTTTTAAAACAAAAAAATAAACTGTACGAAATATTCAAGCTTATCTATCAAACTGGTTTAAACCCTTTAGGGACGAGATATATTTTAGGAGATACATTTTAGGTTTCTAGGTTAGGGGGTTAGGTGTTGATGGTTAAGGGGTTCGTGGTTAAAGGGGTTAGTAGTTAGTGGTTATAGGGGTTAGTGGTTAGCAAATGTTAGGTGGAACTGACATTTGTTGTGTAGATTATATATATTGATGTGTGTTTGTGTTATATGTATAGTAGGGTGGGGGAAGATGGGACACTTTGTTAGACGAAACTTTTTTTAATTTTTTTTTTACGGGCCCCCATTTAATGATAATCAGGAAAATAAGGTTACAGAATTAATTGACAGTATTATCACGACTTTATAAAACGCCCGTCAAAGCTGACTACTGTTTTTAAAGATTAAAAAACATATGTAAAATAGAAACAGTATACTTTGAACAGGTAAAAAATGCGAAATAGTAAGGTGCTTTTTTTAGTGCTCGCTAAATCATAGTAAAGCCAATGAATTTTTTTAGTTTGCGTGTGCGAACGATTAAACTAGTTTCATAGCTTCGTAAAACAACCTTGAATATTTCGTACAGTTCGATTTTGTCTCATAAAACTAGTTTTAGTATTGTAAAAAAACACTGAGATATGCATGCTCATGAGCATGAAGAAAATAGGCAGGGGTCAATATGACTTTAATCTGAGATAAAAACAACAAAAAATATCGGTTTAACGTTATATATATGAAGTTTACATGGCAAAGATACTAGAACAGGCTGTTAAACTCGGTAGGTTAACTACAAGTTGTAGAATACTGCTAATGTAAATATATTTCAATTTAGAGTCTTATCTTCCCCCACATTGTAGTTTTGTATGTTTTCATTGCCAAACTTTGAAAGATTTGCTTTTAATTTAGTAATTTATACCTCAGGGGTTATTCAACTATAAGATACTGATATGATAAAATGATAATATTTTGAAAATATATTCGAAATTGGGTTATTTGTACTTGGTGATGATTTAGAAGAAGTGGCTTGTGCCAAAAACAGAGTAACAATATACAATTTATAGCAAAAATAATTAAACTTTATTAATAGTTATTATCAATTTTCTGTTATTACAAGTTCATATACACTTGTGGGATACAATATTTACCACTCGTCGTTCAAACAATACCAACTGTTATGCAACAAGAGGTCACAGATCTAATGAATGAGCACGTTTTAAACTAATTAGCATAAGATAGTAGAGTCGGGAACATATCACGACACTGGAAAACTACAGTCGTTAAGAGTGGCACACTGATTTTCCGTTTCCCATACCTCGTGCCAGCTTTTGAGTTAAGCATGTTTTTTAGTAGGTTGCATATTTTAGGAGTATTTTTTATTTTTAAGCATGGCAGTGGTCATATGGATCCATTTTCGTCGAACAGTTGTTCTTGGTGTTGTTGGGTCCGTAGTGGCCATATAGATTCTTTTTTCTTCAACAGTTGTTCTTGTTGTTTTTTTTTTGCGCGGCATTTTCCGCACTTAGCTCAATTCCTTTTTCTATGATTTATTTTTTTCTATTAATTGAAATCAAATTGTAATAATTTTTTATAATTATTAGACCAAATTTTCAAATTTAAAACCGCATGATTAGCGATTAATTAACGATTACTTTCCTCGTGTACTTTAACATATCGGTTATAGTGTCAAACAAATTCGGTCAAAATGCCAACATCGGACAATTCTGCCGAGAACAGTTTACATCGTTAAACAAGGTTGCTACTTACTATACTCACCACTGTAGAGATGTAATATTTAACTGCGGATTATTTAATGGCCATTATTTGTTGTGTTTATAACAGTAAGCATTAATTTCGTACGAATTCCTAAATAAATCCAACTTAATAGAACGGTAGGCCAATGTTTACATACTTTTACTTGTAGCAGCACTAGCAGAGTACCAGGAAACTGAAATTTGTGGTTACCTACATTTGTTAATGTTGTTACTTCAGTTGTTAACGTAGTTTACGCGAAGACTGACCTGAACCAATATTTATCTTTTCCCCGTACATTGTAAGTCATACTGTGCCACCTCAATTTTCAAAACAATTGTGAGATAAAGTGTTTTGGCCCAAGTTTTATAGGTCACTACAAATTTTAACCTGCTGTTAAGTGTCTAGCCTAAAGAAACAACCAGGCCCATACCATGATCTATCATACTATTTAATGTAGTTTGTTTATGTTTAAAGCTGTGATTGTAAAAGCATTTTAATCACGTTACCCCAGATTTTGTTAAAATGTGAATCCTAGTACCAATCCTAAATCACCGTTTTGTTTTGTGCAATACTAGAGTTGTTGGGTGTTACCATTTAATAATGGGGTTGTACCTGTTAATTTATTCAATACATTGTTATTATACAATAATATGTTTTACTTTTTGTCATACATGTGGGGGGCGGCTAATGTTGAAGTTGTAGTTCGCGCTCCGCAGCCTCGCGACGACGCTGTTCCATCCTGCCCCTACGCACACGCTATCCGACTCCGCAACGCATTGCACACCGATGTATGACAGTTGTACGGCACATCTCAGTTTATTGTACGGTGAAAGTGCGACATCGAGCTTAGAGACAAAGTGAGAACAGCAGGGTATTGCAAGCCCCGTACTGCCTCACAGTACAGGAAAGTGAAAGGTTTATATAACGAAAAACACGTGTAGCAAAACAAAAAAACGCGTCATTGGCATGTGGCAATTGCCTCGCCTGGCATACACACAACTGGGTAATTGTTTTATTATCACGATTAGAATGACAGGAAAGTAGATGTTACGAAAGCAGCGAAACTGCATTCCATTCCATTCCTGTCATGCTTTTGTTTTTGCTATACAACGTTGCTTTATTTCAATCTTTATGTATTAGTATTAAATTTAGCTATCTTTATATCATTAAATCTGTGCTAGAGCACAATCAACTGCTACATACACAAATGAGATTTATAGTGAATTAATTAATGAAAATATGTGATATGCCAACTTTTATAAATGTAGACGAGACAGATAAAATGCATAGAACTGTATTTCACACAGCTTCTTTATATGTTATAGTATCCAAAATACTGATATATGTGTGCAGTTAAGTAATAAATGTGCAATAAGCTACTATACTTAAACATTTTATGTATTCTTTTTCAATTCTTTGTCAAACGGTAATGTCGCAACCCCCTATAGGTTTATTTGCAATATAACAGCAGTGGCGTCGATTTTAAAATAAACGTAGGGGTTGCGACATTATAACCTGTTAGCTGGAATTCGGTTTGTTAAACTTGTATAATCATGCGTTGTATAATCAATTCAGATTTAGAGTACACCTACTGTTTATTTTTTGCGACATTTTAATAAAAAAAATGCTACAGTCAATAGAATGTTACGTAAAAAGTAAATTGTGGAAAAGCATGGACTTAAAAACAAATTTAAAAGTTGGAAATCTGAAAAACAACGTAATGTTTCCTGTTTCAAATAGTAAAAAAAAATAGTCAAAATCAAAACCCAGAAGCGGATAATTTGTGACATTTTAGTCATTTAATAAAGGTAATTTTTATACTATTCCGCAAAAAAATGTTTTAAATGCTATTTTACACCTTCCCACAAAAGGAAAAACTAGTATCACCTATCTTAAGGCGGGTCACACTACGGGCGGGAAAAGTACTGCCGATGGGACAGAGCGATTGTCGGACGACATCTGCCCATTCACACACAAATGTAAAATCGCCTGGTATTCTGTTCTGTTTGGCGGAATGTTAGAAAACAAATATATATTTTTTTAGCGCAAATATGCGATTAAAATAGAGACAAATATCCAGGAAAGAATATAATTTCGTTTAGCAGCCGATCGCTTTTAAAATTTTTAACGCGATTGTGTACCGTGTAAAGTGATTGTGTACCGTGTAATATTTAACTGTTTTAATCATTTTTTGATGAAGTTGGTCTTAACAAGAGTCGCAAAACACCTTAACAAATGCTTTTTCAATAATTTTACACTAATATTACAATATAGTATTCCTGCAACAAAATATATTCATTTTTACATTCATACTTGCTCGAAAATTATCTTCACCGTTTAATTTACAGCGAAATATATTATAGCTAGCGATCATCGGCAGAGTAGAAACTGTTTTAATCGATTTTCTGTCGCTTGTATCGCTAGCGATGGAGGAAGTGACGTCAGAAAATCGCCAGACTCTCTCGAATCGCCAGCCATCGGCGCTAGTGTAAACCCGCCTTAAATGTTTAAATTAGACGTGCCCATTTATTAAAGCTTTGCTCTCTTGTTGTTGTTTAAGCGAATTTTTCAGCACTTTTTTAATCTTTATGGGTGAGGTCCTTGTCAAGGACCTGGGTTTTAGGCCGGGTTTGGCCCATTACCCCAACACCCGAAAAGCCCATGTAAGTCCTTCTTGCGACCGGTGCCGCGAGACCGCATCCCGGTCGAGTCAAATGCGTATTATCGGCACCATTTTTGACCCTCGCATGCTTACGAGTTACCACACTTTTCAACTTTGTGTATGATTACTATTTGATACGACTTACAATTTGGACAACCTATTAGTGGCCGCTGAAGCATTTTTTGTTAACTGTCTTGCCCAAGGACACATACGCCCATTAGTGTTAGTATCGCCGTTGAGTATTCAATCGGGAACACTTTTAGACGAAACTAGTAAGCCACGAAACCTGACTTTTTCGCACATACTTCAATTCTTAATTCTAGCATTTATTCTTTAATCCCTTGATTGAAATCAAATCATCATAATATGTTCTTTAGACTAAATTTTCAGATTTAAAGGGGCATATCAACGAAAAATTGTGTATGGATAGATATGCTCAAATGCAATCTTAAGGTACCATCAAAATTTCCCAAAATGATAAGGCTTCTAAATAAATCGCGTGAAAAATAAACACGCTAGAGTAAAAAGAATTCGGCTGTTTTGACAATGCATGGGATTTCCCATAAGAAAAAAAAAATCAGTGAACTTTGATTGTTTCTAGTTTCTAAGATACTAAAGAAATTCAAATTTTAATATTGATTTTGTATAACAAATGCCATTTCTTTATGAATATATAAAAAATTGTAATACATACGTTATTTATTAATGCTTTAATTTGACCAAGCAAAATGGGAACAGAGTTGGCGGTCACGTGAATAGAAAAAAATATATATCACGTTTTTGGGCAGTTGCGCTTTCTACTCTTTTTATTTCTGTGATTGAACCTAGGTAAATAACAGATTATGATGACTTAGCATATTTTCGAACCTAATGTTAAAGTGCATATGATACGGTCAAACAACTTTGCCTAAAATTGAAGGTATAACTATACTAAACACAAATATAATGCATTTAGTTGATTTATTAGCTTAATTAATTAAATAATTGCAAAATAAGTAGCCGTGTCGAAAAATCGTAAAAGATTTTCGCTATAGCGAAGTGTGACGTCATCTTTGTTTACATGTAAGAAGCGCCTTATTTTGAAGATGCCGAACCGTTGCGTTGTTGGAGGGTGTTCAAATAGCTACAATGATAATGTGAAAATACTTAATTTTCCGAAAAGCCCAATATCAAAGCTGTTGGTGAAGCTTGTGCAACTGTACAAGGGCGTATTTTGAGCAACCTCTCAAGAACAGTGGTATATGTGGTAAACATTTTAAACACGACTGGTATTGGAAGAAGTTTGGATCTACTACTGCGATACTGTTGGAGCCTGGTATACCTACAGTAACAGGAAGAGGTAATGCATATAAAGCACTTTATGAAGTCAGTAAAAAATGTGTCACTCACAATTTACTGCGAGAGAGAGCTTCGCTGATTTTATATTAACTTTTTTTGTTGCGCCTTCGCTATGTCTTTTAACTTTTTAATGTCTCCTCCCACGTTTAATCCAACCCAAAACATTGACGATTTTATTAAGGTATATTACCTCGTATTGTGAAAGCGTCAAAGCGACCGAAGACGTGCGACGTCATATGTTCTTGACTGCGATAGACGCGGATCTTCGCTGGCAAATTCAAGGCAAGGATAAAAGCGTGTTCTCCTTGTCGCTAGAGACTATCCTGCTGCGGGCACGTAACGCAAAGTCAGACAAGAGCATGTTAGCCATTCGCCGAAACGAACAGTTCAACCGGAGGCAAGATGCGCGCGAGAGCAATAAAGATTTCGCATATTCAGTGAAGTCTATGAGAGACCTTGCCTATCCAGAAGAAAGCCCCGCAAAGGACGAGATCATGTATTTCGCACTTATTAACGGACTCCATGATAGGCAGCTAGCGCAAACAATACCACAAAAGGTGGATTATGCGCGGGAATTTTGGCGCGCTGCCCAAGTTGTTTTAACGAACGACAATTCTAAAAGTCGCTTGAAGCAATGCCTGTCGATCGTGCAACGAGTATGAAAGTGAAATGGGACGAGAGTCGATAAAGAAGTCCACCGACATCGGGAATGTCTTGCTGGCCAAGCTACGATCAGACCTTGATCAAGTAAAACAGCATCGTTTGGAAGTACGATCAGCATCACGGCAAACGTGTGGGAATAATCACGGACCAAGATGGCCAAACCGAAATACATACAATCGTCACGACAACTTCAATAATCACCACCAATTATGATGTCGGGAAACACTTCGAAACCCGACAAAGTTTTCAATTTTAAAGATCCTCGGAAACGTCAGACTTTTCAAGTAGAGCCATGCAACGAATTGAAATCGACGTGCTCGGTCCGCTGACGATGACGAAGGGAGGATTTATCAATACATTCTAGTAGCGTGTGATTTATTCACAAAGTACGTACGGGCTTGGCCCATGAGGCGCCAAACAGCAGCTGAGACTGCAAGTTTGCTTTTCCACCGTTGGTTTACGGTGCATGGAGTTCCTGAATTGTTCATTCCGACAGAGGTAGCAACTTTGAGAGTCAACTGTTCGCGGATCTGCTGCAGCTGATAGGCAGCAAACGTAGCCGGACAACAAGTTACCATCCCGAAGGGAATGACTGGAAAAGGTAAACAGACAGGTTCAACAGTACTGATCAAAAGTATAAGTGAACAACATTATAGTGACAGTTCAACAACAGCAAGAATATTTCATCATTCAGTTTTGAATGGTCTTGTTTCATACAAAATGTGATTCATGCAAGAGTTATGTTGTTTTAAATTAAGTACATTCAACATTACTAGAAATACACATTTAAGTATTGGATTGTTTTCATTGTTTTGAATAAACAACGCTTGTACCAGATGGTGGATCTGTTTCTTCTGTGTTTTTCTGCAGTCTTCAAATAAATGCTGCTTACTTGATCCGAACAAGTTTCCTTGCATATCCTAATGGGAACATATCATAGTAAAACCATCCGAAGTAAAATGCGCACTACAAATATAAGATAACCAGCATACCAATGTAATGTTCCTTGTTTTTTTTCTATGTCCCACTCTTCCTTTTGAAAATGAAAACACACACACACTTATCGCTTTACAGCCATTCTTGTCTTGCTACGGCCCACCCAACTAAAAGTACTTTAATTATTAAATATATTTTTTGATACGTAATTGGAGTGTCGCTTCTTCTTTTCAACGACACCAAGATTGCTATTTTAGCCTTACTATAACTCGAGATATTAAATTTCAAAGAGAAGTAGTTTCTTTCCTTCGGCGGGGGGGGGGGGAGTCGACTTCACTAGGTGCAGCGACGATGGAATCGGTCTATGAATAATACGTTAAAAGTGGGGGTTGCGAAAGTATTAATAAATCAAAAACTAGTGGCGGTATTACCCCAATTTTTTAATATGTTCTGCATGTTGCTATACATCAACGTGTGTCAAAATTTTGTTAATTTTTATTAACGATTTTTGTATTTTATCGCGGGTCAACTTTAACGGCTAACCCAACCAAAAGTACTTTGATTATTTAATATATTTTTTGATACATAATTGACGTGTCGCTTCTACTTTCCAACGACACCAAGATTGCTGCTCCAGGTGTACCATAACCCGGGATATTTAATAATATATGATATATTTACTAATATATGATTTCTATGGGGAAATACCGTTACGGTCTAATGATTTTCTTTTTTCCTTTTTTAGTCTCTCGTTTTTTCTATAGGCAAGGGGGGGGGGAGGATTCCTCACTAGCACCGAATTTAAAATCTGAACCCTGGAAAGTCACAAAAACTAATTCTCCACTAAGCTTGGTGGGCTATTTTGTGTGGTTATACACGGATCCCAAGGAAATAACTTCCAATAGGTTGCTGAAGCCATTTAAAGTATTGTTAATACCTTAAAAAACGTTTTGATTTGCTTATCTATCAAAACTGCACCAATAAAGGGTCATACTAAAACACGCCCGGTGGGGGGGGGGGGGCGGTGAGTATTTCGTGTAAAGGGAGCTTTCCCTATGCAAGACCCACCAAAATGCGTGTGTGAAACAGAACATGTGAAAATATTAGAAGATATTGTCCGTCTTCAAGGCATAAAGCGGACAATTTTCGGTGATAGAAATTACATTCTTGCTCCGCACGTCATCGCAGTAACAAAATGTGCATGGGAAATGAAACATGATGATGAAAATGGACACGTAATTCGCAAGTTCTTTAAATATCGCTCTGGTAAAATGGAAACAAACGTGAGATCGCGCGACTGAGGGCTTATAATTCTACTTAAAGCTCGACAACGTGTCCGAATACGGAAAAGCCGAACACGCCAACCAAAAGACCCATTATGTCTAATATTTACATATTATGTTTTAAAAGTTACATTGTTCGTTTTTCAAAGTTTTTAATATTAAAACTTCAATTTTAATAATAGAACTTCGATCAAGTATAAGTGTATGTATAGTACTGTGGCGTAAGATAGGGCACTTTTAGCACATATAGTATAGGGTGGGGGAAGATGGGACACCTCTTCATTCTGTTTTCTCGTCCGATGTGATGTAGAAAGATGGGGGAAGATGGAACACCTTTTCATACTATTTTCTCGTCCTGCATGGTAGTAAACAAAAAACATTCAAAGAAATATAAAACCATATCCTCACGACTTTAATAGACCGTTGTTATTTATTTGAAACATGGTCAGGATGTTTGGATATTATGTGCTAAAGGTGTCCCATGTTCCCTCACACCACTATAGTAAATAAAGAACATTCAAAGAGTTATAAAACCGTATTCTCGCGACTTTCATAGACCGTTGTTATTTGTTTAAAACACGAACAGAAAATTTGGATATGTATGATAAATGGTGTCCCGTCTTCCCCCGTCTTACTATAATATTTAAATATCCTGATCGTGTTTTAAAAAATCAACAACAGTCTATAAAACAATTAACAACAGAGTCGTGAGGACATGGTTTTATAATTCTTTGAATGTTCTTTGCTTACTACCAAATGGGACGAGAAATAGAATTAAAAAGTGTTCCATCCTACCCCACCCCCAATTAACAAAAATCAACGAATAAACTTTTGCTAAAAATACAGTTCATTATGTAAGTGTACAACGAAACAAACGTCGTACATCCATAATCAAAGTTATTTTTCAAAAACCTCAACTCGGGGGTCTCATTAGGCTAAAAATCTGTATACACGCATCACATTTTGGTGGATCTTGCATAGGGAAAGCTCCCTTTTAACGAAATACTCACCGGGCCCCCCACCGGGCGTGTTTTAGTATGACTCGTAACACCGGGTCCTCACCGGGTCCCACCGGGCCGCACCGGGCCCCGCAACGGGCGTGTTTTAGTATATTTTTTCCACCGGGCCCCGCCGGGCGTGTTTTAGTAGGACCGCCAATAAACGATAAACCGCTGATATAGGCCGGGTTTTCCCCATAAACGAAATATTGTATTGTGACGTCACAGTGCCCGCGAGTAACGTTTTCTACAACTTTGAAATTTGATTTTTTAAACGTTCATAACTCTTAAATTAATGCGAATTTTTACAAACTGGCTGTTAATTTAGCATCAGTAGACATAAAACTATATTCTTATGCCAAAAACTGCGCAACCATGAGAACCGTGGGCCGGACTCTTTAAACAATTAACAATGGTTAATGTGGGAGTCGTGAGGATACGGTTTTATAATTCTTTAATCGCTCTTTAATACTAAATAGGAAGATAAAGCCGGATAAAAAGGTGTCCCATCTTACCCCACTCTACTATATAATAAATTGGATGGTTGTGTCCTTGTTCTTTTTCCCATTAAACACAACAATATCAATCAAAGCTAGTTATTAAGTCAATGTGGTAAAAAATGGCCATGTAGTAAGGAAAATAATTGTGTATATGGATACAGTTCCTCAAACTAACTGTACTACCGAAGGTTTGGAACACGAAACGGCTTTTGAAAAAATCACGTGAATTCGGCCTCGCGACAATGCCTGCATGGGATTTCCTATAAGAAAAATTCCTTTTATTTTTGACTATTTCTAGTTTCTAAACTACTAAACAAAATTCAAAATATTTCCGATTTGGAATAGTAAATGCTTCTTTTCGATTGAACCTAGCTATACCCACTAGGATATTCTGACTTTTTCAAACTTAATTTTTAAAGAGTCTGGACCACGCTCATACAAGTTGGTTTTAAATGAAAATTTACACTTAATAAATACTATCTGTGGTATTTTTTTGTGAAAAAAAATATTTAGTTTGGCCAAAAAAACGTTTTAAAAAGTGCCAAAAAATTCGCCTATTGTTGCGTCACTCGCGGGCACTATGACATAAATTACGTCGCGATCTTTTCTAATCGATCAGCTGATTTAGGCTTTGCTGCTTGCAGCAAAACAGAGTGTACCGTCGACATAGCGTTTTCTGTTACTTTTAAATTAAGAAATATGCGTAGGTATTGCCGTGGCCTGATTTTAGTTTAAAATTAATATTTTTTAAAATTGTTTGTCTGTGTATTACAGTATTACACTATTTAAATTTGTCAGTTAACAATAATGTAAAAGTGTCAGTGTGTGATGTATAGTCAGGTAGAAGTATTTCATCTAATGAAGTGACATAAGTGAAGATCCTAGTCCACTAGCAATAGATATTGAGCCTTTCCAGTTTGAACCTGTACTTCCAGCAAGTGTTGGGGAAGTAGACAGGCCCAAAGTTAGTATAGACCAAGTTAGGAAACGGCGCTCGTGTCCGCCATTACGGAGCCCACAGAGCGTGAATCGCCTATACAAATGCATAGTCGACATGTGTTCATTTAGTTCTTGTAAGCGATACAAAGCTAGAAAACACGTATAGCGGTTGTTTTAACATTTAAAATATAATTTCTAATATAAATCTTGTTATATAATATTAAATCTAGAAATTAATGTGGAGTAAATTAATATTTTGACGGGTTTTCGGCGTACAGTGTAGTTTAACAGGGTACTTTATGTTGGCGATTAAGACTAGCAGCAATCAGCTTAGTTTACATAATAGTATATGATCATACCTACGAATCTACAGAGCCATTCTTTACTACATTTATAATCCAACATGAGTGGACATGCAGCACCAAACTGCTTAAGTACTAGCAGATAAGGTGTTCGCGTTTTCCGATTTCATAAAGACCCACAACGCAGAAAAGGTAGCTTACTAATTCAAGCAGAGGACCAAAAATAGTAACTCAGTATTGTTTTCCCCCTCGATATTAGGCAAATTTTACAAAGATACCTTAAGTTTCGTTGCCGGGTATACGTTAAGTTTGTCAGCCAAAAAGTAAAATCACGGCAATTTACATGCAAAACTGCAGCTAGATACACTAGTTCATGGTAATGCTATGCGTTTTTGTTTGTATTTTTTTATTTTAAACATGTTCTTTTTATGTTTTTGGTTAGTAAACTTGATATTTTCTGTTTTTTACTGTTTAATCGATTGAGTGTTCAATAAAAGTTGATCATTTTTGTGAGGTTTTTTATTGTGATAAGATATAACATTAGTAGAAAGCCATTTTTACGCGCAGAAGTGCTTGGTTTTTAAAAAATCGCAATATTTAAACCAAAAACAACACCCAGCAATGATAAAATGCTATGCCGTGGGCTCCGTAATGGTGGCGACTATGACGTCATAGACGCGAGGCAATGGATAACAAGACTCGTTGTTTTACATCCGTTTCCTAACTTGGTCTATACTAACTTTGGACAGGCCAAGACCATGGAAAACAAGTGACGCTGAGCAAATCAACAACACAATTTGGTGGGTTGACCAAGAATAGCATTTATTAAAAAAATGTGACATTTAATAAGTCTGTTGGTTAAAGTGTTGCACTGTCTTTTTTTCCTGAATTTGTTGAAGTTTGTGTAAACAGATATGTGTTGCAAATATGATATTCTTGACTGAGACCTGAGCATGGAATACAAATTTAGTGAAATCAATTTACTCTAATATAGTATTTATTGTAGGCCTTTATACCAAAAAGTTGGTCAATCACATGTTTATGGTGTTTATTTTGTTTAAACAGTATCGCTACACAGCTGATCAGAACTTTGTTCGATAGGTACAGGAATGACTGGAAAAGGAAAACAGAAAGGTTCAACATTATAGTGACAGTTCAACAACATTTGCAAGAATTTTTCATCATTCAGTTTTGAATGGTCTTGTTTTATACAAAATGTGATTCATGCAAGAGTTACGTTGTTTTAAATTAAGTACATTCAACATTACTAGAAATACATATTTAAGTATTGGATTATTTTCATTGTTTTGAATAAAGAATGCTTGAACCATATGGTGGATCTGTTCTTCTGCGCTCTCCAAATACATGCTGCTTACTTGATCCGAACAAATTTCCTTGCATATCCTAATGAGAACATATCATAATAAAGCGATCTGAAGTAAAATGTGCACTACAAATATGAGATGACCAGCATACCAATGTAATGTTGCTTGCTTTTTCCTAAGCCCCGCTCTTCCTTTTGAAAATGAAAACACACACATATCTATATTAAATACACTTATCGCTTTACAGTCATTCTTGTTAAATCAGGCATGATTACTCGGCTTATGGTAAACTCCTATATGGTAACTTTAAATACAGATATACATATAGTCTATGCCAAATAAGGAAAAAAATAAAAGAATTTAAAATCTGAACCCTAGAAAGTCACGAAAACTAATTCTCCACTAAGCTTGGTAGGCTATCTTGTGTGGTTATACACTGATCCCTAGGAAATAGTTTCCAATAAGTTGCTAAAGCCATAAGTATTGTTAATACCTTAAAAACGTTTTGATTTGCTTATCTATCAAAACTGCACCAATAAAGGGTCCTACTAAAACACGCCCGGCGGGGCCCGGTGGAAAAAAATATACTAAAACACGCCCGGTGCGGGGCCCGGTGGGACCCGGTGGGACCCGGTGAGGACCCGGTGTTACGAGTCATACTAAAACACGCCCGGTGGGGGGCCCGGTGAGTATTTCTTTAAAGGGGAGCTTTCCCTATGCAAGAGCCACCAAAATGCGTGTGTGAAACAGAACTTGTGAAAAAATTGGAAGATATTGTCTGTCTTCAAACCAGAAAGATGGCAATTTTCGGTGATAGAAATTACATTCTTGCTCCGCACGTCATCGCTGAACCAAAATGTGCATAGGAAATAAAACATGATGATGAAAATGGACACGTAATTCGCAAGTTCTTTAATTATCGCTCTGCTAAAACGGAAACAAACGTGGGATCGCGCTACTAAGGGCTTGTTCGAATACGTAAAAACCTAACACGCTAACTAAAAGACACATCATGTCTAATATTTACATTTTTCGTTTTAAAAGTTACATTGTTCGTCTTTTGAAGTTTTTAATAATAAAACTTCGATCAAGTATAAGTGTATGTATAGTACTGTGGCCTAAGGTAGGACACTTATAGCACATATAGTAGGGTGGGGTAAGATGGGACACCTTTTCATTCTGTTTCTCGTCCCATTTGGTAGTAAGCAAAAAACATTCAAAGAACTATAATACTATATTCTTACGACTCCCATAGAACGTTGTTAATTGTTTAAAACACGAACAGAAAATTTGGATCTTATGTGCTAAAGGTGTCCCGTCTCCCCCCGTCCTGCTATAATATTTAAATATCCTGTTCGTGTTTTAAATAATTAATAACAGTCTATGGGAGTCGTGAGGACATAGTTTTATAATTCTTTGAATGTTCTTTGCTTACTACCAAATGGGACGAGAAATAGAATGAAAAGGTGTCCCATCTTACCTCACCCCCCTATTAACAAAATTCAACGAATAAACTTTTGCTAAAAATACAGTTCATTATGTAAGTGTACAACGAAACAAACTTCGTACATCCATAATCAAAGTTAATTTTCAAAAAACTCAACTCGGGGGTCTCATTAGGCTAAAAATCTGAATACACGCATCACATTTTGGTGGATCTTGCATAGGGAAAGCTCCCTTTTCAAAAAATACTCACCGGGCCCCCCACCGGGCGTGCTTTAGTATGACTCGTAACACCGGGTCCCACTGGGCCCCACCGGGCCCCGCACCGGGCGTGTTTTAGTATATTTTTTCCACCGGGCCCCGCCGGGCGTGTTTTAGTAGGACCGCCAATAAACGATAAACCGCTGATAGGCCGGGTTTTCCCCATAAACGAAATATTTCATTGTGACGTCACAGTGCCCGCGAGTGACGTTTTTTACAACTTTTAAATTTGATATTTTAAACGTTCATAACTTTTAAATTAAAGCGGATTTGCACAAACTGGCTGTTAATTTAGCATCAGTAGACATAAAACTTTATCCTTATGCAAAAAACTGCGCAACCATGAGAACCGTGGGCCGGACTCTTTAATGCGAACAACCGTCTTTTTACAGCATGTACCATGGAGGCATTATCAACATTTTTAAAATAAAAAAATATGTTGAAAACAAACTAATGCCAGAAAAAGTGTCTGCATAATTATGTAATTATATAAACAACTTTATAAGTTATTGCCAATTTTCTGCTATTACTTTTCTGCGACCTCGGTGGTCCTTGTAGTCACGTTGGTCTTAATATGTTATATATAGGTCCATTCCACAAGTGCTGCATGACTAAATTTCGGAAGTCAAATCTAAAAGTTCGGTTACAAATACAAAAAAGTGGGCAATTATAGTGACGCGCAAGTTACATCAATGAAATCAAAGCTTTATTAAATATTTAGTAATATACATAATATTAATGTTCGCCGAATGATATTATTTAATCATTTTGTAAAAAAGAGCTTTCGACATTTTGGGTCTGAGCATATACCAATTTTGGTATTTTTGCATTATACACGTTTTTAGCTAACTTGGTGATAAGCACATCAGTTTATAAAACTTTATATGTGATTAATCAGCATCACTAACCAGCATGAATCTAAAATATTTTAGACACGCACTATTATTATTACTATATTTTTGGTGCATTTAACCTTTCGGTTTTTCAAACCGCATACATGACAGTAAAATGTACAAAAACTAAGTGGTAACGGGTTAAAATGAGATTTTGGACTCCTTTTTTGGTAATTAAATAGGCGAAAACAATATACTGATAAAATGTCAGGATTTCAGTTTTGCATCAAAAATGACATCGTTGCTTTGTCTATTATAATGTATACGAGTCAATAACATTTGGGAAGAAAATAGAAATAAATCAATAAATAATAATTTCAGGTGATCTTTTTTCTAAATAAACAAATGTTATTAAAGTCGATTAAATGCTTTAAATAAGGAAATTGTATGTTTAATGAGGGCTTTGTCAGTTAACAGTGTGTTAAACTTAAAAGGCAGTTTCATTTCAGAGCATAATGTTTTTAACATGTTTGTTACGTTTGCGGTGTTTATACAGGAAATCAATATATGTTCAGCGGTCTCATTGACCTTGCATCTTGGGCATTGTCCATTTTCATGGAGGCCGATACGATTTAGGCTCATTGACGCGGTTATGCCCAGTAAGTAATCGATAGTACGTAACTTCTTTTAGGTTATTGTACATTGTTTGATTGGAATAATGTTTTTCATTGCAGTGTTTTGATTGTTTTGTACGTAATACTCACAAAATTGTGGAAACATCGCAATGGTTTATCTTTGCTTTGCATATTCGTCAGATTCCTCATTGCCCGGTATATCATAATGACTTGGGACCCAGAGTATTTTGATATTCACCCCTTTGTTTAAAGTATTAAAGATTGGTTCGAGAATCTGAATAAGTTTTTACAATGACGCCATTGTGCAATGGATGTGATTGCATTCAGACAGTCACATATAATGACGTAGGAAATATGTAGTTCTTTGGAGTTTATACATGTTTCAATGCCATCAAGATTGCGCATAATTCGCATAAATACGCCGAGTACGATTTGTATAGAGAAGAAGACGATGTGTAACTTTCATATGGTGTTACAAAGGAACATCCACATCCAGATTCCTGTTTTGAACCATCGCAGTATACTTGCGTATATTCTTGGTAGCAAAGTGCAATCCTTTCGACGAAGAGACTTTGCTTTCGGGTGCTGGATATGTCTCTGTCTACCAGTGGCGCTAGAGTGGTGTCACAGAATTCTTCAAAGATTTCCCATATCGGCGAAGTGAAAAGCTGGATTTTACCGACGGGTGTTTCGGTTGGGAATTCCTTTGTAACTTGCAGAAATGAAGATTCACTAGTCGGAACCTGTAGTATAGTGTGCTCGAGTTTTGGCGATCTGGTGGGAATGATTGGAGCTTGAGCTTGTATTTCAGACAAACGTTCTGGTATCGAATTTAAAATGGTGTTTCCTGGCACAATGCAAACAAACAATTGGTGTGCTGATCATACTTCCAGTGGCCAGCCGCAAACATTTGTTTTGTACGGTTTGTATTACGCTTCTATTGGAAGAAGAGGCAGAGAAATATGCTTCGATTCCGTACTCATGGACGGGACGTATCGAAGCTCGGTAAATAGCAAGAAAGGCTGATTTTTGCGCTCCCCATTTTATTCCGCAAAGAATATATAGTAGATTTATTCGTCGCAGGCATTTACTTCGAATGTACGTTATGTGTGATGCTTTGTATGTTGGCCGTTTGTCAAACATTACGCCAAGATATTTAAATTCTAAAACATATGTAATGCTGTTTCTGTGCAGTGTAATCTTCTTATCTGGCAGTTTTCGCTTGTTTGTGAACAATCGAGCTTTGGTTTTGGTGCAGAAAAACTTTTTTCCCCATTGTTGGATCCAAACATTGATGACGTTCAAGGCGTATTGGATTTTAGTTTTAGACACTTGAGTTGCTTGCTTTCAACCCATATTGCATAGTCGTCGGCGTATAGTGCGTGTTTGCTTGTCACAGGCAGTTGATTGGACAAGTCATTATTCATAATATTAAATAGAATGGGGCCTATAAAACACTACCCTGTGAAACTCCACTTTCCATGGTTAAGATATCGGAAAGTTTATTGTTCAGTTGGACTTGGAACGTGCGATTTGATAAGAATGAAGATATGAAATGAAGCATTCGACCAGTAATTCCAGTAGCATAAAGCTTGTATAAAAGACCCTCGTTCCACACCATGTCATAAGCTTTTTCGATATTAAGAAACACAAAGAGAACTGAAGAGCGATTTGCCATGGCACACTGCACGTCACTATGAAGGTGAAGAATGTGGTCGGTGGTAGACCGTCTGCTTTTAAATGCACTTTGTGACTTAAGGATTACGTTTTCCCTTTCCATAAACGAATTTAATCTTCGGAGTACGAGTCTTTTATTTTGCACATGCTTAATGTAAGAGATATTGGCCGATAAGACGAAGCAGAATTCTTTGGCTTCCCGGGCTTTAACAGAGGTATAACTACCGAGTGCTTCCAGTTTGATGGTATGGTCCCAAATATCCAAATATTGTTGATCAATTGTAATAATATTGTAAGGCTTGAAGCGGGAAATTGTACAAGCATTTGGTAAGGAATCCCGTCTATTCCAGGAGCAGTATTTTTCATGTGCGCTGTGCTTCTTATACATTGTTCGAGTTCAGCTATGGTAAATGTTTTATTAAGCGGTGATAGATGGTTATCTGAAGGAAAGTAAACCTTTAAGTTGCGGAATTGCCAGATCTATCGCTATTTTCCGACCTTCGCGGAAATCAGCAGAATAATTGCAGTTGCTGCCAATGCTGCGTTGAAAATGTGCGGCTAGATAGTTTGAGTTGTTAATACCTGGGTCCCTCTGATTACCATCATTAGCGGTAGACGTTGGTTTTACAGACAAGTTTCGATTTCCAAACATAGATTTTGCCATGCTCCATACAGGGGTGAGTTTTGTGCAGCCGGATAGTGAGTTACAGAACTTTTTCCAAGGTTGTTGTTTTTTGAAGATTATGAGTTTTCTGGCAATAAGATATTTTAAAAGCTTGCTAAGCTTTGTTTTTCGCTTGAATTCCACATAGAGAGGTGTGCATTAAAATCTCCCACGATGATTGTACGGTTCTTTAACGCTCTTAGCAGATCAAGGAAGTGTGACTCGTGAATATTCGCCGCAGGGGATATATATGTTCACAACGGTGATACCACTGACCAAACGGCAATGTGTTCTATATCTTTATGAACATTACGAAGATTAACATTTGTAAAACTAAGGGAGTCTTTAATCCATATAGCAACACCTCCTCCACGTCGATCAAGCCTATTTTTCTGATAAAACTATACCCTGGAAGGGAAACTTTATATTTTGGAGTTAGGTGTGTTTCCTGTAAACAAATAAGTTCGGGGAGATTGTTTTCATTGTAAACAATTTGTTTTAGTTCAGGTAGTTTTCGGTATATGCTTCGGCAGTTCCAGTGCCAAATTATTAGATTTTTGTTCTTCATATTGAATGCGATTGTTTGGGTTCCATGGTGTTAGAATAATTATGTTAAGCTTTTAATGTGATTTCTCCGAAGTAGACTTTGCAGGTATTTTGAACCTCCAAACATAAGTTTGTTGCATCGTTATTGACTAATGCAGTTGTGATTAGTGCAATCATATCTCTCATAAAGCGAGACAATGTCTGAGCCGTTACGATGATACTGTCGTCGTCGTTGGATTGAGGTTGGCTTTTTGGTACGTAAGTCTGGATAGGATTTGGGCTAGGTTGATTGGACGTTGACACAATTTGCGGGAGGGATATTGACTGAAGAGGTGAAAATCATTGCGCGAATAAGATACTTCGTGAACAGATTTGCAAATAGCAGGCGCTTGTGCCAAGTTCAGCTTTGTGAGAACATCTTTATAACTGAGCTTATCGTATTGCTCGATTTCAATTTAACTGAGACTATGTATTGCTTGATTTTAACCTCCCTTTTGTACTTCGGACAACCTTTGTATGCTGCGCTGTGGTTTCCGTGGCAGTTACAGCAGCGAGTTCCAGAAGAACAATTTTCGTATTCGTAGTCGCTGCCACACAAAGCGCAGTAAATCTTTGAACGACAGAACTTTGATATGTGCCTGAATCTATTGCAATTAAAACATCTTAAAGGAGGGGGACTGTATGCGACGGTAAGAAAACGAATGTATCCAATTGTTAAATACTGAGGGAAGTTGTTCGTGGTTAGTTGCAAAAGAACAGAGGTGGTTGCTGTTGAGTTTCCATCCCTTTTAACAAAAAAGCGCTTTGCGAAGACCACGCCGAAATCTCTTAAACTCGAGGCAATCTCGTCATCGGTAAGGTCGCGCGGCACGTGCTTTATCGCACACTTACAGCCGTGGTTTAAACCCTTGAACGAAGATGTCGATACTATTGGTTTCATTTTGTAAGGATTTTAAAGAGAGTGCTTTATCTCGTTGAGTATTGTTTAAACATTTCATTAGTAAATCTCCAGATCTCAGTACTTTAATATCACGATATTCTTCAATTGATTTATTGATAAGCTTATAAATAAGTAGAGGACTAAACGACCTCAATTGCCTTTTAATACCGTGCAGAATAACTTTCAGGTTTTGTCGGTCGTTTTGCAGATCATTAGAAGACATACATCCACCTCGAGGGCGTTTAATACCCCTTGCTTCTGAATCTGACGATTTATTCCCAATTGTGGTCGGTTCAGAGATTGCAGAAACATTCATTTTCATATTCTAATATTAAATTTACAATAAAATACTTCAAAGCTGTAAGGAGCAACCAATTGCCTCAAACTGTTTTCTAAGATGTCCTTTAAAGTTTTGACAACCTGCCTAGCAATTCAACTACCAAGGCGTTTGCGACACGCAGCCAAAAGACGTCCGTACTGCATGACAGCAGAACGCGAATGTTTAGACACGCGTCCCATTATGTCCAAACATGTAAATTCCACACAAAATCGAAAACACCTTAGCTTCGATTGACTTGTAGGCTATAGATAACATTGGCGCCATAGCACAGTTGGTTAGCGCGCCTGCATCGAACCCAGAGGTAATGGCTTCAAGGCTCGTCGTTGCTACCATTATGGACGTGTGTCCTTGGACAAGACACTTAACGACAATTGCTCCAACCCAGTAGTCACTAACGGGTTGTCGAAATTATCAGCCAAAGATTAAAAATAAAAAAAATCCACAAAGAATTATCACCTACAAAGTAACATACTTGGTAACTCGTAAGCTGGCACGAGCTTAAAAACCCGTGTGATAACGACTGTCGTTCTCCGGCCCCGCGGGGATAAAGTAAGTTACATTCATTCAATGGATTCATGCTAGATAGGTAGGGACATTTTGTTTTCACTGGGTTTAAGGTAGAATGGTATAAAACCCAAAATATATATCATGATTAAAATAAGTAAAGAATTTGGTTTAATCACAAGATTTCGTTGTGAAACATGTCTAAAATATAACTTGGAAACATTTGTAATCGATCGACTGCAGTCGAAACAAATATGTATTGGGGTGGGGGAAGATGAGACACCTTTAGCACGAAATATATAAATATCCTGATCGTGTTTTAAAAAATTAACAACGGTCCATGAAAGTCTCGAGGACAAGGTTTTATAATTCTTTGAATGTTCTTTGTTTACTACCAAAATGTACGAGAAAATAGAATGAAAAGGTGTCCCATCTTCCCCCATCCTACTGTATGACACCAGCATACCCTCAATGAGCCCATCGCAAAATCTTTAGAAGGGTAACAACTAATTTTGGTAAAAAAATTTAAAATAGCTCGCCAGGAGTTCGAACAACCACGAGAACAGATAAGGAATCAATATGGTAGACCGGTTAACCAGATTACTCTTGGGTGATGTCAAAGACTCCATTACTGATGTAAAGGCCCCTTTCCAGAACATCAAACACCACGGACCCAAAACCAATTAAGAATGTGGTCAACGATTTTTTTGTGGAGGGAGCAGAGGCAGGAGTTGAATTAATATGAGTAGAGTAGTGTGATGTGTTGTTATAAATTTAAATTTTCTTTTGTTTATTTTTGGTAGTTACAACAGTTAATAGAATAAAACAGTTGTTTAAGGCTATTAACGTGCCTGTTGCAATTGTAATAAAAACACTGTTCACTATCACTATGAAGTGCGATACTCAATAGTTTGTTTTCAGAGCCCACGTGGTCGTCACACATGAGAAATCATAATCTTCGGTGGCGAGAATGCGACATGTTCGTCCGTATGTTATGGTAATAGTTTGTCATGTTATAACCAATACTCTGTCAAATAGTGTTTCTTTAACTGAGATCTCTGCATACTTTGCTAACCTTGTTTGCTTATAGATGTTTTTGTTTTACCATTTTAACACAAGTCAGTAACCAAATTTTTTTTCAACTTTAGTAAATTATTTAACAAAAAGGAGATTTTGAATATAATTTTATCACAAATAAACCATTTGTCAAGACTTTTTATTTTCAGAATATATAGAACAATAAAATATTTATGCACGAATTAAAAAAAAAAGATCGATAGTTACTATTAGCGATTGATAATCACTTTTATTTTTAGTGTGATGCTCAAAATTTACCGAACAAAACAGGGATTATTTTCGCATATAAGTATAAATCCTCTTGTGTCATATAAGTATAATCCTCTTGTGCTGTCATTTTTGCAGATATGGCAAAATCGCTTATCGGCTAAAGCCGGGACTATTTATTGACCGGTGGTACGTACTAGATTAAAAAACTTACATCCCCACAATATCATGTTTACAAAACATACTCTGTGTACAACGGAAAGATATTTACTAACATGTATATTACGCAGGTGCAACTTTGTTGCTGCTCACTGCAGTTAACTGAGAACCAGTTGAACTGACTTGACTGCCAACCAATTCATCAACCCAGGGATTGCGACCATTAAAGATCATTCGCACTACGCAATCTCGAAACTGAAACGTAAAAAATGTAAATTCACTCGCTATGATCAACAATACAACTATAAAACATATAGTCTGATTCCAACCTGTCGGTTCAACCCTATGTAGATAAGCGGATTATTAAATCGTCGCGGTCTTTGCAAAAAAAGCAGGTGCAGCACCAAGCGCGTAATCGATCTACATGAGAAAAGAAAAATGCTTAACAAATTAATTGCTTTGGTTGTAAAGTACCTGAGCTTCGGGATTGACAACGTTGTACATGGCAAATGCGGCATACGGCAACCAGCAAAATACAAATGCAGTAACCATAACAACCACCATCTTGGTGACTTCACCTTCGGGACTTGTTCCTCCACTCAGGGAACTTTCCTTGGCGATCTGAATTTTAAAAGTAACGGTTTATGATACTGCATTAGGTCTTTGTAAAATTGTGTGTTTTTACCACCACTAAAGATCAATTTTTGTTACCTGTCTTAGAGTGAGAATAAGCTTTCCGTAACATATCATAATAACTGCCAGAGGGATAACAAAGCAAAAGACAAAATATAAGATTATAAACAGCCGTTCCCGTTTTTCTTTGACAAACCAGTTTGGTGCACAACTGGTTCCCAAACCCTCAGTGTCGTAGCCATCCCAAAAAATAAGAGGTGGTGTGTTCCAAAACATCGACCAGACCCATGTTATAACGATGCCTGTTAAAATATTTCATAGAAACTAACGTCGTCCTTCGTTAAGTCAAGTTTTTGCTTAATTAGTATTTTGAAACAGTTTGGTACCAAAAATTGAATGTTTCTCCTCAAAGCGAACGGGCCCAAATGGTTTGCAAATTACGAAATATCTTTCAAATGCCATTACAGCAATTGAGAGCAAACCAGTCACACCTGTGAAGTATAAAACAAATTGTAGCGTTTAACTAATCATACATATTAGCCTTAGCGTATAAATAAAGCACCTACCAAAATTTGAAACAAAATATCCTTCAATCTGGCACATTGTCTTCCCCCAGAAAAAATATCCCGCACCGTTAGCAGCAATGCTAATAAACCCGCCAACGAAACCACTTAGAAGATCGACAACTGCTAGGTTCACAATAATGTAATTCAGAGGCTGACGAAGAACCTGTAGTTTGGTGACATAAACGTGGACATTTTTTTCTCATTTCATAAAACAGTCGGACTAAAAGTGTGAACATGACAATTATAAATTTAAGAAACAGTTCTTATTATGTACATGCAAGAATAATACAATTATTTCCTGACCAACTGATTCAACCTGTGTCTTCTATATTTGTTTGAAGTATTCAAAGTAAACGGAGACTTACCTTGTTTTTCAAAGTGGCCACTATAACAAGGATGTTGAGAGAACAAGACAGCAGAAAGACAAATGTCATGTAAACACAAAGGAAACTATACGTTGAACGATTGGCCCGACTTATATGTTGAGGCACCCAACCATCTCCTTTTAGTACGTAAGGGTTAAGATCTTTACATTGTGGAACTCCGTCAGTCAAGTCAACAGTTGGTGTTACGTCATGATCCATACCCAGTGAATCCGGTTTTAACAAACCTTGAATAGTAAAATTAATTAAACTATTACTTTTAGTTTTTTTATTGTAACAACTTTCGCTATAATACACATACCCTGTAGCGAGCTGTTCACAATTTCGAACTTCCTTTCATTCATAATGGTTTCCAACCACTGATTCATAATGCTGCGTTTATTTCCTGCTAAATAATGGTTTATGTGCGTTTAACACTGTATTAGTGCCTTTTATAAAGCAATTTTTTGAATGGTGATTGTCATATTATCGAGGGTTGAAGATTAAAAACGCAATCATGGAATGAAAATGAATCGATAAAATGAAGACAAACATATGGCTGTCTCGTGAAATGCGATTCAATGACAATCACTTGGATTATTTAGAAAATAATAGTACCTTCTGTTACAAACGATTTTTTGGAAATTTAGAAATAAAATTCCCATTTATACCCCTCTCAGTCGTAATCTTAAAATTTATTTTTTAAACAGACATCCTAGAAGTGAAGTAACGGTGTAAGGACCTATTAAAATGCATGGCGGGTATTGCCGAACTTATCCAAATTGCTTTTTGAATATAGGGTATGTATTTGTGTCATCCCAACACAATATACACGGATCGACGCCGTGTGTCGTGTAAAAAGGAGACACAGAATTTTGTTCCAATAAAGGGCAATTGAAAAACTAGTTGTATCTACGCGTTGCGGTCGTACCGTACTGCTGTTTCACATATCTCGTGAAGCTTGCGTGTTACCAGATATGGTAGAGTGGAAAAGGTGGGACACTTAGTCAGACGAGATTATTTTAATTTTATTTTTATGAACTCCCAATATTTTAATAAAAAAAAGATTTTTGCTAGTTTTACCTTTAAAATCGTTAAGTGTTGAGAAAAAAGGTTTGCGGTTGTCCTGTAAGGACCGTTAATAAATGTATAGTAGAGTGGGGAAGACGATGGGACACTTTTTTATATAAATTTTTTCGTCCCATTTTATTGTAAACAAAAACATTCTAATTATTAAACCATATTCTAATGACTCCCAGGGGCCGTTGTTGGTTGGTTATACCACGAACATGATATTTGAATAATATGTAAAGGCGTCCCGTCTTCTCCCACTGTACTATATACAAATCAACAGAACAAATCTAATGCTAATGTGTTGTAATGTCATAACATAAATTTTGGCTTTTATTCGCATTTTTAGGGAGACAAGCATAAAATAACAATGAAGCAAACTGTCATATATAGAACAATAAATAAAACAAAAGATAATGACAATGTCCCTAGTCTGTCGCAGTCTCTGCGTTGCTTTTGCAAAGCGCTGCGCATTAAAGCTCTGATTGAACACAATTGCATCGACCATAGCAACCTTTTTCTGGATTGCATTCACATTTAATTAGTTCTCTGAATGTTGAGGGTATTTCCGATAGATTTGCCCAGAAAGGAACAAACCCATCTGCAGATGTTTGCCAACCCCAGTTGTTTGGATTTGGAAGCTCGTCACTGGCCCCAGCAATGCACAACCAGGTAAGCAGCTGTCAGCACATTCCAGCAACGCTACTCTGGCGTGAGGTAAAGACTCAGCCGATCGGGCGTGATGCGGGAGAACCTCGCGGGACGCGACCTGTACCGGTTCGGCGCGATTTCGGTCGGGTGCTCTATCGCGAGGCGCTGCGGGTTCGCGGCTAAAGTCGGCTACGTCCCGGTCCGACTGGAAACACGGACCAAGGAATCTAACATGTGGGCGAGCTGCAGGGCTTTACGAAATCCGAAATAAAAAGGAACGCCGGCGCATGACCGGCCGATTTTCTCCGGGCTGTTGGCGAGGTCGAGCGAGAGCCCGCAAGTTGGGACCCTGGCTGAAAACAGTAGCGTAACAACTCACCTGCCGAATCAATCAGCCCTGAAAATGGATGGCGCTAAAGTGTCGTGTCTATACCCAACCGGTGGTATAGGCGCCGACGATAGCCCGCGACAAGTATACGAGGGCCACGGCGGAGCGCGTCGAAGCCTAGGGCGCAAGCCCGGTGGAACAGCCGTTAGTGCAGATCTTGGTGGCGTAGTAGCAAATATTTAAATGGGAACTTTGAGGGTTGAAGTGGATAAGGGTTTCATGTGAACAGCAGTAGAACATGGGTCAGTCGACCTTTAGGAATTGACGAAGGCCGTCTGAAGCCCCAGCGGACCAAGAAGGAATTGGGTTAATATTCCCGAATCGACATTGGCGCTTCGGCGCCTTAGTGCAGTTACGCAAGCGAACTCGGAAACGTTGGCGTGATTCCAGGAAGAGTTCTCTGTTCGTAGTAAGGAACGGCAACCCTGGAGTCGGTTTGCTTGGAGATAGGGACATGCGGCCAGTAAAGCAGCACGTCTCTTGTGCTGTCCCGAGAGCCCGCGTCGGCCCGTAAAAATCCGAGGAAGGTGGTGTATTTGTCGTGCAAGGTCATACCCATATCTGCGGCAGGTCTCAAAGGCAATATAGCCTCTGACCGATAGAACAGCAATGTGGATAAGGAAAGTCGGCAAACTGGATCCATAACTACGGGGAAAGGATTGGCTCTAGCGGGTGGGTCGGTCGGGCCGTGGCACGAAGCGGGGTGTGGAGCTGTACCGGACTGGGCGATCGCCTTCGGTTGTAAGCCTGCTGTGAACCTGCTGTGTCGGCGTCCCGTGGAATGCCGTAGCTAGCGCGGGCTTTGTGGCCCGCTTTGTGTGGCCTCGAACAGCTAACTTAGAACTAGTACAATATCGTAAAAGTCAGTTTATAATGATATGACGGAAAAGTTTGAATTAAAAATGGGTAACAATTAAAAGATGTGAACAATTTTAAAACGTAAATATAAATAGTCAACATCAACGCCACGTAATAAAATGCGTTCAACCTCCATAACAAAAGTGCGAAAATTTCTCTTGGAATTTTGATGACGTCATCATGACGTTAGAAAAAGAGATTTCGAGATGGGTCTGAGTTTAAAAATAATAAGCATGTCCAGTTCTATAAGTGTACCAAATTACATGATTTTACCTCAAATCCCATAACTTGACCATTATTTTGTACAATTCTGCTGGACTGTATAGTTGCAAATGTTTATAAAAAATGTTTAATATACATTTCATCTTTAACATGGCAAAAAATCAGCACAGCCGGTTCATTTCGGTAACTAAAGTTGTAGAATACTATTTACACAGTTTGATTTTGTATTATAAACTAAAAAAAAACGTTTTGATTTCGTTATAAAAACTGATATACAATGGGGGAAGATGGGACACTTAAGCACATGTTGCCACATATTTTCAAAATCAAAATAGATGACGGTTTTTGGGTAATACCACGAATTAGTACCATCATTTCTTTATTAATTGAAAACAATTCAAAAAAATATAATAAAACACACGGGGAGTTATTTAGCAATTCGCACAACAGATAGAATTTTACAAATTCGATAAAACACAGGATAAGATGGGACAGTTTAAAATCATTGTTAATTTTGATTATTAGGTGTACTTATTATTAGGAATACACGTAAATAATTCGAAATAATACTGTACGCTTTGAAAATCAAGTTTGAACATTTTTTCCTTGCCTTATACTGCTATAGTTTGTAACATGTTACCTACATTACATCAACTGTATAACAATGGATATTGTTTAAAAGACGGTGGGTTTTGTTCGAACATCAATGGATAAATATTGTATCCACAGAAATAAAAAAGAGTAGAACGCGCAACTGCCCAAAACCGTGATATATTCTTTTTTCTATTCACGTGACCGCCAACTCCGTCCCCATTTCGCTTCGTCTCCATTGTAAAAGATAGGCGCACAGTATTTTTGAAAGGTTTTAGCTGTTTATTTCACACATACACCAGCTATTCAAGTTTATTTGGCCAGTTTAGTTATTTAGTAAGTTAATGCTTACAGTTTACCACTTGTTTAGGAAATTTAATAATTTAATAAACTTAATTAAAAATTTTAAACAAACGGTTTGTTAGAAATAAATACATATTAGAAAATAGTTGTTTTACACTATAAACTTTAAATTAAGTCTAAAAATCAAGAAACACTAAATAAACGCCGTCGATTTTATTGACTACAATAGTAAACGGGAACGACCCGCGAAAGAGAGCGAATGTATCACCTCTCTCCTTTGCCGACATTAGAGATGCGCGTTCTATTATTTTTTATTTCTGTGATTGTATCCTACAAATGTATATGAACTTGCAATAACAGAAAATCAATAGTAGCTATTAATAAGGTATATACATTTTTGTCACAAATTGGGTATTACTACTATGTTTTTCGGACAAGTTATACTTCTCATAAAACATCTCCAAATGCAAATGACTGAATTTCGAATATGTTTTTAAATATTATCTTTTTATTATATATCAGTATCTTGTAGTTGAATAACCCCCTGAGGTATAAATTATTAAATTAAACGCAAACCTTTAAAAGTTTTGTAATGAAAACATACAAAACTACAATGTGGTGGAAGATGGGACACCTAATTGAAATATATTTACATCAGCAGTATTCTGCAACTTGTAGTTAACCTATTTATCGGCTTTAGTATTTTTTTTGCAACATTCAAAATAGCACCTTACTATTTCGCATTTTTTTACCTGTTCAAAATCTACTGTTTTCTATTTTCCCCATCCTACTGTATAAGAGAAAAATAGGCAGGGGTAAATATCTAATTAGTGATAAAAGATGTGAAGTATTGACTGCAATTTAAACAATATGTAATAAAACATATATGAGAAATTCGCCCAACAGGTGTAATTTTACAAATTCTAAAACACAGAGAATAAGCCGGGAATTGTAGTCAATATTAAAAAAATCATAGTACCAATTCGTGGTATTATACCCCAAAAGAATCATACAATTTGAATTTGGAAATACTGAGCAATATGCGATTAAGTGTCCCATCTTTTTCCACTCTACTATATTACAGATACCACTTTTTGGCACCAGTAAACCGCACTTTTTGGGTTATATACTTATCTGAACCACTTCTGCAACCTACAACACATATTCAAAGTATATTGTCATGATTAGCAATGAAACAAACTTTACTTTCTTGTGATTTATTTATACTTGTCACAAACGTTCTAAAAGAGAATAATTTCCGCACAACTTGAACAAATTCAGCACCATTCCGGTGTCTCGGAAATACAGCACTCATTGAATAGTAAATAAATGACCTATTTGTGCAGAAGTATTTGCATT
Organism: Ciona robusta; assembly: GCF_009617815.1. Classification (NCBI taxonomy): domain Eukaryota; kingdom Metazoa; phylum Chordata; class Ascidiacea; order Phlebobranchia; family Cionidae; genus Ciona; species Ciona robusta. The sequence continues at coordinate 6,071,705 of NC_143235.1, forward strand.
TTATAAAACAGGTATATATGATACTAATTTGATACAGACTCCCAATGTATTTTACTTACGGTGTTATACTATCTAGATTCGTCATATTGTTTGTACACATAACTTTCATGGTGGTAAGCAGGTAGTTACATTGATTCGATAAGGTGTTTTTTAAGTATCACAAAAATGCAATTGATACACCAAAAGAAATGTCCGTAATGTTTTACTGCTTATATGTAGTGTTTCCCGTGTAAATAGTTTCTTGGTCGTTCAACCAAGAACTGGGAAAAGTTTTTGATGAAATTCTTGGTGTTACGAATTCCTGTTCGTTCGGTGTCGATATAAAGAGTTACTGAGAAGGTGGTTGGTACGGCAAACTGATAGCAAACGATACACGAGATGAAGCAGGAAGACTCATATGCGGGCTGGTTTGTTGCTGCACTGAACCATAAGTTTCATACGGGTGTGATTGGTGTTGAGGAGGGAGTGGCTGAGGGAGCTGAGGTGTCACGATCGAGGGCGCGTATTCTTGATGTGAATGGTAAGTCGAGGTTTGGTTATGATAATGGTGACTCTGCACAGGATAATAATTTGATGACACTTGATCTATGGTGGAACCTCGAAGAAATGTATTGGAGATTGTAGTTGAATTAAAAGATCTTGTTGAGTTTGTGGCATCTGGTGCGTGAAAGTTACTTATTTGTAGGGTTGGGTCAGATTCGAAGCCATTCTTTGATTCTAACCTGTAATCATTCAAATCACTATTGTTTAGTTTATCCTTATTTTCTGTCTCTGGTAATCCATTTACAGTAGTTTCATTTGGAATATTGTTTTGTTCATTATCGACACTTTTACTCTCTTTATCGGGTTCGTCATATTCGTCTTTTTCGCAAGTATTGTCATTTTCTTCTCCAAAACCACCATCACTTTTTGACTTGTTTGCTGTTTTTTCTTCCGCGTCCTTCTCTTCCTCGTGACCATCTTGTTTTAGTCGACGCCATTTTGCCCGCCGATTTTGAAACCATGTTTTTACCTGTATTAAATTAAAGGCACATGAATATAACGCTTGTAACATGTTTGAACTTCCATTATTATGAATGAATTATACTAAAGCAATATATTTACATCATTAACCTGTGCATAAATAGTAGTAAATCGTTATAAATGTATGGTTGTAAAAATGGTCGTTTCATTTCACCGGAACCCATCGCGTGCCAAGCAACTTGCCAATGCACTATGTGGCCTTTGTTGGCTTCCTGTTTTTCAAACACAGCATGCCCAATCTATATACCACTGCGGGTCGAGGCGAGCTGCAAAACACGCGACTCTCATTGGATGGTTGAAAACCGGACACGTTGTTTCCCGTCTGCAGTACGACTCCCGATTTAGCTAGCAAGAAATCACAGCATCGGGACGTCGCAACATTGCACGAAAAACAGTTTTAGCTCAGCTCGACCTGGCCGCGCGATGTGAGGTTGATTTATCGGTTGTGTCATTACCTCGCTTCTGGTCCATGTTGCGTCATAAAAAAAGTTGTTTTTTCCGGTAGTATAGATGTATTAAAAGTAATAAACTAGGTAAGCTTCGGTTCTCAGACTTGAAAAAAAATAATAAACCGGGTATGGCTTAATAAGAGTTGAAAATTGTCCTGCAATCAAGTAGAAGTACATTATTATTAAATAATGTAGATTAATAGTCATGAAGGATTTGAAATATACGGACTTTTGTGTGTATTGTCTATTATGCTTATTAAAACAACATTCTGTTTCTGACCAACAATTACATTCACAAGTTTAATCATAGGATATAAATGCTTGCGAATGACATTTAATAAGCAGCATTACCATGTTTTTGATATAAGCTCGAGTTTAAACTCACGCCTTCGATTGACTAATAAAGAATCTAACGATATTGTTCTATATGTTTTGAATAGGCATGCACGAATTTATCTATTGCATCTCCTTCCAGGAATTTAACGAAACGTTGGGAAAGAATGCTATTTAACCACTGAATAGTAGAAATCGCTATTAATTCTACATCTGAGTTGGTCATATATATAATTCCTATAAGAGTGAAACCCTAGAATTTAGTTTGTGGTGAGTGTAAACATCACATGTTGGCCTTGTTAATTAAAATGAACGGCATCCTGTCAATTAATTTAAAATTTCCTGTGCCATCGTCGCAGTTACAAAATGGAACGGTTTTGAACAAAACTGCTTTGTTTTGCCGTGTGTATAAAATTACTCTTACGATTTGAACGACCGACTCGTGTTTATTTATCATAAAGTGTGTTACTCGCAATTTCCAATACTCCGGTTATAAAACTTTAGTACACTGGATTAAGCAGCGTGGAGGCACGAGGTCACGTGACATCCTGTTCCTGTTTCAACACTGTTCGCTTGGCCCGGGGTGGCATATTGCTGTTACCTCGGATTATTTTGCGCGGGAAAGTATTGCTGTTTGCAGCCTGCCAACTTATGTCACGCAATTATGGGAAATTTGGATGTGAATTGTACAACCTTTTTATAATTTGGATCCGGTGTGTAATAAAATATATTTAAAAATATATCGTATTAAACATCTAAAGTTCTAAATCATTCAAACTATACACGATTTGTTACATTGCTGTTCTCGAAACAACTGTATCATTCCATATACCTGACGCTCTGATAGCTGAAGTGTCTTCGCCAGCTTTTTTCGTTCGGGGGGAGATAAATACTTTTGTCCATCAAACTTCTTCTCCAGTTCAGCTGTTTGGTCGTTTGAAAATCTAACTTGTCCACCTTTTCGTTTGTGCATGGTGCGATGTACAAATGATCCCCATATCATAGGACGACTAACTGGAAATAATAATAAACTTCTTTAGAAAGTTTAAAGTCTTGGTAGTGAAATAAACACATAACAAGGTAGGTGGAATAAACACACAAACTAACTTATATAACTAACCCTTTTTATGTTGGAAGCAGTGAGTATACTTAAGAGTGGTGACAAATAGCATTACACGATTATTACGATAAGAAACATTGTATCTGGCGAATATGAAGTTGACTTAGGAATGAATGGGCGCCACCGTTTGTTTGTCGCGTCTGGGTTAATCTGTTGAACATTCTCAATGGTTGGCGAATATGTTTACTATTTAAGCCATATCCAGTGAATATAACCAAAGTATTTCGATTTCACAACATTCGATAGATATCGGTTCGAAGAATTAAACTATATTTACTCGTTTATAAATTTGAACCATACGTTTAACATACAATTGGAATGTTGCTGTTTTATTTATACAACTTCCAACCAAATATTAGAAATAAAACTTTGACAATCCACTAGTTTCAAACTTGTTTTACGAAATGTTGGCCAAGTCAATAATTTAAACAAGTTTCGTTATGTGTGATCAAACTAATTTAATATGTTACACAAGATATTAAAATGTGGCAAAAAGTTTTACTTTTTAAACAAACTAAGGGTCAGTATACAAACATTCGTTGATTGTTTTAAACAAGTTAGTATTGCGGCTTAATTGCGCTTCAATGATGGTTCAATATTTGCGAAGAGATGTGTGTTATTGCTGCCTTAAATGGGCGGATAATGAACAATGGAATCTCGTGTAAGTAATACGGCCATATACTGTACGTGTCAATGTGTAACAGGTTTTACCAAATTGTGCAATTAAAAGCTATTAAATGTGCAGCAAAACTTTCACAAATTAGCAACCACCCATAAATTAGTTCGACATACCCGTTGTGTAAACTATAGTAGGGTGGGGAGACGGGACACATTAAGCAGATAATATCCAAATACTCTGATCGTGTTTTAAACGCTTATCACCGGTCTGTGGGAGTCGGGGGGATAAGCTTTTATAGTTCTTTCAATGTTCTTTGTTTGCTACCAAGTGGGACGAGAAAATAGAATGAAATGGTGTACTATCTTCCCCATCCTACTATATATGCTTTATATAAAGGTTTTATTGCAATCGGAAATATATAGGACCCAAGCGTTCAGGGATTTTAAAACGAACCTCTTATTTGAAACGTATAACGTTTGTTTCACTGTTGTTTTTAAAATCAAATTATTTTTTTTTATAAATCATAGGCACGTGATGGTATTACCAATATATTTGAAGTTTTATAAACGTGTTTTGATTTTCTTGCACCGTGTAATAGTTACTTGGTAATTGTATCAATACAGTTGTTTATCTTAAACATTTTATAGCAGCTCCTGTGTTCAGTGAAATTCTGATGCTTGTCCGCCGTTTTTCATTCTTGTGGTAACGCATCAGTATTTGTTGGCTTCTCAGCCGCATACGATCGAGTGAGGAACGCTTCCTCATAAATTAGCGACAAGTTTCCATGCACCATTCCCATGCTGGGTCATTTCCTATGTAATTTAATCTAGCGATTTCGAAACCGCTGCGGTGGTAGTGTAAAGTACTCAGCTTATTTATTGCGAATTAGAGTATGAATGCTATAGCAACTCTAACATAGTATAATTTCAAAACAAGAAAAGTCATTCTAGAATCGTATTAGTATTGCGAACTTTAATAAATAAAGTTCTAATAATATATTCCCCTTAACACTAACGCGATTTACATTAATACTGTTACTCAAGTTTATAATGGTTTTAGCACTAAGGTAAATGTCGTGTCGCCAAAACACCGCCATTTTGTATAATCCTTGTATAACAATATCCATGATTTAAACAAATGTATTATAATCACACAATATCTATGTTTTAGGAAACTGCCGATATGTAATTAAAACGTTAACCTGAATAATAGTATTTCACCTTTATTAAATGGCTGGCGATCGAAAAACCAGTTCGGATAATCATGTCGTTGGTATGAATAAAGTGGCCCTGGCGCGGCAGAATGTACGGGCCCTGGTGGTCCACCATAGCTACCATTGCTGTATTGAATTGACGTTGATGTGTATGGCGATTGATGGATACCAGTATGTCCTTCATAAATCCTAGAAGGTCTAGGATAGGTGTTTGGGTAAATACCAGCTGGGTGATGAGGTTGAACTGCTTGAATGGGTGTAGGTATAAGAGGTCGATTAATGGCTGATAACCGTCCTGGCGAATCGCAATGCTGGTCTATTGATGGAGACAAGGAAGGAATGTAGTTGTTACCCAACGGCTGTTCTTTTCTGATAGGACTGGAAACGTAGGTGGAAGTTGTCGGTTGCATGTTATGTATTAATGTATGTCCATCGTTTATAGACACGTGTTCTGGAATACATGGAACATGTGATGCCATTAGATCGCCTTGATTGTTCATCAAAGAATTGATTCCATTGTTTGGTGATGCAGAGTTAATAGTTGACATCGCGTGATCTGGTTCGCATACATTATTTTGTGGTGTCATAGAACCGGATTCTTCGTTTGTAGAAGGTGGTGTGGGTCCAAGAATATTGTCTATATAAAAAGGCGTTGGTTGATGAGTTGAGAATGCACTAGTGGAAGACATTCCGTTAGTGGCGGACGAGTATGTTGCAGGTGCAGGATTTTCAAATTGCATCATATTATACCTGAATTTCAATTAAAACGGAACATTTAGACAATCAAAACGTTGCTTCCCTGAAATTTAAAGCATACCCAATGAACATATGATGCTTAAACGGCTCACTTCGGCATTTTTCTTTAAGTCATTAAAATAGTAAGGTGTTTCTTCTGTAACTTTCTTTTATGGCTTTACTATTTAATCTTTGCAATTTAAATTTAAATCTCGTATCAAGGGTTTAATACGATTATAAAATATGCTTCCAATTCCTCGAGTAACTAATCAAATGTACCATTTCAATCGTTTCACTGTCACTAAAAAATAAACAAAATGATGTATAATCTATATATTAAAAAACCTCAGCTTTAAAACTCGGAGTAAGAAAATTACATTTTGTGCCAGGAAGCCTGGGCATATGCTGCTGAATCTGTCGCGTGGATCACACTGGTCTCTAAACTGGAACTGTTGGCGAGAAAAAGAGACGCGCAGGCTGTTGGTTGGATTACAGCGGACGCTGACGTAACAGTCGGTTTGGGATCGACGTTGGTTACATGTTTGCACAATGGCTGAATTGGTGCTATAGAGGGCCAGTTTCTGCCTTATACAGACGGCACGTATTACATCCTGTGAATGCAATAGGATTTGTATTGGTCTATTTTCATGTGGATGACTCTAAGTTATAATATAAACAACACTTTAATAACAATTTATGTATATCAATTTTAGCATAAATACCGCAGGTCTATTTTCCACCGAGGGGTAATATTTTAAATTTTATTCTATTTAAAAAACAATTTAACTCACAGTATTTTTTTATAACGGTCAATATTCCTTGACCTGTTCCTTGTTTTGCATGTGGTGTTTATTTTACAAAGTACAAAGTAACAAAACCTATTGATCTTTGGTTTGATACAACAGTTTGCTTCTTTGTTTGTTCAGATAGTTCAAACCGATACTCTTGATGTCTTGAATACGTGTATATAAAGTATCCATATAAGCATTTCCGAACAGTGCTTATAAAAAAGTGATGAGAGCGCGGGACATTTGACTCGTATTTTAAACATGTCAAGTCGCTACTGTTCAGACGTTTATAGCCGGGGTTCGTTGTCGATTTTAGAGGTTTCAACTTTGTTTGATCTGAAAAAGTATCGATGTTGTTACAAGCAATACTAGGTACCATCATCGGCGCTTTTTTGATGGCACTTCAACAAAGAACCTGTATTCGTACAATCATTTTGGGGTCTTATGTAAGTGCGTTATAAAAACAGTACTAATCGTAGAGCAATAGCTTTAATACACCGCATTTTTAAGATACAAACGCTTTTTATTTAAAATATGAGGTTTTAGATCGTTGATTTATTTTTCTAACCTTTAAATGTGCATCGTAAAAAATATATTATTAATACACTTGTTTCAAAGTATATATCAGCTTACATAACACCGCATTCCGCGGCAATGATCAAATCTGGACTTTGTTTTCAAAAACGTACCATTGTACAACTTGTAACTGAAGTGGCAACTTGTGACCTAATTAGCTATCATCTAAACGATTGTGGTTCGCAATAATTGCCTCGCTCTACGTTTTCGAACGAAAAGTATAAACGCTGACGCGTTAATTGGCTACTTCACCAACGCGTGCTTCACATTATTTGTTTCTTTTTTCGATGCGCTTTTTATTTATTTTAGCGTTTTAGTATGATTTCCAATGAATAGTATCAAATAAACTATATATTTATGATTCAATTAGCTTCAATATGCAATACTGCGTCGTTACACGTGGTCATTAGTCAAACTGTTTGACTTACAATTGATTTACATTTATTAAACTGCAAATATTATTAACAGAAGTCGATTGCGCCACCCAACGACACTTGATCCAAAAACGGCAGTGAAATAAAATTTATTCGGTTTCTTTGATCACGATAAAAATAACAAAGAACAGGAGAGTTTACAAAAGTGAAAAGACGGGTGGTAACGGTAAAACAACAGCAAAACACATATATTGATAAAACAGAAAAAGAAATTACGTTTTGGATAAAAAGAGTTACTGTTACACCTTATGCACAATACGATGTAAATAGGGACACTCAAGCATACTTTCCTATATGTCAAAAACAAAATAGATGACGATATTTAGGTGATATCACGAATTTGTACTGTCTTTATTTGATAACACAAATATATAGTAGCATGGAGGTAGATGTAGGGAGCCGCGACTATTTTTTCATTTTCTTTTTACGAACCCACATTTAATGACAATCAGAGTAACAATTTTTAAAAGAATAACAGAAGTATTCAACAGTATTATCACGACTGTATAAAACGCGCCTCAAAACCAAAAACTGTTTTTTAAAAATAACAAAATATATTATAGAGTAAACATTATTTTTTGAACAGTTGAAAAATGCGCTTGCTAAATTCGTGTGGGAACGATTAAACTGGTTTCATTGATTCATAAAAAAACTTTGGATATTTCATGCAGTTTGATTTTGTCTCATGAAACTAGTTTTAGTTTTGTAAAAAAAAACGAGATATAAACATGAGAAAATAGGCAGGGGTCAATATTACTTCAATTTACTATTTCCAACATGTATAGTCAGGTGTACTAGTTTATGCTTTTGGTTTTTATATCTTTTCATTTTATTTTATGTTGTCCATGACTGTTTTTTTTATACAATAAGACTTTCTTGTAGCAAAACAAACTGTATGGTCGAAAAAGTTCTGTTGTCTATAAAAAGACTGTCGCCAAACGTTATCTTGTTAGGGAAAATATGGAACGCATCACGATTCAAGGTGGCTGTACACAGAATGCGTACTGCGTTAACGTGCGTAAATTGCATCCAAAAACGGACCGACAGATTATGTACGCAAACGGGACGAATTGGAATAGCATTGCGTTAAACGAACGTTTGCAAGTTTCGGACTTTACGCCTTCTGTGTAAAGACACCGTCGGAAGCCGTCGGACCGAATTTTTACGTGCGTATACGCATACGGACGGAAACGGACCGAAACGGATTCTGTGTACAGCCACCTTCAACCTTGCGCTGAGCAATGTAGTACTATACTGCCATCTGCCGTTTAGTATAATGTCCTGTTGTTCATAAATGTGTCGCTTAACGTTTTTTATTTTCTTTTATTGCAACATATATAAAGCAGCACGGTGATGACAGAAACACTACATTAACAAATGTAACGAAAACGATTGTAGCGAACAGACGTTACTTAAAGTTAACGCAGTTCCGCTTTAGTTTATATTGTATTGTAATAACTTATTATGTTTTAATGCAACAGCTTTTTCATTAGCCCTGCTGCGGTTCATTGCACAGATGAACATTTCTATTCTTGGCTTCAAGGTTTGAATCCGATATTTGTATATAACAAATCTGGCAAGTACAAGCATGTAGTTATTATTTATTACCAAATCATTATGTATTACCTATTATATATTTCAATATATATTATTTATTGCCAAATCGTGCTTTGTTTTAATGAAAATAAAGAACCTATGAGAATAAAAAAAAGTCTTGGCAGCGGTGAGATTTGAACCCACGCCATCGAAATGACTGGTGCCTTAAAACAGCGCCTTAGACCACTCGGCCACGCTACCCACAAGACTGGCCCCAGAGTATATATTATTTATTACCAAATCATGTTTTATTTTTATGAAAATGAAAAAAAACAATACTTGGCAGCGGTGGGATTCGAACCCAAAAACCAGCGCCTTATGCCACTCGGCCACGCTACCCATAAGACTTGTCCCAGAGTATAGCAGGGTGGGGGGAGATGGAAACTTTGTCAGACGATACTCTTTTAATTTTCTTTTTACGGACCACCACCATTTAATGATAACCAGGAAAATAAGGTTACAGAATTTTTCGACAGTATTATCACGACCTTATAAAACGCCCGTCAAAGCTGATTACTGTTTTTAAATATTAAAAAAAATATGTAAAATAGAAACAGTATAGGCTACTTTGAACAGGTCAAAAAATGCGAAATAGTAAGGTGCCATTTTTTAATGCTTGCTAAATCATAGTAAAGCCAATGATTTTTTTAGTTTACGTGTGCGAACGATTAAACTAGTTTCATAGCTTCATAAAACAACCTTATGAATATATCGTACAGTTTGAGTTTGTCTCATAAAACTAGTTTTAGTTTTGTGAAAAAACACTGAGATATAAGCATAAAAAAACAGGCAGGGGTCAATATGACTTTAATTTGAGAAAAAAACAAAAAAATATCAGTTTAACGGTATGTATATAAAGTTTACATGGCAAAGAAACTAGCACAGCCTGTTAAAATCGGTAGGTTAACGACAAGTTGTAGAATAGTGCTAATGTAAATATATTTCAATTTAGAGTCCCATCTTCCCCCACATTGTAGTTTTGTATGTTTTCATTGCCAAACTTTGAAAGATTTGCTTTTAATTTAGTAGTTTATACTTCAAGGGGTTTTCAACTATAAGATACTGATATAATAAAAAGATAATATTTTGAAAATATATTCGAAATTTGGTCATTTGCACTTGGTGATAATTTATAAGAAGTGGCTTGTGCCAAAAACAGAGTAGTAATACCCAATTTGTAGCAAAAATAAAACTTTATCAATAGTTATAGTCATTTTTCTGTTAATACAAATTCATATACGTTTGTAGGATACAATATACGGATCGCTAAATAAATACTCGTGTGTTTTATTAAATTGGTGTCAAGTAATAAAGGAATGATAGTACTAATTCGTCGTACGTCGTAACCCGAAAACCGTTATCTATTTTGATTTTGGAAATATTTTTCAACATGTGCTTAAAGGTGTCCTATCTTCCCCCATTGTACTATACCTATCTAAGTTTTTTTCACATAACTAGTTTAATGGAACAAAGTCAAACTGTACGAAACATTTTAAAATAATTTATTAAACTTCTATTTTATAAGATACTAGATTGATGATTCAATATGAGGAACGTAATTTCGGTTATAATAGGACTCAGCGAGCATTCAAAATTACAATCTTGGTTTAAGGATCTCCTACTTAGGTTTTATGGGCATACTCAAGAGGCATACCAACAAAAGTTCAAAATTTATTAGGCGGAGTTGCTAAATATTCTTTAAAAGTACCACTAAAGTTTCAAAATACCAAAAAGCTTTTAAAAAAATGGCGTGAAATTAAAAAGTTGTATGGCGAACTCACACTCAACTTAGATTGGTAGCTTCTGCTGCAAAAATGTTACATCTCGTGTCGTATTTTTTTCAGCTCTCAATAACACCGCAATAACATGTTAAAAACTGTTATTGCGGTGTTTCGATAAAAGGAACACTTTCGATAAAAGGAACATGGTGATATTTATTTAAAAAGAGGGAAAAAATGGCTTAACTGCGATTTTAGGATATTTTGGCGAACCTAACCTGTTATATAGGCTATTATGTTACTCATGTGCGAGTTTACTTAATATACATTATTGAGTAGGCCATGACGCGCTTAAACTTGTAGAAGAAATAAATTAAACTCTACAAATATATTAGATAGTACTTTAAGCTAAATCCACCGTTACATTTATTGCTGTTTAAAACGGTACCGATTTCGAGTTACTGTCACTTACATATTTTAGCGGTAACGTAACTGGTGCATCTTGATTGTGCACAGCCAATCTCTTACAATGGAAAATGCCGTGCTGCATATTTTCTTTTGGCGATGTCTTGGAAGCGGCTAAAGATTTTTATTTCACAGACGCATAAATACTTTTAGCCTAATATTTGTCAAATATTTATTATCTACAAACGTTGCTTTAACGCAAATAATTTTCAAAGTAAAAGTCCGCTATATCGGTCTGTGTTAACTTTGGTGTATTTTATTTTCTCGATTTTAAATGACGCCCGTATACTTAATAGCCACCTGCTGGTAAAGCTGCAGTGCATAAAAATCGTTTCTAAAAATCAATAAAATCCTATCAAATACAGTTAACCAATATGCATCCAAATTTTATGATTGATTTATGATACATACCAAATACTAAAGTATTAACCGCAATCACGCTTTTAACCTGTTACGATAGTATTTATGATTTAATAGAGTATTTATATAGCTCGAGCCATGGCCTACTCGAACATATGTTTCAGTAGGCCATGCTCGAACATAAGAAATTCAGATATAGGAACCTGTTTGTTCGTCATCGCACAGCATTTTCTTTTTGTCATCACACGAGGAAAAGTGTAGAAATGTTTATTTTCAACGGCTTTATGCCTAAACTTCCCACTCACGAATCAACTTTCAAATATATATTCACTCGGTAATATTGCATATAGTTTTTAATATTATGTAATTGATAAAATAAATATGCACAGACTATACGAACTAGATTATTATTCAAAGCAGAAAAGTCTAATTTTATTAAAACTTCGCCCAAAATCCTTGTTGCATTAGTTTAGCCGGTCTTAAATATCCTTATTCTCGAGTAGGTGTGTAAAAGATGGCAAATTTTGAGGGAGAATGGCACTGTGTTAGTGATCGGCAGAAGCGGTGAGATGTTCTCACTGGCGTTTTCGTTATCGCGACCCGTTTCGGTTTATTCCATTACAATAGACCGACATGTCGACGAACGATCATCATGCCAACATTTAAAATACAACTTTAGGTATTTTCCATTGGATTTAGAGCTTACAAAGACCAGATTGTGTTACCTAGTGTTCAACTATATTCAAATGCAATTAAATGCACTGCCAACAGCGTGTTTATAAACACTATTCGGTGCTTCTATGGGATGCGTGAGCAATCTATATGTGAAGTATAATAAATCTTCGTGTAGTAAAATTGTTGTCAATATAAATTTGTAAACATTTTTTTTTTGGTTACGAATTTACCAAAACGTAATGTGGTTAAAGCTACTAAAATTTGCAGGAGATTTGCTATGTTTCTTATATTAAAATTGGAGATAATGGGCATTGTTTCTGTGACCGGACACTGAAAACAACAACAAAATGAGAAACGCGCCGAAAGCTCGAAGATAATAAGCAAACAAACGATGAACTTTTCACCCTAGAGTGAAGACCGGACAAGTGCTCTTGTCCGAGCGCGGACATTGCTGTTTTTACAAGATGAATAAAAGAAACAAAAAACTCTCGTGTGCGTGGAGAAACAAGGAGAGAATAGAAACGAAAAAGTGTGAAAGAAATAGGGGAGCTTGCGTTTGTATAAAACGAGGTGCTGGACGGGTTAGAAACTTCTCTGCCACAGATTGTAAAAGGCAACAAACCATATTTAGTATGTTTCGCTTTGAAAGAAATAGTGTTTGCATTTTGGACCAGTGTTATATTGTATTGCTTTATACTAGTAGGTAAAGAAAAAACTAAAAAATTACTATTACATCGATGCAAACATTGGCTAAATATGAAGTTGGGGTGTTGCGTTTAATCTTTGCTAGTACAGTATTGTGGTTTACTAGGTTGTTTAGACTTTAGGTAAAATTAAAGTTAAAACAAAAATTGTAGCAGCAACACACGAAGGATCTGCACAGCTCGTTAATAGGTATGTGTAATTATTTTTACTGATAAAATTAGCATTTAAGAGTAGCCGCTGCGGCATTGGTATTCTGTTTCTATTTTTATATTTAGTCATTTTGATAGTAATTCAACATCAATTAAATTAACGTACCATTATTATTATTCCTACCAATGTTTACCTAAAATTCAAGCAGATACATTTGTAATTAACCATATAATGTTTTTACGTTTATTATTCGATTTACACGCGTATTTGAAGGACTAAAAATGAAGTTTGCTTCAATTTAGGAATCTCATTGTACGTCGATATAGCTTTGCGAATTTGGGTAAAAAGCGTTACACAACAACGGCTTATTAGAACCTTATTTACTGCCAAGACTATTAAATACTCTTTTGTTAGAAAGGTGTAAGATGAATTCGTACATGAAATACCCGGTTCATGCTTCAAACTCAAATTCCTATACCAACCACATCACCCCGCAAGGCCCATTCCCTACGTCTCATGCCAATAAGCCAACTGTGTTACCACATGAAACATCTGCATACGGAATATACAGAACTGTTGAATCCATCCGAAATCACAATGAATCGACAGTAACGCCACAAAATGAAGGTAGTCCTGGCAGAAGCTCCCGAGAGAACTCTCCAACAGGACCTGTTGGTACAACTGTACATTCAACAGATAATTCACCCTATGCATATTCACCTGCTTGCTTAAACTATAACACAAGTACTCCCTACTGCAACCAACTTGTGGGGGCCGATTTAAACTATGTACACCAAAGTTATTCAATCAATGAATCGTACCCAACCTCCAATCCCTTATATACGAGCACCTTTTCAAACAATTCGTTATATTCCCAATACAACCCATGCATTTTGGGTCCAAATGTTTCTCGAGATGAAACGAACGACTCGGTCATTAATTCTTGCGGCGTCCAAGATCGCATTTCTCCGCCAAATTCCGCGTATGATACTCCTACTGCGAGCCCTCAATGTACCAACACACTGCCGAGTAACACTTACGATTGGATGAAGATAAAGAGAAACCCACCGAAAAGCAGTAAGTTGTAAAGTTTAACACAGACTTAACGATAGGACTACGCACACTCCTATTAATTTTCAGTTTTAAGCGAGCTCCGCCATTTTGTTACAGTTTAAGGTGACACGAGAAAGCAAGTGCGAAGCTGTATTTCATATTAAAAAAGATCATACTGCTATTCCCAAAAGAAACACGCAATTATCGTCACATAGATTTCGTTTTCTTGATTAAGGCTTAATTAGTAAGTAAATGAGCAATTATTTCGGAGATTTGGAAAGATCGATTACAAATCAACATTGTACATGGTATTCACGTTCGGTTCACTCAAAACAACCGATCGTCAATTTATAGTATAGAAATAGTTTAAATAAAAAATTGTTACTTAAGTTTAATGTTCAAACATAAAACATTCCTTTAACAAATGTTTTGGACCACCCATCGTCACATAACTAACTTCATTTATCATCGTCAAATGATATTTTGCCAGGGTCGCATTTATATACCTTTCGCGATGTTTTATGGTAAAGTTCAGTTCGTTTTAGCCTTTTCATGACCCCAATGTTCGCATTTTGGTCGACCGTTTCTCTCTATCAGATCCCGCGTGACATCATAATAGAGAAAGTAGTGAAATAAAAGACAGATTGAGTAGTTACTTGCTTTATTTATTGGCGCATCGTAGGTTCGCCTCATTGCGCGTATTTTACGAGGCGGGTAGTGACTATTATCATATTTTATCTAAGGTATTTATACGCGTCATTATAGAAAATATTTTGAATTTATAAATTTAGGCCGTGACATGCTTTAACAACTTTTTGTACGGTTAAAACTAATCGCAATATATAAAGTCCTAATAGTAGGGTTGTGACACCTTTTCATTCGATTTTATCGTCACATTTAAACAAAAAATATTCAAAAAATATATAAAACCGTATCCTCACGAGACTACTATAGACCGGTGTTAATTGTTTTAAACACGATCCGAAAATGTGGACATTATGTACCGAAGGTGTTCCGTCTTCTCCCATAGTACTTGATATCAATGCCTAATAAGGCTATGTGTCCACTATTTGTTTTTGAATTTTGTGCCCAACGTTTTGCTAATGCAGCAGTCATTGTGCTTATCTTGGTTTAAAAGGTAATCGTTCCGCATAATTAGCATGTTGCTTTAGTAAAGGAGATATGGTCACGTGGTGTGTCGATCACCGTTTTTCGACTTTCTGTTTATAAAATACATTACAACATCACCAATACTATACCACCAAAAGGAACACGCTATTACGCTTAAAAATACAAGTTTCGTATAGAGTAGGTTACGATGAGATGGTCTATGTTTTCATTCTCTATTATAATCCCATTTAGTATTAAACAACGAATATTTTTGGGTTTATATAATCGTATCTTCGCGACCTTGAAAGCGCGTGATTATTTGTTTAAAACACGGTTAGAAAAAAATATGGAATTTTATGTGCAAATGGTACCCTACTATATCTATATTTGGCATTAAAATTGCGTGGTCAAAGGGAACGTTGTCGTTTCAATGGTCCCTTTATCCGTCATGTGAATGATATCGAAACGCCGCGGGGTAGATGCTGGGTTCATGAACTCTCTGTCCTTTCGCTCACACTATATCTTTGCGGCGTTGGGCGTATCGATACCACGGTAAATATGTACACATCGTCGTGTCCTTGTCTACCAGTCATCCGTAAAATCGACCCAAAACCACAAAAAATTCTACGGGTTTTCCGCTGCCCGACACGAACGGCTATGCGTTACTTTCAGCTAAAGTACTCTTTTAACATGTATTGCTCTTTATTGCTGTTATTAGATTTATAAAACTTGTTTCCAAATAAGAATTATAGTGTGGTTATCTGTGCAGCACAATGTGCTTATATACGACGCCAGGTTAGAACACCTTGAACTGGAGTATAGATGCTAAATTTCTCGAATAAAAGCAATGCACATTGAAAACAGATTTTACCTAAAATATATAAAATTAAGCCGAGTATATTTGTACTAACGTTGCTATGTTGCGTCTTGTTCAAGCAACAAGATATTGCCGCTTAATGCACTGGGAAACCGTGGAACATCAAGTACGGTAACCATTAAGACGAATAGCGCACAGCACGCGTATTTCTATTTATCATTAGCGTGTAATATTGGAGTTATAATTACGGAATGCAGATTACAATATCTGTTTTGCTCCCATGGCCTCGATCAATTGCATTGTGTCCTCATTTGTCAACTGAAGCATTGCAATTGGCATTATTATTCCATTATCGAAACAAAAGCTGGCGTTACGCGTGGTTGGTCCACGGAGACCAATCTCAGTCACGCGTTTGGGTGTCGCTTTTCGTCACTTCGATTTTTAAACAAAATGTGAGATATCGTTCACCATCTGACAATTTTTATATTGTAAACCAACATTGATCATTCGAAAAAATCTTTTATCGTTTTTTAACTTTTTCAAAAAGAAGCGTTTCATAGCTTTAAATAAAATGCACTGGAATTAATTTAATATAAAAAATTGTATGAATACATCTGTCCAGCATTAACAGTTTATTCGTGCATTAACAAAATGGTAGAATGTGAAAGATGTGACATTTAAGGACATATTTCCCAATATTTAAAAAAATAAAATAGATGATGGTTTTCGGGTGATGCTACGAATTAATACTATCATTCCCTTATTACAACTCAAAAACCGATTAAAACACACGAGGAGTTATTTAGCGATTCACACAACAGATGTAATTTTACCAGCTTGAAAACAAACAGGGTGAGACGGGGCAGTTTAAAATCATTGTTAATTTTGATTAATAAGTTAACTTGTTATTAGGAATACACGTAAATGACACGAAATACTATTAAATGCTCTGAAAATTAAGTTTAAACATTCTTCTCCTTGCTCTCTAATGCTATAGTTTTTAGCAGGTTACCCAAACCCAGAGCCATAGAAATACCGAGTAGTCCAACCCATTGTTACGTAAAACACAAATTGAACGGCAATTTGGGTCCAAAATAACACAGTAGGTATAGGGAAAATGTATGTTTTTCGGTAAATTACAGAAAAACTTGGGCCTAAAAACAAATTTAAAGGTTGAAAAATGTAAAAAACATGTGTTATTTGTTTTCTGTGTCAAAAAAAGTCAAAAAATAGAATTAGAAGCGGTTGATTTGCGACATTTTAGTCATTTAATGCGGCTAAATTTATACTTTTTTTCTAAAAAATGTTTGGTAAGGTAAATAGAAGCTGTTTTACACCTTCCCACAATAGGAAAACACAAACAAAACTTAACAAGTTCGTTTAAATCCATTGTCAAAGTCACCACTTTTGCTCTATTTTGGACACACATAGACGGCAGTTGGACTACTCGGTGTTTATACGACTCTGCCCAAACCTACATTATATTATTTTATGAAAATTGGTTTTGTTTAAACAATAATGAGTATTGTTCGAACATCAATTAATGAATACTATATTCTAGAAATGCATATGAACTTGAAAAAGCAGAAAATTGATAATAATTATCAATGAAGTTTACCTTTCTGCTACATTTGGATATTGCTACGTTATATTTAACACAAGCCACTTTTCATATTTTACCTCCAACAAGTGCCCGTGACTAAATTTCTAATATACTTTTCATAAAAGTTTTTAATTAACCTGTATAATATATTTCTTTCCATGCAGCTGTTAGTTTACCTATCTAAATTAACGAGCACTACTAGTTTATTTGCCACGTAAACATTATATATAAAACAAAATACAAAACTTCGGAGACCTACAAAAGTTCGGAAGCTTTTAATATGGTTTAGCGAGCATTTTTAAAGAACAAATACTTTAATATTATGATTTTTTCAGCCATCGAAAAAAGCTTTCTTGAACACCGAATTGTTTTTAGTGAGGAAGAGTCATCGGCATTGCGCGCGCTTTATATAGATTTTAGATTGTATTGTAGAATAATCCTGTAAAATTATTTGTGTTAACCCGTAAAACATGAGTACCGGGAAAAGGTTTTTCCATCTTACCTCACCGTACTATATAATAGGTTCGTAATTAGTAAATATTAACCTACATACACTAACAATGTTTTGTGTCTGTTTTAGTATATTTTTCACAAAACAAAATGGTGGAGTACACCTACGGAGTAACTGGAAATAACGGCAGAACAAATTTCACTACAAAACAGCTTACCGAGCTTGAAAAAGAGTTTCACTTCAATAAGTACTTAACAAGAGCCAGGAGGGTTGAAATAGCAGCAGCATTGCGCCTTAATGAAACCCAGGTAACTCTATTTTGATGTAAACACGTACGAAAAAGACAATGGATCAAACTAAGTTTTTTTTTTAAACAAGAAGCATGTATGAAATTAAATTTAATCAATTGTTCTATAGCCTATGTTTTCCAAGTAAGATATGCTTGTTTTTTATTTTCACCGAGAAAAATAGAGAAGTTTTTTCTACGTGTGTTGGCAATACTATGGTTGCTTTATCTCACACGGTGGGATTTAATCAATAAAGCCTCCTGGGTTAGAAACGGCTATTTGTTCGCTTAAATAGAATCGTAGATCTTGAATGCTTACTTGGCAAATAAACCGGTTAGCAATCCATTACTGTCTGCTTACTTTGTCCGCCTACGGCTTCTGTTTTCTGGTCAACCCAATTTTATTTATACAAGTGCAGTCACTAAAAGAAAATCTTATCCCTACATTTTGTTTACCCAAAATATAATGATTAATTTTTATTGACCAAGACAAAGCAATTAAACAGTTTTGTTTGGAAGGTAAAAATATGGTTTCAAAATCGTCGTATGAAGCAGAAGAAAAGGGACAAAGAAGCAGAAAAGTTAAACGGAAATAAAATGTCACAAAGCAAAAGCGAAACGCTTCATGGCTTGAAACAAACTTCTACATCTTCATCAACTAATCCCATGTACCTCGCATCGTCATCATCAAACAAAAGCACTGGCGTCACAAACTACAATTCCTTAATGTTAAGTCATCAGTTCCAAAAACCTGCCGCAGAGGCGGACATGAATATAGTCACGTGACCTTGACATCAATTACCAGCAAGGTAGTCAACCCAACAGCGAGTAACGTCACACAATATACGTCCTCGTTTTGCGCATCATTGTAGATGACCAAGAAAGCGCATAAACTACACGCAGTCATTTTATTTTATCTTTTAAAACACCCGTGAAACAAAATATAAAAAAAGTCTAAGTATTTGGATTCGGTTTCATATATGTACAATATTCGTAAGCATTCTGTTTATTACAATGTAGTTATATTTTAACGCCTGTTACAATTTGGATAACGCTTTATTTTAAAATCAACAACACACACAAGCCTCTCTCTCTATATATATATGTTGCACAGATGTGTAACGTTCCTTCGTTTTACCTCATTTTGTACATATAGTCGATATTTCGCAAAAATGTATATTACACTTGTTGTATCTGTAATTTATAAAATGAACTTATTCTTACGTAAACGGGTTTTCCGATTGATTTGCATGGTAAAGAAAACATTCATAAATCAACTTTAGGGTTTGTCAATGATAATATTAAAAAATAAAGCAATTCTACGTTAAATAACTGTCGAAACGCGAAATTTACTGCAACAATGTTGCACTTAAGCGCTTCCTTTTAAGCTATCAATGCAGGACGTGACTGAAGCGATAATGCAGAGAGCTGCGCTTCCCCATGCAAGGTAGTAACTGTATCCGAAATTCGTGACGCCGCCTTGCACTGTTGTCTGATTAATATAACCAACAGTAAAAACTGCTCCACCAACGACCATTCCAGCAACTGAAACAATATTTCCCATTTATTTTTTAAATTAAGGTAAATAGGTATTTGTCAATTTACTCACTTACCTGCAATCGCGTAAATGACGCTGGCAGACAGACCAAAATTCTTTTTGTTGTTTTTCATAAAGACAATAAAAAAAATTAGCCCACAGACAATAGAAACAATGCCGATCAAGAGCAATATTGATGTCACAAAACTCATCTTATCATCGCCTAAAAATATTTCCGTTTGTTATTGATTGGAAAATTTAACTTGAATTACTTACCTAAAACGTTAGAGCATGTTTGGATGCTTAATGTTCCATTACAAGACAAAAACACCCCCCTTCCATCGTCCAACCATCCTGGTGTTGCAACAGCAACTATGGAGATTATGAGAGCAAATATTGCAACTACCAGCGATAGAACGGCGATTGCGCGCATAGCTAAGTTAGTTTAAAAGAGTAAGATATGCGATAACCTCTAAATCAAAAACAATAAAACATTAAAGTTTAATATATCGCTCGTTAAACCGGTTCTGGCACAAACATGCGTCTTCAACGTTCTGTTTTAGAACAATAAAACCGGGCGTTTTCTAGTATGCTTTCGAACACGAAATGCGGAAATACGTAAAACAATAATTTATTTCCTACTGCTAAACAACAGTGTCAGTTTTCATTTATTTATTAAATTACATCCTTCTTGATAGACGAATGAAAAAACAAGAAAGAGCTGCAAAAAAAGAAAAAAAATTGGACATTTAGGCAAGCAAACAAATAGGCATGTTGATTACAGAATAACAAAATAAATGGGACTAATGACAGAAGGATAACCTTAAATTTGGTCAACTAGAGCACCTTAAATAGTGTCATTTAAAGAAAACATAACAAAGAGTTAAAATATTTAAACATATAAGTTTAAAATCAAAAAAGATCGAATAGAAGAATTCTCCCATTTACTCCCGCATAAGCACTTGTTTAACCAGTCAAAAACTTAGTTTTTCAGCCAACCAAACTTTGAATTTTTTTTTCTGTGACATTGTGGAAATTAAAAAAGGACAATTTTATATTTTTTTTAACAAAAATGTCCAATAAGGTAAGTATATCCTAATTTAAACCTTTCAACAAAAGGAAACCAACAACAATATCTAACGAGTTCGATTAAACACATTGCGTTCATAAATTGAAATTGACAACACATATCAAAGTATTTAACACGTAACTTTGAACACCATATATATTACACCTGTAGGTTGACGTATGGTTGAACCAATAGCCTCCTAGAAAAAGTCTTGGGTGGAACTGGTTTGTCTATCACAACATTTCGAACCCTTAGTCGGGCCAGACTAGATTCCGATATGTCTCTACAGTCCTTCACATGTAGTAGGTGTAGTTTCTTGCAGTATTCACCTATTTTCCTGAAACGATTGCCATTAAATATTTATTAACAACAGAAATGTAAAACCTCCTTTTTTGTTTGTGTGGTTTTTAGATGTTTTTGTACCATGTGTGGATTAGAGGAAATACAAATTCAAAATGAAGTAAACTTAACCCTTAAAAATCCTCCATGAGATTTTATCAAAAAGTTAACTTTCACTATAATGTCATCAGCTTAGCACAAATTGAAAAAGTTTGTCTCCGAAAGGTTTAACTGTGACACATAAGTATAAAGGTAAACACGCCAAACTTGTTATTCCAAAAATAACTATCTATCTTCAAAGATGACCTATAGCATATTCCGAAGTAAGAATGTAGTTAAAATTACCCAATAGAAGTGTTGGTTATTCGCCAACATCCAGAAACCTTTAGTGTCGTCAGATGTTTACAATTAAGTGCCAGTGAGTCTATTGAACGATCTGTGATTGGATATACATTCACCAACGCAAGTTTTTTTAATTTTGTACATTTTGCAGCCATTGTAATTATGCAGTCATCATCCAGCGACCAGCAACCACTTGCATCCACATCAATCAGATTCTGATTACTTGAAATAACAACTTTGAAAGTATCCTACATGTAAAAATACATTATTGAAGTAACAATACTTGAATAAACTGTTAACACAAAGTATTAGGTAAATGTATAAAGGAAAAAAACATCGATGCAATTGACTATGAAAAAACATAAGTTCATAAGTGGCACGGTGGAACTTAAACACTAGTTGCGGCACCAGCACACATTAATTTGATATTTAAATATTTAATTTAAAACTAAAGTAATGGTTTAGTCGTGACCAGGTTTCAATATCATTTTAAACTTTAGCAGAACATATTTCAGTGTAAACAATAAAAGATGTTATCTTGAAGCCTTCATGTGAGGGTTGTAGCAATTGACACGCTGAGCACCGGGCATGTTAGTAGCTTTCTGTCGGACAGTTGTTTGTTGTTCTTATTATTTGCAAAACTTTTTCACACATCTCAATTTTGTCATATCTTGATTAAAATCAAAGTGTAATATAAGTTCATAAATTTTCAAACATATTTCTTTTTCAACTGAACATAACTATTCACCCTTTATTGTACTAACTTAATCAGAAAATAGGGTTTCTTAGACATACCTATTCCAGACTGCTAAATCGGCCGGGGTGCAATGTGTGGGATTTTCTATAGAAAAAAATTCACTCAACTTTTATTGTTTCTAGTTTCTAAAATACTAAAGAAAATTCAAATTTTATGTCTGATTTGGTATAATGAATGCTTCTTCTTCAAAACTATATAAAAAAATTGTAAAGCATAGAAATCATAGTGTTTTAATTTTTCGATTTAACATAGCTTCATAATATGCTGACCCAACACTTTTTTCTTATTAGTTAATTTTTTGCACTTTTTTATATTACAAGGTTTATTATGTATCACTAGTACTTACTGTGCCATTTTTTTATAAAAAGTCATTTTTTCGTGTTTAACATTAGGTTTGAAAATATGATGAATCAGCATAATCTGGTATGTACCTAGCATAGGTTCAATCAAAAAATTAAAATATAATGAAGTCTGTGTTTTACATTTTTTTTATATATTCTTGAAGAAGAAGCATTCAATATACCAAATCAGAAATAAAATTTGAATTTTCTTTATTCTTTTAGAAATTAGAAACAATTAAAGTGGAGTGATTTTTTGGAACTGATATATCGGTAGACGTCTAAGAGGGCCATGTTGGCTCTTTGACGATTTTCACCTTCAGCTCATGTTCAGTCGTCAAGCCTATTGACCGTTTGTATGCATATTTCGGGGTCGTAGTTCCAGGCATTTCTGGCATTTGTCTTGTTTGTTGTAGCAAGTGCAAGTTGTCAAAGATGCTGTTGGTATTTTAAATTTACCTTTAAGGAATTCTAAATCTTTTCTAGACAACAATGTTTGATGAATATTGATCTTTAATGCTATAAAACATATTTTTCATGTAATGCTTCAAGAAAAACCCCAAAGGTTTTGAATTTCGTATATTTTTGGTAACAATGGTTTGCAGGGCCATAACACATAAGTATACGAATTATGTTTTATCATTGTTACAAGTGTAGCATTTAAGTCCATGTATATATACGTACATTTTAGGCTGTTTGAGACTAAATATGAACGTCTGCTTTAAGATTAAGTTATTTTTGACCAATTAACTTGTTGCCCTATTATTATCAGCAGTTTCTGGCAATTTCATTTATACTTTATCCCAAGATTACTATTTTACAGTGTTTTTGCTACTGTTGCTGCTGAAAGAAAACAGACAATGGTTCAGATGATGATTTAGTGTCTGATTTTTACTCATAACTATGATGTTGTAAGGTTTTGTTTCATCCAATTCCTAATCTTCTGGGTCTGACGAATAGTAAAGATAAAGATAAGGAAACATTGGGTGGCAAATACTAAATAGTAATAATTCACTTCCACACGAATGGAAAAACAATGATACATCACTGTTTCTTGCATTCACATTGCTTACTGTTGTATAATTCGCAAATTTCATCTGTAATTCATGACTTGGACCAAAATTAATGCGGCACCTAAATGTTAACTATATATATCTTAGAGATGAGGTGAGATACAAACCATTTGACTTTGGTAAAGTCCAATAGCTAGGGTCCAATAATGGTTTTATCCGCATTATCTGAGAGCCGAGACATTAGCTAAAAACCTGTTAATCAAGATCGAGTGCAGATAAAAGTCGGCGCACCACTATTGACCACATGCCACCAAAGGTTTACTCAACTTTTACACCATTATAGAATCCAGAATTACAAAGTTGGCAGATTAAAATGTAGTATTGTCGAGTAGCTGTCTTGTTACGAATATGTATAAATCGTGATGGTTTTGCACAAAAACATGTTCGGTTTTGGTCAGAAGAAACCGTTAATCAAAATCGCACAAAACACATGATTTCCGAAAACCATAGATTCCTTAAAATAAGTACTGAAACCTTCAATGTCCAAGGTTTGTAACTTGAGTCCGAAGGGTTAACTTGAGTTCTGGACTAAAATGACTTCCAGAGAAGCTAGAGACACAATCATGGTATCCATATTAGAGTACCTGAGGATGGCGAGTTCAATAGCGTTACTTTTAACACTATCCGAGGTCATTTTCAAGGTCAGAAATTATATTTTACAGTCAAATTACTGAATTTTAACCACTTTTTAGTTTGTATCGCTTTTAGAAGTTGTATAGCTGGCGATTTTATGGGGTCTCTGTGTTGTTACTGATTTTGGGGACAATAGGCTATGAATGTCGTTGCAGTTGCTTTGGTTGCAGAGGTGACTAGTATGGGACGCCCTATGTGAATGTCATATCCTTCCTAAAAGATCCTGGATGGGAAGAGATGAACATTGGCAATGCCAAATGCGAAAGAAAGATTTCACCTGTAAAGGGGTATCAGTTCGAGTTGGTGGCAGCAAACTACCCAAAGCACTGCCCATAATACTGCCTGAAGTACAAAATCAGCTTTAAACCAGGTGAACTCAGCCTGAAGCCCAACACAACCATCTACGTCAGAAAAAAAAGCTGAAAGCTTAAAAGGTGCAGGCAGCTGAAGAGGCCGCCGACAAGAACCAAGATTTTGACCACTTTTGCGCTCAAATTAACACTGTAACCAAGAAAAAGAATTCAAAGGGTTGTTCACTTGTTGTAAATGAAAGAACTGCTTGACCACATGTCCAGTAACATCGGTTTTTGACAGGTACAGGCGTTACTGGTCATTTACGGCATTAAAGCTGGTGTAATATTAGCTAATTTGAGCACAAAAGTGTTTAAAATCTTGGGTCTTGCCTGTCGCCTCTTCAGCTGCCCGCACCTTTTTAGGTCTTGCTTCTGATGTAGTTGGTGGCATTGGCCTTTAAGCTGGTTCTTCAAGTTGTTTGCCGCCCCCTACTAACACCACATGGGTCATAGTTTTCTACAAAAGCAACATATTTGGAGTTCCCAATTAAGAACATGTAGACTAAGTGATGACCAACCACTTTTTATCTATAATAACTTGCAGTATCTTGAATACAGGTATTAATTTTGATTAATACTGATCATTTCACATGTTTCGGTATAGTGTCGAATATCGGTAAAATATCGGTAAAAACTAAAAATATCGGTATCGGTGGAAAAAATTAATATCGGTCGGTCTCTAGTCTCTAGGTTTTCTAGAAGTCATTTCAACCCAGGACTTAAGTTAACCCATTAAATTCCGGCGCCGTGGCTCAGTGGTTCAGGCGCCTGCATCGAAACCAAAGTGTCCCCGGTTCGATGCTCGGCAGCGGTACTAACACTGATCGGCGTATGTGTCCTTGGGCAAGACACTTAACGGACATTGCTCCAACCCAGCGGTCACTAATGGGTTGTCCAAATTGTAAGCCATATCAATTAAAAATCATACACAAAGTTGAAAAGTATATGGTAACTCGTAAGCACACGAGGATAAACAATGGTGCCAACAATACGCGTCTGACTGCGATGCGGTGTCGCGGCACCGCTCGCAAGAAGGACTTAAATGGGCTTTCCGGGTGTTGGGGTAATGGGCCAAATCTGGCCTAAATCCCAGGTCCTTGACAAGGACCTCACCCATAAAGAATAAAAAAAAAAAAAAAAAAAAAAAAAGAATAACCCATTAAATTCCCACACAATGGAATCTTCAGAGCAACAATTGATCATTTAGGAATTTTAAATCTGATATCAGCAGTTGTCTCACATTCGTTTATATATTAATATTGAAATGTGTTGTATTGATAAGTATGGAGTAATTATATGGTAATGTAATGTTAAATCTATTTTTGTAAGAATTTTTTAAGGAGAAATTTCTTCTATAATTGATAAATTTACTCCAGGAAATGTTGCAACCCAATTCTCAGGGTAGGCTTGCATACCCAGCACAATATATATAGACGGCCCTGAATACGACAAATTACAAATGATCTGTTTGCTTAAATTGAATATTTTATATATATTTACCTTGTCTATCCAATGGCAGCCATGAATCGAAAGTCTTGTAAGAAATTGGCAGTACGAAGCAAGAGTGTGCAGCGAACGATTGGTAAGCCGTGAGCAGTTAGTAATATCAACATTCTTTAACATTGGGCATCTGCAGACCTGTTTTTAAAAAATATACATAAAAGTTTTGTTATTAAAATATGTATATATACAACAAGAGAGCAAAGCTTTAATGTGTGCGCATGTATTAAAATATTTAGCACAATAGTTATTAGCCCTATTACGACAATGGATGGCAAAAGATAATTTTGATTTACACCGACCACAAACAAACGTTACTCTGACGATCGCCGTTATTCGTTTTTGGAGCTACGTAAGTAAAAGTATGTATAAAATTTTTGAGGGTGGTATTTAAACACCAAACAGCCCCTCTAGATCCGCCACTGGTGTGACGCATTATCACGTCAGAATGATTAAGTTGGCAAGACCTGGCAACGAATTACAGCACTGCACATACCCAAAGTATTTGGGAATATGGTGAGTCTAATGTCATTTGCTATATGCAATAACTATACGATTATAATGTATTACTGTACTATAATACTTCACTTTGAGATTATTCGCCCTAATTTTTTACAATTTCGCGTTTGCAATATTATTGCCGCGAAAATAATTTGCTAAAATAATTTTTTTCGCCTTTTACTGCAATTTATTACCAACGGTTTTTCCAAATGCAGCGGCAAAACCATTGGCAATTGCCGATTGCCTGCCTGAGTCTCCAGTGCTGGTTAATTTTAAACACTTTCATAATACAAAATAAAGCTGACACTCTCTTTGCGAACTAACGATACTTTAATGCGCTTAGGTGAAAAGGCAAATATCAAACCTGCTTTCAAGCAGCTGTAGACTAGATAATCGAGAGGACAATCGCTATTATAACACAAATTTTCAACAGGTGAATAGCTATTATGTCGTAATCAATTGCCAGGTTAAACAATCGCAATTATGATGCAAGAATCCAAGTGTGAATCCCTACTATTACTTAATAAACCTGCTGCTTGGCTAAGGAAGACATCGTGAATATAAAACAGCAATACTTCTGGTTCAGATCTAGGTTGATTATTACGCCTTATATCGTTAAGAATATGTTGTAGCAATAAAACATTGTTTGTTTATCTGAATTCAAATGTATAGGCCGCAAGAGAAGACGCGTTTTATGAATTCTAATGTTGCAAGATGCAGAAACCATATAAAAAATGATAGGGATGTGCCGAGCCGAGCCCGAACTCATAAGCTCATCCCCGAGTGCTCCTTTTTCGACACTTAACACTCGGCTGAAAATTGGGCATGGTACCTAGCCTTATGCTACTGCCATTAGAGCGAAAAATACTAAAAATGAAAAAAGTAAAGCTTTCTCTTTAATTATTTTTCGTTCGTTGTGAATTTTCTCTCTCGCAAGCAGCGAATCGCAACGTTAGCGAATTTGCCCATATCAAATTACAGCCGGTGTCGAACTACAGCACGTATCGAGCGCCCAATGTTTCCATATTCGATTTAAAATAAAAAGCGAAAAACTTTTGAACTTTTTTATAATGAATTAAAAAAAAAAACTGCTGTAACAGTTATAAACAATTTTTAATTAAATATAGTAAAGTGGGGTAATAAAAAAATAATGGGCTAATTGGGGTAAGAAAGGACAACCCCATAACCCGCTAAAAAAAATATTTTATCACAAACACAGCCCTGGAGACTCACGTCGGTAATTGCCTTGGACAAACCGTCGGCAGTTTATTGCCGACGATGTAGTAAAAAACTCAAAAAAAAATTTTTTTAAACAAAATATAATCACAGCAATATATTGCAGACGCGAAATTGCAAAAATTACAGGCGATAAAAGCTAAAAGTGAGGTAATATAATACATATAGTAGTCGTATATACCAAATAAAGTCAGGCGCACCGATTTCCTAACGCACCTGCGCGTTGACTATGACGTCATTAACGTCCTTGTATACGTGCGGCGCATAGGTTTTTTTCGGCAGAAATTGGTAACACGACTTTTCTCACAGCTGTGTGTAAAATAAATGTAATTTGCGGTAATAAATAGCCTAAATATGTTCCAGAAGTAGCACTGCTGTATATTTAGGATGTTTTCCTCAGCCAAGCGGCATGTTTAATACGAAATAGTAAGGATTCACACGTGGATTTATTGCACCATAATAGCGATTGTTTGACCTGGCAATTGATTACGACATAATAGCAATTCACACGCTGATTATTTGCGTCATAATAACGATTGTCCCTTTGATTATTTAGCCAGCAGGAGCTTGAAAACAGGTTGGGTATTTGCCTTTTTACGTATGCGATCAAGTAAAGGATTGATACTTTTGCAATAAATACTTTGACCTGGGCTATGAAGCAGACGATGTTGGTAATGTTTCGTGAATTTGGTGTTAGCAATAGGAATGTGTTGAAGTTGTAAAAGCTCAGGTTTGCCGTGCGCCGAGATTCAACAAAAAGCTCAGCACGAACTTATGGCGTCATTAAGGAGAAAGGCGTTCGAAAATATGTTTCTTTTTGGACGAAAAGCGTCGCTAATTAAAATCATTTAGAACACGTGGGTTGCCGTGAAAGAGAAGACGTAATGCAGCACTCTGTATTTTTTCAATATAAAGTTTAGGAATTTATGTTTTTTTATTAAAAATCAGTCTAATCAGATACGAAACATTGGGCGCTTGTGTTATATGATACCGACTGTAATTCGAGACGGGCAAATTCGCGCTGACGTTGCGATTCGTGACATCACGCCCGGCCACGCATCTTTTAAATCCTCGGCATATTGCCGACGTACTTTTATACAAGTCTCCAGGGCTGCAAACAGCTTTTGTGGGTAAAAAGGACATTTATTTGGCTTATTTTTTTCCTAACTGTTATTCAAATTACTAAGTTAAACAAAAACTTGACAAAAAAAACGTTTTATGGGGTTTGTAAAAGAAGCATTCATTACACCAAATCTGAAATAAAATTTGGCTTCTTCAGTAGAAACTAGAAACGGTCAAAGTTCAGGCGTATGAGAATGCATTCCTATTTAGCTCAAAAGCGTCGCTAATCAAAATAATACAAGGCACATGATTTTAAAGACGTTTCGTAATTTTTAGTATTGGAAATTGTAAAATTCATATAAAAAATATTTAATTAAAAACTATTTATAACTGATGCAGCCAGTGTGGCAACCAGCGCGTTCAAAAAGAATAT
This sequence comes from Ciona robusta, assembly GCF_009617815.1. Taxonomy (NCBI): domain Eukaryota; kingdom Metazoa; phylum Chordata; class Ascidiacea; order Phlebobranchia; family Cionidae; genus Ciona; species Ciona robusta. The sequence continues at coordinate 6,101,157 of NC_143235.1, forward strand.
GTCATGCAGATATTTACGTCCAGTCAACGTTATCTCTGACGCGATACAAACGCTTTAGATAGTGTTCTTGCAGACTAATATATCTATTCTACTTTATGCGGTAAATTAAGAAACGTCTTTTTAATAAATGAAACATTGGTGTAAGTTTTACGCATGTCCATCGTGGATAATGTAACGATTATTTACGTCAGAATAACTTTGATAAACCATTCCGATTGTTACATTACAAACGAGATTGTTATAAAACAATCGTGTTTTGTTCACTTCCATATGATCTGTAGTTTTTGTATAATTTTTGTTTCTGATGATTAGTTCAAAAAAATGCAGGTAAATTGCAATTATGTGAATTTTAATTGCTGTAAATATAATAGCGAAGAGCGACGCTATTAGTAAACTAGAACCAACAGAGATTGTAATATAATATTAAAAAGTATCGTCCCGGTCGAGCTTGGATAGAAGCCAAATAACATTGTTTGTTGCCACCGCACAAAACCAGAGTTTCATTACGTCATTTTTCACGAGAATAAATTCACGACGATTGCTTCGCTTGTTACGTGTGGAATGTATGCTACCGTACGTGTCTCCCTTTATTTCCTTCGCTGGTGCAGAGCGTAAAAAATGCGACGCTCATACATGATGTTTCGATCTCGTGGTTGGTTGGGCAGTGAGCACATTCTTCCCGATTATTATTTATTATATTATGAAATGTCATAATTAATAGTTATGTTGTAATAGGACAAGTAACGTAACAACTGAATGAAAAAATGTTCCAACTCCTAGGGAAAGAATGTAATATTTAAACCCATTATAAAGATACGGAAACATCTCGTGTAATTCGACATCAGCTATAATTTGATACCATCAAATTAGCTGACGTTGCGATTCGTTACTTGCGAGAGAGCAAATTCACAAGAACGAAAAATAATTGAATAGAAAGCTACGCTGACTAGTCTCGTTATCTTTTAGTAGCTTCACTTTTTTCGGTTTTAATATTTTTTCGCTGTCGTGTGCAACATTATAGCAATAGCATAAGGCTCGTCGCTCGGCCCAGATTTCAATTTTTTTCCATTGAAACCGATAATTGACACTCTAAGTCTAACAAAACATATGAAAAAATCAGTATTAATTAAAATTAATAACTCACGATGTTACAAGTTTTAATAAAGAAAAAATGGTTGTTCTGCATGTTCTCATTAGGTAACATTGTATGTTTGCTTGTCTTAAATAATGCATGTGGACGTTAAAATACAACGCACATAAAGGCTAAACTACAACGCATGTAAAGGCGAAACTACGACGCACGTAAGTTAACGGCTAAACAAGACGCCCGGGAAGGCAAAACTAACACAAATAAAGAACAAGTAGGACGCACGTCGGTTCGCACAAATTATTTTATATATCAGTGTATCATCCTCGCGTTTTGACCGATACCAACTATCGGTAAAACGTAAATATTGTCTGACCTCTAGTTGTCAACACCCCCAAATATTGACCAAGTGTCCGCCATTACTTTGATGGTACCATTAGGTAACATAGGGCCATCTCTATCCATATACAAATTTTCATTTTTGGTTGGCATGCCCATTTAAGTGTTTACTTTTTCACCATTGTCATTTGGTAAAGAAAACCTGCTTGACGACAAATAAGAACTAAAGTAACAGCACCAATGTACCAAAACTAAATTTTAACACATGGGACTATACAGAGAAGACGGAAAACTTTTTCTGCTAGGTGTCGGTAATTATTTAAATTAAAAAATACGGAAAAACGAACAAAACAGCACTACAAAGTGTTAATAAGTGTAAAACAAATTAATTAAATAATAAAATTAGCTTTCTAAATACATAAAACACTAGTAAGAACATATTTCCCACATTAGGTTGGTTATATACGTTCTTACGTTGTGTTCACTGTTGTCGAGTCTGTGGTGTAGCGGTATGCGTGCGGTGGTAAACTCTCTTTGTTTCATTTTTATCGGGTTCGACTCCCGCACAGTGGAATATTTTTTTATATTTTTTTTCAAGTTTTTTTTTGTTTGGCGAGTTTGGGGTTAGGGGTTATCGGTTAGGGGTTATCGGTTAGGGGTTAGTGGTAGGGGTTAGTGTTAGGGGTTTATATCTTATGTGTATAAACTGTGAAACTAACTGCTCCCCATAGAATAGAGAAACGAATTTGTCATCGCCTCGTAGCGGAAAAAAAATTTTCCGTATTCTCTGTATAGCCCTACGTATTTTTTATTCTGTGAAGTTCTAAACTTACCACGGATAAAAACAAATTGTCATCAAGCCAATGTTTTGAATTGTTAAGATTTAACTCTTGCAAAATGTTGTTTTTTTTAGTCATAAGTAGAAAAGCTTCTGGGGTAACATCACAACTGTGCTGTAAAGCAACAAATGTAATTAGAAAGGATTGGTTACTGTTGCAAGTTAAAGAAATAAATAATTAAATAAAGTTTAGATTTAAACAAATATTAAACAATCTTACCTCAGCTAACTGCAGCTTTCGGCAAGTCATAAAATATTCATCCACCGTTGTTTGGTACTTTTTGGATACTTCCCTTAATAAGAAAACCTCTTTTATAGATAAAAAATCCAAAATCTTTGGAAACAAGACATCATGAAACGGCAGAGCTAGCAACATATCCATAATTACCACTCAAATTTACAAACAGTTTGAATAAGAGTAAATTATTATTGATCTGAAGTTGACAAATAACGTTAATGTTAAAGCATAGCCATAGTTTAATTATAGACATCTTAACAATAGGATGTCTATGATTATTGTTAAGATGTCTATGGTTTAATCATAGTACTCTAAAACAGTAGTACACAGAAATAAAAAAGAGTAGAACGCGCAACTGCTCAAAACCGTGATATATTCTTTTTTTTATTCACGTGACCGCCAACTCCGTCCCCATTTCCCTTCGTCTCCATTGTAAAAGATAGGCGCATAGTATTTTTGGAAGGTTTTAGCTGTTTATTTTAAAAACTACACCAACTATTCAAGTTTGTTAGGCTAGTTTAGTTATTTGGTAGGTTAACGCTTACAGTTTACCACTTGTTTAGGAAATTTAATTATTTAAAAAAATTAATTAAAAATTTCAAACAAACGGTTTTTTAGAAATATATATATATTAGAAAATAGTTTTTTTAAACAATAACTTTAAATTAAGTCAAAAAACGAAGAAAAACTACACAAAACGTCATCGACTCCATTGACTACAATAGTAAACGGGAACGACCCGCAAAAGAGAGAGAGTGTATCGTGCTCTCTCCTTTGCCGACATAGGAGATGCGCGTTCTATTCTTTTTTATTTCTGTGCAGTAGTAGGACAAGTTGGACAACGAGACAATCGTCACGCATGAGTGACTAGGATATGATTTTAGAAGCGCCATTATACTGTCGTCTTATTGTAATATATTGTATCAGCGTTGGTTATAGTAATGTCTTGCTAATTTTTTTGTAGTGAGTTACGTAATAAATCTCGAAATGATTGATATTGCAGAGTTGCGTAGTGAGGTTTTAGTTATGGAATATCGCTTGCTTCTGAAGAGAATCTTTTTTATATACAGTGTAATTCTAATAATATTTACCGGTATATGAGACAGGAAGAGTGACTGACTGGCAAACCAACCAATTAAGAATAAACGAGTTTAAGAAAAGTTATTATTGTATAATATGTGATTGTTGGTTAATACCAAGAAAATGTAGTTCCCTGAGTCATTTGTAAGCTGTTCCTGCACCAATTTAAGCAATCGCAAGTATAATTTATTGTGTTCAGTAATGTTTATATAAGTTTCAGTTTTGGATACAAAAAAGTATATAGCGAATATCAAAACATTTTGTATTTATTAGGATAATTAAATAGAAATAAGGTGAATTATATAGCGATGGCAGAAAATTATTGGGAGAGTATTTCTGAGGATGCGATACAACAACTAGTTTTGACGGATTTTGTTGAGGAAGAAAGTGCAACTGTGACAGAATGTAGCGATGTCATGCAAGCAGGGCCTAATGATATTGTACAGTTAGTGGAAGCTGGTTTGTCTCTGACATCTGCCGGGGAAACTTTAATTGCTGAGTGGTTGACGCTGTACCGACAAACCCATCAGTCAGCCAAGTTGTTGGAACGATATCCAAAGGTGTGCCTTTCTGCAAAAGAGTATTTTAAAAATCAACTGACAAATGCACATGCTGCTAAGTTTTTAATTAATATAATTGAAGTGATCACAAAACCATCAACACTACCAGTAAATGAACCTACACAAGGATGTATCACCCAACATGAAAATGACATAATTGAGTATCTCGGAGGTTATTTATTAAAAAAGGCAATTGGCAAATATAAAAATAATAACATTGTACAGCGTATGCAAACGAATAAGCCCTTTGGAAATCTAGTGGCAGTAATGGAAAAAAGAGTAGGAGCACTTAAATATCCATCAGAAGAACTTATGTATTTATTACAAAAAGTATACCTATATGTCACTCAAGAAATAAGTAAAAATCATGGTGAAATAGATTTTAATTTTGTAAGTAAAAATGTGATAAAATCAAACTATTTCTTGTATTTAATAGACCATTTAAAATCATTGTGTGAAGAACATGAATTGAATTCCAATAATGTTGAATGTGTGGTTACATATATGGTGCAATTATTTATAAGGTTACTTTCTTACACTTATGCCAAAAAACTGTTAGATGACATGTTAAAAACTTCATCTAAACAGTCCGCTGGTTTAAGAGGTGATTTAAAAAAAAAGCTAAGGCAACTTAATAAATAATAGCGTATATAATATATATATTATGTAAATCAGGTTTTTGTATGGAACCTTTTTTGTCGAACAGTTGTTGATGTTGTTTGACAGTTTGAGTGATTCTTTTTTTTCCATACATTTAAATTTTCCTTCGTTTTTGTATTGTGTATTTCATTTATAGTTTTACTGTACCTTTCTTTTTTTCAATGCAAAAAAACTAAATATATTTGTAAAGTGTATTACTTGTCTTAATTTTACAATTTCAATCGGTGGCTTCCCAGTCCCCCCCAGACAACTGTTTGGGTATTAGCCCCTCAAGGGGGAGGGTATCACCTGTACCACCAGCAGGCTCACTGTGGCTGGTTTGGTTTAACATGTAAGAACAAATTATAAACATGTGCAAACGAACTAGATTGCCCGTTGGAAATCTAGTGGCAGTAATGGAAAAAAGAGTATTGAAACAATTTATGTTTCATTTACTGCACCTTTCTTTTTTTTCGTGGAACATCTGCATCACACACAGTTGTCCAGGAATTAATGGTTCCGTGAGTGGTGTTGCCACCTTTGATTTTTTTGATAATTTTTCTTTGTGTGATGTGCTGCAATCCATATGCAACTTGACTAACATCTGGATTGGCTGACCTTCTACCAAGTTGTCGCTAAGCAGTTTAAATAATAACTTATGAGTGAGCAGTCATTTTATGCAAAACACTAAATCAAAACTTAATAAAAAGTGATACTTACAAGATTCCCAAAAAATGATTCAAGGACATCCTGGGTAAATGGCACACATATTTTAATTTAGTGCATTGGAGGAGCTGTCTACTTAAACCAATTAAATTTCTTGATGTGAAAACCAATCCCTCCAATGTAGGATGTGCCATCAGCCTTTTCTTTTCCATTGGATGGTTCATTTTAACATCTTGCTGCTCAGTATAGCGCCCCAGTTATATTTCGCCACTAGCCTTTGTGGAACACCGCATACTCAACAAAAAATTTGTTAACATTGTGTGATGTTCAGCTTCGGTTGGGACTTTTATAAAAGAAGGTCTTCTTACAGTGAAGATACTTCGGGTTTCATTCGTTCGTTTACCCAAGTGGTACGACCAGTTGCAGCCAGGAACAGCGCAGTGGGTAGCAGGCATTTTTGAAAAGTTTATATAAAAGTTGCTTAGCTTATATAAATATCAATCCACTATTTAATAAAGCATTTTAATTAAAACATAACATTTAACAAAAGCTTTTATCATAGCATTTTGCCGAATTCACTTACCAGGTAATTTTGTACAAACCAAATAAATATTCACGATACACACAGCTCAATTGATTCGATCAGAAACAAAACCGCCTTAACCTAGCCACTCATGCGTGACCAAAAATTACGTCATTAAAGAACAAACAAACAATTGCCAAGCGTTGTCCTACTAGTGTTTAGAGTACTATGGTTTAATAATACAAGGGATCAAAGATTTAATGCGTGAGCACGTCCTAAACTAATAATTACCATAGCATTAAGTACCCCCTTAAGGCGGGTTCACACTACGGGCGATAAAAGCGCTGCCGATCAAAGAACATAGAAATCACTGATATCTATGTTCTTTGCTGTCGATGGGAGAGAGCGATTGAAAAAAAAACCAGGAAGGGAAAATCATCTCCACGGTTTAATTTACAGCGAAACAGTTAACGCGAAAATTGTTACTTTTCGCGCCAAACCCGTTCATCGGTAGCGATCATCGACAGAGTAGAAGCTGTTTCTAATCGATTTTCTGTCGCTCGTATCGCTAGCGATGGAGGAAGTGAGGTCAAAAAATCGCCAGACTCTTTCGAATCGCCAGCCATCGGCGCTAGTGTGAACCCGCCTTTATACCACAGCGGCCGACTGAACTCGATCGAAAACTTTTATTGCATCCCCACTTTAATGGAAATAGATTTTAGTCGTAAATCGATGCGAGTTCTTTCCCAGACAGTATAAGCGCTGTCTCCAAAAACCTGATTACCTGATCTATTGCCCTAATGGTTATGGCGCACGCTTTGGTGGCCTAATGTCCGGTTCGATTCCGCCTGCCGTAACATTTATTTTGGATTTATTTTCCTTTAATACGAGGTATAGGATACTCGAATACTGTGTTACCAACGAGTTCCCGATGCATGGCAGTTTACTTGACTCGCAAGCGTTAAGTCATTGTTTATTCAATAACTGGACAGTTTTATACACTATGGTTTATAAAACTAAGCTTAGTTAAAATCAATGTATCGAATACACTCGATTAACCAATGTTAAAGTACATTTTAAATAGGAAATGGCGCCATAAACAAACAAAGTAGTAATCGTTAATTACTTGTTAATTATGCGGTTTTCTATTCTGAAAACTTGGTCTAAAATTATAAATATATATTATGATTTGATTTCAATACGTCCACCATGTCCACTATGCCACTATGTCCACTATGTCAACCATATTTTTGTAATGAACATAGCGGACAAAGTAAATGTTGTGGATATAGCGGACATATTGAACATAGCAGACACTAACTAAAGGGTCCCAAATGTCACAAATACCCGTGATCTTGTTTTTGACTTTTTTCGAAACAGAAAACAAATTACCGTTGTGTTTTAGACTTTCAAACCTTTAAATTTCAAACCTTTAAAAGTCCAAGCTTTACCTCAATTTTCTTTTTTACGTAACATTTTATTGGCTGTAGGAGATTGTTTTATTGGGATATTGCAAAAATAGACAGTAGGTATACCCAGAATCTGGATTCTTCAGCTACATTGCAAAGTAGATTAAGTCAAATTGATTTCTTTAAATTCAATAAAAAAAATATATATACGTCCGGTTCGTTTTGTATGAAATACATTTGTTTTGTGTTTTCTATGGATGTATAATTTTTCTGTGGCATCTTTATAGATCGCAATAATTAACACTTTGACTAAAACGCATAATTATACGTGTTTTACAAACCGACTTCCAGCTAACATGTTATAATGTCGCAAGCCCTATTTTTTATTAAATCGAAGCCACTGCTGTTATATTGCATATAATTTTAAACCTATTTGGGGTTGAGACATTATATTTTGACAAAGAATATTAAAGTTTGACAAAGAATATATAAAAAAGTTTATGTATATTAGCTTATTGCACACATGCATCAGTATTTTGGATACTATAACAAATAAAGAAGCATTGTATGAAATACAGTTCTATGTTCAATAAATTGTATCTGTCTCGCCAACATTTATAAAAGTTAGCAGATCATAAAGTCACACGATATGTTTAACCAGGTGACCTGGTTCAACTCACAAATGTAAAAAATATTTGCATGAATTAGTTCACTATGAAACTCATTTGTGTATAACAAAAAGTAAAACATGTTATTGTATGATCCCAACAACTTTAGTATTGCACATATTAAAACGGTGATTTAGGATTGGCATCGTGATTCCCATTTCTACAAAATCTGGGGTAACGTGATTAACAAGCATTTACGATCACAGCTTAAAACATAAACAAACTTTATTGAATAGTATGATTAGAGTATGAATGAATGAATAAATGAATGAATGAAATTTATTTCGTCTTTTCGGTCCTGATAGCGAAGAACAAGAGAGTTGACAAAGGCGAAAAAACAGGCAGTAACAGTAAAACAACAATTGTTAAAGCACGCTTATTGATAAAAAAGATAGAAATATTGTTTTGGATAAAGGGCGTGACCGTTGAATGAATGAATGAAATTTATTTTGTCTCTTCGGTCACGATAACGAAGAACAAGAGAGTTGACAAAAAGCGAAAAGAAGGGTAGTAACGGTAAAACAACAGTAGTTAAAACACGCTTATTGATAAAAAAAAAGAAATAATGTTTTGGATAAAAGGCGTGACCGTTACACCCTACATACAATACAATGTAAAAATTTTGTTAAGAACATTTAATTAAACATATTAAGGTTCTAATTGGAAGAAAAGTGTGCGTAAGAACACAACCCGTACAATGAGGAGAGTCGGCCTTAAAGAAGATTGATCCAAAGATTGGAGCATGATGGAAAAACAAAACCCCCGAAAAGAAATTCCACCAAAGTTAACAGTAAACAGTTTCGAGTTCACACTTATGTAAGATTTAGAACGAGTGCATTACACTAATACACATCACAGTTTAAAGAACTTGGGATAAAAAAGAAAATAAAAAAGAAAAGTGGGCAGCAAGTTTAATGTCGGGTTAGTTGCGAGTTGTTGCTTGAATCATGACCATCGTCGCTGTAGATCAATCTTTATGATGCCTGGAGCTCAGGTTAGTGAAGAAGGGTTCTTCCTGGTGTTGGTTAAAAACCTGCAATTTTAAGGTACTTGGGGTAGTAAACCTGTTAGAGGGATAGGAAGAATAAGATAAAAAAAGAAAAGGAATATGTAAATGAAATTTTATAAGAGAATTGCATAAATAGAGAAGAGATACATCAACATACTCGAATCAATGAAATATTGAAATATGTACAGAACTGAGTGACATGCAGATGGAAGTGTGCTATATAATAATGATAATAATGTGAGCTATACACAAAGCGGTACACACTATAGACGATACAATGTGAAAATTAAATAAACAACATTTAATTAAACATATTAAAGTTCTAATTGGAAAAAAGTGTGCGTAAGGACACAACCCGTACATAGGGGGGAGTCGGCTTTAAAGAAGATTGATCCAAAGATTGGAGCGTGATGAAAAAATAAAACCCCCAAAAAGAAATTCCCCCAAAGTTTACAATAAACAGTTTCGAGTGCACACTTATGTAGGATTTAGAAAACAAGTGCATTACATTAATATGCATCACGGTATAAATAAACATTGGAATAAAAAACAAACAAAAAAACAATCATAATGACAAATAAATAAAAAAACAAATGGAAAATGGCCAGCAAGTAAAATTTCGGGTTTGTCGCAAATTGTTTGAATTTGTATTTATTATCCCTTTTCCTACAACGGTCGACTGAGCTCGATCAAAAAAATAACTTAGAAATAACGAACAAAGCGGGTTTCAGTCGCCATTGGTGACTGTGGAGCAGTAGATAGAATGCATTTATTCGTGTATTATAACTCATTAAACTTAAGACTTATAAGGATTGAAAGCATATGTGTAAATACGCTTAGTACTCCTGTACTATGTGTTGACATGTTAACTTACATTAGTTAACCTTGTCGTCGCTTAAAGACCCTTTTTTGTGAATTTGGATATACTGTAATCACGTTATATTATAGGTACTGTTAGAAGGTATACCTTAATATTATAATATTATTCAACTGTGGCGGCTGCATTATGATTTATTGCGAGCGGTAAACTAAAAGAGCGGAGAAACGAGAAACGCGGTTTTTATATCGTAGATAACCATAGGAAAAATGCACCCGTTTACCTTCGGCGCACACACGCTAAATGTGCGGTTTTAAATCTGAAAATTTAGTCTAAAAACTATAAATACATATTACGATTTGATTTTAATTAATGGATTTAAGAATAAATCCTGTAATTAGGAATTGAGATTGGTGCGAAAAAAAGTCGCGCAAAAAAACAACAAGAAAAACTATTCGACGAAACAGCATCTATATGACCACTACCGTGCTCAAAAAAAAATGATTTCAATTAAGGGTTAAAAAACTAAGAATTGAGATAAGTGCGGAAAAATCGCCGGAAAAACAACCACAACAACATCAAGTACAACTGTTTGACGAAAAAGGTTCTATGTATGACCACTACGTGCTCAACAAGAACAATTGTTCGATGAAAAGGGATCTATATGACCACTACCGTGCACAAAAACAAGTACGAATTCGGCAGGACCATGGCGCAAGCAATACTAACTTTTGTTAGGACCAACGTCCATTAGTCTTGGCCTGACATTTTTTTAGGGCGGAATTGTAAACGGAAACTGTCTGAATACAAACCATTTTTAAAATACTTTGCAAAGCGAAATAAACAACATAAACAAAAGACTGCCAGTGACGTCATTTTGATGAGAAGTGTTTTCACTTTTTATTAAATCTAAGAGATATACTCATTCTACTAGAATCCGTCTTACTTGTGCATTTAAAAGTTACAGATTTCCTAAGCACTTTGTGGCTAAAAAGCCGCGGTATTCGGTAATAATGTTGACTCCGTTTGAAAAATTGTTACAATAGGGAAACGATTTTATAATTTTTAGAGATACCTTCACCCTACTAGGACCCGTTGTGCTTTTGCATTTAAAAGTTTTTAATTTTTCAGCAGGACGATATAATCATCGTATAAATAGGTGTACGATCTAGAATCTACCTAGAGAGAAGAAATACATTACGAATTTAAACTTCATTTATTCCTATTCAGTTTTTTTCAAGCCCAATGCACACTGCCGTCGTTAACGCCTTCTGATCCGACGCCGACAGGTCGTTACGTATGCTAATGCAGACTGCGTCAGAGCATACGTGGAGAAGTGAAATTTCGAGACTCTACCGACGCGAGAAATGCTTTGTACCAATGTGTACCGTTGGTTCAGTCCAACTCGATCGCTAAATCCGACCCGTAAACCACTAGTCTGAGCGGATTGAGGATCGGTCGGCTTCAATCCGATCCGCCTTTTTCTCTTCGCCGAAAACGAGAGTAGCGGATCGATGAGTCGGATTCGGATCCGACTTAAACCTCCATGTAAACAGGGTAACTGTAACTGTAACTGTTAACATTCTATATGCACTTTAATTGTTCACTTCTTCAATACCACTTAGTGCTTTTTCACTGCCAGTATGCTGATATACTTGAGCCCTGTTTAGTTTTTCAGTTTTTCAAATGTTTGAATTTTATAACTCATTATTTTTCAGTGTTGGTAGTGTTTTTATACTTGTACCTAAGTTTTTTGTATGGTTACTTTTATTTTATACGTACACATGTTTTATTTTCAGTACTTTTATATGTAAACAGTTTTCAGTTTCAGTACTTGTGTTTTGACACAAAAATAAAAAGTAAAACTAAATGTTATGTTATGATTATTTGCAAGTAGCAGTGTCTGGTTTGACATATTAAGCTGAATATGTACAAAATAATCAGTTCAAAACAATAAACCAATAAATTAGATGTCATTGGTCTTGAATACACAATACGTAACCGCAAACTGGCCGTCGGAATCGGAAGCAATGTGTATGTCCATCGTTAACAATCAAAAACGTCGGTTCAACGCATCAGGGAGCAGTCGGTTAAGGTTTAGGGATTTCCTATCGTATCGTTTGGCAGTGTGCACCCGGCTTCACTTAAACTATAATATCTTTTTACTACTTGGTGTTCAATAAACAAATAGGCTAGTTTGTAACAAACTTTTTTTAAATCGTAAACGTGAACTTGTTTCGTTTCCGAGGCATAAAGAAGTTAATTGATTGAGTTAGCTTGGGCGGTTGAGTTCCTCACTAGGTGTCTCTCGGGAGTTGTTCTGCTTCGATTTGTTACGGTGTCGTGATACGTTTGTTCTTACCGTTGAATTTGTACCGGTGTCGTGTTAAATTACGAGCTGTAATAAATACGTACCGACTGAAAAAAGTTCCGGGGAAAAATACTATATACTTTATTTTCTACTTTTTGATAAGAATACCAGTGACCTATATAGATGTATGCGTAAGTTATATTTTCGCGAAAATATTTAAAAATTCAATATTTCTATGATTCAAGTTATGACCATACTTTTTTATATTTAACACCCATTCCTGCACTTTTTGAACACGTTAGTGGTCATATAGATCCTTTTTCGTCGAACAGTTGTTCTTGGCTTTGTTGTTGTTGTTATTGTTGCTGATAGGGCGATTTTTTCAGTACTCATCCTAATTCTCAATTCTAGCATTTTTCTTTAATCTCTTGATTGAAATCAAATCATAATATATATTTATAATTTTTAGACTGAATTTTCAGATTTAAAACCGCACGATGAGCGATTAATTAACGATTACTTTCCTCATGCACTTTACATAACGGAAACACCGTCTGGAGTTTGGCGGGAAACGACGGCACGTGTATCCACACAACGATTCACGACTGAATCAAACTATTAGCATTTGTGGGGACGCATTAAATGCACTACTCTTATACCGTATTGTCATTAATCGTAATTGAAACATTATTTTTAATTCAACATCATATGATTAATATTACCTTCTAACATTACCTAATTACTGCGTGATTACGGTTCGTCAAAATTCATGAAAACAAACGTTTTTAAGTGACGACAACGTTAACTAGTGTAAGTTTACAATAAACACATGGTACAGGAGTTGTACAAAGCGTATTTACACATATTCTTTACCAATCACTCAATCCTTATACGTCATAAGTTTCATTAGTTATAATACATGTAGGTAAATATATGCTGCCTACTGCTCCACAGTCACCAATGGCTACTAGAACCCGTTTTGTTGGTTACTTCAGATTTGTTTTTGATCGAGCCCAGTCGACCGTTGTAGTGAAAGGATTAACTAATATAGCAGGGTGGGGGTAGATGGGATACCTTTTCATTTTGTTTTCTCTTTTCATTTGGTAGTAAACAAAGAACATTTAATGAATTATAACCGTATCTTCACGACTTCCACAGACCATTGTTAATTGTTTAAAACACGATCAGGCTATTTGGATATTATGTGTTAAAGGTGTCCCATCTTCCCCGACTCTACTATCTTATGCTAATTAGTTTAAAACGTGTTCATTCATTAGATCTGTGATCTGTTGTTTTAAGAAATGTTTTATTTTTTAGGTATTACGTAGCGCTATAACGCATTTACAGCTGGATCTGTAGCACAGTATATAAATCTGTTTTTTTTTATGACAAAAGCAACGCTATGCGCAGTAGATCGAAACAAATATAATGACTACCCGGTCCAATTCAAATACGACCCTTCGTTGAAAACTTTCCAGACACAAGGTTCACACGTTAAAACTATACTTTTGATTTAAAGGTAGCAGAACTGAGTTAAATCCTAATAAATTAAATTTCAATTCCCTGAACTTCTATACTAACCACGGATAAAAATAAATTGTCATCAAGCCAATGTTTTGAATTTAAAATTTACCTCTTTCAAAATAATGCTTTTTTAGTGACAATTAAAAAAGATTCTGGGGTAACATCACAACTGTGCTGTTAAACAACAAATGTAATTAGAAAGGATTGGTTACTGTTGCAAGTTTTAACTAAATTACTACTACTTTCCTTAAACAGGACGCCTTTCATTCCATACTTTATTTGTCTTAGTTGTTTGAAGACGTAAACGGAACGATACACCAACGCGAAAAAAGAGAGTAATGCGATAAAATATACCAGCTAAACTTAAGCTAACTAAGTTACATTAAGTTGGTCGAACATAACTGTTTAACAGTATAATGGGATGTCGGGAAATAGTTAGCCATTTCGTAGTAGGGGTTCGGTTGAACTTAGTAGTTTCATTTGGAGCAACAATCTGGTGCGCGGCTTGGTTCCACTTCTTCTATACGGAGCACCAGTAACCTACCTCCATTTTAATCAGGTTCCCGTTGCTCTTCTTCAGTGGCGTATATCATAGACCCCGCAAACCAAATAGCCGTGGGGGCTAGACACGAAAAACGTGACGTCACGAAATACTTTTGTATATCTTTAAACACTACTATACGATATGCATTGTTTGAATTATGCATGTCGTGTTGCCACCTAGCGGCTTGTATATCCCGACTGCCTAACCGTGTTGTATAGGTGTTTCTTCAATAACAATGTGCCTTTAGAGAATGGAACATATCAGGCATTAATAAAAATGCTTCCAACGACATTTTCCACGTTGATTACCCCTCCCGCTTATGGTTGATTTACTCGCAGTCCTCGCTTACAAAACACTCGCCTTTAATGTGTGGCAGCTACATTTCGTGCAGGGTGATTTAAGGTGGTTCTGCAACTAATATATATCCATCCATGTATGGATTGTACTTCAAAACTTTAAGTTGAATTTTATTCTTGTTACAAACTATAGTCGTTACACATGTGTATTACTATTCATTACTATTATATAGTACAATGGGGGAAGACGGGACACTTAAGCACATATTGCCAAATATTTCCAAAATCAAAATAGATGACGATTTTGGGGTATTACTACGAATTAGTACTATCATTCCTTTATTAATTGACACCAGTTTAATAAAATATAATAAAACACACGAGGAGTTATTTAGCGATCCGCACAACAGGTGAAATTTTACAAATTTGAAAACACACAGGATAAGATGGGACAGTTTAAATCATTGTCAATTTTGATTATTAAGTGTATTTATTAATAGAAATATACGTAAATAACACGAAATAATACTGTACGCTGCTGCGATAGTTTTTAACATGTTACCTATACATTATATTATTGCATAACAATTGGTATTATTTGAACGACAATGGGTAATGCTTGAACATCATTAGATAAATATTGTATCCTACAAATGTATATGAACTTGTAATAACAGAAAATTGATAATAAGTAAACTGTTGATAAAGTTTTTTTTTATTTTTGCAACAAATTGGGTATTCCTACTCTGTTTTTGGCACATGCCACTTCTCATAAATTATCACCAAGTGCAAATGACCAAATTTCGAATATATTTTCAAAATATTATCATTTTATTATATCAGTACCCACGGCCTACTAGAGATAGTAAGCCGTGCAGTATTATAGTTGAAAACCTCCTGAGGTATAAATTACTAAATTAAAAGCAAATCTTTCAAAGTTTGACAATGAAAACATACAAAACTACAATGTGGGGGGGGATGGGACTCTAAATTGAAATATATTTACATTAGCAGTATTCTGCAACTTGTAGTTGACCTACCGAGTTTAACAGGCTGTGCTAGTTTCTTTGTCATGTAAACTTATAACGTTAAACCGATACTTTTTGTTGTTTTTATCTCAAATTAAAGCCATATTGACCCCTGAACTATTTTCTTCATGCTTATATCTCAGTGTTTTTTTATACTGTCGAATAATTCTGTAACCTTATTTTCCTGATTTTAATTAAATGGGGGTCCGTAAAAAGAAAATTAAAAAAAAGTCTTGTCTGTGCGCTTTCGCTAATATTGTTACGTGATGGACATCTCTCGTTTACGCCCGCTGGTATGAAACAATGCGCTTGTTCTAAACGTCTTTTATGGGGACCCATGCACGTTTTACGTCGAAGCAAGGTACCTTTTCCTGTTTTTAGAACATTGTGTGTGACGTCACCGAGGATCAAGCGGAACCTTAGTAAGAAAGAAGAATGGAAGTAATTGACGTGTAGTATACAAATTTACTATCCAGCACAGCTGTCGGAAAAAGCGTGATGTATTTTATATCATCTTTGTTTATTATGATTACTCCACGGTCTTTATATATATATTGTGCAAAACTGGGAAACAATTTGTAATATATTTGACATTCCGAATTTTGTGAAACCTGGAAATTCTACAACAAATTTTCTTATGATTTAAAATGTTAGCAAATATGACGTTTTTAACACAAATATTTTGCAGTTCAAAAAAAGACAAAGAGTCCGATAGAGGATATACACGATTTGAGGTTTGTGTATTATAAGTATGAGTGTGGTATATGTGTGTCTTTTCTAGGCCAAAGTTAGTAGAGACCAAATTAAGAAACAAATTGTAAAACAATAAGACATGCTTTCCGTTGCCCTGCGTCTGTGACGTCACTGTCGCCTCAATTACCTATCACAAGTCAAAGCATTTTACCACTGCCGGGTGCTGTTGTTTGTTTAAATGTTGCGATTTTTTAGAACCAAGCACATCTGCGCGTAAATTTGCTTTCTACTGAGTTTACATTTTATCACAATATAAAAAATCTAATATAAATAATCAACTGTTATTGAACAAAACGTGTTTAATAATATTTTGCGCTGTAACGTTTTTCAGCCGGTCCGAAGTGAAAAGACAACCATGACGTATTGTATTTGTTTCGACCTATGCGCAGTAGCGTTGCGGCGCATGCGCACTAGCGCCGGGTTCAAATCCTAGGTCGGAACAAAAGTATTACAACAACTGTAATATGTGTTTTGTCCATCAAATGGGCACCCGTTAAAGAAAATAAAAAAATCCCGTCTTTTCCCAACCCATACTACCACAGGTGTCCCATCTTCCCCAACTACTATATTTATTTTAGATTTATATAACTATTCAATATATAAATTTTCTTTATTCGATTGTAACTCAAAACAATTAAACATAGCTTAAAACACTCAAATCGATGGCTTTGCGGTAGTTATTAACTTCATTATAAGCTTTAGTTCGCACACCCAAAATTTGAGTGTTACATTTGAAGCATTCTGATATAATTATTAAGACTGCTATGTTGTATCACCAGTCTATTTTACGACTGAAATTACTAGCTTTCTACTTCCAGTATAATTATGTCTCGAGATGCATTCAGCGTTCTATCCTCTCAAGTACTGTAATGCAATTAAATCCAAACACTGACAGTTAAAGGTGAGTTTTATTAAAAAAGTTTGGACAACAATGAATGTGGCTACCTTAATTTCGATCATATGACGAAAGTTTATTAGATGGCGAATGTCGTGGTACGATGGAAGTAAACTGTTTAAGATTGTCTGTTTTTGGCAGAACATCACTTCCCTGAAGTGGTTGCCGCGGGTCAATACAAGGTCGTCGAAATGGTGGTCATATTTTAAGAGCGACGTTGTTCGCGGAGATGGTTTTTAAGCAGGTATCGTTGTCCGTGTGGAGCTATATGTCGGGTGGTTTTATAAAAGGCTGAGGTGATTATATATAGACTTCCAAGTTGCTTGGTAAATAGGAATTAGATATAATGTTTGTAAAAAATATAGCAAAATAGGGAAAGACAGGACACATTTACCACATAATATCCAATATCCTGATCGTGATTTAAACAACGGTCTATGGGAGCCGTAAGGATACGTGTTTATAATTCTTTAAATGTTCTTTGTTTGAACGGGACGAGAAAATCGAATGAAAAAATATCCCATCTTCCCCCACCCTACTGATAAGTTGCCTAGTGCTAATCTCATAACTTTCCCCGAGACAGTGTTGATAAACAGCTGTGCAAGTAATAGTTGTATAAGATGCGTCTGATTCTGATGATCATCTTCTCGACCTTACTGAGTCAAGTTCTTGCTGCGGAGCAGATTATTAAATTTGATCCTGGCAGGAGAGGTAAAGTGGAAAATTTTTCATACGTTGTATTTAAGAGTTTTCGTGGATACTTACAATTTTTTTTAATTAAATCAACTGGGATAAGAAAGGGATAGCTCATTTATCAATGATTACACATAGAACAAACATGGAAATTTCTTCCCAAATAATACGCAGTTAACTTGTTTAAACGTATGTAGCTTATTTCGGCTAATAAGTACTGGCAAGTCAATATTTTATTTTTCACACTGGTCATCATTTATATTTATTTACATGATGTGCTGGATCATCTAGTTGAATTATGTAAACAAACGTCTGTTATCTTAAATAAAATCTATAATATTAAATAAAAGCTTTGAACGCCACAAATATTAAACTATATTAGTCATGTAGGCTCAGTATTTTAAAAAGCAATTGCATTGATTATTGCAAACGTTTCTTACTCTTTAACACGTCTATTAATTTTGCCATCAGTTATTCGTCAGTCAAAGTGACTTTTGGGCATCAACATTTACGTCACTCCTATGGAAACATGACAAATGAGTCCAATTTAGATACAGTTTACTAATTCATCATTTTTCGAATCAATCCTATATTTGAAGCCGTGATAATTCGATCGTCCACAGTTAGTTCAATGTTTCAAATATAAATGAATAAATAATTAAAACTTGTGTACGCCAACCATTCGTGTTGTGTTGGTAATTCAAGACAACTTAGCTATGTGTATTTATTGTCACATTTTGCGTTGTACCAACGCCATTGGTCGGCGCAGCTACTAATTGTGCCTTGGGGATCGAAGATTGTCTAGTTGTATTTATTTACAGTTGGTCAGTTTTAAAATATCAAACAGCAAAATGCGTTGTTGGCACATTGTTTAATATTCTCGTCTTGTTTTTTACTCTTAGCATGTCGTGGAATCCAAAGCGACATATTTATTATGGTTGAAACATCGACAGTCATTGGAACATCAAATCTTGCCCACGTAAAAAAATTCCTAAAAAGCGTTGTTCGAAATATGGAGGTCTCACGTAACAGTAGCCGGATTTCAGTGACGAGGTATGTCTTGATGATACAGCAACAGCCACATTTATTTTCATAACTACATAAAGTTTATTATTCGACCTTTTTCAAAAACCCGGATTACTTTATAAAACTAATTATTTTGATACTGGGCACAACTTAAACTAGCTCACCGCTTCCATGTTTATTTGTATAGCATCAGTGTTATACTAAACATACTCATTTACAATGAATCTCATAGTTACTACATCATTACTTTACACATTGCTTTATATACAGTTTTGGTCATCATCTACGGAATGCCATTTCGTTAAACGAACTACAAAGCAGACAGTCAGTTTATTCTGCAATTGATAGTTTGACAGCATTTGGAAACAACTATAACTTGGATCAAACTATAAATTACGTCTCCACAACTTTGATCACGACGCAGCAAGGTAAGCATTTTTATGGTACAGCAACACCTGTTCAAGACAAGCTAGAAAGATAAAAGAAGTCGTAAATACGTCTGCGTGAAACTGTTTTGATAATATATATTGTGTTATACGGTGTACATATACGTTACTACACATATATGTAACAGGCCGAAGACCAGAGAGGTCGGCGGTATGTTTAATCATTTTCGAAACCAGTCCACGTATGTCGATGACAGAATCTTCTGCAAAACTAAAAAGGAAATGCCGGGTTGTTGTGATTGGAATGAGACGTGAGTCAATTTGTAAATGCTTACTACAATTACCTGACTATCGTATCGAATTTACAGATGTCAATCAGCACTGTTACACGTGTTCTATAATTTTAAGGGAAAGTAGACAAGCACAAATCAGCCGCTATTGTCAAATGTCGCTTATTCTTTAATATAAATCGAAATTTTGTTTCAAAATAGTTTAACATAAAATTGTTTTAATAACAGGCAACCCGATGCTCATAATTAAGCATATGCGCCGTGGCTTCAGATAAGTCGCTTTAAATATAATTGCGGTTGGTGGTTAAGCTATAATGCTCGTATCGGATAATTTAGGAAATTCCCGTAACTTGTGCACAAATAAAACACTTTCAGATCGTTTCGGAAAAAATTAAATTAGCCAGTTCGTGCTAAATGTTGCTTTACTAATTTGAAAAATTAAAATAATGCGATTATTATATTTGCGGCAGATTTTCATTTTATCTTGCTTTTAATTATTAATTATAGCAGAGTAGGGGAAGATGGGAAAATTTGTTAAACGAGACATTTTGTTTACATTTCGTTTTACAAACTCCCATTTAATGCGAATCTGAAAATTAATGTTACAGAATTACTGGACAGTAGTATCACGACTTTATAAAACAGGCGTCAAAGCCGATTACTGTTATTAACTATTAAATCATAACTATTATTGAGAAACAGCATTTTTGAACAGGTAAAAAATTACGAAATAGTAAAAAATTGCAAAATAGGTGCTAATTTGGAATGCTTGATAAATCATAGTAAACCCGATGAAATTTTGTAGTTTGAGAGTGTGAACGATTAAACTGGTTTCGTAGATTCATATGAAAAAACTTAAATATTTCATACATTTAGTTAAATTTTGTCTCATAAAACTAGTTTAAGCGTTTCCTGAAAAAAAATGAGATATATACATGAGAAAAGTAGGTAGCGGTCAATGAACTTTAATTCGGGATAAAAAAACAACAAAAAATATCTTTTTAAAGTTATATATATAAATTTTACATGGCAAAGGAACTAGCACAGCCGGTTAATTTCGGTATGTTAACTACATGTTGCAGAATACTGCTAATATAGAAATATTTCAATTTTTCGTCTCATCTCCCCCCACATTGTATAGTTTCGTAGAAACATAACACATTTAAACATAGTATACAGATATATTAAAAAATAATATTTTAAAAATATATTTGAAATTCAGTCATTTGCATTTATAAATAATTTATAGTAGGGTGGGGGAAGATGGGACACTTTGTCAGACAAGACTTTTTTAATTTTCTTTTTACGGACCCGCATTTAATGATAATCAGGAGAATAAGGTTACAGAATTATTCAACAGTATTATCACGACTTTATAAAAAGCCCGTCAAGACTGATTACTGTTTTTAAATAATAAAAAAATTATGTAAAATAGAAACAGTTTACTTTGAACAGGTAAACAATGCGAAATAGTAAGGTGCTATTTTTTAATGCTCGCTAAATCATAGTAAAGCCGATGAATTTTTTTAGTTTGCGTGTGCGAACGATTAAACTAGTTTCATAGCTTCATAAAACAACCTTGAATATTTCGTACAGTTTGATTTTGACTCATAAAACTAGTTTTAGTTTTGTAAAAAAAACACTGAGATATATAACATGAAGAAAATAGAAAAAAGAAAAAAAATAATTTAAGGTAAAAACAACAAAAAAATATCGGTTTAACGTTATATATATGAAGTTTAAATGGCAAAGAAACTAGCATAGTCTGTCGGTAGGTTAACTACAAGTTAACTACACATCTTCCCCCACATTGTAGTTTTGTATGTTTTCATTGCCAAACTTTAAAAGATGTGCTTTTAATTTAGTAATTTATACCTCAGGGTTTATTTAACTCTGAGATACTGATACAGTAGGATGTGGGAAGATGGGTCACTTCTAACTCCATTTTATCGTCCCATTCAGTAGTAAACAAAGAACAATCAAACAAATATGAAACTATGTCCTAATGACTCTCATAGACTGTTGTTAATTGTTTAAAACACAATCAGGATATCTGGATATTATGTGCTAAAAGTGTCCCATCTTCCCCCACCCTACTATATAATAAAAAGATAATATTTTGAAAATATATTCGAAATTGGGTCATTTGCACTTGGTGATAATTTATGAGAAGTGGCTTGGCCAAAAACAGAGTAGTAATACACAATTTGTGACAAAAATAAAAACTTTATTAATAGTTATATTCAATTTTCTGTTATTACAAGTTCATATACATTTGTAGGATACAATATTTATCCATTGATGTTCGAACATTACCCATTATCGTTCAAACAATACCAATTGTTATGCAATAATATAACGTATAGGGTAACATGTTAAAAACTATAGCAGTAGGGCAAGAAAAAGAATGTTCAGACTTAATTTTCAAAGCGTAGTGTTATTTCGTGTTATTTACGTGTATTACTAATTATAAATACACTTAATAATCAAAATTACCAATGATTTTAAACTGTCCAATCTTATCCTGTGTGTTTTCGAATTTGTAAAATTTCACCTGTTGTGCGGATCGCTAAATAACTCCTCGTGTGTTTTATTATATTTTATTAAATTGGTGTCATTTAATAAAGGAATGATAGTACTAATTCGTGGTATTACCCAAAAACCGTCATCTATTTTGATTTGGGAAATATTTGGCAATATGTGCTTAAGTGTCCCATCTTCCCCATTGTATTAATGAGAAGTGGCTTGTGCGAAAAACAGTGTAGAAATACCCAATTCGTAGCAAAAAACGTACACTATAAGCTTTTGTTGTCCTATACTTGTTGTGCGAGTTGCGAAACAACTCCTCATGTTTTTTAATATATTTTTCATATTGTTGTCAATTAATAAAGAAATGATAGTACTAATTCGTGGTATTACCCCAAAACGGTCCTGTATTTTGAATTTGAAAATATTATGCAGCAAATGCTAAAATGTCCTATCTTCCCCCACTGTACTATCTGGGTTTTTTTTACTCTGAACATACTATACCAAATCTCAGATGTAAGAAGAACTCTCTTAAACGCAATAGCTTCTTCTCCCACCTTTGTCCACACGACTCTTAGTAGGCGTTATCGTGACTTGAAGAACCGAGTGGAACACATTTCTTCCATTATATGTCGAGCGCGTAAGTTTTAGCAGAAGTTTATACACAGTTAGTTTGTAGCATGCTCTTTTAGTTCGTAGCAAGATTACCTCGAGTCATTACTAAATCTAACATAAAATATTTTCTTGGTTTTAAGCACTGTCTTCGCCAATTGTATCAACCCACAGCGTTGGTCCTTACTCGGTTTCCATCAGGTGGTCCACACAGGATGAAGCCCATGCTTATACTGCTGAGGTGAAATGAGTTTTATAAATCTATAAAATTGAAATCTTTAGTTTGTTAAAAGGGAATAAATACAAAAAATAAATAATTTGCATATAGATACAGTTCTAAAATGTAAACCATGTTAAATTCGCTTGTTATTTTATATACATTATCGTGTTATTTATGGTATAGTAGGTTGGGGGAAGATGGGACACCTTTTCATTCTATTTTTTCGCCCAAGTTGGTAGTAAACAAATAAAATGCAAAGAATTATAAAAGCGTATCCTAACGACTTCCCTAGACCGCTGTTAATTGTTTAAAACACGATCAAGACATTTAGATATTATGTGCTTAAGGTGTCCCATCTTCCCCCACCCTACTGTATATTTTATATTTTATAAGAATTGCCCATGGGGTATACATTAGTTTTATATTAATAGTATTCTGCAACATTTAAAGGGCATACCAACGAAAATAGAAAAAAATGTATATGGATAGGCTCAAATGCAACCTAAAGTTACAAATAAAGTTTCCCAAAACGATACGGCTTCTGAAAAATCGCCTAAAAAGACTGCTTGAGTAAAAAAATTCAGTTGTTTCGACAATGCAAGGGATTTCTCATGAGAAAAAAAATAACTCGATTTTGATCGTTTCTAGTTTCTAAAATACTAAAGAAAGTACAAATTTTATTTTTGATTTTGTATAACGAATGCTTCTTCTTCAGGAATATACAAAAAAGTGTAAAATATCTACTCTGTTATGGTTTAATTTTTCGATTGAACCTAGGTACATACCAGATTATGCTGACTCAGCATATTTTCAAACCTAATGTTAAACACGAAAAACTGACTTTTTTATAAAAAAATAGTACAGTAAGAACTAGTGAGGCATAATAGACATATTCTAATATAAAAAAGTGCTAAAAATTAACCAAGAACAAAAAAGTGCTGAGTCAGCCTATTATGTAGCTATGTTCAATCAAATAAAACTTAAATATTAATAAAACATAATATCTATGTTTTATTATTTTTATATAGTTTTGAAGAGAAAGCATTCATTATACCAAATCAGAAATAAAATTAGAATTTTCTTTAATATTTTAGAAACTAGAACCGATCAGTTTGAGTGATTTTTTTCTTATGGGAAATCCCATGTATTGCGCCTTGGCCATTTTTTTACCCCAGCAGGCGAATTTGCTGTTTTGAAACTCATATTTTTCAAAAGCTGTTTTGCATTTTAGAACTTTGATAGTAGCTTTAGGTCACATTTGAGCATATCTATCAATACACAAATTTTGATTTTTCGTTTGTACGCCCCTTTAACCTACCAAAATTAAAAGGGTCTGTCAGTTTTTTTTTGTAAAACTTTATAATATGTTTTTAAAAAACACTTTATAATATGTAATTTTAAAACGGTATTTTTGTGCTAATTTTATACATAATTTAAGCTTCAGTTTTTTTAACAAAATGTAAGTAACATTAGAAGACAAACCCGAATATACGAAATACAGCGCCGCCAGGTGTCGTGATACAGTTTGTTCCGACTGGTTCCGACCACAGAAACAAAAAGGGTAGAACGCGCTTTAAGAAAGCATAGTTTCGGACTACCATACGGACCAGCACGGCTATTGTGGTTAAACCCTAAAATTAAAACGAAACAACCAAGCTTTTAAACCAACTAGTTTTTAACTCATAGCATCTCCCATATGACCTTATCAACGAAAAGGTGAATATATGGGATACAACGAAATAAAAAAGGAAGGTCCCATATATGGAGACAAACTTTTAACCGGCTTATAAAAGTTATTCCGGAAATATGGGACAAGAGGAATTGCCCCTCAATCAAATAGAATATACAGAATATACCCCGAAAAACTGCTAAACACGGTGATGGACTGCCATAACACCAAACATCTATATAAGATACTAGTGAATATATCCTGCGATCAAACAAATAAACAGGGTCAAACATGGACCACGCTACTAAATATCGACCCTGGTTGGGAAAAAGCAAACAAAACCAACCATCTTTGTACCCTGAAAAGAAAAAATTCCGCCTCTTCCAAATAAAACTAAACTACCCGCCGATAATAACAAATGATAAACTAGTTAAATTTAAAATTGTTGACTCGAGCCAATGTGTTTTTGTAAGAAGGCAATGGTAACAGCCCATCATATTTTCTGAACATGCCCTATATAGTATTTTTTTAAGTTTCGACTTAGGAACATAACATTTTGTTTTAGGAACAATATTTTTTGTTACAAAATCAATATATTTGATGTTTTAAAACAATATGTTTTGTTTCGAAAACAAAGAAAATGTTACGAAACCAAAAAAAGTCTGAAAACAACATTTTTTGTTCCGATGACAGTATATTTTATTCCGAAATCAAAATACGTTGTTTCGAGTATAACGTGTATTTCCTTGAGTACAAAACGTTATTAAAATACCCTTACAACGCAATTTATGATATCTAGAAACCAGTTTATTAAAGAAATAAACAATAAGTTTCGACTTATAGAAACATTAAGTTTTGTTACAAAAACAATTATGTTTGATTACAAAAACAATACTTTTATTTTAAAACAATACTTTTATTTTAAAACAATACTTTTTTGTTACAAAAACAATACTTTTGTTTAAAAACATTATTTTTTGGTATAAAAGCACGGAATATTGATCATGTCAATAGCAGCCCACGTGACTCTACATTACACGACAGCGAACTCCACTCTCATTATACATGAGATTATGTACATGAATTTATTAACAGTCTCGTAACATCCTTTGTACATATATTCTGTTACTTAAGTAAAAAACAGTTCTTTGAAAAAGTTTTTATAAAAACATCTGGTTTAATTTACCGCGAAAATTAAACGCAAATATTTTCTTGTAATGGCTTATTTTTGTTTTTACTATAGTATTAAAAAGTCAACCCAAATAATATTTTGCTTTACAAACCTTGTATTTCGTTCCAGAAACAATATAGTAGGATGGGGGAAGATGGGACACCTTTTCATTCTATTTTCTCGTACATTTTGGTAGTAAACAAAGAACAGTCAAAGAATTATAAAACCTTGTCCTCGCGACTTTCATAGACCGTTGTTAATTGTTTAAAACACGATCAGGATATTTATATATTTTGTGCTAAAGATGTCCCATCTTCCCCCACCCTACTATATATTCTGTTTCAGAAACAAATATCTCGCAACGAAAACAGTATGCTTTATATCAAAAACAGCAAAAATGAAATAGTTACCTGATCTTAATATTGGTATTTATTTAATCAAGTTACAACAGATTATAAGTGAACGTTGACAAGTTGTGTGTTTAATCGCGCGGACAAGATTGTTTATATTATGTTTATTTTAAAATTAAACTAAAGAAACTTAAATATATTTTATAGTTGTCAGCTTTAAAATTAGGAATAACATTTATTTATTACAATTTGAGGTAAGACGAGACACGTTTTCATTCTTATTAATCGTTCAACTTCACATTAAAGAATGAAGTAAACATTTAAATAAATATATAACCGCGTATAGCGTCACGACTTCAAAAGGGCGTCGTTTATTGTTTAAAATAGAATATTCATCTTACTCCACAGAACAATTTCAAATTTATAAATACAATGTAACAAATAGTAGATTATTTTATGCTCCAATCATTAACTTTTACGTTTGCGTAATGAGCGAGAAACGTTTGTGGTTGCGATAAAAACAAATCGGCAACCTATATGTTTTTTTGTTTATAATACAATAACTTTTGTTCTAAACAAGATTTTTTGTTTCCGAAAATTTTTTATTTTGTTCCGTAAACATTACATTTTGCTTCATACACAACAAATTTTCTTTAGACACAAAGTAATTTAACCAAAAAGATTTTTTTTGTTTTGTTGATATAAAATAAATATTTTTTTTCAAAATGTGTATATTTATTGCTCCAATTTCAATAATAATATTCCAAAAACTTTACTTAATTGTTTTAATTAAGTTTAGACTAATTTAGACTTCTCATGTTTTGCATCGTAAATTTGGTTGTAATAAGAATGCAGAAGACCAACAAGTCTACCGTTAACATTTTGATTTTAATTGTAATGTTTTCAAATCAAAACTGGGACTAAATAATCGGAAACTGTAGATGTGCTAAGCTCACAAAGAAATATTTTCTTTCTCTCCCTCTCTCTCTCTCACCCACACTCCCCGTTTCTCTATCTAACACACGCGCTTACTAAAATATCTACCATGAAATTGCAACACCAGTTTTTTATTACAATTAAATTTTGTTAGAGTAATTAAAATCAACCTAAAAAATATTTTGCTCTGCAAACCTTGTAGGCCTATTTTGTTCCCGAAACAATGTATGTTATTTTAGAAACAAATATCTCGAAACAAAAGCAATATAATAAATGGGGGAAGATACCACGGATTAGTACCATCATTTCTTTATTTGACAACAATTTAAAAATATATATTAAAACACACGAAGGTTATTTAGCGATTCGAACAAAGGTGAAATTTTAAAAATTCGAAAAAAATCACAGGATAAGATGGGACAGTTAAAACTCAATGTTAATTTTGATTATTAAGTGTATTTATTATTAGAATTACACGTAAATAACTCGAAATAATGCTGTACGCTTTGAAAATCAAGTTTAAACATTGTTTCCCTTACAATGAATAAATATTGTATCCTACAAATGTATATGAACTTGTAATAACAGAAAATTGATAATAACTACTGATAAAGTTATCTTATAGTTGAAAACCCCCTGCGGTATAAATTACTAAATTAATAGCAAATCTTTCAAAGTTTGGCAATGAAAACATACAAAACTACAATGTGGGGGAAGATGGGACTCTAAATTAAAATATATTTACATTAGCAGTATTCTGCAACTTGTAGTTAACCTACCGAATTTAACAGACTGTGCTAGTTTCTTTGCCATGTAAACTTTATATATATAACTTTAAACCGGTATTTTTTGGTTTTTATCTCAAATTAAAGTCATATTGACGCCTGCCTATTTTCTTCATTCTGATATCTCAGTGTTTTTTTACAAATCGAAAACAAGTTT
Organism: Ciona robusta; assembly: GCF_009617815.1. Classification (NCBI taxonomy): domain Eukaryota; kingdom Metazoa; phylum Chordata; class Ascidiacea; order Phlebobranchia; family Cionidae; genus Ciona; species Ciona robusta. The sequence continues at coordinate 6,129,202 of NC_143235.1, forward strand.
TATGAAACGAAATCAAACTGTACGAAATATTCAAGGTTGTTTTATGAAGCTTTGAAACTAGTTTAATCGTTCGCACACGCAAACTAAATAAATTCATTGACTTTACTATGATTTAGCGAGCATTAAAATACAACACCTTACTATTTCGCATTTTTTACCTGTTCAAAGTATACTGTTTCTGTTTTACATATTTTTTTTAATATTTAAAAACAGTAATCAGCTTTAATGGGCGTTTTATAAAGTCGTGATAATACTGTCGAATAATTCTGTAACCTTATTTTCCTGATTATCAATAAATTGGGGTCCGTAAAAAGAGAATTAAAAAAAGTCTCGTCTGACAAAGTGTCCCATCTTCCCCCACCCTACTATACTTATAGTAAGAGTAAAATGAGACACGTTTTCCTTTTCTTTACTCGTTTAATTTCATAATAAACAATGAAGGAAACATTTAAATAATTACCGTCGCGTCGTGACTCTAAAAAACGTCGTTTATTGTTTAAAACACGATAGCCATTTTACCCCACACTACAATTTCAATTTTATAAAAAATACAATGTAACAAATGGAGGATTTTTTATGCTCTAATTATCAACTTTTACGTTTGCGTAATGAACAAGTTGGCGTACAAACTTTTGTGCTAGCGATAAAAACAAATCAGCAACTTATACTTTATGTAATATAACTTTTTGTTCCAAGCACAGTATTTTTGATCCAGAAAATATTTATTTTGTTTTGTAAACAATACCTTTTGTTTTAAACACAAAAAAGTTAGTTCAGAAACAAAATATTTTCATTCGAAAACGATATTTTTTTTTAATTTGTTGATATAAAATAAATTAATTTTGTTGCAAAACTTATATTTGTTGCTCCCAATTCATTAATAATATTCCTATAGTAGTTGTTACTTTTAAAATTAGAAGTACTGTTTATACTAAGTATGCGTACAGTCTAGTGTCTAAATTATAAAAAAAAACAATGTAACAAACAGTATTTTATTTTATGCTTCAAATATCATTATATACGTTTGTAAGCAAAAAAACTTTCGTTACAAGTTAGCGTAAAAAAAACTAAAAAATGTGTTTACAATAAAATCAAATCAGCAACTTATATTTTACGCTTTTAATACTATAACTTTTTATCTTTGTTTTAGAAATAAAATGTTTTTATCCGAAAACAATATTTTGTTACCCAAAAAACATATTTTTATTCCAAAAAGATATTTTTTGTTCCGAACTAAAATATCATCGGCTTCACCATGATTTATTTATTTTTATTTTTTTATGTAACGCTTCACGATTTTAATTCTTTCGCCTTTTACTATAATTTAGCAGGCATTCCAAACTAGCACTTTATTTACTATTTCGTAATTTTTACTATTTCGTATTTTTTTTTTTAAAGTTAACGGCTTTATTAACGCACGTTTTAGTCGTGATAATGCAGTAGAATATAATTCTGTAACATTATTTTTTGATTATCCGTAAACGGGGTTCGTAAAAAAAATTAATAAAATTCTTGTCTGACAAAGTGTCCCATCTTCCCTCACCATACAATATAAAAATCCCAATAAAATAGTCACACACATAACATGCTGGTAACTGCAAGCTTGCCCAAGGTGTATGAAACAGAACACCAGTGTTTAACGAGTGTTGTTTTCCGGCCACGCAAGCATTCAAAATGAGCTTCTTATAACATTAGTTTTTTTCAGGTATTGACAAAAATTTGCAACCATTCCACACCGAAGTTTATTATTTTACAACAGTAACTGCCTATGTCGCACAATTTGTTGGACCGTATGGATGCTCTCAAATCATAATATAACATTATTTTCGTTCTTTATAAAAATATATAATAAAAAAGCAGAATGTGTTACCCCTCAGGGCGTAGGCGTATAGTGTCCCAATTTAACCCACCCTATTAAAAATGTCGATACCGCCTTGTGTACGTGTTGGGATTTAAAACTATGATTTTTTTCTTCAACATTAGTTACGCAGCTTGGATTCCCGTCGTAGAATTATTGAGAGACGAACCGGTATCACCAACACTAATCCTCATGTGACGTTTCGTAATCTTGCGGAAGCCACCAGTTATCTTGCATTCGTTTTTGCGGTTAGAAGAGACGGTTCACCTGGTCCCAAAAGTATGAACATTATAACCACAGGTAAAACCACGGTATGAACGTTTTAACCACAGGTTAATAAAATACTTTAGTAGTTTATTTTGTTGTTCATGTGCAATAGTTCATTGTTTCTGCTTATTTTTGCTTGATTAAGGACGTTAGTTGGTTCGCGCGGCACATCCGGTAGTTAAGACTTATTAACTAATAGAAGCGTTAAAATATTAATAATATGAACAAAGTAATAACATTTTTGTCTCTACAATTACGTTATCAAAGATTGATAAGTTTAAAAACAATAAGGCAGGATATGATAGCAACAAAACAACAATTTAAAACACCATTACAGTTAAAAACAGGTTTACGTTTATTTGGAGAATATTTGGAGAAAAACAAAACCAACACAAATAAAAAAGAAATTCGACCAAAAGTCTAAGTGAACAGTTTCAGCTACACACTTGTCAATTTTAAAAGAAGGGCATTAGCATTACTGCAATACACAAGAATGTAAATTTAGAAATAAGTACAGAAAAGAAAGGTATGTTTTATGGCAGCTTTTCCCGATCACGTTCCTTTTTTCTGTAAGTTTTTTTAGAAAAATACTAAAATGATGATTTAAACTCTAATTAGTTAAAGAGTCTGGCCAACGGTTCTCATGGTTGCGCCGTTTTTTGCGTAAGAATAAAGTTATTTTACTGATGCTAAACTAACAGCTAGTTCGTGAAAATTCGCTTTAATTTAAAAGTTATGAACGTTTAAAAAATAAAATTTAAAAATTATTGAAAAATGTCACTCGCGGGCACTGTGACGTCACAATACAATTATTTCGTTTATGGGGAAAACCCGGCCTATCAGCGGTTTATGTTACAGTTTTGATAGATAAGCAAGTTTTTAACGTTTTTAAGGTATTAACAATACTTAAAGCAGCTTTTACAACTTAGTGGAAGTTATTTTTTAGCGATCAGTGTTTAACCACACAAAATAGCCTACCAAGAGATTTAGTTTTCGTGACTTTCCGGTGTTCAGATTTTAAATTTTGTTCGTTTTTTCCCCTACGGACTATATTTATATCTGTATTTAAAGTTACCATATAGGAGTTTACCATAGGCCAAGTAATCATGCCTGGTTGGTGCTGTGTTTAAAATAGCAAGACAAGAATGACTGTAAAGCGATAAAAATATATATATGTGTGTGTGTCAATGTGTGTGTTTTCATTATCAAAAGAAAGAGTACGGCATAGAAAAAAAAGCACGCACAATTACATTGATATGCTGGTCATCTCTATCTGTGGTGCACATTTTACTTTAGATGGTTTTACTATGATATGTTCCGATTAGGATATGAAGACCACAAAAGAACTTAGAAGAAGCAGATTTACCATATGGTTCAAGCATTCTTTATTCAAAACAATGAAAATAATCCAATACTTAAGTGTGTATTTCTAGTAATGTTGAACGTACTTAGTTTAAAACAACATAACTCTTGCATGAATCACATGCTTTATGAAACAGGACAAAACCATTCAAAACTGAATGATGAAATATTCTTGCAAATGTTGTTAAACTGTCACTATAATGTTGTTCGCTTATACTTTTGATCAGTACTGATGGAACCTTTCTGTTTTTCTTTTCCAATCATTTCGTACCTATCTAACAAAGTTCTGATCAGCCGTGTAGCGAATCTAGCGATACTGTTTAAACAAATAAACACCATAAACATGTGATTGACCATCTTTTTGGTATGAAGGCCAGCATAAATAATCTTATTGGTTTTTCAGCAAATTCAAGAAAAAATACAATTTCAGCAAATTCAAGAAAAAAGACAGTGCAACACTTTAACCAACAGGCTTATTAAATGTCACATTTTTTAATAAATGCTATTCTTAGTCAACCCACCAAATTGTGTTGTTGATTTGCTCAGCGTCACTTGTTTTCCATGGTAGATAAACTTGGCCTGTCTACTTCCCCAACACTTGCTGGAAGTACAGGTTCAAGCAGGAAAGGCTCAATACCTATTGCTAGTGGACTAGGATCTTCACTTATACCACTTCATCAGATAAAATGCGTCTACATGACTATACATCGCACACTTTTACATTATTGTTAACTGACAAAAATAAATAGTGTAATACTGTAATACACTACAATTTTAAAAAACATTAATTTTAAACTAAAATCAGGCCACGGCAATACCTATTTCTTAATTTAAAAGTTAAAGAAAACGCTATGTCGACGGTACACTCTGTTTTGCTGCAAACATTATTTCATTTTTCGCTAGCAAAGCCTAAATAAATCAGCTGATCGATTAGAACAGATCGTGACTTATTTATGTCATAGTGCCCGCGAGTGACGCAACAATAGGCGAATTTTTTGGCAATTTTTAAAACGTATTTTTGGCCAAACTAAATTTTTTTTTTCACAAAAAAATACCATAGACAGTATTTATTAGGTGTAATTTTTTATTTAAAATCAACTTGTATGAGCGTGGTCCAGACTCTTTAAATGTTGGAAATTTATGATCATGATATGTTTGGCGCCATAGCACAGTTGGTTAGCGCGCGTGCCTCGAACCTAGGGGTAATGGGTTCAAGGCTCGTAGCTGCTACCATTGTGGGGCTATGTGTCCTTGGGCAAGGCACTTAACAGCAATTGCTCCAACTCAGTGGTCACTAATAGGTTGTCCAAATTATCAGCCACACATTAAAAAATGAAAAAATCCAAGAAAAAAATAATCACCCACAAAGTAACATACATGGTAACTCGTAAGCTGGCACGAGGTGTTAAGCCCGTGTGATAACGACTGTCGTTTTCTGGCAATGCTAGTAAGTTACATTCATTCATTACATTCAATATTGTTTCTGTAACCTAATATACCAGGATAATTTATATAATAACAAGATGATGTTTAGGAACAATAACAAGTTTGTTGCAAAATATTAGTTTTAATATAAGTTATTATAAATTTTCTTTTATTACAAGTTTTTATTATTTAGAGATTTGGATCTGGATGTATGCTACAATATTTATAACAATATCAGTTTTTTTATTTTGACAAAAGCCTGCCTCAAACCATAGGTAAGGGATTCATACTGATTTTTACTCAAGGTTCGATTTGGCAGTATTGATTACAAAGACCTAGGTGCATATTTTATTTCCTCCGAATTTTGCAAGGTTTGTTAAGGAAAGTCTTGAATTTTGCATGGCAGGGCTTGTTTATTCTTCATTTCAAATACTGTAACCAGAGGGATAAAATGAAAAGTATATGTTTTTTTTTAAAGGTTTGGTAACACCGGAACTACAAGTTGACCATTCCTCTATCAGTTCTACTTCAGTTCTAGTACATTGGTCACATACTACTGAAATACAACCTAACTATTTTCTCACAGTGAGGTATAATGCCAGTGGTGAGGTGGGTTAATAAGTTTCGTTCAAAACAAATAATTAATTATTTTTTTATATTTAGTAAATTTTAGCTTTGATGCAAACTTCAGTTTCTTTTTCAATTATTTTCCTGTATTATTTAGGTTGCTAAAGCATATGGAGTAGTTGGGCCCCAAACAACCATAAATGACCTACAACCTGGTATTGGCTATTCAGTTTCTTTGTATTCATTTTCAGTCGGAATCAGGAGCCTTGAAAGCAGACCAGTTTACTTTTATACAGGCATGTTCGATTGTTACCACCTCTAAATATACATTTTTTTGTTCAAAGATATGATTCACAGACTGTTTTTTGTTTTTTATTTTTTTTACTGACAATCATATTTTCTGTATCTTTGCATCTGATTGTGTGATCTGGTTGCTGTTGCTTTTATAAAAAATCTTAACTATATAGTTTGTTTCCTGTTTAAAATGTTATGAGATATATATATTTATACATATACATATATTTATACATACATATATATATATATTTCTTTAGTACCGCTTCCACCTGTACTTAGCATTCGAAGAATCGAATTGGCTTCTATTACACTGGAATGGACACCTGTAGTAGGTAAGTTTTAAAATCGGAATTAAATTCATGTAACTTCATTCTTTTAATGTTTTTTAATTTCAATCCGCTACTTGCCAAAAAATAGATTACATGACATGTTTCTTAACTGATGAGTAAGTTTTGTACATGAAAGATGACAAACTGCCCCGTGACTAGAGGTAGCTCGCTACATTTTCCGACACTTAAAATACATTTCTGAATAGTGGTTATGGAAAGAGAGAATCACAGGGATGAGAATCTTCCGCGGATTCGCGGATTTCCGACTTTTTTTCGTCAAAAAGGTCATTTTTGTGAATCGTCTAGATCCGCTTACAAAAAAATTTTTTTTTGGGGGGGGGGGTGTGGGAGGGTACTCATAAACGACCATGCAGTTGACGACTGGATAACGTATATCAATAACTATCCTATTTACAAGCGCGTGTCCGCGTTCGTTGATTGGATCTTCGCGATAAGACAGAGAGCGACGATGTGGCTCTAATCGTGCCCTGCAATGGCGATTAGGTCATCAGTCTCGATTGTTAATACTGTAAGACTAAGTGGACTTGTTTTGCAACATAATATTGGCGTAATAAACAACCTAAACGTTTTCCATAGCCAAGCAGACAGTCTGTTACGAAATTGCAGGCACTTACACGTGCATTGCATCACAATAGCAATTTACACGTTAATTATTTGCGTCATAATAGCAATTCACACGTTCAATATCTAGCCTGGAGGTGCTTTAAAACAGGTTTGAATACGAATTAGACAGCAATATTTGACGTTGGCGTTTATGTGTGTAGTCCAACACGGCCTACTAGAGATACGGCCGAATAATTCACATTTTACGTTTGAAATTAGGAGCCCTATTGTACGTCACAAACACCATTATTTTCCATTGTTACGTCATGTATTTTGCTTAAAAAAGGTAGCAGTAATGCAAAAAACGCATTAAAAAACATACGGATTTAGCAAAGAGGTCACTTGTTTACAGAAGTATAGCTGCGAGCAGCGATCAAACACCAAAATAATATTATAAATTAAAATATGTAAACATTATAAGGGCGTGAACAAAGTTTACAGCACCAAAAGCGGGATGCATAGCGCTAACTTGTTCATAAACGTAAACTCATTCGTACACCTAATTTAACTCGTTCGTCTAACGTATTAAACTAGGTCAAAGCGTCTGATCACGCGTCCACCGCATGTCATGTTTATCAGGCGCGTGTAACGTCGAGGTTACTTTAGGTCACTTACGCGTTTTTACGCGTCAACGTGATACACAAATAAACTGCATTAGCTGATAAATATAATGTTTGTTCATTGGAGGGGAGGTAAAATTCCACCAGGGCTTCGCCCCTCCAGGCCCCACCAGGGCTTCGCCCCTGGACCCCTTCTGGGGGCCGGCGCCCCCCTGACCCCCGCTGAAACATTTTTCAGACTTTTTGTATAAACTGCATTCTCATCCCTGGAATCATAATTTCCCCATAAAAGAATATTATAAGTTTTTAACAAGCATTTCTTCTCGTTTCTTCAATTGTAAACTTCCTTCCCTGTCAAATTTCAGGTGTTTCAAACTGACCTCATGTTGTATAAAAAATTGAATACTTTTTTCTTAAAATTTTTGAGTTATGGTTTATAAAATTAATGTATGCCTTCATGACAGGTGCTCAATACTACATAGCAAGCTATAGAGATGCAAGTTCCCTTATTACTATTCAAAATGTCACCACCTCATTTATTTATATTGGAAACCTTGTTCCATCAAGCCAATATTGGTTCTGGTGCCAAAGTGTTGGAGTTACAGGACTTAATAGCAACTTCAGTGCTATTGTTTCTGCTTACACTGGTTTGTTAAATACAATTTTTAAACTTTTATTTCTGTGTTTTTTGTTTGCCTTTGTACGACTTTCAGAATGGCCCAAAAAATCTTATTTATCCTGCATATGTTATTCTACTGGTGTTTAAATTAGATAAATGCTATTAAACTGACTTGTTGTTGTTTTACCACTGTTAAGATGGTCTATGAGCACACTTTTAAGAAAACCTTATTTACCTCCAACTAATACGATACTTTTTCTTACAACCTTTTAGCGCCACCCAATCCAGAGAATATTACGGCAACGACTGTAACTGATACTTCAATTACTATTCAATGGCAACCTCAAACAGGTTGGTGCTTTATATAAACTTTTCTTAATGATAACCTTTTTATTTTTGAACTTAATTGAACAAAATATTCTTTTTTTAAGCTGCACTCAGATATATGGTGACTGTGACTTCTCAAGCTTTGGGTAGCGTTAGAGTTGAGAGAGTTGTACAACAGACACGTTTTACTGTTAATGGTCTGTTACCTGGATCAAAATACAGATTTATTGTTTATTCTATTGGAGCAGCCAATGTTAGTGATCGTAATGCTGTTTCTCCAATTACCATCCAATCAGGTAATTCTAATTACAATTTTTTCTTATCTCAGTAGAAACAGCTTTTCCAACAATTTATTCATTATATTTACTTCAATGTTGATGACCTGTTCTTGAATGCTGTTTGTACGTCGCATTGTTTTATTACTATAATATAAAAATAATAAGTTAGATCATTTGAAATATATAATTTGTCATTTTAATATTTTTAGTGCCACATGCTCCAACTCGATTAGCTGTCACTCGAGTTACACCAAACAGCTTGTATCTACAGTGGCAAGTTGCTGAAGGTCTTCAAAGTGTTTTTGAAATTTATAAAATAATGATAGATATGTATATAACTAAGCTTACAGTCCAACTAAACTAATCCTTTCAACGCATCCTGTCACCATTGCCAACTGGCTACCGCATTTTAAATCTACAGTTATTTATCAGTGTCTTGTCTCAAATTTGGTCTCAATTAAAAGAAAAAGCAATGTTATGTTGCTTTCAGTGATATAATGTATATCAGCATATTTGAAAACTTTAGGCAGTTGTCAGTTAAAATTCAATTTATTCGGCATATTGTTTACCCAGCTTTTGGTCACCAGTTTTTATCATTTGTAAACTTGTGAAACTTGCTGGTAAGTACTTAAACGTGTATGCTGTATGTGTATTAAATAATGTTTTCAAAATCGAGATTTTCTTAAAAAAAGATTGTGCTAAGCTTCTGAACATGGAATTTTAAATCTATTCTCATGGGACGCATCATTTTAAGTGGAATCTGTTAGCGTTAGTATGGCCAAAATAGCTTGTCTAATTCAAATAAGACTTTCTTCAGTAAACATCAAGCAGATCATTCTCAATACATTTGGAAGTTGATTAAATGACGTTTTCAATGGTTTTTGGTCATTACATTGACTATAAGTTTTTTTTGAGATTTTATGTCAGTAATAAGTAAAAACAAATAACAGTAATAACTCAGTAAAAATTGACATACATATTGAAAGTTTTTGTAACTTTTCCTCTATATGATGCAGATGTTATGACAAATTAAACACCATACAAAGGGCTTTCACATACTAATTTAGTTTACAGTTCATTATATTTTCATATCTTTTTTTCTAAAAAAATCAACAATGGAAGAATTATTATGAAGTTATCAATTTTATGATGACATCACCAAAAAATAATGGTATAAATTTAATATTTTTATTCACAAAAAGAGTTTTAGTGTATCTTCTATGTTTTGTTGCAAAATCCAAATAACTTAAACTTGGTCATCGGTTTAAAATTTTAAAAAATCCAGCGAAGAAAGATTACAATTATAATAATTTAAATAATAAACCTGTTTAAGATTCTGAGTTAATTGGTACCCATATTTAACACAATTTCATAGCACAATGGTTAGAAGTTAGAACATTTGTGTTTCGAACCAATGACCATGTTAAAATCTCAATTTTGTTTTTACCATTGTGATGGTCCTGGGCGAGGTACTTCAGAATGATTGGTTCATTTAAAATTAAGTTTATATCATCAGTTAACCTTATAATTTTTAAAGGTGCAAAGAGTTACCACATCACAACTCACAAACTTGTTTCTGGTGAAATGATAAATGCAACTATGATATCACTTACTTCAATCACACCCGCCATACTTTTGGAAGATTTATCTCCAGGTTGTATGTATCAGATCAAAATTATCACTGTAGGGGAAAGTGATAGAACAAGTTCCAACTTCATTCTTATCACTGATTCTACATGTGAGTATGGTTTTGTTTTAAAATTTTCTTTGAATATTGATGGTAAATTTTGGTTTTAGTCAAAGTGGCAACAATTGCAGCCAAAGTTTAATAAACCCTGGCTATTACCATTGTGAGCGTATTCATACTTAGACAATACACTTGTCTATTGCTCCAACCCAGTGGTCACTAATAGGTTGTGCAAATTGTCAGCAATATATATAAACAGCAGAAAAACTATAAAAAAGCCAAAAAATAAATCAACTATAAAAAGCGAAAAGATAATCAAAAAATAATCGCAACAATGTTACCTACTTTTGTAATTCGTAAGTGGGCACAAGGTGTATGAAACAAAACACCCGTGTTTTAACAATTGTCGTTGCCATGTGAGGGTAAAAAAGTTACATTCATTCAATGTTTTTTATGATCATGTTATTTATATGAAATGGGATACAAATTTATTGAATAGATAAATGCATATTTAATTGTAGCCTTTACTGTTAGACAGATGGATATTCTTTCAACTTTAAATATCTTTTCAGTTCCTGTTAGACCAAATAAACCTTCCCTCATTAATTTGAACATGACAAGTGTGAGAGTGAAACTACAGCAAGTGGAAGGTAAGAATTTTTTTTAAATGTTTCATATGAATTGTTACTATATCTTATATCATAACATATATATTAGTCAGGTCAATATATGGTTTGACCCCTAAAAAATTCCTACAAAAGGTTTTTCAACGTTTTTTTGTAGTATTTATCATCAAAAATAATATATTAAAAATCTAGGAAAATCGGAGCATCAGATAGTTTTCATTTTCAAGATGGCCGCCAAAACAGTAAAATGACAATAATTCACTTAATATTCATGCCAAAGCTCCAATTCTGGCGTCTAGGTTTTAGGTGGTAAGGAATTATATAAAACAATTTAAAATGAAATTAACTCATTAGTTTAATAGAAAGACTTATAGTAGAGGGGGGAGATGGGACACTTAAGCACATATTTCCAAAATCAAAATATATGACGGTTTTTGAGTGTCACATATTGTACTTGAATTATCCCTGGTGTAGAAATTTTTGAATTAAGAGAAAACCTTTTAAAGTTTGGCAATAAAAACTTACAAAACAACAATGTGGGGGAAGATGGGACGAAAATTAATAGTATTCTGCAACTTGTAGTTAACCTACCGAAATTAACCGGCTGTGCTAGTTTCTTTACCATGTAAACTTCATATATATATAACTTTAAAACGATATTTTTTTTATCTTTAGTTAAAGTCATATTGACCCCTGCCCATATTCCTCATGTATGTATCTCAGATTTTTTCACAAAACTAAAACTAGTTTTACTCGACAAAAACAAACTTCATGCAATATTCCATTTTTTTATAAATCTATAAAACTAGTTTAATCGTTTACATTCGCAAACTATATAATTTCATCGGCTTCACTATGATTTAGCGAGCATTAAAAATTAGCACCTTCCTATTTCGCATATTTTCACCGGTTCAAAAAATGCTGTTTTGAACTAACATATTTTTTAAACATTTAACAACAGTAATCGGATTTGACGCGCGCTTTATAAAATCGTGTTAACACTGTCGAATAATTCTGTTATATTTTTTATTATTATTAAATGAGGGTCCGTAAAAAGAAAATTTGTGTCCCATCTTCCCCAATCCTACTATATACTACTTACATGCACATTTTTCCCACGGCTCTGGTGTGTGTTGTCCTTGATTGTCGGTCCTCCTATAGGTACCCGTCAAAAACAACTATTGCCCTTTGATAACGGCGAGTCATGAATTCAGCATAGGATGGTGTAATATAGAGCCGTTGGTTTCTCCACTCTTCCATGGTAGCCGCTGTAGTAGTGAACATCCATTTATGACATAGTGTTGAGTTTTTGGTGGAATGGCTTATATGGATTCAGGAATTTTCCGAACTGCCTTGGTTATCTGTGATGGCATTCGCAAGTTCAGGCTTATCAGGCTTCCGGGGCACCTTCCTTGCTTCAAAAAGTGCTGGAGGGAACGGGCACAGGGTCCAAATTTCAAGATATCTTCGAGAGATAAGGCGTAGTTGTGAAACAACTGGGAAACGTCGATAAAGCAAACCTGGGTCAATTGTTCATTATGGTGACACCTTCGCTAATAAGATGATTCCAAATGTCTTGGCTTTATCCTTCCGCTTAAAAGATATTGAGAAAACATACTGTCCAATCATTTTGTTCATAATGTTCCTTCCGACTGATTCAAATTCAGGTACATTGACGTCATCCTCGGCGACAACACCATTCACAATATTCCTCAGGATTTGATCTTGAGAAAACGGTACATAACCAGCCAATGATGTCTTGAGCTTTTAAGATCAGAACTGTGTCTCTGAACCCTAGCCTGTCTTGCTGTTTTATGTTGTTCGCTTGTACTTGTAGAAGAGTGTATTGAATTCCTGCATGGCATAGTTGTAGGCCTACTCAGACCTAATTGGAGTCGACATTGTCCACAAGGATCGCTGTTCTTCTTCTGTCATGCCGGTTCCACGCATTAATCATCCCGACATCTTCAGCGATCTCATCAGGTTCTATTTAATAACTAGGTCCGAGATGAGACCTGCCCAAAACTGATTCGAGCGACGGATAACATGGTATCCATGTCTGGGTGTCGGTTCGGGAGTTGATTCATTTTTGGATGTCATAGTGCGGGTAATTTAGGTAATTGAAGTGCCCTGCAGCAGGGAACATTGGTAGACAGCCAGAAACTGTACGAGAGTGCATTTGCCAAATGCCTGCCCTGTCCGCTTTGATTAGTGCTCGCGATACCTGAACCATAGTCTGATAGCACAACCGCAGTCGACTGGTCTTTCACGCAACTCAGTTTTCTTATTGCCCAACGCCTCCCCAAAACTGGCAAGAGTGTTAGCATCTTATTTTTCAATAAAAAATTTTAAAAATTTTTTTATTTTTTTTAATAAAAATTGTCAAAAATATTTATTTTTATTTTTTCAACATAAAATGTCAAAATTTTTTATTTTTTCCTAGATTTTTAATACGGTATTCATGATGATAAATACTGCAAAAAAGTTGAAAAAACTTTTGTAGGAATTTTTTGGGGGTTCAAGCCATATTTTTCATATATTGACCCTACTGTATATATTATTCTCTTCAATCATCATGGGAAAAATCATATTAATTATAAAACCAAGTCAACATTTGTGAAAACTCATATTATAACTGTTAACTGAGAGTAAGTTGCAAACAAATAATAAAGAGGAAAGTTTGCATTGTGATTTACTTTGACACTATGATCCATGATATAAATAAAAATCTTAAAAAATAAATTCAACCAACATTAAATGTTTTTAGGGGCACAGACATACCTCCTTAATGTACATAATCATGAAGGCACAAGGGTTCAGAATATTCAAACAGAGCCTAATGAAGCTATGGAAATAACAAACTTGGAATCCGGAACAATTTACAAGTTATCTGCTTATTCTGTCAATAGATTTGGTAAAAGAAATCCTGTTGCCAGTGAGGAGCTAGTTTTACAAACAGGTGATATTAAAAATAGTTTACTACCACAAATTATAGCCTGAAACTATATGAAGTAGCATTACTATGAGTATGGCCGACGCTCAAACACAGTGATTGTTTTGTTGCCACAACTAGTAGTTTTTAATGTTGCTAGCATTGAGGTAAAGATGCACAGTATTAATTCATTTAATGTTGCTAGCATTGAGGTAAAGATGCACAATATTAATTCCTGCAACCCAATAGTCATTTATTGATTGTTCAAATTGGCAATTATACAGAAAATAAAAATGACCCATAAAGTTGCATACTTGATATTGGTAACTATTTAGCAACACAGCCTACACAGGTACATGGTGCATGGAAGTGGTATGCAATAGACACCCTAATTACAGCCTATATCTTTAGTTTCACCTCCCTATAGGATAAATAAGTAAACTTTATGCAAACTTGTTAACTGCATTTATATTTTTAAATACTTGAATATTATTTATGAATTTCTAGCACCGTTTGCTCCTGAAGTTGGTTGGTTCACTAACACTACAAATAGTTCAACTTTGTACAGATGGCCTGATGTTTTAGGTAAAATGATAACATCTGATTCTGTGTTTACTTCCATTGCTTTAAACAAATTTGACTTTCTCCTTTTTATTTTTGTCTGACTTTACATTTTTTTACTAAAAGGCTAACCTATGCATATTGTTGGTATAAAAAACTGTTAGTGACTTGAGCGTGTAATGGTTAATAACATTTATTTAACAGGAACTAAAATTTATTAAAAGTACATAGAAAAATATTTCAACCTACTTTCATTTTTCGGTTTTCATCAAACCAAGACTGAAAATTAAATTATGCGCCATTCAAGTCTTAGCATGTCAGTATTTGTACAATTACATGTTTTTACTATTTATTTTTTTGTACAAAAACACAGTCATCAAAAATATTATATTTAACAGGTGCTGTATCTTACAATTTGTACATAAGGAAAGACATGCCTGGCAATAATAGTCAAACAGAGCATTATTCCACAATTGTTCCATTCTACTTTGTATCTGGTCTTAGTAGTGGAACCAAATATTTCTTTCGATTACAAAGTGCTGGAATTAACAACTCGCTTAGTAACATTGGACAAGAAGTTTACGAACATACAAGTAGTGTTTTAATTTTTATAGTTTTCAACAATTATACTATGTTAGCTGTAGAACCAACAAATAGAACATTTACATGCGAACCAATATGATGTTTGAAGATATTGCTTTATTTTTTTTTTACCATGTTTGGACTTCGGTCCTACTAATATTATAAGCATGGGCTGTAGTCACTAATTGTTTGTCCATATTGCAGGAGATTTTATTTAAGAAAAATTTTTGTATTTCATAGTTCCATCTCATCCTGCTAATCTACGCAGTCAATATGTAAGAAGAAATTCAATTTTATTAATTTGGGAACCAAGCAAAGGTTAATTTGTCTATTTACATAAAAGTTTTCTAACATCTATATTTTTAACAGAGAGTACATATTATACCTATTTGGTAGTAGTTTACTGCTACCTCGTCTCGATAACATTCCGACGCTTTTAGTCCTGCAGCACGCGCCGAGTAATTAACGCCTTTGTTGTGTCATGTTGTGCGCACAGTCACCCGTTAGTTTAGTTGGTACTGCAGTATAGTTATGTTGTATAACGTTTACTTTAGGTTTATTATGATGTATTATATCGTTGTTATATGTTTGTAGATATCCATCGTTTTAGTTTGTTAAACCCAAATATGACAAGTTACTTTATCACAACCTAACCAAAACATACATCCTGGGGCCTGGGCAGTGGGTATTGTACATCCTATACTTCCAACATGCTTCTGTAGGACCTCATACACAATAGTATGATGTCCGAATAAGCAGATCTTATTTTGCAAACTGCAAATATTTTTTACAGTTGTTTTAGCCTTTTGTATTCCTTGTTCAATTTGCAGCACAGCATTGTGAAGTGTTCACACTCTGTTAGCATTTAGCTACTTTACAAACAGCCTGCGAATATTATATATTAATATAAAAACTGATGCTTTCGATAAATGTTCTAAAGAAAGTTATTGCCTTTCCCAACTGTGCGACATAAACACTCCCTTGAAAAGGTTAAATTAATGGGTTTATGATGTAAGGTTTTTGCGATACATTTTTTCTTATAATTCATACCCTAAATCGGCTTTATAAATTTATTTCTATATTATCTATGCAATTTTTAGGTGCAATGAAATATCGTGTAATGGTGGAATCTGGGGGTATAATGCAAAACTTTCAAACTGAAACATCAACAATTGTCATTAATAATCTAACTCTTGGTACATGGTACAATATTAGTGTAAGATCCGAAGACCCCTATGAACGATTAAGTATGGAGTCTTCCACAATAACAATTCAAACTGGTATGTTTTTAAAATAAAAATGAACATGTCACATATGTATTAATCTCTTTTTGTCAAAGGTTTTCTCGTACTTCAGTTTTATCATTAAACTAAGTATACAATACATTTATCTTATTTAGGAATTTTGTTTAAACCTTTCGATGTTATCCCGCTTTCATCAGAGCTATGGAATTATAGTATAAACTTTTTCTTACAAAGATTTTTACAAGTGCATATTTTACTACTGTGGAATTTTCCACAGTTCCCAATCCACCAAACAATCTCCAAATTGTCGAAATAAAGAATGATAAATTGAGAATAACTTGGAAAGAAATGCAAGGTTTGTAGATTTAAGGTTACTTATTTTGGAAAATTGTAATGATAATTTGCACTGTTTTATTGCATTTAAAAAACAATTTTTTGTTATTGTATGATAAAACAATTTATATTTAGGTGCTGCAACATATGTTGTGACACATTCAAACTCTGATACCAACATCACAAAAGTTTCACGAGTAGCCACAAATCATCTGACTCTGTTTGGTTTAACTGCTGGTACTAGGTATTTAATATGGATAAGAAGTATTGGTTTTCAAAATCAAAGCAGTATTGAATCAAACATTCTAACAGCCTGGTCATGTAAGTGTTTATGAACAAATTTAGTTTTTAACGTGAGTGTATGGTATTATTTTAGTGAACCTTTTTTATCCTAATGCAGTGCCAGCGCGCCCATCTTTACCTTACCTTGTAACTGTTGCATCGCAATCAGTCAGTGTGGAGTGGGGTTCAGTCAAAGGTATATATAATTAAAAATATTTTGACAACTTTGACACAGAAGGTCGTAATATAACAACATTCATTGGCTATATTTTTACAGGTGCTGTAAGCTATGTGCTTACAATATACTCTAGTAATGACCTTGATCTTAAAACACAATCTGTGACATCACCTTTTAGTAGAATTATCGGATTATCATCAGGAACTTGGTATAATGTAACAGTGGTCTCTGTTGGTGTACATGGGCAAAATTCTAATGCAAGTGCTGTTCTAACATTTCAAACTGGTAATATAAACATTTCTTTGGGTTGTTTCGCTTTTTAACATTAAAATGGGATTTTCTGAGAGCAGAGCAACTTTTAGCAAGGAGTGATTTTCATGAAATACTTTTTCATTGCTAGGATACCACTATTGCTTAACAAAAAATGGTTCATTTATACTCAACTAGTAAACTTGGTTGGAAATAATTGGTATCCAAAGCAGTAAAACATTTTTATTGCCTTGGTCCGTCCTAAGGATTTTATACTGAATACTGAGCAGTATAAAATTTAGACCATAATTTATTATTACAGTTCGGCATGTAAAGGTACATTATTTTGGTAGATTTTAATGAATTAATCATGTTTTAGTATAATTATATAATCTAGGACCAGCTCTGGCTGTTGTCCATTTTTATTATTTAACCTATATATATATATTATGCATTTTACAGTTCCAGTAGCTCCAGACAATTTAATTGTGAGCGGGATATCTACGTCCAGTATGACAGTCTCATGGAATAGCAGTATTGGTATTTAAGTCATATATGTTTTGTAGAGAGTGTCCTGTTTAACTTTGCAGGGTGTTATATGTGCCGTGGCAAAATTGTTAGCAAGCCTTTCTCTAACCCAAGCCAAAAGTAATGGGTTTAAGACTTGGCACTGTTACCTTTTTCCGTATGTGTCTTTGGGCAAGACACTTAACGACAATTGCTGCAGCCGAGTGGTTACTAATGGGTTGTCCAAACTATCAGCTACACATAAAATATAAAAAAAATCCTTCACCCCAAAATAAATATTCACCCACAATGTAATATACATAACTCGTAAGCTGGCTTGAAGTGTATGAAACAGAACACCCATGTTATAACAACATTCATTCATTCAACTGTTTCTTAAATTTAACAGTCAAGCTCTTTTAACCAATTTTGTTTTGTTATTTGTATCTAGCTTGTTTTAACAACCTGGTTTATAGTTGCTTCCTGATTCTTGTTTTTACTTAATATAATTTTCGTTAAGACCATAGAAGAAATAATTGAGTTTTTGATATGTATGTTATGTTAATGTTTTTATATTTTACTCATTCACTTCAGGAGCTTCTTATTATGATGTCACTACAACATATGTGGATTACAACATTACTATAAAACAACTACAAACCCATTTGCATGAAATAAGTTTAGAAAATCTTCAACCTGGTTCATTGTACAAAATTGAAGTTAGAAGTGTTGGAGAAGAGATTATAAGAATTTCTCCGCCTGCTTTTGTTACAGAAGAAACTGGTTTGTTAAGACTGAAGCGTGTAGTCGTTTTAATTTGTTTAATATAGAACAACAACCTTTCAGTTTTATTAAAATAAACTTAAGATCAAATGACCTTAATTTTTACGCTCCTTTTTAATAAAATATATTTTCAGACAGTGTAACATGAGTTTTGTCTGTTGAAATACCAATAAACTGCACAACCTAAATATTAAAATATTTACTGCCACTCAAAATGGGTTGAATGTTAGGCAACATTGCAAGTGGACACCCAAGTAATCTAAATGAATACAATGAAAAGAAAACGCACAACTAAAACAAGTATTAAAGTTAGTTTAACAGCAAAACAAATTAAGAATCCGTACAAACTGCATTGCATGTTTAATTATTTTTTATTACTCTTCATAAAGAGGACAATGTTATTAGTTCCAGATTCACCAGTTAATGTTTCTGTTCTTGCTGTTAACTCAACCAGTGTGGAAATATCTTGGAATATTGTGAAAGGTTGTTAAATATATTTATATTGTAAATCTCAAACTGAGGTTGTATAACCAAATGTACATTCTATATGTAGGTGCTCGTAGCTACATTATACAACAAACAGAAGTATCCAATCGTACAACTTTAAACATTGAGTCCAAGGAAAATATTGTTATAATAAAACAACTGATGCCAGGTTCAGAATATCAGTTTAAAATATTTTCTATTGGCAAGTACCGAAAACAAAATGTGAATGGAAGTCTACCAGTTACTGTACACACAAGTAGGTTAAACATTTCTTTTTATTAAGTTTTTATACAACTTTTTTCAGCAAACAGTTCTTTATTTTGGTATTAAATAAAATGATCATTTTCATATTATTTAATTCTCCTCTCTTGCATCGCAAGTCTCACATCTCTTAAGCAACATCAAGCTGAATAATATTTATGTATGTATTTATATATTTTATCATGGATATTGAGATCTTGAGTTAAAATGTAGATGATTAATATTTTTTTAGATCCGTCTTCACCTTTATCATTAAGATCTGTAAATATTGGTACTCGTCAAATTTCTCTTCAGTGGAATGCAGTTCATGGTGGGTTGCAAACTAAGTATTTTTTTGCAATTTGGATTTTATTAGTAGCTTTATTACTCGGAAAATATGATCAGACTAAAAATGGTTTTAAAAGTTAGTCTCCCTAAATTAGTTCTGTATTATTCGAAGCGCTTTTATGAAGTGAACAAATAATCAAATTTTAATGAATAATTGTTATCTCATACTCACTGTCAAGCTACCATGTATGTAACTTTGTGAATGATTATTTATCTTTTGATTAATTTAATTTACTCTATGGCTGAGATTTTAGACAACCCATAATTGAGCACTGGGTTGGAGTAATATCACTAAGTGTTTTGCCTAAAGAGGATTCTTGAACCTGTTATCGCTAGATTTAAACAAGTGCGCTAGCCATTTTGCTACAGTGCCCTTAATTAAACAATGTAGCGATAATTGAGAAAATTGTCTTAATCATGGTTTAAGTATGGTATATAAAACATTTATAATTTATTGTTATTATGTTCTGTACCACAGGAGCTATTTCTTATATGTTGTTGACTACATATAATAACAGTGATGGAGAAACTCAATCCTTACAAAGAAATACGAACCACACCGTTATGGTTGTTGATGGTTTGCATGCTGGTGTTGAATGTAACTTCACAGTAGTTGCAGTTGGTAAAAGTGGACAAACAAGTCAACCATCACAAACACTGGTTGAGATCACAAGTTTGTATAAAATACTTTTAAGATTACTTTCTCTAAAAATATAATATCCAATAATAGGACCAAATATCCCAACACAACCTGAAGTTATCAATTTCACTTCAACATCTTTAACACTGAACTGGACGTGGGTGAGAGGTAATACTATTATTATATAAACATAATATATATCCCTATAATAAGAAAGAGCACATATTACTGTTTTTAAAAGATGTTAATTAACAGTGAAATTTATTAAAAATATTTGTTAGAACTGAAAAATGTCTAATACGTTTAGTTTGTTAGAATTAGATATTGATATATAAGATATAATGTTTACAACTCTCAATCAACGAATTTTTGGTATTACAGTCTCATCTTATACTGTTGATACTTTGTATGAATTACTATATAATAGGGTGGGAGAAGATGGGACACCTTTCGCACACAATATTCAAACATCCTGATTGTGTTTTAAACAATTAACAACGGTCTATGAGAGTCATTAAAATACGATTTTATATTTTTTGATTTTTCGGTATTTACTACTACCACGGGAAAATAGAATGAACAGCGTAGAATAGGTGTCCCATCTTCTCCCACTATAATATATATATTTCGTTTTTCTTAGGTGCAACAAATTATATAATCAATGTTTCATCAATTGCTGATGTTGTCATTGTAATGTCATCATTCAAGCCATATACCGTTGTTAATCTTACCAGTGGTGTGTTACATAATATTGTGATGACCTCAGTTGGAACTTCAGGTCATCAAAGTTTACGTTCTTCCCAAGCAATTTCACATTATACCTTACCAACCCCACCAAGTGGTGTAATGTCATTTTCAAGTAACAATATCATCAGATTATCTTGGAATGAAGTCACAGGTTAGTTCACTTTAAAATTTATTTCCTCGTAATATTTTTCCAAAAAAATAATTATCTGTAAAGAAAATTATTATCAAAAGTAGAAGAATTGCTATACCTGGTGGTAATTGTTGGAAAATCTCTAATGTCTTTAATTACAACTCTATTTAATATTGTTGACATGCTCCTAGACATTAACCACTTTTCATAAGAAATCATAGATCGAATGAATGTACACAATTTGACACCGTTCTAAAATTTGCTTAAACACATGCAGGCTGTCAGTAGAAGTTTCGAAAATGGCTAATAACGCAATAATTAGGGGGTGTGATTGTTAACATTTAGATTGATTTATGGTATGATATAGCATAGCTTAGATCACGGGTTCCCAAACCGCGGCCCGCGGGCAATAGTTATGACTGTTACAGCATCAGCCAACCTGACTTGCTTGTTACTCTGGTATAAGGGTTATACCGCGACATTATTCAACAAAAAAAAGTGAAACTTTGTCTTTTACTCCGCAAGTACGTAGTTTAATCTGTCCTAGAAGCCATGTTTATTACCAGCATATGTGTCGAACTTCCTGACCTAACCAACAGTATTCGTAATAACTAAATTTTGGCCAATACAAGTCGCGGGTAATCCTTTAGCTGGTGGCCACCTAAAATTTTGGTTTCAAAATGTTCCTTAGGTCTCAATGATACTCACTGTATAATTTTTTTTGAAAACAACTCGGGTGTTCGTGTCGAAAATTAACCTAAAAATGTGCACGAAATCGTGCTGCGTCACCGTATTTTCCACACCAGCCGTTATGAATTAAACCAAGGTTGGATTATTACGTCATAGAATGCATATTGTTACGTTTGATTCGTCAGTTAAAACAGTGGTGACAAAACAAGGCTATACCGTCTTGTAACTTATATGATATACCACTATTGTGATGTAACAGACCGCGATTGTGACGTAATAAACCGTTGATCCTACGCAAATCAGACGAATTACAGTGACGAGGCATGTTTTCGCGCATTTTTAAAGTTAATTTTCGACACGAACGCCCTACTTTGAAAAAAATTTAGTCAGCAGGTTTTAGTGGGGGCTATAGAACATTTTGAAACCAAAATTTCAGGTGGCCACCAGCTAAAGGATTACCCAAGTCGCGTCGCCAATATAGCAATGAAAACCTTGTCCGACACATAAATATGATTTCACATATTGGCCCGCGATAAAATAAGTTTGGGAACCCCTGGCTTAGATATATATGTTTATCCTGGTAGCTAACAACAAAAAAACACAACAACGTCCGAACGTCTTTCCAACAAAAAGTTTGTAGATGGAAAAATCTAAGTCGTTTTAAAAAGTTTAACAATTGAAATGCAGTTATATAGCTTCCCATCATATAGTTGTGTTTCTTAGCATAGTAATTAATTTATAACCTTATAATTATTTCTATTGTTCATTTTTGCAGGAGCCATTGGTTATAATATACAAGTTAAAAAGAGTAATGTCAGTTTGTTCAATGTGACGACGTCCAACACAAGTTACGAGTTCAACCATCTGGACAGTGGTACAACATATACGTTTCTTTTAAAAACAACTGGAAATTATCGACGTTTAAGTGGCTATCATACTTTTGCCGAGGAAACCACACGTAAGATCTTTTCATTTGCAATACTGTGATTTAAATTGGTTTCTAATTTTGGGCATATTGTTTTTGTAGTGCCAGATTCACCAAGTGAAATAATTGCATGGAATATTACCCACACATACATGTATATCAGATGGAATTCCATGAAAGGTAGCTACATAATGTTCGAGTTTTCTTATATACTAGTTACAACTAAACCAACTATATGTTTTAGGTGCCTATTATTACAATGTGAAATACACAAGCAGAGATCAGAACGTGACATTACATAACATCACAAGTTACCCAACAATTGCATTGATTGGCTTGCTGCCTGGAATTTATTATGATATTGAAGTTACCTCTATAGGAAACCATAATAGGAGTAGTTTGAAAAGCCCATTAACATCTGTTCAAACAGGTAAATAACACAGGTAATTATCATAAAGTATTGATCGTTGCACCTAGTTGAAAGACTTGGCAAGCAGAAGAAACAATAACACATGTGTAATTGCAATCGACACGCAGTGGTTACATGCACAATGTGCCCAATAGTTATAAACTTTTATTCTATGTGGGTGGGATCCTTGTTGATGACCTAGGATTTGTCCCCCCCAACAGTTTGAAAGCCTATTTAGGTTTTCCAGGCTTTATCTACAACACAGTCCCCAAGTCCATCCATCACACACAGTAAGTCTTTGACTAATTCTGCAACTCATGTCATCGACCTCTATTCTCAACTTTGCGACAATGCATTGTTGGTTAGGAGTAATGTAAGTTAAGTGTCTTGCGCAAGGACAGCTACGCACATCAGTATCTGTATCAGTGTCGATCATTAAACCCGATACCTTGATTACGATACAAACCTAATCCACTGGGCCATGGTGCTGGACATTAGATAGGTACTTCAGTTTTGTGCGACTTCTTTATTTTGATTTTCTTTCTATGATATGAAACACTAACTTGATTGTCAATTTTTTTCAGTTCCCCTTCCCCCATCTAATATTACTTTAACAACAACAACAACAACGTCTATATCATTTAGGTGGCCTCGATCTGAAGGTAAATTAATTAGTGGAATTTAAAGAATAAAAACAAAAAAATAAATCTGTTTATTTACAGGGGCGGGAATGTATTATTTGAAAGTTCAGCTTTATAATGCGTCATTGAATGTTTATCAATTTCAAACTTTATTTGAGAATTCGACTACAAGTAATAATTTCAACGTAACATCACTTAGTCCCGGCACAACATATTATATCACAATTGCAAGTGTCGCTACACAACTGCGTCAGTTAAGTCCAGCTGTTGCCACATTGACTGAAAGTACATGTAAGTGTGTTCTCTTTATGTCTTTTAGTTTCTTTGATGTTTAGGTTTAAGGTGAAATATATTTAAAAAGTTAAACAAAGAACATTTAAAGAATTATGAAACTGTATCCTCATGACTTCCATAGATTGTTGTTAATTGTTTAAAACACGATCAGGATATTTGGATATTATGTGCTAAAGGTGTCCCATCTTTCCCCACCCTACTATATATTTATTTTCATTTAACATAATAACATTAGTTTTAGTTATTTGTATGGCAAATTGTCAGTTTGCACTAGCTCATTCCTCGTTCTAATACTTAATTTATAACAGACTCGCTAGGCTTTTTAAAATAAAATTTACAGCAAGTATCTTAGGACATGAGAACACTAAAGATAAAAATAAAATGTAAAATAAAGAAAAATATGATAAAGCATATATGACATACTTTTTCTATACTAATAAAGCTGAAACATTGATCGTTGAAAAATTGAATTTTCTTTAGCTGTTTAAAAACTAGATGTGGTTTTCTAAATTTTGGTTCAAAACTATTGATAGTATTTACTCCAGCGATTCCATATCACATAAATTATTTAGGAACTGTTTTAATTTTTGATAATTCAGTGGTACTCTTGATTACATTTGAACATCTGTATCTATGCAACTTTCTTATTTTTTAATAAGCTACATCAATAGGTTTTAAGCAATAACCTCTTTATATTGTAGCAGTTTTAACAACAGTCAAAGTCAAGAAGTTATTGTTATGGTATCTGTTATAATAATAGAATACATGAAAAATTATAATACATTTTTATAAAATTATTTTTAAAAAATGAAGATAAAACTAAAACAGCTTCTTTGGTAAATGTATTATTGGATTAATCCTATGGCCATAACCATTAATTTGAAATGAACATTCCATCTCAGTGTGTGTAGAAAATACATGTGTAAATAGCTGTTTTTGATGAAAATCATGCATGACAGCACTATTAAACAAAACAATGTCTTTGCAGTGCCAAACAATGTTCAACAAGTAAGGGTTACTATTGTTACTGAACTTTCAGTTTCTTTGGCCTGGATAGAAAGTAAAGGTACTATGTTATGTTTATTGTTAATATTTATTCTTGAATTTGTAGTTTATTATCTTTTTTGTTGGACACATGTTATTGTTTCCAATTTATTCAGGTGCTCTTCATTACAATGTTCTATTAAAAAATAATGAAACAAATGAAGTGGTAAATTATATTTCTTATAAAAGTAGTATATTTGTTGATCAACTTTCACCTGGTGTGGTGTATGTCTTTGTTGTATTCTCTGTTGGTGCAAAGAATCGAACAAATCCTAGTGGAAGTGAATTAACCGTTGTACAAACAAGTGAGATCATTTTAATAAATTGTGAATTTTTTTATATTTTTGCAACATTTGTTTAACTCTTAAAAATTGTGTGCCTTTACGGTTCTTTTTTGCATTATATAATTTCTTTTTTTGTTTGTTTTAATTATAGATCTAAAATAACTGTGTTATGTGTTTCCTTGTAAACAAACAAAAATAACATTCCACTTTGCGCAACATCTAATTACTTTTTATGCTCAGTTCCTTTAGCACCGAGGAACATCCGAATACTATTGGTTGCAACAGATGAAATTACGGTTGGCTGGGATGACACTCATGGTAACTTTGATAAACATGTTTCATTATTAAGTTTATTTTTTGAAATAGAATCATTGCCTTGTTAACAATAAATAATCTATCGAATAATGGTTTCAGAGTCAAAGTACGTTTATAATGTATCCATGCTGTCTTTTAAAAGCATGTTTATGTAATAAGTATTTTTCCTTCTGGATCGCACCTAAACCATTTAACCTACAATTTGTATGTCTGCATGTTACTTTATGCTATGAAGAAAGACTATTATTTTTTTAGGTCGTTCGCATTTTATTCTGAGTATTTGGTTTTATGGATCACCGGTTGACAGTATTAGAGATATAGTTACAACTGCAACAAATGCTACATTCACTGGTTTGATGTCAGGCAGTAGATACACATTTTATGTTCGATCTGTTGGTTTATACAATGTAACCAGTAATACAAGTCAACAAGTTTCTCAAATGACAGGTTAAATTGTTTTATGTTTGAATTTATTTCAAACAGACAACTTGATTTGATATTTTTAGATCCATTACCACCAACCCACCTGTACATCAACAACATTACTTTTAGAAGTGTCAATCTTGTTTGGACACCTGTGAGAGGTACTTCATATTTCACAGAAATCATGCTTTGATTAGGCGGCATACTTGGAAAAATATTCCTAATAGCCTTGATGTGTTTTTATTTTTTGTGTGTCCGTAGACAAGCACTTCGCGGTAATTAATTTAAGGCAGTGGTCCCTAATGATTCGCACACTGAATTTCACTGCATTTATATAAATTAAAATACACATATTTCTAAAATTAATAAATGTATTTGATATAACAGGGGCAAGCTCATATGATATTCTATTCACAAGTATAAGAAGTAACCACACTCTTGAATATCATTCATCAATGTTTAATACAACATTCACTGGATTGCAATCTGGAACACATTATGATGTCACAGTATTTTCAATTGGAATCAACGGTTTTAAGAATAATAATGGAAGTAGTAAACAGAGATTTCAAACAGGTCACTTATTTTAACATGTTTATTTTTTTAAATAGTATTGAGCTTAAAAACATTTTACTTTTATTTAATCAGCGCCCCTGCCCCCACAAAATCTGCTTGCTTTAAACATCACATCACATTCCATGACATTAATGTGGACAAGTGTAGTAGGTATGTAACAATTATACAACGATGCAACTTTAAATTGTTACTGTAAATCATGTTTGATTACAGGAGCACATTCATTCCAAGTCAACATACATCATGTCAGTAACAAGACTGTATTTTTTTCTACAAGTGTTGTAGTCAATGAAACAAAGTATACTGTGTTATCTGATCCTGGAACAGAGTATATATTTAATGTAGCAGCCATCGGAGATAATGCTATCAGTGAGATCTCTGAAAGTATTTATTCTGCCACAAGTATGCTTTGTAAAACTTACTTTGACTACAGTTTAACTTATTAAATACTTTAGTGCCTGATGCGGTTACAGAGATTTATTTGGTAAATGTGTCAATCAATCAAGCAACAGTACAGTGGAAACCAGCTTCTGGTTTGTCAATTTTTAATTTTAGAAACTTCTATTAAAACCAGCATTAATAGCTTGAAATATACCTTAGGTGCGCATAGTTATATGTTGCGGGTTACCAATCTTTATAGAAACACAGTTCAAACGGTTCAAACTAAACAAATTCATGCAACTGTGACACAATTAAGTGCTGGAACTTGGTATGAATTTAATGTTATTTCTGTTGGAGCAAATAATATGACAAACTCAAACTCTCATTATAATGCTCGTGGTCAAACAAGTAAGTAATATTAATTAAAAGCTATTTTTGTAATATTTATTAAATACATTAAAACTTTATATTTTAGTTCCTCATGCTCCAAGTCATGTCGAAGTAACATTAATAACAACAACCTCAATTGAAATGTCTTGGAATTCTGTACAAGGTATTCACACATTTATTGGCAAGACTTTAAAACTTTGTAAAAGAAAAAAAAATCAATGAAAACAATAAAAAAATATGTCACATTATTGCATGTTTACAATGTTGTCCTTGGCTTGGATATTAAAGGGGCATACCAACGAAAAATCAGAATTTGTGTATTGATAGATATGCTGAAATCTAATAGAAAATCCCATGCACACTTTTTTTCTTTATAGTTAATTTTTCACTTTTCTTCATATTTAAATGTTCATTATGTCTTATTAGTTCCTACTGTACCATTTTTTTCGTTTTATAAAAGTCAGTTTTTCATGTTTAAAAATATGCTAAATCAGCATAATCTGGTACGTACCTAGGTTCGATCGAAAAGTTAAAACAAAATAAAGTCTATGTTTTACAATTTTTTTATATATCCTTAATTTTTTCTTTGAAGAAGCGTTTATTATACTAAATCAAAAATTAAATATTTGAATTTTCTTTAGTAATTTTTTTTTACTTAAGCGTTTTTTTACGCAATATTTTTAAAAGCGTTTGTTTTGGCAAACTTTGATGGTACCTTTAGGTTACATTTGAGCATATCTATCCATATACAAATTTTTAATTATCGCTGGTATGCCCCTTTAAGTGATGTGTTGGATCAATACAGCCAGCCACCATATAAAGTTAAAGAAAAAGAATATATTTTATAAGGTGCTGCAAATTACACCATCATGGTGATTCATATTAATGACACTATCATTGTGACATCATCACTGGTTAATTCAATGACATTAATGGATTTGGCATCTGGCACAAGTTATGATATAATGTTAAGGAGCGTTGGTGAAGAAAACCAGATTTCATTTGAGAATTTTACCTTTCATGAAACAACACGTAAGCTTTCTTTTAAATTTTATAGTGTTTTGTTTTTACAATAATATAGTAGCATAGGGGAAGATGGGACACTTCATATAGTACTGTGGGGAAGATGAGACACAGCACATATTGCCAAATATTTCCAAAATCAAAATAGATGGGGGTTTTTAAGTAATACCATGAATTAAAAGTATCATTTTTTTATTAATTGAGAACATTTTTAAAAAATATAAAACACACGAAAAGTTATTTATTAATTCCCACTACAGGTGAAATTTTACAAACTCGAAAACACACAGGATAAGATAGGACAGTTAAAAATCAGTGTTAATTTTGATTAATAAGCAAATTTATTATTAGGAATGCATGCAAATAACACAAAATAATACTGTAAGCTTTGAAAATCAAGTTTAAACATATTTTTCCATCACGGCTACTTTGGTTTTTAACATGTCACCTACATTAAATTATTGTATAAAAATTGGTATTGTTTGAACATCAAGTGATAAATATTTTATCTTATAAATGTATATGAACTTGTAATAACCGAAAATTGATTATAACTATTAATAAAGATTACATTTTTGCTACAAATTGGGTATTGTTACACTGTTTTTTGTACAAGCCACTTCTCCTAAACTATTTCCAAGTGCAAATGACTGAATTTTTTCGAATTTGTTTACACTGTTTGTAATTTAGTCTTTACGTGCATCCTAGTTAAATGTCCACGTGTGTTGTAGTTCAGCCTTTATGAGTGCCCTAGTTTAACGTTCACGTGCGTTGTAGTTTAGCGTTTATGTGTGTCCTAGTTTCTTACAAGAACATGCATCTTTCCTAAGAACTTGCTGACCAAAAAATTTTTCTGTTTTATAACTTGCAATATTTTAAATACAGGTATTAATTTTGATTATTACCGATCACTTCGTATGTTTCGCTATAGTGCCAAATATCAGTAAAGTATCGGTAACAGCTAAAAACATCGGTATCGGTGGAAAAAATTGATATTGGTCGGTCTGTAATAAATTATTGAATTAAAAGCAAACCTTTTAAAGTTTGGCAGTTGAAACCTACAAAACTGCAATGTGGAAAAGATTAAATCATATTTTCATTTGTAGTATTTTGCATTAGTAGTACCGACTGTGCTAGTTTCTTTGCCATGTAAACTTTATATAGATTGCGTTAAAACGATATTTTATTGTCATTAGCTCAAATTAAATCATATTGATCCCTGCCTAATTTTCTCATGTTTTTATCTCAGTTTTTTCACAAAACTAAAGCGAGTTTTATGGGACAAAATCAAACTGTACGAATTATTCAAAGTTGTTTAATGAAGCCATGAAACCAGTTCATTCGCTCACACTCGCTAACTATAAAAAATCATCGGCTTTACTTATTTTACTATGAATTAGCGCGCATTAAAAGTTAGCACCTTACCATTTCGCAATTTTTACTTGTTTAAAAAACATTGTTTTTGTTTTACATATTTTTTTTAATATTTAAAAACACTAATCGGCTTTGACACTATTTTCCTGATTATCAATAAATGGGGATTCGAAAAAAAACTAAAAAAAAGTCTTGTCTGACAAAGTGTCCCATCTTCTCCAACCCTACTATACGGATCCTGGGAACTTTGTGCTTAGATTTTATATAATAGTGGTGGAAAATCTAAATCTTAACAATAATACCAAAACCTTAAACATGTGATGACTGGAAAATATAAAACTTAAAAGTTGCAACAAAAACATTAGGTTGTGTTTATGGGTTAACGATTTTACTCTGAATTTGTTGATGACGATGTTTTTAATATACACAAATTTGAAATTTATTTTATCCTAGTTCCATCTTCAGCGTCGAATATCAGCTTTGTAACAATTTCCACGAACTATGTTTTCATGACATGGGATCAACCGAAAGGTTTATATTCATTTTAACTTTTTTCAAATTGGTATTACCTTTAAATTTTATATGTTGTAATTTTCGTTAAACGTATTTTTGTTACATTATTTTCACTTTCAAGATTGTACTATAAACATAAACAACACTTTTACCATTCTGTAGGTGCTGTTGGATATATTATTCAAATAAAAGATGTAAATATGAATCATTTGTCAAATGTCTCCACGGATAAACCTAATGTGACAATTTCTTCACTCATACCTGGGACATGGTACCAATTCATAATTTTCTCTGTTGGAAAGGATGTGAGAATCAACCAAGTTGGTAGCAATCCAGTGTTGAAACAAACATGTGTGTGATATTTAATATTTGTTTCTTTTAGAATACTAAATACTATGTATTTACTGTACTTAAAACAAAAAATCCTTACAGGTACTTAAGTTTAAACATAACGGAATGTAACTTGCTTTATCCTCCCATGGCTGGAAACAACAGTCACTATAACAAGTGTTTTGTTTCATACTTCTTTCCTAGGAGGTTACTATGTATCTTACTTTGTGGTTGTTTATGTAAGGGGATATTTTCACTCTTTCTGTATGGATGATAATTTGAACAATTCATTAATGACCATTGGTTTGAAGCAATTGTCGTTATGTTTTTCCCAAGAACACACGGGCCCACAATGATACCAGCGACGAGTCTTTAACCATTGATAAAAGATATTTGCGCCAACCCCTTTACCACGGCATCGGATTAAGAATATTAATGTTGTACGCCTTTTTGACACCCCTGCAAACACACTCTGTGTGCTATTGAAAACACTGCAAATATTGTATGTGTGTATAATTATATTCGAGAATACCTAGATTTTGGTGAAAACCTGTAAAATATTTTTTCTTGTTTAGTGCCATCAAAAGTTTCTAATATTTCATCGTCAGAAGTTGGAATATCCAGTTTTAGGTTAAGTTGGAAAAATATAACGGGTAAGATTTCTAGAATTCTTGTGTAAATTTACTGTTTATAAAACAACCATTTGGTGTTTCAGGATCGAGTAGGTATGACATCACAATACACAACAAAACCTTTCATACAAATGATACTTCATTACTGGTTAGCTCACTAAATCCAGGATCTGTTTATGATGTCACAATTGTAGCCATAGGTGAAGAAAATAACTATGGAGAAACCTCAGCTACTTACACCATCCACACATGTGGGTTCTCTTTCTTTATTATCAAGTTTTACTATATGAGATATTTATAAGGTTTATAAACATTTTTATGGTTTAGTACCAAATCCTCCTCAACAACCAGATGTCAGTAATGTGTCAACAACAAGTGCATTTATTCACTGGCAAAATATTCAAGGTTTGTGTGTAAGAAGTAACTGCTAGCTAATAATCTAGTTGTACATAACACTGAACGGAAGTATTAAGAAAACCATTGCCAACAAAATCGAACACTAACAGCTGACGCCCAAATTGGGCCAGGGTTATAAAACACACTTGGTGCACACTGGCACAACTGTATTTGTCTCTGACTTATGATTGTATTCATTGTTTTTTTGTTATACTAAATATGAATGTAATTTTTAACACAGGAGCAACAGCATATATGCTTTGTGTAATGGTTGATAAATTGAAAGTGCAAGAAATAATCACAAATGAAACAGAAGTTACTTTAACTGACCTATCACCTGGTACCATATATGGACTCACTTTGTTTTCAATTGGTTATAACGGAGCTTTAAACACACAGGGAAGTTTAATAACCATGCAAGAGACAGGTAACATCTAATACATAACACTATTACTTCTTTAACCAATAAGAGACATAATTTAAACTGTTTTTTTAGCACTTGACATTCCAAATGGTTTGTTAGTAATCCAAGCAACAACTACTTCAGTTACACTATCATGGAACAGTGTTGAAGGTTTGTGCAATTACGTATTTAAATACTTTCCTTTCAATATTCCTGCCAATAATTTGCCTAAAACAAGGAAGCTTAAATGACGAAGCCACAGATTTCATTGGTTTTATATCAGTCATCACATGGCCAATATAGCAGCAACCAAAAAAATATTAAAGAAGCTTTGTGGTAGCAGTAGATTCAACTTCTCTGAACTCGTAAACCAGTTTATCTTGTTGTTTTTGTTTTATTCTCTGCTTTGTTGGTTTCCACACACCTTACTTATCAAA
Organism: Ciona robusta; assembly: GCF_009617815.1. Lineage (NCBI taxonomy): Eukaryota > Metazoa > Chordata > Ascidiacea > Phlebobranchia > Cionidae > Ciona > Ciona robusta. The sequence continues at coordinate 6,161,750 of NC_143235.1, forward strand.
CCTCACATCTCTTGGTTTAAACTAATCCATTATCCCACATTTTAAATTTTTAAATGAATGTTCAGATTTAAAACCATCTAATTAGCGAGTAGGTAACAATTACTTTGTTAAAATGCGATACTTTCAAAATGTGTCTTTAACGTTAAAGCCATTTAATTCAATCAATTCAATATTTTATACTGAGAATAACCATATACATCTAAGCACATTTAAAACATTACCATTGCCCAAAATTCATGTTATTTCGATTAGCTATTAAAACTTTTTAAATATCGCGTAAATAATAACATTTACCCTTATTCGTTTAATAGCTGATTCCGGTGTTGTTTAAGACGTATTTACACATCTTCTTTATCGAGGGTATTATTTTTCACTGGAGCTTATGCTCTTTTGGTTTACTTTATAGGTGCTTTGTCTTACATAATTCAAATTGGAAGTAATGCCACCGATGAAAGCGTCAATATGACATCACAACTACGCACAGCAACTGTATTTGGATTAGAAAGCGGCTCTTCTTATTGGTTTAGAGTGGCTGCTTTGAGCCAATCAAATAGCTCAAGTCAAGTTTCAAATAGAATTTATGGAAGTACATGTAAGGATTGTGTGTTTTCAAAAGCATTACCATTGTTGACATGTGTTCCCTTGACGTCTAATTACCATAGCTGTAACTTAGTGGTCATTCAATACATTGTATATGAAAAGAAAGGCAAAAATGAAATTACCTACCAAGTTGCCTTCTTGCTAACTACCCAGAAGGCATGAGGTGTATTAAATCTTCATACATGGTGCACAGTAATACACTCGAGTGTTATCTCATCATAAAAAGATGAATTAGTGAAAATGTTTATCAAAACTGAATTTTTCACTGACCTTTTCTTCATACTTACTATCATCATAAATTTTTTCTTAAAACTTTAAATTTTAGACACCGAGCCACCTGGTGTAGTAGAAATATATGATGTTTCAACAACAAATATTACCTTGATATGGCAAGCTGTGCGAGGTAAACTTTAGCATTATTATATTGTCATTAGTTTGATCACCCATACCAAATATAAAGCCCAATTTTTTTAGAAAATACCTTTTATAAAAACTTTTAACAACATCTATTTAAAACATTTCATGTTTTATAATAACATGCAAAGATTTTTCTGAACCATTCATCCAAATCAAACGGGGACCCACTGTATAGTCACATATATAGGTTAAGAAGCACAAATCTTAGACTAAAATGTTTTGTTTTGGTTGAAGGAGCTTTTGCTTACTCTGTCACAACGAAACAGATTGATGCAAACATTAATGTAACCACCATCACCAATTCGCCCAATGCAACATTAACTTCACTCTTACCCAGCACTTGGTATATATTTACTGTTTATTCTATTGGGAGGAGTGTGGGTATAAACACAAACGGAAGTTCGCCGGTAATGCAGCAAACAGGTACAATCGTTTACATTTTACAGTAAGATCAAAGCAAACTACAATTTGTTTTTAGCGTCTGGTGTGCCAAGAAATGTTGAAGTGCTTGCTGTTACCGATTATACAATCACTGTAAGATGGAATCCAGTGGAAGGTATTGTAGCATGATATGTATAAAGCCACTGCATTAATGCACAATAATAAATTTGATTTGGAAATTTCAATTCTGATTTTAGGTGCAGAGAGTTATGTTGTGAAGATTCGATCTGATGATGTCAGTGTAAAAAATGATGAAGTCAACTCGACAAACACGACCATGTTAATCAGCTCACTTCTACCAGGAAACAAATATCGGTTTACAGTAAAATCTCTATTTTATGAGATAATGAGTAATGAGAGTCATGAGGTAGAGGGGACAACTCGTGAGTACCCGCAAATCTAAAACTGTTTTGCAAAAGTGTTTCTTCTATTTTAATTTTTTCTTCTTTATATGTAGTTCCTGTTTCACCAAGAATAATTCATATTGTTTCAATGACAACCTTAATACATCTAACATGGGAGCATACAAAAGGTATTCATGCATGATATTGCATAATAAAACATTTTTCAATTTATTACAAATTTGTAATTTAGACAACAAACAGATTTCATTACTGCATAAAAAGTTGCTGATTGATATACTATAAATATAAAACAGCACAAATTTTAACTTGGATAACGGTTATTATATAATGCAGGTTCTATTTATTATGCAACAACCACCACTGAAATTAATTCATTAGAAAGAGAAGATATCACTTACACAAATTCCATTTTTCTTGCCAACCTTCTTCCTGGTCGCTTGTACAACATCACAGTCTTATCTGTTGGCATTAACAACCAAACTGCTCTCAACAGCAGTGAAATATTAAGGATACGAACAGGTACGCACTTTTTGTTACCTACTATACCTAGAGGTGAGTTTGTACTTCAGCAACACTACTTACCCTTTCACTGCGAGATTTGTTTTCAAATCTTTAAAGGTTTGACCAAGTCTCGCCTAATTGGATTTTTTAATCAAAGCATGGCGACTAGATCAAACCTTTGGTTAGGAAGTTTGTGCAGTATTACATTATCTTTAAATTCATATGCTTATTTTTTCTGCATGATCATAAAATTGATACCCTCATAAAAAATCATAGATTATTAAATATTTTAGAAACAAATGGAGATATAAAAATTTATTGTATTACAAACTTAATCAGTAGGTAAAATTCTTTCTTTTAATGTATAATTTGTAAAAATCTGCATTCTAAAAAAAATTAAACCTTTGATATGTTTATTCTGAACCACATACTAATTGCTGTATGACCAATATTCATTCCATTTAGTGAGTTTAATAACTTGTGAGCTATTACCACCATAAACACAATTTCAATAACCAAAAATATTGCACGTCTAATAAAACCATTTTCATAATGACTTAAAAGAATTCACTGTGTTTGAAGGATAATCGCTTCATGTTTATTAAAAGAAGGCAGGATATCAATAGAAAAAGCTATTCCAAGCCATACTTTTGTAGAAATGGTCATCAATTTTCACTTAAAGTGATTGCTAATAATGTTCATCTATTTTTTATTAGAGCACGACCGATTATCGGTTAGCCGATATATCGGCCGCATTTTTGGTGATTTACCGATTATCGGAGAGGGCAAAAATCGGCCGATATTATCGGCGCGTAGTAACCAGACGGCCAGCAACGTGCGTACGTAAGAATTAATGCAGAGCGATAGCTTGTTCATAAACGTAAACTCACTCGTATACCTAATTCAACTCGTTCGTAAAAATCTAACGTATTAAACTAGGTCAAAGCGTCTGATCCCGCGTCCACCGCATGTCATGTTTATCAGGCACGTGTAACGTCAAGGTTACTTTAGGTCACTTACGCTTCAACGTGATACACAAATAAACAAACTGCATTAGCTGATAAATATAATGTTTGTTTAATGGAAGGGAGGTAAAATTTATTTGAAAAAATTACAAATTAACCAATTAAGTAATTACAAGTTTACCAATAACTAATTAATAATAATTAAGCCTGTTAGTTGATTTTATTAGCTGTATCAGATTTTTACGTTTTAATCAGTCAAGTTTTTTTGGTGCATTAAAATATCAGTTATCGGCAACTGAAATTTACAAAATATCGGTATCGGTCTGAAAAAAGCAATATCGGTCGGGCTCTAATTTTTATAAGCATTATTTATTAGGTACCTGTGTCCCCAACCAGTTTGAATACTTTCCAGCAAGTTTTAAAACTAAACCTACAAAACCAGTCAAAATAAAGCCCATGGTTCATTTATACATTTGGAACCACATGTCTGTTGCAATATAGTATTAAAACAACTAGGCGGACACCAAAATGCACTCTTGTACATTGGGATTCACCATTCACAACCATTTGCGCGTTTCATTTGCACAAAAAAGGCATAAACGGCAGAAAAGTGGTGACCAAACTGTGTTTAACACTCAAGTTTGTCGACATAAGTTCACAAACTTTGGAAAAAACTGGTAATATTATAGAAGACTGGATCACCTTAAAGTAGCATACTGAATAATTTGAACACATTAATTTCATTTGGTTAACCCGAAACAGGACACAAGCTATAACTCTTGTTGTTGATACTAATGTTATACATTTATTGATATTAATCAGTATTGCATTATTCGGTATTCTGTAATATTTTGCTGTTATTTTTACTTGTATTTTATTTATTGCAGATCTACAAACCCCACAAAATTTAAACGTAACTGGAGTTACTACAAACTCATTTCATCTAAAATGGGACATAGTATATCGTGAGTTCAGCTTACATAGACATTTTTAAAATAAATTTGCAGACAAAAATAAAAATTGATGAAATTGTTTTTTTTTTATTTAGAAGCAACTTCATACATCATAAAATATTATGAAAATGTCACATTAGCTATTTCATATGAAAGAATGTCAAGTGATCCAGAAATAGTGATCAGTGGTACAATCCATCCTGGCCGTGAATATATCGTCACTGTAATGGCTGTAAGTGATCATGGGATAATGAGCAATGAGAGTCAACCAATAACTGTTTATACAAGTAAGTTGACCATTTTCTTTTTAAGTGTATATTAGGTTAGGGGAAGATGGCAGCCTTAAGCATATTGTCTAATATGAATTGATGATTCAAATTTGCAAACTACAAAATTTCCGCCATGTCGTGACATCACTGATTACGCGCAAGACATCTTTCTTTTGCTTTTATCTTTGTTTCACCAAACTCTTTGTTTCATATTATCAGCCTCTGTTTGCAGATGTTGTGTAACGTGTCATATTGCCCAAGTTAGCCTTGTATTATAGTGATTATCTTGCTATTTTTATTCTTTTGTGATAAAAAGATGGTGGACCTAATACATGACAGTTGGGGCTAAAACTTGGTTTTGCAGTCACTGCAAGTAAAGGCAACCTACCTCGATTTAACATATCACGAATTTTGACAGTACAGAGTCTGTTGCTTTGTGTTTGGCCAGCATTCCGTAAAACAAGATATCGTTCAATGGCACTTGATAATAAAACACTGGGTTGAATCATTAGTTTGCAGTTAAACTATGTGGCAACTTGCTACAACTTAAAGAAAGCAATTGGCATTGCTGCATGCTTTGTGGGGTCATGGGGGGATTAGTGATAATATTGTAAAATTCTGTTTATGTTGATATAAAATATATTCGACCTATGAAAAGTGATTTAAACAAATGCTCTTTTTCCCTTGTGTCAACTTGCCAAACCTTACCATACTTGTAATTGGCTTTACTCACGAATATGATGTATTTTAATTTTCACAGTGCTTGAAGCACCATCTTGGTTAGTTGGCAATAACGAAACTTCAAACAGTGTGAATTTAGTGTGGCAGCAGGTCTACGGTTGGTAATATGTTTATTTAACTTAAATGATCTCGCAATGATTAAACCATTATTTCCTAAGGTGCTTCTGCTTACAAGGTTGCCATCACCAGTGAAGGTGGCGAACAATATACTAATGTGTTAACAGCAGTGAATATGAAAGTCATCAGAAATCTTCAACCTGCCACGTATTATTCATTTAGAATAAAATCGATTGGTACCAACTCACTGTCGAGTGTCGGTTGGAGTCCCATAATAAACACCATGACAAGTAAGCTAAAATCAAATTAAAACTCGAGTCTTATGAAAAACTTAATTTTAAAATAAACTGATAAATATATTCTAATTTCTGTTTTTTTCATTTTTAGTCCCTCTCGTTCCAAGTGGAGTTAAAACAAAAAATTTATCCTCAAGTTCATTTACACTAATATGGAATCAAGTTTCAGGTAAATCCTAACGGTCCATGAAAAAACAACTTTATGTTCTGAAACATGCCTTTTTATGAAACATTATAAAGTTAATGCCTTAATATGAAATGTAGTTTTCTGTCACAAAGTAACATAAGAGCACAATCTAGCATTTTAAAGTCAAAGTTTCGCTGATAATCTGATGCAATGTTATCAACATTTTTTTAGTTTTGTGCTTTATATTAGTAATAAAAAACAATCCTTAGTAATATAGCACGTATTAAACTTTTTTAAACCTTAATAGATGTACAATTATGTTATGAAATATGTATGTTAAGTTTTATACCAAGTTTAAATTTTTCTTTAGGTCATTTTACTTTGATAATCATTTTACCTGCAAAATATGAATTTGATCGGGATTGGAATAGATGTTTCAGATTAAGTTATAATTTATTGGTTTGACTATAGCGTTGTAATAACTAACCGACCCATGTTAAATGCTCATACAGTAAGCATCCAATTTTAAGCATAACTTTAAATCACCAAGGTGCCTCCAGTTATTCAGTCCATGTGTTTCAAAATGTGAATGAAATATTTTTATCTTATTTGGTGGAAACAAACAAAGTTGAGGTGATGGGTCTTGCACCAGCAACACTCTATATCTGTCATGTCAGAGCCACCAATAGATTAAACATGAGCAGTGATGTTGCAAATATTCTTCAGAGGACAGGTACGTCTTGTTAGTAATTCAAAACTGTAAGAAAAAATAGAGTTTTAATAATTTATGGATGTTAAGTCTTACAACATAAGTTCTAAAATCTTAATTTGTTTTTATATTAGCTCCATTACCACCCACCAATGTAGAAGTCCTGCTTGTTCGTCCAAATTTGATTTCAATTTCATGGAATGCAGTGAATGGTGAGTAAATAAAATCTATGTTTACTTCATCAACTTATTTATTTCTATCACAGGTGCAACTCACTATAAAGTTAACATACTTTCTCCATTCACAAACCTTACTGTTGTAACCAGGGATACAAACTTTACTTTCAATGAACTTAACTATGGGACAATGCATGAAATATTCTTAATATCTTTGTCTCAAGAAAATATAACAAGTCGCCCAAGTTCCATCATCAGACAACAAACCAGTGAGTATATCACAATGCCACAGAACAGTGTTTGGAGCCCTAATCTAGAGAAAATAAGTTCAATGCTGGACGCTACTTCCACTGTGAGTGTATGTGTAGTCGGGCATGACAATTATCAACCATTGCTCCAACCCAGTCATCACTTGTGGGTTGTTGAAGTTGTCAGTCCTACATAAAACAATGAAAAAATCGCCCAAGAAATAATCACCCACAAAGTTACATATATTAACACAAGGTTTATTCATTTGACACAAAACAAACAAAATATTAAGTAATAAATGAAGAAAAGTTTTTTCACAATTTTGTTTCAATTAGAACGATACATGAATGCTAAACTTTTAAAACAAATAATTGTATATACATTTTATTTATGGGTGTATTATAATAACAGTTCATTGTCAATATATATATATTATGTCCTTTGTTCGTATAACGGTATACATGCATACAGTGCTCCCAATACCACGAAATGTGAATGCTACTTCATCTAATCTTTCTTCGATTCACCTTACATGGAATCCAGTACAAAGTAAGTACTAAAAAATGTTGCGCATCTTATATTACAAACTTTAATTGAACTTCAAAGATTTCTAACAATCAAGCGTTTAGATGCCAATCATTACAAAGTGTATGTGTCGAGGTATGGTGAAAGCTTAAGCACAACTATAAACCTTGAGCGATCGATTGACAGAGTTTCAACATCCAGTGTTACAGTGCATGACCTCACACCAAGGTTAAGGTACTTGTTTCAAGTAGCAGCAGTTAGTGTGGAAGGTTTGGAAAGTGACCGGAGTTTATCCTTTATTATGGAAACATGTGAGTAAACTACTGTGTGCGTTATTAATATATTGATTTGCTGCCAAATATATTATAAACTTAACCCGTGCCTGTTTTGTATTTTAAAACTTTCATGGTAGCACATTTGAGCATATCTATTAATACACAAATTTTGATTTTTCGTAGCTATGCCCCTTTAACTTCAGGGTTTATTTCAGTTGTGTATGTTTAATTATTTTACTTCCAAGATGTTCCAACTCCTGTTCTTCCAATATCATCATTACCTCTCATCGATGCAAGCAATATTTCCAAAACATCTTTTCTTCTTCATTGGAATGAGATCGAACATGCTGTGTCATACATTGTTGTTCTACGCAGTTATGAAAATGTGAATGAAATAGAAGTGAGGTAAGAATGTTGTTTGTTGGTTATTTCCTTCTTCTCGTTGTTTTAACTAATTTAATTTTTGTGATCATATTCGAACGAATAAATGAAAAATTATTGTTGCATTAACTTATCATGAAAAACACATCCCTTACACAGTTTATAATATTTAGATTTTTTACCAAACTGAAAAAACAAAAAGTTATTTGGATTAATTGGTTGGCATCCCTGATTTATGTTCTAAAATAATAAAATAATACCTGGTTAAAAAAAATGATAAATGTGTCGGGCAAAACACTTTACAACATTGCTTTAACCCTGTGATCACTAATGGGTTATTTAAATTGTAAGCCATACCAATAAAAACATGGAGGACATAAGTCAGAGTATTTAGATGGTGTTGGGTTGAATCAAATCCCAAGTCCTTGACATCACCCACTTAAAAAACATAAGTTAACAGTGAACTTTGGGCGATTTTGAAACTACATTTTCCACAACTTACTTAAAACTTAATACGAATCTTACATAAACATTTGAGCAAAACCAAATCAAATTGCGACTAAGTAAAGTTCTGCTTCAAAGCTTTTATATACAGGCAAACATACAAATTAAAAAGTAAGCAAAATATTGTCTATTTTACTAATTTTTACTTCATGTGGCGGGAAATAACTTAATTTTAGTCTAAGATTCTAAGTATTAATACTACAATATATATTTTTTCAGTGGAGCCAGAAACACCAGCGTTATGATCCAAGGAGTTAACACAAATACTTATTTTAACATCACAATAAAAGCGGTAAATGTTCTCGGTGAAGCAACAGCTGAAAGTTTCCCTCCTACAATGATTAAAACTTGTAAGTCCTTCTTTAAATGTCAAAACACCTATGCTGTAAAACATTTAAGTCTATGATCACTTTTATTAACTGACTAATTAAATACACCATAAACCAACATAAGTGCTAAGAAGGCACAAACTGCATGTAATTGAAAACCTGTCTTTTATTGTCTCACCCCCCAAAATATAAATAAGTTATTGGCACAGTCACGGTAAAATGTTATAATATGCAAATTAATTTGTTGTTTAATTTTCCCTCTAGTACCGCCACCACCACTTGCTCCTATAAATCTTCGAACAACTTCAGTAGGACCCTCGTTTATAGAAATAACATGGGACCTTGTTTCTCGTGCGATGTATTATGTTGCAACAATCACTGAAGAATCGACAGGATCAAGTCACATTTTAGAGTAATATATATAATTTTGCTACAAAGCTAAATATAACTCTGAAAATTCCTATGCAGGTTGCATTTGTTAGGGTTAGTATAACTAAAAAAGAAACATCCTAGTCAGTTAAAAGCATATGTATGTTGCAAAATACATTTTGAGTTACTTTATTTAAGTTTGAATGAATGTAACTTACTTTATCCTCGCGTGGCCGGAAAACGACAGTCGTTATAACACGGGTTTAACACCTCGTGCCAGCTTACGAGTTACCAAGTATGTTACTTTGTGGGTGATTATCTTTTTTTGGATTTTTTTTTTTCATTTTTATGTATGGCTGATAATTTGGACAACCCATTAGTGACCACTGGAGTGGAGCAATTGCCGTTAAGTGTCTTGCTTAAGGACACATACGCCCACAATGGTAGCAGCGACGAGCCTTGAACCCATTACCTCTGGGTTAGAGGCAGGCACGCTAACCACTACGCCACGACGTTTATATATTCTTTTTATATTCATATTGAATATGTTTACAATTACAGAAATATTCATGGAAATTCAACAGTCATTACAAGAGTGCAGGTGGCCTTATTTTATATCATCACCATCACAGCTGTTGGAGAATATGAGAGTTCACCCCCCAGTGAAATATTACGCGTACAAGCAAGTAAGCTATTTAATTGTAGCGCAACACGTTTTTTTATGCAATTCCCAGTCAGGAACTAATTGCATAGGTTGTTAACTTATTGGCCGGGTCTGATATGGGAGTTTAGAAAATTTATATTTTTGTAAAATTTAAAGCTATGTTATGACATTTGGCTTCAATGGGTAAACAAATTGTTTTTTTTTGTAATTAGAGTTCCCAACACCCGTTATAAGACGAAACTTTGGAAATTCTACAATTCGTGCTAGTAATGTAACACACTCATCTATGGTGTTAAGTGTGGAGAGGGTAGACAATGCTGTTTCTTATGTCATTGTTGTAAAAAATGGAATTACTCAAGTAAAACGTATTCAGTAAGTTGATTTCACACTACAGCTATGCACCAATTATTTACAATTTAACTGAATCTTTATAGAAATGTAACAGCAGAGAACCCTACATTAGTATCTGGTTTGGTTTATAGCACAGCTTATAACATCACGTATTTTGCAATTGGTCGTGACAGTGAATATTCAAATGAAAGTGATCCAATAACAATAACAACCTGTAAGTAGAAACATTCCAACTTTTTACTGGTTTTATGCCCAAAATTTTTTTACTTCTAATATTTTTCATATCATGGAAAAGCAGTTAGGCCTACTTAGTGATAATTTTTTTTTTAATGAATGATATAATTTTATCACCAACTCTATATTACTTTTATATTACTAATTACCAAAACAAAGCAAATTATTATTGCCATTGGCAAATGTTGATTTATTAAATAAAGCTGTTTTATAGTTTTTTTTCTTCTAAATTTCCCCATCAGTGTGTCTATATTCTGTTGATACAGTTTATTGACCTAAATTCAATTATCCAAACAGCTGTAGTGGTTCCAAGCCTTCCACGTGATTTTCAAGTAGTTGACGTGAATTCACAATATGTTAATATCACATGGAAGCCATCTGAACATGCGATCGGATATCAAATCCGGGTAGAAAACCAAAGAACTGGCCGAACCAGAACATACAAGTGAGTTGTTTCAATGACACATTTCTTATTGATGTAAGTGCGGCAAGTCTGAAAATCAACCGAATTAATACAAATATGAATATTGGGCAAAATTAACACATTTTTATATATTCAATTAAATTGAAATGTGAGTGGTCGATTCTGAATACTTCTCCATTGTGACGGACCGGAACTAAAAAAAATATTTTTAACAATCTGCAAGTTTTAGTTTTACAAGAAATTTCGCAACTTTTCGCAAAAAATAAAACATTTCTTTTACTGGAATTTAGCTTTCTGGAAAAACCTGTAAAACAATAGCCATGATTTAACTTTTTTGGTATAAATTCCTCATCTTGCAGTAATGAGATTCTGGATGTCCAACACGCTTTTTATTATTGCGTTTGACGCACAGAAATATAAAAGAATAGAATGCGCATCTCCAATGTCGGTAAAGGAGAGAAGTGATACACTCTCTCTTTTTCACAACTCGTTCCCGTTTACTATAGTAGTCAATGGAAGCCAGGGCGTTTTATGTAGCCTTTTTTCGTTTTTTGACTTAATTTAAGTTTATAGGGAAAAATAACTATTTCCAAACATATATATATATCTAACAAACCGTTTGTTTGAATGTTTTTAATTAAATTTATAAAATAATTAATTTTCCTAATAAAGCGCTAAAGTGTAAGCGTTAATCTACCAAAAACTAAACTGGCCTAATAAACTTGAATAGTCAGTGTAGTTTTTAAAATAAACAGCTAAAATATCACTGAGCGCCTATCTTTTACAATGGAGACCAAGCGCAATGGGAGTTGGCGGTTACGTGAATAAAAAAAGAATATATTACGGTTTTGGGCAGTTGCGCGTTCTACTCTTTTTTATTTCTGTGGTTTGACTATAGCCCATGAGTTTAATTTAGATTGGTGGGACTTTCTGATTAAAAGAAAACATTTGTGCGTTCTTTTTCCTTGATTATAAACATTAGGGCCATGGGTAGTGTTATGCTGTCACGCAATAATTGACTGATTTTAATAAGAAGTAATTATGCATTAAAATGCATCATTCTATAACCCTTGTCAACAAAGGTTGTAGTCTGATCATAATTTTACCTAGTGTCGAGTTGACTTCCGTGTTATCTTTGAATAAGCATATTGTACTGTATTACTCGTTTGTATAATAATTTTGTTTGTCAAGCAGTATCTATTATTATCATTTAATGAATGTTTGTTCACAGCAATGCAGTTTCATCATTTATTTTACGTGGGCTGAAGCTCAGAGAAACTTACAGGATTTCTATTGCATCCGTTGGAATTTACATTAATTCTGAATTCACAATACCGGTGATGGTGACAATACGTGAGTGTGTTAATCTAAATCTTAAAGAAAAGAAATAGGTTTTTATAAAAATATTATTTGAACACAGATTTCTTATGAATGAAACTTAATGTTTAGCTTAATTTTATTAGAGTATTTTTTTGTAATAACTTGGTAAGATTGTAACGCTATCTGATGTTACATGTTATACTTGTTAATTTTGTGCTTTTACAGCAATAACATAGTATCTCGTGAATTTGGTTTAAGGTTACACAAAACCATACCAGTTGTTACTTGAATGGATGTTGTTTTAAAATAACTGCCTGGCACACAAATTTAGCTTACATATATTTACAAGTTCACTTAAGCATGACATTGATTATAGAAATCTTATACACATAAATAATAAATCAGAAGTAAACTATAAATTCTTTGTCTCCAACCGACCTTCTTCCAATTTCTCCTAAGCATATCCATCAGCACACATGGTGAGGGGGGTGATTATTAATCGAATCACAAGTTCTGGGTTTCGTGTTCAGTGGCATCCAGCTGCATATGCTGCGCGATATCGAATTTTGATTCAAGTTGATGACTTGAAATACATGGAGATCAGGGGCTTAGGAACAAGTCAAGTAAGTATTCGATTTATATTTTTTATCATGCTTATTGGTATAGTTTGCTTAAATAACTTGGATGTCATAAAGCACGATGACTTAGCATAATAATGATTCCATGGTAAGTTGATTAATCTGTCTTTATTGTTGAAAGTGAACCTAATTCTCTTACCCTGTTACATCGAACACTTACCTGTCAATACATAACTATTTCCAAAAAGGCTCACTGGTAAAAAAGTACCTAAAACTGATCATGATAGCAATTATTGAAATATTAAGTCTTCAGAACTAACAAATTTTTGATTTTGTCTTTGAAAGGCAACTATTTATTTTTAAACATCAGTTTGTTAAAACAGATGTATTAAAATATCTGACTGCGGTTGTTTTTCAATTGTTTTGTGTTTGTATGTTAAGATTACATACATGAATATATATTTTCCAATTCCAAAATTAAAGTCCAACTGATAAATTTTTCCATCGATGCCGACTGATAGTTTAACTCTTTATTTTGTTTTCAATATTTGTCATGTATGATAGAGAAAATGCATATGTTTCGCCTGTTCTCCAGAAGTTAACATTAGAAATGTCCAATTTGTTAAACTATTTTATAGCAGTAATGTTTTTAAAAGCTAAATAGGATATACGCCCTATGTACAAACGATTTATTTATTGGTGTATTATTTGGGCTCTTTTACCGATTATGGGTTGTTAATTACTCCATATACAGTTCACAGTAAATACATTGAACGAAAACTACACATATAACGTATCTGTTGTGTCAGTGAGTGATGATGGAGGCATCACCTTATCCGATGAGTGGACATCGGTTAGAACATGTAAGATTGTATTCAATTATAATTAATTTAGGATGCTTCCACAAATATTCATATCTCATTTACCCAAACTTAACTGTTTATTTTTTTAGTAAAATAGCTTTGTATAAACTACAATGAAACATAATTTAAACCTTGTATGTGTTAAATGTTGTCAAATTATTGTTTCTGGTTGATCTGTATGTTGTCAACATTTAAGCTGATATTTTCCTTGTTGATCGTTGACCTATCTTTAGGTTCTGATGTGTTTTATTTGTTTTTCCGTGCTTCACTCAACAGATCTGATGCTTTCAACATTATTTTTCCAACTGCAGTAGAATATTTAAGAAAGTAGTTATGCTATTTCAACCAAATTTAAGAATAAAGCGTTTACGTTTCCTGTAATTTTAATTTCTGTAATAGAAAATTAAACCTGGTCATGAACAAATCATGAAAACATTTTGTGTAAACTGTAAATACATTTTTTAGTTTGGGTCATATAGTAGCAACCACGTTTTACTTAAGATTTGTTTTTTAGTGATATCACCAGTTGGTCCAAGGAGTGAATCTGGCAACTATCCTCTAATTCAAAAGAAATTTGAAAGTTCCCTTGGATTAATTATTTCAATGCTTCAAAGGTAGCGTATGATTTATTTTTAGCATGACCTGTACTGAGTAAAATAAATAGGGGTGCTTCTATTTTTGTTTAATCCCCGCTGCTATATGATATTCCTATCAACAAATCATGTATGTGTAGTTTAAAGTTCGATAAAATGTTGTTTAAATTTAAACTTGCGTTTTAAAAAGAATGCATTTATGAACACAGCAGATGTTAAAATAGTGGTTTATAAAATAAATTGACAAAATACCTCGATAAGATTTGTTATTAACCTGTGCAACAGTTTGTAAATTTGAGTTTAAAATAGGACCTCATGTTTTGCTTAATTTTACCAAGTTTTGTATGTAACCAGACCAATACCACCAACACCACAGCTGAATCGCAGGATTGTAATTAAAGCTACAAGAAATATTCTAAGTTTACAAAATTCCATTCTTTCTATGCTTTCTGGAGCCCAAGGTAAAAAATATTATCACATACTTCAAATTTTTACAAGCATGAAAAGCAAATTTGTCTTGTATATTCGATCATAACTTCGTTCTATTCCTATAGCTGAGGTTTTACCATATTCACCTAGGTATTAGGACAAAGATCAAAGTCACCCTATTACCCCAACACCCAGTAAAACATAGCTTCATACAAAAGTTCTCAACATTAGTTTTCATGTCGCACATTGACTTGTATGATGCTTCTTTGACTTTTCTACTACCACACCATCCACATTTCACCTGTTGCAGTTCTTTGTTTAAGTCCATATTACCCATTAGATTTCTTTTATCTATTTTTTTTATATTTGGACAGATTTTTGAAAATATATGTAACTATTATTATTTCATGCTACACTAATCGGATTTTTTCTACTCAGTCACCACTAAGTCACCAGCAGTGTCTCAATATTCTTCAACAATGACATTTCGGAAACTTCTTTTATTGGCAAATGAAGTACATAGTTTAAAATCACAGGAAGTGCAGAGCAATACATCAATATCAACCATTGTTCAAAAATTAAATGAATATCTTTCTTTAATAATTATGATGTCATCAGATGCCACCTTTTATAATGTTACAATATCACAAGTGAAATCTGCATTGGAACCAAATATTCAAAGCCAGATAGAAAATGTGATTGTACGAGGGGATTCACCTATAATTGTACAGCTTCGCTCTGTAGCAACTGAAAGAGTGATCTCTACATTTATCCCAAGTGGTTTTATAACAGCTACCAGTTTAAGAGTACTTTGGGCAGCATATAGAAATTCACATAGGTAAGTACTTACAGTTAATTAGAAAGTGTTAATTTAATAATATGAAAACTTTTAAAACTTTGTGATAATATTGTAAAAAAGACCGTATATATCGGTTTATAAGTTTTGCTTAACTTTTTGTTGTAACGTTTAGGTATCATGTCATGTTACATAAATTGCAAAATGAACAAAGGATACTTGTGGATCAAACAATCCAAGCTAGAAGATTTGCTACATACACTAACTTGGAGAGTGGGACGCGTTATTTTGTTACTGTATACCCATCTACAATAAGTGGAATAATTATTCCTGGTGCAGTTGGAAGAGCTTCAACCACCACACTTGAATCAACTGGTAATCCCAGGACATTAACTTTTAAATTACATGTTTTAATCAAAAATTATTTCCTACCTTTATTATTACAATCTTTATAGTTGGTTGCAGTAAAAATGAATGACACTTATTTATCTTAATATAGCAAGACAATGCAAATTCTTATACTTGGGATTTTACTTCATACACTTATGCTTGTCAATGTCACAATTAACAAAGTATGTAACTTTGGAAATGATTATTTGTTTTTCTGTATAGCTGACAATTTGGTCAACCCATTAGTAACCACTAGGTTGGAGAAAAGACCAGGTAAGTATCAAACCTGGCATACACGTGGATACAATGGTAACAGCTTAAGCAGTGGTATCCTTTTCATGATGCAGGTACCCTTAGTCCTACCACTTTGCCATGGCAGGAGCCAAATGGTGTTCAATAGGTCACCCATGTTATAACATTTGAGTAGCCCTGTCAGAATAAAGAAGTTATTTTTCTCTACTAATCATATTTTATATAAAACTGTTTGCAGAATTAGTTTCACGAAATACAACAATTTCAACCACTATAACGTCAGTGGGTCCCCATCATGTCACTTTGTCATGGCAACGAAGAGCTGGTGTTGCAAACTCTCTGATATTTTTTTTAAGAATGGGTGGAATGCCAGCAGTAAGTTTAATAACTCGTATCAATTTCTTTTCTTTTATACCACACACACACATTTTGATGTTCTTTTGGAATAACAAAATACCCATTTTATTACATTTATAACTGTGTGTGTGTGGCAATTATTGCACAATATACAGGTATTTAGATTCTACCACACATAATCAAATATATAAAAATGTATTAAACAATGCCTAATGTTTAGACAAAGGTTCGGTTTTGTCCATTTCTAGTTCTAAAATTAATTTTTCTATTGTATTTCCACACGTCTAATAAATCTTGTAATAAAAAAAACTTTTTTATTTCAGATTTTACAGCGTAAGCTAGTCAGTAGATATCATTCTAGCATAACATTTCAATCACTCCGTCCTGATACTAACTATTTAATTACTGCTCATTCTCTGTTAAACACAACATTACTGTTGCGTGCATCAGTAACAACGAGTAGGAGAATACCATCATTAGAAGAAGCAATAACAGGTATTTTTTGCTTTAAAGTAGAGCTTACATTTTTGTTTTGAATTGACACATATTTCATAGAAAAAGTTAAGTATACGTAGTCAATATATTCTGTAAAAGCACTAGTTCACAAGCAGCAATACAAACAATTTGTTTTAAAAACGTTCTGTGTACTGAAAGTGAAAAACTGATATTTAAATTATAATTACTCTTCAAATTGTTTCTCTTGTACTGATGGTTTTTCTTCACGCCAATTATAAAATTTGGCTTCAGTTATCTTTTAATGAACTAATACTAATACTTAATATACACAGACAACTATGACCGGTCACTTGTACCTCCCACTGGTCTAGTGGTTTTGAGCTCAACCACAGAGTCTGTATTGCTTCAATGGAATCTTGTAGCACCTGGCTTACAATACAATGTCCGCTTATATAAAGCTGGTACTAACGTCCTCAGCGTCTTCCGGCAAAAAATTCGACAAACACAAATGTAAATAAATCGTGTTTAGTATTCAACACTATGTAAAATTTAAATGACTGTTTTTGAAAAAAAAGTGCCTGCACATAATTGTAAATTATGTTTAACTACTTTTGTACATGTTAGAACTATGTCACAACTTCGACCGGGGAGATATGAAGCTACTGTGTCATCTTATGATCCATTATCTAAGGAAGAATCGTCAGAAAGTCCTCGTGTTTCAGTGAATCTTTAAAATTCATTGACAATTTCATAAAAGTTAATTTTAAAATGAGCTTGTTCCAATGCTACAAATATGATATTATTGTTTTGCAAATGAACAATTTGTTTGAAGATACAAAATAAAGTTATTACCATTGATAAATGAATTGTTGGACCCAGTGTAAGATCAGCAGTTCAATATATATTTTTGCGTTGATTTTGTTCTCCAGCGTTCTACTTTATTAACCGTTTCTCAAAGTCAACCGCCACAGCGCGGTTACATCCCTCTACGAATTTTAGACGTTTTTTTTACACAGCTGTTATATTGACCATGTTGGTGGTCGTATAGATTCATTTTCATTGTTCAGTTGTCGTCTTGTTATTGGGGCGACTCTTTTTTCACATATCTTAAATCTGGCATTTTTGTTTAAACTCTTGGCGGAAAATAAATCATAAATATATTTATAATTTTTACAATAGAGCTACATAATGAGGAAGTAATTAACAATTACTTTACTGTTTGATTAAAAGCACCATATCCAAGGGGTGAGACACACAACGATTAAACCCTCTATAGTGATAGAATGCATCCTGTTTCATCTTGTGTTGTCGGAAAGGGCGAATGTTATAACACGAATGTTTTGTTTCATACACCTCGTACCAGATTACAATTACCATGTATCTTACTTAGAGGGCAATTTTTGTTTATTTATGAGTGATAATTTGGACAACCCTGTAGTGATTACTCGGCTTGAGTAATTGCCGTTAAGTGTCTTGCCCAAGGACACATACGCCCACAAAGGTAGCAGCAACAAGCCTTGAACCCATTACCTCAGGTTAGCGGCAGGTGCGCTAAAGTCTAAACACATTGTCACGCCATCGGACAAGTTTTGAAAGCACTACATGTTTAAGAATGCATTCTTCCTACTTATACATGGTTATAAATGGTGACCGAAACGCACTCTGTTAGTTACTTCTGGTTTGTTATTAATCAAATTTGTTTTCTTTCTATCCCACCCTATCCTGCATATGTTTATCATCTAACGAGTATGTAGTACAACCTTTTATTACGTATATAGTTGTGCATTCTAGAATATATAGCCTACGATGGGGGTTGGTAACGAAACAAGATTATTTTTCTATTAAAGTCACAGCTTATCTTGTGAAATTCCAGAATCCAAATCAAGATGAGATATAGAACTTCCAGTTGGTTTAATATCAACATCTGTGATATCTACTAAATGATGCCAACGTGCTTGAGGTTTATTACTCATTAAATCCCTCCAGTGTTCAAATTCATCACCATTGGAATGTGGACCGATTTCAAGATAACCGATCGCTTCCTTCCTTTCTGCGCGGTTTAACTTAACCCTATACGTTTAGAAGAAAAAAAAAACAAATTGTAAAAACTAATTTGCATGCATTGCAATTGGTTAGTCTAGCACTCTTTTCGGACCCATTTCCTTTATCATGAAATAGATGTTAATGACATTTATTTGTGGTAGGTAAGTGTACATCCGGATTTATAATACGGATGTGCTATATTCAATCGGTGCGGTGGAACTGTGATAAGAACGTTTGCCGTTTTTATATGACACTGGTTTCGAAAGGACAATGCTACGTTTTCGAAAGGACGATACTTCACTTATTTTGAGTGTGTCTGTTTCTGAGCAACTGACGCTTGTCATTTGGTCAGCCATTCTAATAGGAGGGAATAAGATTTACAAAGCATCTTCGTTGCGAATTCGTAATCTGGTGGGCATAACGTGTTTAAACAAGTTCCTAAACTGTCAAACGCAGCTACAAAAAATACTAACATTATGGTGAATTCGGACGTTATTTTTCATTAAAGGGGAATAATTAGCATTAGGTGTACAAGGATTTCAATAATTTCTTGCACTGAAATTTAAACGAGTAAACTTTATCGCAAAATGATACGTTTATAACGATAAATTGGTTCCATATTGAGTAGGACAGTAGGTCATTGTCCTAATTAACAAAATGCCTTAAGGTGGCTGTACACAATATCCGGAATTCGTGCGTTTTGTCCGGATTTCGCTGCCGCATGCGGAACTCGGTAATGGGCTTGCATACGACTTCGCATGCCGGGTACTGTGTATAGCCACCTTCATATGTATTTTAGGATTGTAAAATAGTTTGTATCTAAACCATCCTACCCGACCATATAATATAAATATTTATAATGTATATTAGTAAGTTATAACTTTTAGTTTACAACGTATCTGAACGTTATCTTAAAGTGTCACTGCTAATATAACTATTGATTCTTTGTCCATGCCTAAAATATAGAAAGTAGTATTTAAGAACATCAAAACAAGCAAAAAAGATAAAATAGCTCACTACACAACTCACCCAATTTCATTGACGACATGAAATTGTATTTCCACCTGTGGTAAAACGTCCAAGGGAACAGCAAAGTTTATTGCTTGGTTGTAAGTCGGGTTGCATGTTCGACGTTTCGTAGAAGTTTTTTTCTTTTTAAGAATGTTACCATCATGCCATACTGTGACTCGTATATAAGGATCTATATTGAGGGGTGATTATGCCATTTAAGTTGTATAGGCGAAAACAAATGTCACAACAGTGTTCAACAGTATTCTTATGGTCCAACCAAGTTCTCGCCAATGACGTTACTGTTGTTTAATATTAAAATTCGGTGTTAAACGATTACAACATTTTTTTCAACAGCTAAAAAAAACGCAATAATGAAACATTTTAAATGCTTCGTAAATCTAGTTTGATTTTATCTTATAGATTTAGTTTTAGGTTTGTATGAAAAACTGAGATATAAACATAAGAAAAATAGAAGAATTGCAAATAAATAATGTTTAATTAAATATATATTTTTAAATGGGTTGGTTTTTAAATCAATAACTCATATTGAGTTATTTAAATTTGATATACTGATATATTAACAAAATAATATATGAGAAATAAGATTCAAAGATATTCAGAGGCACGAGATAGCTTATTAGAAGTGGCTTGTGCGAAAAATAGAATAGCAAAACAATTTTGTGTCCCGTCTTATTACACCTATTTGCAAATCGCTAAATCGCTCCTTGTAATATTCTTATAAAGTTTTAACCAATAATAAAGGTATCATAATACTAATTCGTGGCATAGTACAGTGGGGGAATATGGGACACTTAAGCACATTACCCGATATTTCCAAAAACAAAATCATTTTTTGGGTAATACCGTGCATATGAACTTGTACTACCAAAATCTAATAATAACTATTAATAAAGTTTTTTTTCTCTAGAAATTGCGTATTGCTACACCAGTTTTCGCACAAGCCACTTGTTATAAATTATCTCCAAGTGCAAATGACTGAATTTCGAATGTGTTTCTATATATTATCTTTTTATTATATATCATTATGGAGTAAAGACACTGGCTGCGTGCAATAGCGACTGTTATAGTCACGTGAGGATAGAAAAGCAAGTGCTATTCTGTCTCTACCAAAGTATATTTCACGATTGTCTTTTAAGGATATTCTGCAAATTTTGGTGACTACGTGGGATAGCGAACTTAAATATATATAGTAGGGTGGGGAAAGACGGGAAACCTTTAGCACATAATATTTAAATATATCCTAATCGTTATTTTAACAATTAACAACGGCCTATTGAAGTCGTGAGGATACGGTTTAATAACTTTTTGAAGGTTCTTTGTTTACTACAAAATAGGACGAGAAAATAGAATGAAAAGATGTCCCATCTTCCCCCACCCTACTATATAATATTTAAGTTCGCTATGCTACGTGAAACCAACGTTAAGATGTTTAGTACTTTAAATTACCGGGTAGTCTTGCTTCTTTTTCTGGTCGACTTTCTAATAGATTCCGAGCCTTTAACAGCACAACAGTTAACTTTTCGGCACTTGGAAGGTATCCCAATCTTAATAGAATGTCTCCGTTCTTTTTTGATTTCTAAACGTATGTTTTATGATGTTATTCAGATTTTAAAATCGATATATTTATGTTCCATACATTTTCTGTTTCATCGACGTTTTGTATTTTTCGCCACAAATCGACTTTAGCATCAAGGTTGATTTCATCCAATTTTTGTTCCACAATGCCCGTGAATTCATCACGTGAGAACTGGTCATAATTGAAAAACTTTATCTGAAATCAAAAACAGTTTGATCGCCATTTCAGTATTATAAGGTATACAGGGGAAAATATGGAACATGTTTAATTATTATTTTACGTGTACCCATTTAAAGATGGACAAAAGCAAATGTTACAGTATTATTCGACAGTATTCCCACAACAAAGTGATTACTGTTGTTAAGTATTACAATTCGGTGTTAAACAAATATAGTAGGGTGGGAGAAGATGAAACACTGTGTCAAACGAGACTTTTTTATTTTTATTTTACGGGCCCCCATTTAATGAAAATCAGGAAAATAGTATTACAGAATTATTCGACAGTATTATCACAACTGTACAAAATGCACATATTAAAAACATACCTAAAATAGAAACAGTATATTTAAACAAGTAAAAATTTGCGAACGTGAGCGATTAAACTAGTTTCATAACCCCATAAAACAATCTTGAATATTTCGTACAGTTTGATTTCTTTCATAAAAACTAGTTTTAGATTTGTGAGAAAAACTGAGATATAAACATTAGGAAAAGAGCCAGGGGTCAAAATTTGAGATTAAAACAACAATTAAATATCGGTTTAAAGTTATATACATATGAAGTTTACACAATAAAGAAACTAGCAGAGCCTGTTAAACTTGGTAGGTTAACTACAAGTTGCAGAATTCTTTTAATGTAAACATATTTCAATTTGGTGTCCCATCTTCCCCCACATTCTAGTTTTAAATGTTTTCTTGCTAAACTTTGAAAGATTTGCTTTTAATTCAACATTTTATACCTCAGCGGTTACTTAAATATAAGAAACTGATGTAATAAAAAATATATTTTGAAAATATATTCGAAATCCAGTCATTTACACTTGGACATAATTAGTGAAAAGTGGCGTATGTGAAAAACACTGTAGTAATACCCAATTTTTAGCAAAATTGTAACTTTATATCAGTTATTATCGATTTTCTGTTACTACAAGTTCATGTGCATCTGCAGGATACAATATTTATCTAATGATGTTCAAATATTATTGTTCAATTTTTTATGCAAAATTATAATTTGGGTAACATCTTAAAACTTTAGCAGTATAGAGCAAAGAAAATGTTTAAACCTGATTTTCAAAGCGTAAAGTATTAATTCGTCTTATTTAAGTACATTCCTAATAATAATAAGTACACCTATTAACCAAAATTAACAATGATTTTAAATTGTCCCGTCTTATCCTGTGTTTTTTTTTAAATTTCATTCATTCATTTTTTTCGAATTTGTAAAGTTTCACCTGTTGTGCAAATCGCTAAAGCTCCTGATGTGTTTTATTTTATTTTTTTAATTGTTGTCAATTAATAAAGGAATGATGCTACTAATTCGTGGTGTTGTGTTATCTAAAAGCCATTTATTTTGATTATGAAAATATTTGGCAGCCCCATCCTCCCCTACTCTAATATTAAATGTTAAAAATTGAAGTATAGCAATTTGAATGTTTTGTACTTTTGTCAACATAATTTTCTCTGCGCAGTTATTAGAACCGGTGTGGTAGTATAATCGTTCGATTGATATATTGCTACCAGGCGCTATTGCGCATGCGCAGTAAGTCGAAATGCAATGACCACCCGGTACAAATTTATTACGACCCTCAATTGAAAACGTTCCAGAAACGACGATTATACTTTAAAATTTATTTTTTTTCAAAGTCAGCAGAACTGAGTTGGTATATTTGTAGCCTAGAAAAAGTAAGTACCACCAACAAACCTACTTTCTTATGGTTATTTAAATAGCAAACTTTACTTGTAACTTATAGGTACTGGTGAACCAAGGTGATCCTCGAATACAAAACTATAGCGGCCACTTTCGATACCTTCTACTCGTGCTACTCACATAAAATTTGGGCACTGTACTGACTAGATTCTAGCGATACCATAGGTCATAACTTGAGTCATACGAATATTAGATTTTCAGATATTTTCGCGAAAATATAACTTACGCATACATATATGTAGGTCACTAGCGAGTTACTCCCATCGAAGAAAAATAATGTCAAAAAATAAAAATGAATGAATTAATATTTTTTCCCAAACTTTTTTCTGTCGGTACGTATTTATTAGAACTCGTATTGTATTTGTTCCGACCTACATTAGCGCCTGGTAGAAAAATATTAATCGGAACGAATATATCACGTCACCGGCGTATAAGTTGGCCGGCCGCTATTGCGCAGCAGATCGGGCCGAATATAAATCCGAAGCAAAATTTAAAAAAATACACTTATGCGCGTTCTAAGAAACATGTTTACCACCTAACTAGACTCTTGACGTCACCATGCCTGATTAAGTATAACATATCATGCTGTACTTTATTCGTAGTGGCGACATTGCGCATGCGCAATATAGCGCCTGACCCAAAATTTAACAGCTGCGACACATACCTCACGCCACCGGCAAGAATACATATATGTGATTGCACTATTCGCACATGTGGGAAAACTACATAGCTTATAAAGAATTAGGGCAGGTACTATGTTTTGTCTGTTAAGTCTACAGCTTCACGATTAATCTGGTAAAAAAATATTTTAATTTACATTCAACAAATATCGTATACCATTTCCCTATTTGATAATGACCCTGCGGAATAGTAAGAAAAATGCAGTAAAACTGTGATATATACTTGTAGTTTTTTTTTCGGTAGCTCTTGAATTGGTACACCGAAAGAAAAATGTTCTTGAAACAAAGGATCCATGGTTCGGCGCATGACCTGGCTTTGCTTCTCTGTGTGACCAGGTAGCAAGTTGACCGTACAGTAAGGATCACACATACCTAGTAGTATAAATAGGGGATGAGGTTAAGATTTTATTACTATACGTTTGCTAAAGCGGAATTATTGAATTAAATTTTAAAATAGTCAAAATACTTGCTAAAAAAAGTCCCCACAAAAGCTACATAGTCTGGTAGAATATAAAAAGAATTTAACAACGATATATTTTGTTTTTTTAACTTACGGAAAATCGCTAAATTTGATTTTCGAAATAATGTTTCGTCGGGTAGTAATATGCGTTAAACAAAAAAATATTATCCTTTACAATATAGGCCAAATCCGTGTTTCCTTCATTCATTTTTGTACCAAATTAGTTGACGTTTTTCGGCACCTACATATTCTTTTATGGCAAACACACATTTTCAATAAAATGCAAACGTTATACTTTTAGTTTTAAATTATTAACATAAACCTAGTTTTCTACTTACTAGTATAAGTTCTTGGTTTTAGATATCTTGCCTGATTTACAAATATTTTTAATATATTGAAGTTTTTATCAAATTCAATCGAAAAGAAAACTTGTGGTGGTCGTTTGCTTGAATGTGAGTCCTGCTATAAATGATTATGCGAGTATATATTTATGCTCAAAATATAAACTAGAAAAATATTTTTTCTTGGTTTCGACATATATAGTAGGGTGGGGAAGACGGGAATCGATCAAAGACCGTTTTAGTCTTCTTTTACGAGTATCCATTTGATGATAGACAAAAACAAATGTTACAATATTCTCACGGCCCAACAGAGTGCGCGTCGGTTACTGTTGTTCCGTATTAAACTTCGGTGTTGAACGAACACAACATTTTTTAAGTAGCTAAAAAAGCATATTAAAAGATTCTTATTTTAAATCTTGACTGAAACTTATTAAAACTGCCGAAGTTTGGTAATTTGCGAGTTAAAATCATTAATGTAGTATCGTAGTTGAATAAAATAGAATGAAATATTTTGCACAGTTTAAACTTGTCTCTTAAAATTGGTCTAGTTTTGTGGGAAAAACTGAATTATATACATGAGAAAACTAGAAAGTCACTCAAACTATAGCACAGGCTGTTATTTTCGGTAGGTTCACTACAACTTGAAGAATGCAATTAATATAATTTTTTATTCTTTCTTCCTGTCTTTCCCACTTTGTAGTTGGGTAGTATTAACAAGACAATGTATAGTAGGGTGGGAAAAATGAGACACTTTGTCAGACGAGACTTTTTTAAAATTTTCTTTTTACAGAGCTCCATTTAATGAGAATTAGGAAAATAATGTCAGAGACTTATTCGACAGTATTATCACGACTTTATAAAACGTGACCAAAGCAGGTTACTGGTTTCAAATATTAAAAATATATGTAAAATAGAAACATATAATTTATTTTAAAAACCAAGAAGACACTTAACGGCAATTGCTCCAACCCAGTGGTCATTATAATGGGTTGTCCAAATTATCAGCCATACACACAAAAAAGGAAAAAATCCCCAAAAATGATGTACAAAGTTACATAATTAGTAACTCGTAAGCTGCGAGGTGTTATAACGACTGTCGTTTTCCGGCTACGCGAGAATAAAGTAAGTTACATTACATTACAAAACATTACCGTTTTATTATATGTTAGTATCTTATATTTAAATACCCCTTAGGTCTAAATTATTGAATTAAGAGCAAACCTTCCAAAGTTTTGCAATAAAAACCTACAAAACTACGAGCATTTAAAATCAGCATCTATTTCGCATATTTTACCTTTAAACAAACTGTTTTCATTTAACATTTTTTTTAATATTTAACAATATTATTCAGCTTTGACGCGGGCTTTATAAAGTAGTGATAATACTGTCAAATAATTCTGTTACATTATTTGTAAATTAAAAAAGGCTGGTATGACAAAGTGTCCCATCTTATCTTATTCCTACCATACATTTGCAGGATATAATATTTATCAATTGATGTTCGAACAATACCGACTGTATAAATTAAATTATTTCGCTAAAAATTAAAATGAAATTGCGAAAGGTTGTGTAAAATACTTTTTTATTCTAAAAAACATCTGCAACCAATTTTGTTTCATTATTGGTAACCGCCACGTTATTTTAAACAATCTTCCAGCAATAAACATTTTGGCAGCAAATTTTAAAACGTTTTTGTACTTTTTAGAAACAAGAAAAAAACAAACATTTTAAAATACTTCTGTTCACCTGTGCCGTGAAGTCATTTGAATAAAGGCGTGGATTGATTAAGTCGGGGTCAATTGGTGCGTACATCGACAGGTTCTTGTTATCTGCATCTATAAAATTGTGTGTTTACTACAATGATGTTTACTGTGTTCTGCGCGAAATACCCAAAATTTAAAACGGTGTCATATTAAGCAAGATAGGTGTATGTCTTCTTCATTTAGATAAAATAAATGTAGGCCTATATATACCGTCTGCACCCTCCGCTGTTTTACGCTGTGGAAGAACAAACTCTTGAGAGGTGCCCATCGATGATTTAAGTTCTCGAGAAGTAAACTGTTGACCAGGTACAGGGGTGCGTACAAAGGTTGCACCGGCATAGGGATACTTAGGCATCATCTCCGGACGGTCTCGGTTGCCATACTTATTCCAAAGTCTCCCACAGCGATCCAGGTACGCTGCATCTCGTTTTCTTTTTTGTATGATGTAGTATATTCCCCATACAAGCAAAGCAATGCCCAATGCACTAACAATAACTATACCAGCAATGGCTGCTCCAGATATTGCAGGCATAGTGCTAATAATCAAATAATTAGCGTGACACTTTTTCTGTAGGTTTACATGTAATTTAAAATTAGCCCTATAATAGATACAACAGTTAACAATGTTTTAAAACGACATAAGCAAAAGCGATTTTTGAATTATACAGTAGAATGGGGGAGATGGGACACTCTTTAACTCTATTTTCTTATCCGAATTGTTAGTAAACAAAGAACACTCTAAGAATTATAAAACCGTATTCTCACGACTTCCTTGGACCGTTGTTAATTCTTTAAAACACGATCAAGATACTTACTTGGATATTATGTGCTAAAGGTGTCCCATCTCCCCCACCCTACTATAGGCTATAATTTTTACGTTAGACCACAGCTATAGCATTAAGATTATTAAAAAATAGATTCATGAAAATATATATATACCGTTAAAAACAAATGTTACTAACTTACTTTCCCTATGACAGTTAAACCAGCACGATTCTTGGAATTAGTATAAGTAGACGCGAACACAATAAACTAAATAGTAACACACGGTTCAGTTGGTATATAGGCATCATTTACTGTGTGATAAAGGAAGTGCGTTAAAATCTAATTTCCGTTAATCCGATACAAAGCCCAACCAAGCTCGTACAACTTTTGAAGTGCAGTTTTTAACAAATAATACAAAACCAATTATTACATTACGATCCTACAACAGCTTGCCTTACGTAAACGAACATGCTATAGTTCTCCAGCTGGCTATGGTGAGTAAGTATATAGCCCGACGTTGGTATAGTATGGTCTATATATATATAAAGTAATCAATGACGTTATCATTATAATATAGCCTACTTTTTATCCTAATAAAGGTTGGTTATAATGCAGTGGTTTTGCGGTATTTTAATGTTTAACTGACATGCATAGACTCTGCAAATAAATACCGTAATTAGTCAGCATATCGTACTAAATACCTCACCCCTTCTACCTTTATTTTAACTGTGTCTATAGAGTGATCGTTACACTTTATTACTTTTCATGCTCACAACTGATTTAAGTTTTTTGAATGCGATTTTCTACAACCTCATTGATGAGTTTTTTATTATTTGTACATTTTAAGCTGTGCTAACAGTTGCTTCTGTGCACAGCCTACGTTTCCCTGCCATATGTTGCTTAACATTTAGACAGGATGTAATTCTAGTCAGCCGTGTTTACGTTTATTTATTTAACTGTGTTCGCTGTCCACTTACTGAACTATCCATAATCTAAACGTACTGCGTTAAATATACTTTGCACCGGCTTACATATATTTAGTCACTGATCAGAGTATTAAAATGTAGTGTACAATATTCCCACTGCCATTGAATAAATCGTTATACAATGCTGCGTCAGAACACGCGCGAGTACGTGTGAAAAAGGCAACAGGAAGGCACAGGCTGAGCGTTATACAGAGGCAGTAGTTTGTCATTTAACAAAGTGGTATTATCTTTGGCGGAAGTCCGTCTTAATGATGAATTTCTACATGATTAACCAGCATTTCTTAAACTGGGGTGAATTCCTCATAATTAGAAGGTAAATGAGCTACCAATCAAAATACACATCAGTTAATGGGACAGAAAAATTGTGCCAATTGTAGTACTTTTCCAGACAATGAACTTGTTGCCAAAAGGCTAGCGCATTTGTGGCATAAAAAAATATAACTAAAATATAAAATAAATAAGCGCCATATCACATTGGAAGTAAATCTGATAAGCATCATTGTTAAAAGGATAAGCATACAAATAATTTGAAGAACCACTGTGATGGACAATTCTAACAAACCTGATATTTATGGCAATTTATTGGAAGTGATAATAACACAAAAGCAGGACTACTGTCGCTATTTTTAAGAATTTTACCCACAACAAAAATTGCAATTACACATTTCAAATTGCTAAAATATTACATGGTCATATTTAACAATTTTCGTTTTTTAAGGATTTTTGCCTTCCGCAGACTTTTGTTTACTGTTGGGGTTTTAGAGATCTTTTTCTTATCTTGATTAATTACATTGGGCTCAATGATCCTTATGCTAACTTTAGAGGATTTGGGAGGAGTTTTAAAAACTACTTCCTCATCTTCCTTGTCAATCATCATCTCATTATTGATACTCATACTTAGGTCACTCTTGGAAATCACTGTCTTGGTCACATTTGGAGAATCAACATCTAAGAAATACAAAACATAAAACAAATAACCCAAAATTTGTTGATGTGCTGCATACTAATAATAACAAAAAATACCAACCAGATTTTTGTTGCAACATTTTTCTTGGTGGTGGTCTCCAATCTGTTTTCATTACCAACTATAAAATTAATCAGTAGATTAGTTAATGTAAAGGTGCATGCCACCGTAAAATAAAAAATTGTGTATAAGTAAAGCTGCTCTAATTTGATCTAAAGGTATTACCTAAGTTTCAAAAACAGAACAATTAAAAAAATTGCAGAAAATGGAATTTGTTACAATTAACGAATCTTCTTGGCAAAAATATAAAAAAATATAATATATATCTATACACTTTTCTTTGTACAAATTTTTATGATTGAACATAGATACATACTAGTTTAAGTTGACCTAGCACTTTTTCACTCATTTTAACACGTTTAAAAGACTAATTTTGTAAAGGCGAAAATAAGTAATTACTTGGCATAGGCAACGTGCAATTAAAAACTAAACATTATAAAGTCTTGTACAGTACAGTTTTTTTAATTATTCCAAAGAAGAATTCATTGTAAAAAATTTCCCTCAAAAAGATTTTTGTTTTATAATTTAAAAACAATTACTGACCAAAGTTGAGTGACAGTTTTTTTTAAGCGAACTCCAGGCATTGTTGCAGGCAGCCTATTTTTTACTCCTTTCATTTATTTCAGAAACATTTACAATGCCATTTTCTCAGAAGACTTTTTCTAATTTTAAAAACTTTGGTTTTAGATCACAATTGATCTCTATCAATACACAATTACACAAACTTTGATTTTTTGTTGGTTGGCCCCTTTAAGTTGCATAAAACTATAGACTAAATTTACTACATTAAATATAGTACAACACACATTATTGATATCGTAATTAATTCCCATTGCTTTAAGTTTGGTTTCCAATTTTAAATGCTTCTGATTTCTCCTCTTGAAACGTCTAACCTGAAACAAAAATTGCTTTTGAAACAGCATGCTGATACTACATGCTGAAAACTATTTAATTATATTGATGAAAGAGCTTAATTATTAACTCTTTCCTTACCTCATCAGAGTTACTATTTCTTTCATTAAACTTTCTTATAGAATTTTTGCGAGTAGCAGGTTTACTGAAAATCTGATTGTGTCCTTTGAATGTCTTGGGATGAAGTTTATCCACGGGAACAACTGTGCCTGTTTATACAAAGATAAATTTAAATTAATCTACTCTATGTTATCAACCTACATGTGTGAATGTTTAAATACTTATTTTACACTGTGTGGGACTTACCAATTTAAATATCAATTAAACATTAGTACTTACATTTTAAACAACGTTCATACATTAAATAATTATTCATTGTTTGAGCAACAATATTTGCAACCTCCTCACAAGCAAATTCAATGTATGCATAACCTTTTGATTTCCCAGTCTATAAAAAAGAAACGAGACAGTTATAGTTTATAAATGTACATGTATGAAATTGTCCAACTCAAGAAACAATACTAAAGTTAATTAATTGCAAAAAGATTGTCAAATACTTAAACCGGCTTTTCCAAATAGACTGTTGTCACAATCTCCGTGGTTAACATTACCAACATTTTAAATAAAAAATCATTGCTAAGTTGAATTCTTATAGGCGGGTTCACACTAGCGCCAATGGCTGGCGATTCGAGAGAGTCTGGCGATTTTCTGACGTCACTTCCTCCATCGCTAGCGATACGAGCGACAGAAAATTGATTAGAAACAGTTTCTACTCTGCCGATGATCGCTAGCGATAAACGGCGTTGGCACGAAAGGTTACAATTTTCGGTTAACTGTTTCGCTGTAAATTAAACGGTGGAGATAATTTTCGAGTAAATATGAATGTAAAAATGAATATATTTTGTTGCAAGAATACTATATTGTAAATTTAGCGTAAAATTATTGAAAATAGCGTTTGGTAAGGTGCTTTGTGATTAAAACCAACTTCAAAAAAATGATTAAAACAGTTCAATATTACACGGCGTGTTTAATACAGAATTACTTTGTAGAAAAATTAAATAAAACCAAACTATATGGAATATAGAGGCAGATATAACATTCGCCAATTCCTTGACAAATCCGGCATCTGGGCTAATATTTTTAAAAGCCAATGCCTGTCAAACGATATTATATTCCTTCCTGGGTATTTTTTCTGTTTTTATCGCATATTTACGTTAAAACGATTAAATGCAATTTTCAGCTTCCCGCCAAACAGGACAGGATACCAGGCGATTTTACGTTTGTGTGTGAATGGGCCGATATATCGGATGACAATCGCTCTCTCACATCGCCAGCGCTTTTACCGCCCGTAGTGTAAACCCGCCTTATTAGTGCCACCCCACCTTACATAACATTACAACATCACAACTTTTAAAAAAGATTTACCCTTTTGCTTCTAGAAAGACGAATCTTATTGACAATCCCGAATTGCTCGAAGTACATTTTCATTTGCGGTTCGAAGAAGCCATGAGGAATGTGTTTAAGAAAGATTACTCCTGTTTGTGTAGAGTCAAAAGCTTTTGAAGTTTTCTGAGACAAACATAATACTAAGTAAGTCAGTAAATTTGACACAGCATCACACTCTACAGTGTTTGGCCTTTTTTAAGCCCTGGCCTTACAAGTAAATCTTGGATTTTACATACTGCGGCTACGAGCGCCCTGCTTTGACAACATCATCCTAAAACAAGTTAATGTAGAGTCCTGATAGGTCACGATTAACCATTATCTACGATGTTTAGCTTTTATGAGTGATGTAAATTTACGCCAAAACACAAACATAGAAAGTAGAAACACAATCACAAGTTTATGTTTTAACAGCAATACACACTGGCTTATAATGACGTTCCTTAAATTAATCATAAGTATAGCAAAGTGGGGGGTAATAGAAAACAATGGGGTAATTGGGGTAGGAAAGGACACCCCTCTAGCCTGCTAAAAAATATTTTATTGCAAATGGCTTTTGTGGGTAAAAATACATTTATTTGGCTTTTACCTAACCGTCATTTTATGTGGTAATTGTTTTTTCGGTAAACCACAAATTACCAATTCAAATAAAAAATTGAAAACAAAATATTTTATGGGGTTTGCTAATTCTTTTTGTGAGAAGACCTTTCTTGTATTGGTTAATCGGTTATAACTAAATTAATGATTCTACCAAAAATAGTTAACGATTCTACCAAAAATAAGAAAATCCACAGCCCTAGTTAAGACACAAACTTTGGTTGGTTACCGTTGTTGCTTGCCCTGTAGGACACTAGGAGTTCATATATTAGTTTCCTTGTCTTATTAAAATTTGCTTATCCCAATAAAGTAAAGAATTTCTTTAAACTTTTAATATGAACTAGTTAATTGCCACAATCGTTTAAATAAGATTCCAAAGTCTCGCCAACTGATTCCATCAACGATTTCTCGAATTTTTCACTGTGACACTTGTGAAGCCTGAACATACTAAAAGTATAACCAGAGAAATTCTACAGTCTTTTTTGGACATCAAGGTATGATAAATGCTGTATTTTTAGAACTAAAAATTCTTTTTTTATTGATTACCACTTACTTTAGATTTCATTTTCTGCTTTTTTATTACCCCAGTTATATATAATAATAATAATAATATTATTTTCAATAACAGCATACAATTTATGCGTTGGGAGAGTGAGTGGTCAGGGATTAGTTTACTTATTTATAAACCATTTATCTAAGGGTCCAAGCTCTCAGAGCAATTCTTGTTTGAAAAAAAACGGTGTTAAAATGACAACTTTATACTAGCACCAAGGTAATCAAAACAGCCCAAAGGTGGATAATTTGGTAGCTAATCGTCTGTTTTTAGGGGCATGTGTATATAACATTGAAAAAAATAGAGACCTGCTGGTTTCGGCTTAGCTAATAACACTTACTTTAGATTTCATTTTCGCCTTGAACTGAGCCTGTTTGGATTCATCAAGAGATATAAGGCCCACGTTCCTACTCTTGGACTTTTTACTAACATCCATTGGCATCCTAGTTGATTATATACACAAATAACTTTACCAAGTTGTAATAATATATCACTGCAGCAAAATCAATACAAAACTATGTTACGGAATTCTGCAGTACAGAAAACACGTGCGCGGTACATACTTAAAGTGCCTGTCTTACGCTTTGAGATAAACTAAACATCTGATGTTAAGGAAATGAGTCTTTTTCTTACATTCTCTCATGTGTTTATGAAGTGCCTTTCGGACCACAGAAATAAAAAAGGATAGAACGCGCATCTCCAATGTCGGCATAGGAGAGAGCATGATACACTCTCTCTCTTTCGCGGCTCGTTCCCGTTTAACATTGTAGTCACAGTCCGTATATGTTTATATACGGACTCTGATTGTAGTCAATGGAATCGAGGGCGTTTTATGTAGTTTTCCTTCGTTTTTTGACTTAATTTAAAGTCATAGGGTAAAACAACTATTTTCTAATATATACATATTTCCAACAAACCGTTTGTTTGAAGTTTTTTAAATAAATTTAATAAATAATTAAATTTTCTAAACAAGTGGTAAACTGTAAGCGTTAACCTACCACATAAGCAAACCAGCCTAATAAACTTGAATAGTTAGTGTAGTTTTTGAAACGAACAGCTAAAGCCTCCTAAAACTACTATGCGCTTATCTTTTACAATGGAGACCAAGCGAAATGGGGACGGAGTTGGCGGTCACGTGAATAGAAAAAAGAATATATCACAGTTTTGAGCAGTTGCGCGTCCTACTCTTTTTATTTCTGTGCTTTCGGACGCACTAGCCCACCTGTGAACATAGTCATGGTATTTCTATGGCTCTGCCTGTGAATATTGCTGGAAAATTATAGATGTATTTTAACTCGTATACAATCCATATAGTACTGGAGCACTTGTGATATAAATTTACTTATAAGCAATATGTATGCTGCTGGAGATGCAATTTAACGGATAAACAAAAATAGGCTGGTTTTGAACCAATTATACAAGTAGCATTGCCTGCGCTTGTTTTGTCATAGATAATACGTACATGTATTACACTAGTTATATATGATAAAAATACCAAACTAATGTTCTCATATCTCGAAAAAATCTAGATATATTACGGTATACTGGTGAAATCCGTGAATCAATCACGTTTAAACCAACACCAACCATTTTCCTTCGAATATGGAAGTGAAAAAGTTTACTTTTATACAAGATGGTTTAGCTGTAGTACGAAAGTTTAAACCAAGAAAGTGTTTTATTATGTATGTTTAGTATGTCAGCTATGTCCACAATATTCCTTACATAACACAAAAATAAAAAAGAGTAGAACGCGCAACTGCCCAAAACCGTGATATATTCTTTTTTCTATTCACGTGACCGCCAACTCCGTCCACATTTCGCTTGGTCTCTATTGTAAAAGATAGGCGCACAGTAGTTTTAAGAAGTTTTAGGTGTTTATTTCAAAAACTACACTAACTATTCAAGTTTATTGGGCCAGTTTAGTTATTTGGTGGGTTACCGCTTACGCCTTACAGTTTACCACTTGTTTAGGAAATTTAATTATTTAATAAATTTATTTAAAAAACTTCAAACAAACGGACACAGTGGACATAGTGGACATAGTGAACATAGTGGACATAGTGGACATAGTGGACATAGTGAACATAGTGGACATAGTGGACATAGTGGACATAGCGGACATAGCGGACATAGCGGACATAGCGGACATAGCGGACATAGCGGACATAGCGGACATAGCGGACATAGCGGACATAGCGGACATAGCGGACATAGCGGACATAGCGGACATAGCGGACATAGCGGACATAGCGGACATAGCGGACATAGCGGACATAGCGGACATAGCGGGCATAGCGGACATAGCGGACATAGCGGATATAGCGGACATAGCGGACATAGCGGGTATTGAAACCCGGGACTTAAGGCTATTAAAGCTAGCGCCATAATCGTAAGGCCAATAGATCCAGTAATCACATATATCGAGACAGCGCTTATACTGTCCGGAAATTTTGGTGAGATAGGGAATCTTCAAATCGATTCACGTCTGAATCAAACTATTTCCATTTAAGTGGGGACGCATTAAAGGTTTTTGATCGTGCTCAGTCGACCGTTGTAGTAAAATGGTTAATTAATACTATGCTTATTACTTTAATTAAGGTGTTCGCGCATTAGATCTTTGATCGCTTGTATATTTATAATAATTTATAATTAATATTTTTTGAATTAATAATGTTTTATTTTTAGAATCATTACCGCTGGGGTCCAGCTTGTACAGTTTCCAAATTTTGTGTTAGTAGCACGAGTAGAAGGTGTCGAAAGTGGTCGCTATAATTTTGTATTCTAGAATCACCATGGTTTACCAGTAGCTATGAGTTATAAGTAAAAATGTTTTTTTTAAAACTAGCATAAAGTGGGTTTGTTAGTGGTACTTGCTTTTTTATGCTACAAATAATGTACCAACTCAGTCTTGCTGACTTTGAATCAAAAACTAACATATAATGCGTAAACATCGTGCAGAAACGCTTTCAACGGAGAGTCGTAATATATGTGGACTGGGTTGTCAATCTATTTGTTCCGACCTACTGCGCATGCGCAATAGCGCCCGGTACAAATATATCAATCGAACATAGTATATTACGACACCGTTTTTAAATTTGAATACTACCTGTCATCCGTTTTTTTCCGCAGAATCTTTTACCCATAGTCTCTTGCCTTTAACCCATAGAAATAAATAAGAATAGAACGCGCAACTCTAATGTCGGTAAAGAAGATAGCATGATACACTCTCATTTTTTCACGACTTGTTCCTGTTTACTATATAGTAGTCAATGGAAGCCAGGGCGTTTTATGTAGTTTTTCTTCGTTTTTTTGACTTAATTTAAGTTTATAGGAAAAAATAAATATTTCCAAACATATATATTTTTCTAATAAACCGTTTGTTTGAACGTTTTTAATTGAATTTATAAAATAATTAATTTTCCTAAATAAGCGCCAAAGTGTAAGCGTTAACCTACCAAAAACCAAACTGGCCTAATAAAGTAGAATAGTTAGTGTATTTTTTAAAATAAACAGCTATAACTTCCTAAAATCACTATGCCCCTATCTTTTACACTGGAGACCAAGCGAAATGGGGACGCAGTTGGCAGTCACGTGAAAAAAAATATATCACCGTTTCGGGCAGTTGCGCGTTCTACTTTAATTATTTTTTTTTATTTCAGTGGGTAAAAAGCACAGAAATAAAAAAGAGTAGAACGCGTAACTGCCCAAAACCGTGATATGTATTTTTTCTATTCACGTGACCGCCAACTCCGTGCCCATTTCGCTTGGTCTCCATTGTAAAAGATAGGCGCATTGTATTTTTGGGAGGTTTTAGCTATTTATTTAAAAAACTACACTAACTAATCAAGTTTATTAGGTCAGTTTAGTTATTTGGTAGGTTAACGCATACGGTTTACCAATTGTTTAGAAAATTTAAATATTTAATAAATTTAATTGAAAATCTTCAAACAAACGGTTTGTTAGAAATATATATATTGTAGAAAATAGTTGTTATATCCTATAACTTTAAATTAAGTAAAAAAACAAGGAAAAACGACATAAAACGTCGTCGATTTTATTGACTACAATAGTAAACGGGAACGACCCGCGAAGGAGAGCGAATGTATCACCTCTCTCCTTTGCCGACATTAGAGATGCGCGTTCTATTATTTTTTTTATTTCTGTGCTTTTTACCCTCAGAAATAAAAAAGAGTAGATCGCGCAACTTTCCAAAACCGTGATATATTCCTTTTTCTATTGACGTGACCGCCAACTCCGTCCCCATTTCGCTTGGTCTCCATTGTAAAAGATAGGCGCATGGCAGTTTTAGGAGGTTTTAGCTGTTTTTTTCAAAAACTGCATCAACTATTCCAGTTTATTAGGCCAGTTTAGTTATTTGGTAGGTTAACGCTTACAGTTTACCACTTTTTAAGGAATTTAATTATTTAATAATTTTAATTAAAAACCTTTAAGCAAACGGTTTGTTAGAAATATTTGTATATTAGAAAATAGTTGTTTTACCCTATAACTTTAAATCAAGTCAATAAATGAAGAAAAACTACATAAAACGCCCTCGAATCCATTGACTACAATAGTAAACGGGAACGACCCGCAAAAGAGAGAGAATATATCGTGGTCTCTTCTTTGTCGACATTGGAGATGCGCGTTCTATTCTTTTTTATATCTGTGCTTTCACCATAGATATCTCAGTGCCTTTTACCCACAGAAATAAAACAGATCATGGTTGTAGCATAGATGGTTGTAGGTAGGCTGTTTTTATTTCTGTAGGACTGGGTGTTTGGTGGTACTGTAATTGGCCAGTCATTCATACAATAGCCAACAAGATTGCATGACATAACGCAATGCTTAGTTTGTCAACGAGTTACGTCTTACTTAAGTATAGTCTGTTGTTGAGTATAAGTGTTATGTCAGATTTTATGTTTTCAGTTAAAGGTTAAAATCGTATTGCTTACGTGTTTAATTTACAGGAAGTATTTTCATGGCGAATTTAGCCCCTGATTTTACGTGTGAAAATATCGAAAAAGCTTTACATGAGTTATACTACAACCCATCTATGTCATGTAAAGATACAGCTCAAAAATGGCTCATGAAAGCACAGCGTAGTCCACAAGCTTGGCAGTTTGCATGGAAATTGTTGGAAGAAGGAAAAAGCACGGAAGTGCAACATTTTGGAGCAAGTTCTCTTGCCAGCAAGATAAGTGGCGCATGGAAGGACGTTGGAGAAGACGATGTTGAGGTTTTAAAGGACAAGCTGTTTGAGCAGCTGTTTCGGTTTGCAGTTTCTTTAGATAAAAAAATTATTTTAACTCGTCTTTGTGTAGCCTTTTCGGCATTTGTGTTTAACTGTGCAAATCAACAGTTGTGGATCAATGCTATCCATGATGTTATTGAAAGAGTTAAAGAAGAAACTAAAGTTATACTGTCGAATGATCAGCGATGTTTAATTTTACTGGAAATTCTAACTGTGCTTCCCGAAGAATGTCACAGTGCAAATACCGAAAAATACAAAAAGGGAAACATGATGCATGTTTTAATCTCGGGTTTCTCTCAAGTCATTGTTTTGCTTAATTCTATTTCCTATCAGAATAATTCAGTACAGATCAAAAATAGAGTCATTAAATGCTTGTCGAGCTGGGTGACACTTGGTACACCTTTAAATGAATGTGAGGAACTTCTTATCACTATACTTGGTGGTATTCATCAAACGGAATT
Organism: Ciona robusta; assembly: GCF_009617815.1. Lineage (NCBI taxonomy): Eukaryota > Metazoa > Chordata > Ascidiacea > Phlebobranchia > Cionidae > Ciona > Ciona robusta. The sequence continues at coordinate 6,200,519 of NC_143235.1, forward strand.
ATTTGATGCTGCTGTAGACTGTTTGCTTAATACATTCTGTTCACCAAGGCTTCATGATTACCCAAACACCATAAAGAAGCTTGTTCCTCTTGTACTGTCACTTCACCCAATATTTACAGAAGCAGTTGGAAATGAGAATTCAGATATGATTCTCGGTTTAACTAAAGTGGTCTGCAGTTTGGCAGAAAACCACACAAAGTTTATCATTGATAGTATTTCAGATCATAATGGTGGGTGGGGTCTTATTTGCTTTGTTATGGATTGTTTGGTCCTACCTCTCCAGTATCCTACAAGTGAGAATTCCAGCCCAATCTCATTTACTTTTTGGTACTCACTTCAAGATGAAATTCAAGGATTGCAAGGTAATGAAAACATAACAATGCATCAGCAGCTTAGCAATGTATATTTCCAGTTGGTGACACATTTGCTTACTAAGGCCAAATATCCACAAGATAACTCTCATAATGAATGGACTGCAGATGAAAAGGAGCAACACAGAATATATCGAATCGATATTTCGGATACATTAATGTATTTATTGGAGATGCTACACACTGATGTGCTGCACTTCATTATGCAACAACTTCATGCAGCAATGGAACAGTCTGCAGCCTCAACTGAACATTGGCATGATATAGAAACTTGTTTGTTTGGAATACATTCAATAGTAGAAACTCTCACAGAAACGAATGCTCAACTGGATTGTTTACAGTCATTGGTCAACATTATACCAAAAATCCATGTGAATTCACTACAACTAGCAGATACTTTACTATATACAATTGGTTCTTTGACAGAGTGGCTTCGCAACCACCCAGAAAATCTTCAGATTTTAATGTCTATTGTATTGCCATATTTAAACAACAACGATTTGTCACTTTCAACTGTTCTCACATTGCGTAGACTGACCAGTGAATGCTGTGAACATTTAACTCCTTTCACCCCAAGTATTTTGCAACAGATTGGCACACTCCTAATGAAAGGTGTTTTACGTAACAATGAAGAAACCTGGCTCATGCAATCAGCTGGTTATCTTCTTTCAGTGTTGCCACAAGCAGAATGTCTTAAATATCTTCAAAGTTTACTTACATTGAACTTTCACCAATTGGAAGCATTAAGCAAAGATACTCAATCTATACCTACTAAGAACAGTATTATTCATATATTGGATCTTCTTGCTCATCTTTTCTGTACTCTAGACAGACGCCAGGAAGATGAGAATGGTGAGATTTTAACAACAGAAGAGCATCCAGTTGTCATTGTTTTACGTCAACTAACTCCAATCATTAAAAACATTTTGGAACATTGGGTGTCTGATATCAGTATTATGGAAGCTTTCTGTAATTTATATGATAAATCTATTCGAAATTTAATAAGTGGTTTTTCACCTTTGCTTGCACCCTTATGTGAAATGCTAACTACCATTTTAAAAATCTACCCACACACTTCAGTTCTTGATTTAGCACAACAAATTGTGCTTGTGTTTGGTGCTGATGTAGTCCATAAAAAGACTGTATCTATGTTAATCAGTGCAATAGTACAAGTAGTTCTTCCAATATATGGAAAGGGCGTGATAAAAGATCACCCAGACATTGGGCATAGTTTCTTGCGTTTGCTTTCATATACTTCTCGAAAACAGTCCGAGTTGTTTAAACTAGCAGTTTCAGCTAATAATCAATTTAACATTGTTGATGTGTTTCACTGTGCCAGTATTACCCTTGGAATGTCAGATTCGGAATCAGCAAAAGTCGGTTCATCATTTTTTGTGGACGTCCTGTCATTATATTCAAGCGATATCAACATTCAAAAGGCAACCAGCAAGTTAGGGAGGGATCTTGTTGCTTTGGTACTACATGGTGTGGGTGGGAATGCTCCGCGTACTCACATAGACAATTATGCAGATATATTACAAGCACTTTGCCGTCACAACAATAATGATTTTTCCAAATGGCTACATGAACTTGCTGTCAATTCTACTATTTTACCAGCGGAAGTATCTCAGACCAGAAAAGAATACTTTTGTAAACAGCTGTTGCAATCGTCGAAAAGTAAGAAGCGATGTCGAGATGTCGTAAAGGATTTCACTTTGGTTTGCAGAGGTTTACACGGAACTGAGTATGTGGCTGGGTAATTAGGAACAGTTGAAGTAATGATTACAAATTGATAAAAGACTTATACTTACAATAAAAGCGTTTTTGTTTTTTAGTTTAGTAAATTACTGTGTGAATTTAATGTGTGTATTATTTTTTAAAACTTATATGCTTTCTGATAATGTCACGTATATGACCAGTTTAATAACTAAGTCATTCATTCAATCATGTCAATCTCGTGCTACAAAGTGATAAACAGGAAATGAATTGCATTTCCAATATACGTGATCATACAAGTTAATTATTTCGACTCAGTACTGATCACTTCATTTTATCAGTAACAACCTTTGTAAATTTATAATCTGACACCCAAAGAAAATAAATTGTTGACACTTTTTTCCTAAATTTCGTTAGTACTCAAACTAAAGCTAGGGATATGCCAGTCGTTTGTTTTAAAAGTTCCTGTTCCCAGATTGCTTAGTGAAAGGCTGCTTCAAATAAGTTCCCACGACAGGCGATCCCAGGGCGACTTGCCTAAAATTAGAAAAGTACCTCAGTTACCTAGCGTGTATAAAATGGCCATACCAAAAAAATGTATTTAGTACAGTGGGGAAAGATGGGACATTTAAGAACATATTGCCAATATTTCCGAATTCAAAATGGATGTCGGTGTCGTGATATATTCGTTCCGATTGGTATATTTGTACCGGGTGCTATTGCGCAGTAGGTCGGAACAAATACAATACGAACTCTAATAAATACGTACCGTCTGAAATTTCCGGGAAAAAATATTACAAAACGTATTCTATATACCATCTGTACTTTTGGCGTCGCTAGATTCGTTTTTAGGTGTTACGTAGCGCTATAACAAATTCAAAGCTGGACCGGTAAAAAAATCTATAAATATAGTAAGGTAATTTTCAAAGCGTACAGTGTTATTTCGTGTTATTTACGTATATTCCTATTTATAAATACACTTAATAATCAAAATTAACAATGATTTTAAACTGTCGCATCTTATCCTGTGTGTTTTCGAATTTGTAAAATTTCACCTGTTGTGCGGATCGCTAAATAACTCCTCGTGTGTTTTATTATATTTTATTAAATTGTTGTCAATTAATAAAGGAATGATAGTACTAACAGGCTGTGCTAGTTTCTTTGCCATGTAAACTTCATAAATATAACATAAACCGATATTTTTTGTTGTTTTATCTCAAATTGAAGTCATATTGACCCCTGTCTATTTTCTTCATGCTTATATCTCAGTGTTTTTTACAAAACTAAAACTAGTTTTATGAGACAAAATCAAACTGTACAAAAAAAACAAGGTTGTTTTATAAAGCTATGAAACTAGTTTAATCGTTCGCACAAGCAAACTAAAACAAATCATCGGCTTTACTATTATTTAGCGAGCATTAAAAAATGGCACCTTACTATTTCGCATTTTTGAACACGTTATTGAACACGTTAGTGGTCATATAGATCCTTTTTCGTCGAACAGTTGTTCTTGGCTTTGTTGTTGTTGTTGTTGTTGCTGATAGGGCGATTATTTTCCGCACTTAGCCTAATTCTTAATTCTGGCATTTTTCTTTAATCTCTTGATTGAAATCAAATCGTAATATATATTTATAATTTTTAGACTAAATTTTTAGATTTAAAACCGCACGATGAGCGATTAACTAACGATTACTTTCCTCATGCACTTTACATAGCGGAAACACTGTCTGGAGTTTGGCGGGGAACGACGTGTTATATAAGATAAGAAATCCACTCAACGATTCACGACTGAATCAAACTATTAGCATTTAAGTGGGGACGCATTAAATGCACTACCGTATTATCATTAATCGTAATTGAAACATTATTCTTAATTCAACATCATATGATTAATATTAACTTCTAACATTACCTGATTACTGCGTGATTACGGTTTGCCAAAATTCATGAAAACAAACGTTTTTAAGCGACGACAACGTTAACTAGTGTAAGTTTTCAATAAACACATGGTACAGGAGTTGTACAAAGCGTATTTACACATATTCTTTACCAATCACTCAATCTTCATACGTCATAAGTTTCATTGGTTATAATACATGTATAAATACATTCTGCCTACTGCTCCACAGTCACCAATGGCGACTAGAACCCGTTTTGTTGGTTACTTCAGATTTGTTTTTAATCGAGCCCAGTCGACAGTGTAGTAAAAGGGTTAACTAATATAGCAGGGTGGGGGTAGACGGGACACCTTTTCATTTTGTTTTCTCTTTTCATTTGGTAGTAAACAAAGAACATTTAATGAATTATAAAACCGTATCTTCACGACTTCCACAGACCGTTTTAATTGTTTAAAACACGATCAGGCTATTTGGATATTATGTGTTAAAGGTGTCCCATCTTCCCCGACTCTACTATCTTATGCTAATTAGTTTAAAACGTGTTCATTCATTAGATCTGTGATCTCTTGTTTACCTGTTCAAAGTATACTGTTTCTATTTTACACGTTTTTTTTAAATATTTAAAATCAGTAATCAGCTTTGACGAGCGTTTTATAAGGTCGTGATAATACTGTTGAATAATTCTGTAACCATATATTTTCCTGATTATCATTAAATGGGGGTCCGTAAAAAGAAAATTAAAAAAGAGTCTTGTCTGACAAAGTGTCCCATCTTACTATATAGGCTATAACTTTAAAAGAATAATTATTTAAATTGTTGTCAATTAATAAAAAATGATAGTACTAATTTGTGGCATCGCCCGAAAACCCTCGTTTATTAAGAATTTGGAAGTGTTGGCAATATGTGCTTAAGTGTCCCATCTCCCACCACTGCACTATAACCTATCAAAATTAATGGGCTCTGCTAGTTGTTTTACTGTGAAAACTATATGTATATATATGTTAAAATGGCATTTTGTGCTAACCTAATTGATGCCATCTTGCTTCTTTCTTTTTCTCATGTCCGTTCTGTTTTTTTTCTACAAAACTAAAACAAAGCCTACACTATCAAGCTGTTCAAAATATTTTAGCAGGTTTTTTTTTTAAATTAGAATCCGGGGCCAATCCTTGCTTCACCCACATAGAATAGGATAAAATATATACTACGTTTCTAGATTGACGATTGAAATGCGCAAACCATAGACGTTTGTCATTTTTAATATGATTTGGCGAGCATTTAAAACGGGCATCTTAAGATTATGCTTTTTCAGCTATTGAAAAAATTATAATAGTTCAATGCCTAATTTTATTACTTAACCACAAAAATTGTCTATCACCAAATGGTTATCCGTTGAAGAATATAAAAAGCGTCTCAAATTACCATACACCCTACTATAGTAGGGTGGGGCATGGCCTACTAAAGATCTTTAGTAGGCCATGGGTGTTATTCTATTTTCTCCTTCTATTTGGTGATAAGCAAAGAACTTTTAAAGAATTCTAAAAAACGTATTCTAACTGTCCCCAGAGACCGATTTTATTTTAGCCAAGAGTTGGGAGACTTGAGATTTAGGTTTTAGGAAATGAAACGTCCTATACTTACGTTACAGTACACCATCAACAATTTAAAAGAGAGAAGTAATATAAAAATTATAATATTAATATCCACCGCATGAGGTTCGTAAGCCATTTCTTTTTTTTCTTGATTACTCTGCTATTTTTGCTAACAAACAATTATTTACCCTGAATGATAATTTTTTTCTATATTGCAAAAAACTCAATAAACAAATTTATAAGGGATTTATTTAAAACATTTCAGTCTTTTAATAGAGCTATTTTTATATTTTCCGGTTACGATAAATAAAGGCTATTATACCCCTTCCAACAAATGGAAATAGCGAACAATAAAACCTAACAAAGTTCAATCTTGTCCAAAAGGTTTGGAAAGTCAAAATGTCCATGTTTTACTATATATTAGTATGTCCGTGTAAAATTTGTTGTCACTTCACGCAAGAATGAGTTATGACGAATTATGTCGTGCCTTCTATTAGAATCTAATAGAAGGCACGATCTAATAATTAGATCGTGCAGCGTTCTCTTGTTACTCTTGTGCATTTTTGGTTTTTGCATTGCAGCCATAGAAATATTTGATCACTTACCAAGTTTCATATACACATCTTTCCGCAATATAACATAATAAAGATCAAAAATTCATGAATTGTTTATTCGTTTTATTTCGTATAATTTGTCAAATCACGTTGTTCAATTTATACGAGATTGTAGTGTAATGTGAATGTGTATTGTTTATAACCACAACCTTTAACAGTTAACTTCGTAATTAATTATATTGAATATGTCGTTCACATAGAGCAGAAAATGGCGATTCACAGAAATGGTCAGCCATTACAAATTGACCGTTAATTTTGCTAATGTATCCACAATGCTGATTGCCGTTAAAATTGTTTGGTTGTCCCGGGTGAAATTTTGAGTTTTGTCTTGTTACAGGATCCCCGTTCACCCACACCCAACTACCTTCCTCGTTCAAGTCGTTTAGACCTATCCAAGTACTGTACAGAGTTTTCGGCTCCAGAATATTATTTAAAATGTATCTGAAATTAAGTTGGTTTAAAAGAAAACATATAATTTAAATTACAAAATTAGAAAATTTGCATCTGTAAGTGTACTATTTTTAGATTTTCTTACAGTGTTTTCGTTACATCTAAACCGGAAGAAATATTATATAAACATGTTAGTAATATTACTCTCGTGTGTTGTTGTCTTGCATGCCCGATACTGCGAGGTCACCACCTTTACTTTTGCAGTATCTTCGAGCATCAAAATAGGTACTCCCACCATGTTTGACTAGATACTGAAAACCATTGTATAATTGCACCCAACCAATATCTGCGTTGCATGGGAGATGGTTAAGAAAATATATCAAATTCATTCTTTGATAACTTTTAAAACCAAATTTTCATTACTTTGTTAACATTTTACTTTTAAAATTAAAAGGAATTTCTCTTAACCTGCGATTGTCTTGGAGACAACGATTGAAGCGTCGGCATCAATTTATTATAGTTTAGGCGGAGTCGCAGTTTTTACTAGTACTAGGAATTTAAACGTTATCGGGATTAATAAAATGCATTTTCTAAATTAATATCATATGATTAAAATTGACCGTCTTATTAAAATTGACGAAAACGAATATTTTCAAGAGATGACAACGTTTGAGATTTTTGGTTTTGCGGCAATAAGACACACTGCATGTACGAAGTTGTACAAAACGTATTTACACATTTATTAATAAATTTGTAATGGAACATAGTACCAGCTAGCGCTAACACATTTTCTCGTGTTTTTAAACTTAATTTTCAACACGCTGGAATATTATCAAGATAAAATATACACAGCTGGTATGAGGAAGACATAAATTAGGATTTTATTCGATTTTTTTGTTGGTATGCTCCTTTGGGTCCCACATCTCCTGACTAAAAGTGCTTTTTTAAAACGAAATTTGCACCAATATAGAACTATTTTAACTGTATCTATATGAATCCCAAACCTTACCTCTACTAAGATTCTTCAATTGGGATTCTATGTGAATTCGATATGCTGCGTAAAACGAACATGATATGATATTATTTTTTACAGACATTTAATATTTTTGTTCATTAAAAATTAAAAGTAAAGATTTTAAGTTTCTACAATTTAATTCTAAATTACAACAACATAATAACATTTATTTAAAAATAATATAGATGGGTAGGGTAAAATGGGACACTTAAGCATCCAATATTTCAAAAATCTAAATTTTGGGTAATGTGCTATGAATTTGTACTATAATTACTTTATTATTTAAAAAAACAGTTTAAGAAATATTTGAAAAAACACCCGAAGGTATTTAGCAAATCACACACCAGGTGTAATTTCAGCGATTCAAAAGTGGCGGGTTAATATGAGACAGTTTAAAAATTTAAAACGTTTCCAATTTCGTTCCGAGAAACGAAATTTCCTTCTAAAATGGCGAACATTGTTTCGGAAACGAAATTTTGTTCCGAGAATCTAGTTCGAAGCAACTTGTGCACTGTTCTTGTTTTGATTTTTTTTCTTAAATTGTTATTTTAGTATGGTTCGTAACAATTTAATTTTTTTTAATTTCGTGAAAGTTTAAAATAAATTTTTCCGAAATTTATTTAACCACTAGATGGAAACAAAGGGCAAAAAAATCAATTCTAAAAAGAGACGCCAATATACTTTTTAATTATATATTGTAACTCATATTAAGTTTATCTTTTTTTTAATAAGTTTTTCGTTCCAAAACCACTTTTTTGTTCCAAAAACGATATGTTCGGTCCAAAAAACGAAAGCAGTATTTTTTGTTCCGAAAACAATAATTTTTGTTACGATAATATAGATTTTGTTCCAAAATCGCAATGCTTTGTTTTCCGAATACAACATGCATTTCCTTGATTACAGTATTTTTATAAAATCGTTATAATTTGCCTTAAAACGATATTCGTTAAATTTTGTTTCAAAGACAATATTTTTGTTACAAAAACAATACTCTTGTTTTAAAACAATATTTTGTTACGAAAACAAAACAATTGTTTGAAAACAATATTTTTCGTTCCGAAATCACACAATGATATTTATAAAACTGTAGCGTCTATAGACTCCAAAATGACGTCGTTTACTGTTAAGTTACGATATCCATCTTACCCAGCAATACAATTTAAACAAAAAACAATTTAACAAATAGTGGATTATTTTATGCTCGAAATATCAACTTTTACATAGGACAAAAAACGTTTGTGGTTGCGATAAGAAAATCATTCACTCGAAATATTAGTACAAGATTTATTTTAGGTTCATACTATCCTTTGTACTGTAGTGTCAAAACGCACCTTGCTTTAAGTAAAAAAACACACATTTTAGTATTTGTGTTAGTTAAGTTTTTATGAAAAACATGTTTTATTTAACCCGAAAATTAAACCCCAAAATTGTCTTGTCATTGCATATCTATGTTTCACTTAAGCTGAAGAAACAGTAAGGTAGTGGTCTCACTGATCTGTGTAGTATTACCATCAAATCAATCCCATCCTAAAGTACAGCAGTTCATAATCATCACAACAAAAGTAACACGACAATGATATTTTATTGTAAAACATAAGTTTATGAAAAATTATTTACCGGTTTCAAGCTTTCCCCGTTGTGTATAATTCTGTAAAATTCATGATCGTTCAGAAATTGTTTAATCGTCAGCGAAAATGAAAAATCCGCTCATGTCACCGAGCGACTTTTCGCTTGTGGCCAATATTATTAGTGCACTTATTTTTAGTGTATACAAATGTTGAGAGAGGATCAAAACTGAAGTCTAATAGTTCGCTTGTAATTTAAATTTTAAATAATTCACAAGAAGTTTTCATTTTAAAAAAGCCAAGTAAAACTCGTTAAAATACTTACCACGACAAAAGCCGACACACCGACCGCCAAAGCTCCAAAGGAAATTAGAAAAGTTAACACAATTATGCATTTCCAACCTTTTCCCATAGTAGGACTGACGTAGTTGTAATCTGTGGTATAGTATCTATCATTATCACGAATCGTTTCGCTATATGTGTTTTTACTAAATATGCCCCAAATAATTAACCACAAAGTAACATACTTAGTAACTTGTAAGCTGGCAATTAAATACGTTTATATGAAACAGAACAACCATGTTCAACGACTGTCGTTTTTCGGGCACTCGAGATTAAAATAATTTCATTCATTCATTCATTTATTTTTTAGTAGATCTATCTTTAATAAGTTGTTAGATTAGTTTCGCAATCACTCAGTAAAATTTTTAGTTTTAGTGAATAGTAATAGAGTACTGTGAAGTATGATGAAACAATTCTAGCACATAATATCCAAATACCCTGTTTGTGTTTTAAACAATTAACAACGGTCTATGGGCGAAGTAAGAATACCATTTTATATTTCTTTGTTTGTTCTTTGTTTACTACTAAATGGGACGAGATAGGTGAATAAAAATGTTCCGCATACCCTAGGCCTATACCAAACTATTTACATTTCTGTTTTATAAAACTATAACTTTGAGATTATTTATTTACACCCATATGTTCAATAATTTGCGTCCATAACTTTCTAATATCAATAGACCTATTATATCGTTTATTGCATCCCATGGTACATTTTAAAGTTTTTATAAGGGCATCCTAAAACTCCTACCTAAGCAAATATATAATATATTTTAAAAATACAAACCCATGATATTAGTGTGCTGTAAACTGCTATCCTCGTACTGTCTTGTCATCGGAACCTCAACGTTGTCTTTACTCATGGTTTCTTATTTTTAATTTCTTTTTATTAAACTAAAATTAATAAAATAAGCCTTATCAAAGACGACCTTTAATATTTTGTTAAAACAAAGTTACAAAATAAATAATAAAGAGCTAAATCATATTCCCTAACTTTCAATTTTCTCTTTTACTGTAACACGTATCCTATATACGGCGCTTTGATTTCATCAATGACAACAACTAATTCTGTTTGTGCAGATCTGAAACATACTTATACGACGTCATTTCCGATAGAATTTATTCTGACAGCTTCATTAATCAATTTAAATGCAAACTTACTCAAATGACAAACATGGCCTGTACAGCAGACGGTATAAGCTCAAAGACTGAAATGAAAAAACTCGCGTGTTAAATACACATTCCAAAGGCCTATACTAAAGGAAATTCAAATACAGTACAGAGATTCTTAAACGCTTGAGTAAGAAAATAGGTGGGTAGGTTAACTACAAGTTGTAAATGAATATTAATATAAATTTTGTGTCCCACCCGGTGTCGTAATGTATTCGTTCCGACTGATATTTGTTTCATGTGTTATTGCGCATGCGTAGTAGATCCGAACAAATACAATACGAGGTCTATTAAATACGGACGGGCAAAAAATGTTTCGGGCAGAATGCTACTAAACAAATTTTGCACCGTTTTAACGTACATTTCTACCATCTGTACTGTTGGCGTTGCCATGTCCGATTACGTCAGACTTAATTAAGTAAAATATGCTGATTAATCCAATCTAAAATAAATTTGTTAGTAGTACTCAATTTTGGTACTTACTTATTCTATAGGTTACAAATAAAATACTCAACTTAGTTCTGCTGACTTTACAACGAAAACTTAAGTTTTAACGTGTAAACGTCGTGTCTGGAACATTCTTAACGCAGGGACGTGATTAACTTGAACAGGGTGGTCATTGTATTTCTTTCGACTTATGCGTGTAGAGTCTCGGCTCATGCTCAACAGCGCTCGGTACAAACATATTATTATTACGACACCGGCCCCCATATACAGATAGAATCGAAATTCAGGCACAGGCACAGAATAAATAAGAAGCGCCCTGTGCAAAATACAGTTTACCCGATTTGTGGCAAAAAAATATAAAGTTTATTTATTATCAATGCCTAATATTGTAAGTTTAATACAGTGAAGCAATACCAAAAAAATAACTTTGAAGACACTATCATATAAATTGTTAAAGCGTACAGTACTGTTTCGTGTTATTTATTATTTTTCCTAATAATAATTTTATTTATTATTTAAAATTAACACGGACTTTAAACTGCCCCATCTTACCCCGTCTGTTTGCGAATTGCTAAAAAATGAACTGACGTGCGTATTAATAAAAAACTCTTCGTGTTTATTTTATACTAATTTGAATTAAAGTGCTGTCAATTAATAAAGGCACGATATTACAAATTTATTTTATCATCTAAAATACATCATATATTCTGCTTTTTTTAAATATTGACCAATATATGCTTATAGGTGTCCTATCTTACTTCACCCTACCACACTTCCTTTTATTTCTTAAACCCATTAAAATCTCATGAGGAGAATGCAGTTTTACATATTTGTATAGAATCGAACTAGGTAATTAATCCATGTGGTACGATTTGAAAACGGTAGTTTTAAAATTTATTACGAACTCCACAGTTTAACATAATTTGTATTAACCTCTTTGAAAATGGTGGCGAAAACGATGTTATTTAAAGAACGAAACGAAGTGAATCAACAGCAAAATCAGAAAGCGTGGATGTTGCACCAAGTTAAAGGTAAAATCTCAAGCTTCCGATCACTAAAAGAGTGGATAAATTCACAAGAAGTTTGCAAACATTATCTAAATAAATAATACATACGCTGCGTACTGTGAGCATTTCAAACAAAAGCTTGTTATGGTAAAATGTAGCTATAATGTAATATGCTATTTAGCCCCAAATAGTCGCATTTTATTAAAGTAATAAAACACCTCAGCAGGAAAGCCGCGTATATGTGCTGAATGCTATCGAAACTACTATAGACCGACAGCAGCATATTTTGTTACCAGTACATCCACATTACACCCAATTTGATTCAGTTGACTGCTGGGTCGTCGTTTAAATTTCTTGGATGCTTTTACGTTGTCTGTCCAACTTGAAAGTCTAGATCCAAAAAAAATCTGCGCCAGATACAGTTCCTATTTATAAAAGTGCCAAAACTTTTTAATATCTAATATAGTTATTGATTACTGTGACTTGAACTTGTTAAGCGCACATTATAGCCCGTTAATAAACTATAGGCTAATTGTTTCAGCGTTTTATCATATTTGACAAACTAATTTTCGTACCGAACTTTCGATTGATATTTCCGTTTCCACCAATGATATTACATCATTAGCATTGCGTTTTACAAAAGAACATCGTTTCATGAAATCTTCTTCTCGAAAAAAGTCTCTTAAATCCTGAGCATCGTAGTAGAGTAACCCAAATCTGATGAAATACAGTTATATTAACCTCCATATATAGTCACCGGGTATAAGGGCTCTCTTGGTCACTCAATATAGGTGCGTCGTTTGTAACCTTTAATGGTAAAAAATAAACTAATCAATAATCAATTGTTTTCACTTCTATTTGTTAGCAAGAATATAAACTTTAACCGGCGATACAGAAAAACGTTTGTTGGGTTACTTACTCTACTGCATGCTGTTTAAAACCTGTTGAAATCCACTCAGTAAGCGAGCTCGGTGCAGCAACATAAACAGGAAGATCCAGATGTTTCGACTTTTTAACAACTTTAGTCAGAAAACCCCGAATACCTCGTGGTAGTGTAGAAGATGTCATGTTGAAAATTTCCCGACAAAACGTTTTGAAAAATCGGCTAACTTTACCGTTTGCTGAAAATAAAAATTTCAATATTTAGGGAAATTAAAATGGGTATTTCTAAAAATCTCCCTTTACGGGAATCCATATGCTGATAATGGACTAATGTAATGTTACAGTATTATTTGACAGTGTTCTCACGAAGTGCGTGCTGTTGGTGATTATTGTTGTTTAGTATTTAAATTCGGCATTGAACAACATTTATTTAATTGAATGAACAAAACAACAATATAATGCTCAGTTTGAATCCTCACTGAATCATATGAAGTTGTGTCTTATGAAGTTGGTTTGGTTTTGTGATAAAAACTTAGATGTGTACATAAATAAAACAAGCAGGTGTTGATATGGCTTAAAAAGGGTTAAAATCAGCACAAAACTACTGTTTAAAATTGTATACAGTACAATGGGGGAAGATGGGACACTTAAGCACATATTGCCTAATGTTTCCAAAATCAAAATAGATGACGGTTTTGGGGTAATACCACGAATTATTACTATCATTCCTTTATTAATTGACAACAATTTAATAAAATATAATAAAACACACGAGGAGTTATTTAGCGATCCGCATAACAGGTGAAATTTTACAAATTCGAAAACACACAGGATAAGATGGGACAGCTAAAATCATTGTTAGTTTTGATTAATAAGTGTATTTATAAATGAGAATATACGTAAATAACACGAAACAATACTGTGCGCTTTGAAAATTAAGTCTAAACATTCTTTTTCTTGCCCCACTGCTATAGTTTATAAATGTTACCTATACATAATATTATTGCATAACAATGGGTAATGTTCGAACATCAATGGATAAATATTGTATCCTAAAAATGTATATGAAGTTGTAATAACAGAAAATTGATAATATTAATAACTATTGATAAAGTTTTTATTTTTGCTACGAATTGGGTTTTACCAGAGTCCGACTCTGGGTTTTACTACTCTGTTTTTGGCACAAGCCACTGCTCATAAATTATCACCAAGTGCAAATGACCCAATTTCGATATATTTTCAAAATATTATCTTTTTATTATATCAGTACCTTATAGTTGAATAACCCCTGAGGTATAAATTACTAAATTAAAAGCAAATCTTTTAAAGTTTGGTATTGAAAACGTACAAAACTACAATGTGGAGGAAGATGGGACTCTAAATTGAAATATATTTACTGTACGAAATATTCAAGGTTGTTTTATGAAGCTATGAAACTAGTTTAATCGTTCGTACAGGCAAACTAAAAAAAACATCGGCTTTTCTATGATTTAGCAAGCATTAAAAATAGCACCTTACTATTTCGCATTTTTACCTGTTCAAAGTATACTGTTTCTATTTTACATATTTTTTTAATATTTAAAAACAGTAATAAGCTTTGACGGGCTTTTTATAAAGTCGTGATAATATTGTCGAATAATTTTTACTGCCCACAAACAGATTTACTGCCTACAAGTACTCTAAATTGCAGGTTCAAACCAACATCAAGAGGAACCCTACACGAACTGGAGCTCCAGGCATCTCAAGGAGTAATATTCGAAATCTATCTGCAACTAACCGGACATTATATTTGCTGCCAATTTTACTTTTTGCTTCTAATTTATTACTATTATGATTTATTTGCTTTTTTAAGTTCTTATTCCAATGTTTACTTATTCTGTGATGTGTATTAATGTAATGCACTTGTTTCTAAATTCTATTTAAGTGTGCACTCGAAACTGTTTACTGTAAACTTTGGTGGAACTTCTTTTCGGGGGTTTTGTTTTTCCATCATGCTCCAATCTTTGGATCAATCTTCTTTAAAGCCGACTCCCCCCATTGCGCGTTGTGTCCTTACGCACACTTTTCTTCCAATTAGAACTTTAATATGTTTAATTAAATGTTATTTATTTATTTTTGACATTGTATCCTATTTAGGGTGTAATGGTCACGCCTTTTATCCAAAACATAATCTCTTTCTTTTTTATCAATAAGCGTGTTTTAACAACTGTTGTTTTACCGTTACTACCCGTCTTTTCGCTTTTGTCAACTCTCTTGTTCTTCGTTATCGTGACCGAAGAGTCGAAATAAATTTCATTCATTCATTCAATTCTGTAACCTTAATTTCCTGATTATCATTAAATGGGCTCCGTAAAAATAAAATAAAAAAAGTCTCGTCTGACAAAGTGTCCCATCTTCCCCCACCCTACTATAGTACAAACTTATGGTATCACCCAAAACCGTTATGAATTTTGATTATTGAAATATTGGCCAAGTAGTGTCCTTTCTCGCCTTATATACTTTAACATTTATATTAATGATTTAAGAAGGTTTATTATTCAAATCTTAACTTGCTTGGTTAAAAAGCTTTTGTTAGTATACGCTGTGTAGCGGGACAAAAAATGTGGAAACCGCCTAAATTGTGGAAACCGCAAATGCTAGATTATTCTTGTGATGTCTGTAATATTACATAAAGAACTTAGGTTACCTTTTTGTTTATTTCCGCCTTCCGTGCACATAAATTTATAAAAATCATCTTTGTCGTAACGCCAATGCAATGCAATATATTCCTTGTTTTTAAATCTTTTCTCAATGTATGCATCTGCTATTTCCTGAAATATTTTTCCATTTAGATGTTAGCTTGTAAATAGATTGTTGTTAATTATGAAAAAAATAGAACTGTCGGTATGTTTCATTTCTAAATTTTTGCTTTATTTGAGTATTGGTTTACCAATGATATACGAGAGAAAGAATGAGATCACACTTTTTAATTCATGGCTTTCAGTAGCCTACATACTTGTATATAATGTGGGCATTGGGTGTGTTCAGTGATGATGTCGTACAGCAAACTGCCTGGTACCGATTCAACTTTTCCGTTTTCAAGAAATTTCTTCGCGTTGATTTGAGTATTTTCGATCTAATGATTATTATTTTTCAATAAAACGACACGGTGGCAACAAATCTCTTATCATATACCTCTGATTTTACAAAACGTAATTCTCGGAATGGAAAGGCGTAGAGTGCGCACGAAAGACTTGATTCAAATTGAGATAGTACCATGTCGTGACTTGCTTCAAATACGAATGAAGAACCTTTCGCGGGAAGAAAACTTGTTTTCACGATGCTGTCACCACCAACCATGGTGTTTGGTGGTTTGTACTGGGTAATAAAGTGGTTATAGTTTTATTATCATTATGTGTTTATATAAACATTGAAACTTGATTATCAACAAACGTAGAAACACCCATGCAACACCATATCTACCTTTTCTGCTATGAAATCCAGATTGTACAGTTTTTCAGCATTCTTCAGCGAGTCTACGGTCCATTGCATATTATGGGTAGTGGTACCAAAGAAAACAATATCAACTTTCGGTCCACAACGTTTTCGGTATTCTTCTACTGTTATGACAGAAATAAGCCGCTGTAATGTTGGGACATCAAGTCTAACAGGAAATATTTAGGTTAGTCTGATTATTGATCATGTGAGAGGAATATGCTTACCTATGATTGGCATCAATATAACTCAGTTCGCCATCAGTGCTGCCGTCGTTGAAATGTTTTTGGAATGTCGGCATAACAAGAGTGCGATTAAGATGGAGTGCGACAAAGATAGCTTGTCTTAATCCCAGGAGTTGGTTATTTGGTCCATTATACAGCCATGGTAAAAGAAATCTTGTAGGATTCGTTTTAAAATGCGGTGCAAGATGTTTTGCATTTTTAAGAAGCCAGTCACTCGGTTTCCATTTCCGACAACGGCTTAATTGGTTAGTAATATTATTTTGGTAATAATTTGGAAATGAAGATTGCTCTTGATTGGTCACATGTGATAGTTTGTCGCGTAATAAATTAATCTCATTTTCGTGTTCAATGATACTGTTTTTATCCTTCCCATTAAGATAATCCGATAATTCAGGGTCGCTAATGTTACGATGTAAAACGTAACAAACGAAGCATAAAGTTAAACATAACCCGCAAAAATTTCTATGTATTTTGTGCATTTAATGAGATTTTGTAACCAGGACTGACTATAAAGACTAATTTATAAGCCCCAGTCTATCCCTATTGTATTGGAAGCCTAGAAACAAACTAAAGTTTAATTTTATAATTAGTGTACATCATATTAAATCAGCAGAATTAAACCAGCTAAAGCGTATAGTACAGTGGGGGAAGATGGGACACTCAAACACATATTTTCAAATATTTTCATTATAGAAATTGATGCCGGCTTTTGGCTGTAATACCACGAATTAGTACTACCATTTCTTAATTAATTGACATCAATTTAATAAGACAGTTTAAAAATGACTGTTAATTTCGATTAATAAGGAAAATTATTAATCGGAGTACACGTAAACAACACGAAATAATGTTGCACGATTTGAAAATCTAATTTAAAGGGGCATATATACCAAAATTTGTGTATTGATAGACAGCTTAAATGTGACCTAAAAGCTACCACCAAAGTCTTTTTTTATTAAAATGTCCATTATGTCTTACTAGTACCTACTGTACCACTTTTTTTTTATAAAACAGTTAGTTTTTCGTGTTTAACATTAGGTTTGAAAATATGCTAAGCCAGCATAATCTAGTATGTACCTACATTAAGTTTAAAAAAACATAATAAAGTCCATGTTTTACTTTTTTATATATTCTTGAGGAAGGAGCATTTATTATACCAAAACAAAAATAAAATTAGAATTTTTCTTAGTAGGCTATTTTAGAAACTTGATACGATGAAAGTAGAGTGAACTTTTTTTCTTACGGTAAATCTCATGCATTGTCGAAACAGCCGATTTTTTTACTACAGCAGAGTTTTTACGCATATTTTTAGAAGTCCTACCGTTTTGGCAAACTTTGGTGGTACCTTTAGGCTACATTTGAGCATATCTATATTCAAATTTTATTTTTATTTGGCATGCCCCTTTGAACATAGTTTTCCATGCCCCACTGCTATAGTTTTTAACATGTTTTACGTTATATTATTGTATCACAATTGGCATTGATTGAACGCCTATGAATATTGTTCGAACATCAACTGATAAATATTGTATCCTACAAATGTATATGAACTTGTAATAACAGAAAATGGATAATAACTATTCATAAAGTTTACATTTTTGCTACAAATTGGGTATTGCTTCAATGTTTTTTGCACAAGTCACTTCTCATAAATTATCTTCAATAAGTGCAAATGACTAAATTTCGAATATATTTTCCATATATTATCTTTTTACTATATATGAATATCTTATATTTAAAATGACCCCTGAAATATAAATTATTGAATTAAAAGAAAACATTTCAAAGTTTGGAAATAAAAAATTAAAAACCACTAATGTGGGGTAAGATAGGACTCCAAATTGAAATATATTTACATTGGCAGTACTCTGTAACTTGTAGTTAACCTACGGAATTAAAATGTGCTAGTTTCTTTGCCATGTACACTTTATATATGTATAACGTTAAAACGACATTTTTTGTTGTTTTTATCTCGAATTAAAATCATATTGACCCCTGCATATTTTCTTCATGCTTATATCTCAGTGTTTTTCACGAAACTAAAACTAGTCTAATGAGACAAAACTAAACTGTATGAAACATTCAAGGTTGTTTTATACAGCTATAAAACTAGATTAATCACATCAAAATCCATTGTTCCGAAAAAAAAACATAAACTAGACAATCATCATTTTACAAGCTAGTCTAGCACTGACTAAAAAATAAGTAAGAATGTACGGTTTATAATATCGCCAAAAGTAAATCATTGGTACGCCGTTATCCATTGTGTAGCAGATAGGTGAGAGAGAAGCAACAATTTATGTCGTAGAATAAAATATAACAGAAGATGCATAAAAAGTTAAGTAGAACAACCTGTTAATAATTATAAAACTGTATTTTCTAATTGGTTTCGTTATAAAGCTGTACCATGGAAGCACACTATGTCTAACTGCAACATATATAAAGATTTTATAATTAAACCGTTGAAGTTTTTAAAGAAAAACTGCATGCTACACAAAAGACCTGAATTTGCTATTTTGCAATCATTCGCATATACAGCTGCCGGCGTTAACTGTTCAAGCGTCTTCCTTTTAAACAGTAAGCTTTCTCGTCTGACGCCCGAGGCACCGCCGACCATGTCGAACACGCGGTTTTGTGTGATTCTAAGTCTTATATTATTGGCCACGTAAGTGGGCATGCAGATCCTTTTTCGTCAAACACAAACGTTTCAGTTGTTTGCCATGACCATTTTCACATGTCTTAAGTCCCAATTCGTTCATTTAGCCCCCGTTATCATCAACTGTAAATAATCTTTAATTACTAATTATGCGGTTTAAATCTGAAAATTATGATTTGATTTCAATCAAGAGATTAAGTAACAAATGCCAGAATTAGCATTGAGACATTTGTAAAAACCATGGCAACGAACAGCAAGAACAACTGTTCGACCAAAAATGATCAATATGACCACTTACGTGCTCAATAACTCTAGGACAAAAAATGATCTTTATCAACACTTACCTGTTCAATAAAACTCCCTAGGGTGTAACCACAGAAATAAAAAAAAGAATAGAACGCGCACCTTCAATGTTGTAGGAGAGACCTGATAACCTCTCTTTCGCGAGCCGGTCCCGTTCAAAGTTAGTATAGAGTATAGATTATACTAACTTTGGTCCCGTTTACTATTGTAGTCAACGGAATCCAGGGCATTTTCCAGAACAGTTTTTCTTCGTTTTTTTAATTTTAAATTCAAAGAGGATAACAACTTCTTCCATATATATATATTTCTAACAAACCGTTTGTTTGAACGTTTTTCTTTAAATTTATTAAATAATTAAAATTTCTAAACAAGCGCTAAAGTGTAAGCGTTAACCTACCAAATAATCAAACTGACCCAATAAACTTGAATAGTAGGTGTCGTTTTTAAAATAAACTAAAACATCCTAAAACCAAAGTGCGCCCATACAGCGAAATGGGGACGGACCAAGCGAAATCAGCGGAGTTGACGGTCACTTGAATAGAAAAAAAGAATGTATCACGGTTTTGGACAGATGCGCGTTCTATTCTTTTTATTTCTGTAGGTATACCCATAGGATATTAACTTACATAAGTAAGTTAGTATTCCATGGTTTAACCAACGTGTACTTAAACGTTAAAGGTCGGTCTTTGCCTCGTATAGTAGGGTGGGGAAGATGGGACACTTTGTCAGACAACACATTTTTTAATTTTCTTTTTACGGACCCCCATTTAATTATAATCAGGAAAATAAGGTAACAGAATTATTCGACAGTATTATCACGACTTTATAAAACGCCCGTCAAAGCTAATTACCGTTTTTAAACTTTAAAACAAATATGTAAAATAGAAACAGTATACTTTCAACAGGTAAAAAAATGCGAAACAGTAAGGTGCTATGTTTAATGCTCGCTAAACCATAGTAAAGACAATGATTTTTTTTAGTTTGCGTGTGTGAACAATTAAACTAGTTTTATAGCTTTATAAAGCAACCTTGAATATTTCGTACGGTTTGATTTTGTCTTAAAAACTAGTTCTACCTTTGAAAAAAAAATACTGAGATATAACATGAAGAGAATAGGCAGACGTCAATGTGACTTTAATTTGAGATAAAACAACAAAAATATCGGTTTACCGTTATATATATGAAGTTCACATGGCAAAGAAACTAGCACAGCCTGTTACACTCGGTAGGTTAACTACATGTTGCAGAATACTGCTAATGTAAATATATTTCAATTTAGAATCTCATCTTCCCCCAAACTAGCAGTAGGGCAAGAAAAAGAATGTTTAGACCTAATTAAAGCGTACAGTATTATATATATATACATATGATAGTACTGTATTACACACTAGATAAACTAGACCAATCATGTGCTAAATCGTGACCAAACAAATGTTGTAACCGCACACGAACCTGAGCTACTGACTCTCAACCCATGTTGCTAACAATATACACTGCCGACTACAGATAGAGGTCGTGTAATATACTACGTTGGTTCGACAGTTGAAGGGTTTTGACAATAAAGCAGCATATAGAATAATGCGATTAATAAAAATATAGTGTTTTAGTTTACAACATACCGTGTCTGACGCATGCTCAAAATACAATATGCAGTGCAATCACACTGTAATGTTCGGTATTTGATATTCTGAGTTCGTTAACACGCAGCATTAGTGTTATTTTCGATAGTGGTGCGAATCCATTCTTCGAAGGAGATGAGCGGTGTGTAGATTCCCACGTGGCCAGGAGTACCGCATTCAACAAAACTAAACGATGTCACGCCAGATATGTACCAAGTATTATCAAGTCGTTGACACGTCAGAGGTCCACCGGAGTCACCCTTAAGTTAAACAAGTGTTCTTAAATGATTAGTACTTTATTATACAATTACTTTCTAAACCAAACTCTTTCACAATATATTCAATATACACGAAGCTTTATGTTTATGCTAACTAATTGGTCTATATTGTTTTTCTAACATTGTGTAATTTTACCAAACAAGTATCGGTGGCAGCGGTCACTGGATCTCCTGCGCACATGTGATTCGTGCTGTTTAAAAGTTCTTGGTAAATTGGACTGAGCATTTGACATGCAGTAAAATTCATGATAGGAACTTCTGCTTCAAGTAATGTTGGTGATAGCCTTGCGCTAACAGATGACGCAGGGCCTAAACAAAACATTCCAATTGTAAAACTTCTCCTTGTCTTATAGGCAAAGTATATACCCGTGAATCCCCAGCCTGTTATAAAGCATGTCTCATTTACAAGTGGCTGGCTGAATTGTGGCAGACATACCGGAACAACTTCTGTAGTAAGAGGGACTTCACTTCTTAACTCAACAAGAGCAATATCAGCTGTAAAATTTAAAAACGTAAGTTGGTTACGTGTTAAATAAAACAGCGCAATTAGGTAACTATATTAACATGCCCGCTACCCACCATCTGTGACATCTCTATATATATAGTTGGGGTGAACAATTGCCCTTCGAATGAAATATCGCTCACCATCTTCACTAAGTCTGTGCATCCCGACAACGATACTCCATAAATCCCCCGGGTTGTCATGGTTCATGGGCTGAGACCTAATAATTGTCCGTGATTACTTTTTTGTGTACCATTAAAACAGTTAACGTTCTCTTTGGAACGCAATTTTGATATACGTACGCTTCTTCGATGCAATGGGCAGCAATAATAACCCAACCAGGTGCAACAAGGGTGGCTCCGCAAGAATGTGACCATGAACATCTGTTGCAGTTTTTGTGCTGCCAGCTAGCTTGCCACGGCCACCCATGCGGGCCTGATTGCTAGAAATATTTATATATCTTCAGAAATTTAGGAATAACTTAATATCTTAAAGTTTATATGATGACTTCAAACTGAACAAACCTGTCCTCCAAATATTCGCAACAAAGAGCTACTAAGGTTGTTCGTTTGTCGCCTGTTTCGTATCCCGCATTCAAACGTGTCAAACACCGATGGAGGAGTTACATTACACGGATGCATGGAGCAATTAGTTTGCTCTCTCCATTCTCCGACACAACCTGCACAAATCAACAACTTTGTTTGTATTTTCGGTGAAAAGGCTTTATAGAAACAGCAAATGGCACAGATATATACTAACTATTCATGAACGGTGCCCTTCTGTATCCTCCATGCCTGCAAACTCGTGTCCGCTCCTTTATACCATTCGCACCACATGTCACACTACAGCAAGTATATGAAGACCATTGACTCCAATAGGGACAGCGCTGAGATGTAATAATATTTTCTTATAGAATACTTTAACATTATTCGTGATTTAACTAGGTCACAGGAAAATCCGGGAATTATATTTTACTTGGTAATTGCATGTGACGACGTCGGTTTTGCGTCCACGGCAAATTCCTCTCTCACACTTTCGTGTTCTCATCTTCCTTCCGCCGTCACAGGTTTTTGAACATCTGTTGAATCTCGACCATTGACCCCATCTTGGACACGTCTAAAACGAATAGGTAGTTGTTAAAAAAGTAAAGCGTGGACGAGACAAACAACTTAAAAATAAAGCAGAAATGTTTATAGTCTTTAGAAAACAATCGACAATGTACAGCTACATTTAAGCTGTTACAATCATGTTCCCATTATCTCATTAACACACAAATTGTCTTCACGTAGTTACGAGTTTTACGTCTAGTTATCGTTATGCACACTGTGCTGCTACCTCGGTGTTACAAAGTTCCCGTTCAGTATTACTTCCACGACACGTCATATACTGTGGTACCCGAGTAGAAGTTCCACGACATTCGCGTCGACGTGTGCGATATCCCGCACCGGCACCGCAGGAAATTGAACATGGTGTGTACATTGACCAACTTGACCAACATGGCGGACTGTAACACCGTCTGTAACGTGCAGGTCTTCCCAAACACGAAGAACCGATGCTGCCTGGAAGAACAACGGGTTCACAATTTTTTTTATTGTAATTTTGTACAGATTAAGAAGCGCAGTTTTAATTTTTAACACGACTGGTATATGCTCACCCAAACAAACTCTCCGTCCCGCGCTAAAACCCATTCCACACGTGGTTGAACAACCATTCCATGGTTGCCACGATGACCAATTACGTCGACATGAAGTTGACGTCATGCAGGGAAATGCATCTTCAGCACCTTCATTCCCGCCCTCACATAGCGATGCGTTTACTGCATTATATTTAAATGTAATAATTCTCACCCCGCGTTTTCTTGGGTGTCTTATAAAAGACTATTCCCAAAATAGTCGGTATAGTATAATGACCATGTACGAATTAATTTCGGGGCAAATTAGTCACCAGCGAATCAATACCACCAGAATATAAAGTGTGTTTTTTTTTTTTTAAGTAAACAAACACAATTAATAACCAAATATCTGCTTGGTAGCAGACGGTCACGCCTTTGTTGTTTTTGTTTTACCGTTATACTACCCGTTTTTTCGCTATTGTAAACTCCCACGTTCTTCCTTATCGTGAACGAAAAGACGAAATAAATTTTATTTATGGCATTCATTTGGACATATTTTACCGTTTTGAATTGAACTCTGTCGTGGACTTGACACTCTTTTTAATACGTCACTCACCACCACTTGGGCAACTCTTGTGTTTCTGTGCGGAAATAAATTGGGTTTGCAATAAACTCTTTCTCCCATTGTCAATGATTAAGTTACTTTTTAAGAACAAGTTAAACAATAAAACACTGTGAATTTGTTGATTAATTTAACAATATAAAAATGTTTTACTTTTATTGTTTAATTTGACGTCTTGTTACAACAATTACAAATATGTTCATTACACCATCATACAAACATACCGCCGAACTTGGCAACTTCTTTCTCGTATTTTTACCCCACCCATTCCACAGGATTTCGAACATTCGCTCCATTCCTGCCATTGGCTCCACTGTGGACATGTATTCTGACCGATGCAACTTCTCTGTTGAAGAAACCGTTCCGTGCAGGGGCTGCATTTCAGCAAATATATTTGTAACATGTATGATGCTTCACGCGCACTTTGTCCTACTAGATAATTGATATTGTAAAGGTTAAATGTCTTATCACTGTAAGTATTGCTTGTCGGGTGTAACTGTCAAACATTTTATTTTATGTTTTTGAGTTTTCTTGTTTAATCGTTAATAACTTGCTGTATTCTTTGTGTCTACTGCAACCACAACCTACCCTAGATACGGTGTCGTGATATATTAGTTCCGATTGATATATTTATACCGGACATTGTGCATACACCGTTGGTCGAAACAAATATAGTGACGACCCGGTCCAAAAGTTATAAAACTTTTCGAATTAAAGTAAGCAGAGCTGAGGTAAGTATGTTATTTGTCGTCTAGAATAAGCAAGTTTCACAGTTAAGTACTACCAACACTTATTTTAGACTAGTTTAACAAGAATATTTTACTTAATTTATCGTAGGGTGGGAGAGGATAGGACACTTTGTCAGACAAAGCCTTTTTAAATTTCTTTTTACGGACCCACATTTAATATTATTCAGAAAAATAATGTTACAGAATTATTTAACGGTTTTATCACGACTTTATAAAGCCCTCGTCAAAAACGAAAACTGTTTTTAAATATTAAAAAAAGTTAAACAGAGACAGTAATATGGAGTATAAAGCTAATATTGTAATGTCGTGGGTTTAACACTTAGTTTTTTGACACGCGCACTCCTTTTATTGTCCACGTAATATTTGTATTGTATGTCAGTTTAGTTTTGAATGTGTTTCCTCCCACTATTTGTGCTCTTTTGTGTTTTTCTTATCACTATGGTTTAACAGTTGAGTGTGTATTTTAATGCCATTCGTTTTTATTTAGTTTTTATTAAATTACATGTTTTTATAGTCGTGTTCAGTGTAGCTTACAACATACTACAGCAGTTAGGCCCCGCGATTGGCCGTTAAAGCAGCGTCCCGGACCAAACCCCCGTTATCAAACGTAACAATAATTTTGTCTCAGGAGTGATTCAAACATAACATATTAATTTAATAAAATAGATATTATAAAGAAAATATACTCGAAATTCAGTCATTTGCACTTGGAGATAATTTATGAGGAGTGGTTTGTTCGAAAAACGGTGTAGCAATACCCAATTTATAGCAAAAATGCAAATTTTATTAACACTTATTATCAATTTTCTGTTCTTTTAATATTCTTTTTTTGGGTAAGGTTCCTGTCACGGTCCGGCGCCGTGGCTTAGTGGTTTAGGCGCCTGCATCGAAACCAAAGTAGCCCCGGTTCGATGCTGGACGGCGGTACTGACACGAACCTCCACGAGGCTTGGTTCATGACTTAAGGGTTGGAAATGGTTAGACGATGTGTCGCGGATAGAGTTGGTCTGAGATAGAGCGCCGCCGGTCACATCAATGGACTTCTCGGGGTGTTGGGGTAATGAGCCAAATCTGGCCTATAAATCCAAGGTTCTTGACAAGGACCTCACCCACAAAGAATAGGATTGAAGTCTTTGTTACGAACTCGGGTTTGAGGCGAGATTCGTGTTTTGCAAATTTATAAAATTACATCCGTTGTGCGAATCCCTACATAACTCATCGTGTGTTTTAATATTTATATTTTGAATTGTTGTCAATTAATAAAGGAATGATAGTACTAATTCGTGGTATTACCCAAAAACCGTCATCTATTTTGATTTTTTGGAAATATTTGGCAATATACTTACCATCTCATCCCACACCACTCTACTATACCAACACTCTTTCATTACTTGAAAAACATGCTCTGTACAATACAAACTGAATATTTAAATCAACCATGCTAAACGCGAACTATATGCTTTGCTTTACAAAATAGAATAGTATATACTAACAAAGTCAAGTGTAACAATAAAGTAATTAGGTGTTTTTTTCATTACAGGTAATTATCGACGCAGCGACATTGTATTTATGTCGCTATGTCGGTCAGTATTTTATAGACCTCGTATTGTATTTGTTTCGATCTACTGCACATGCTTCAGTCGTATTGTATTTGTTTCGACCTACTGCACATGCTTCAGTGTGTCGCAGCGCATGTGCACTAGCGGCCGCTAAAAATACATCAGTCGGAACAAATATACATCACACGACAACGGCCAGGTAATTTCAAGCCTGATAGTTTTTCGAATTATACCAGGTCGTATACCAAGTAAGCCGTGCTGTAACCTTCGTTACGTAAACAAAGAGATGAGCAAAAGTTATGATTGTCCGGCGCCGTGGTATAATGGTTAGCGCACCTGCCTGTAACCCAGAGGTAATGGGTTCAAGGCTCGACGCTGCTACCATTGTGGACGTATATGTGTCCTTGGGCAAGACACTAAACGGCATTTGCTCCAACACTAATGGGTTGTCTAAATTATCAGCCATGCATAAAAAAATGAAAAAAATCCCCCTCTAAAAAATAATCACCGACAGAGTAAAATACATGGTAACTCGTAAGCTGGCACGAGGTGTTAAATCCGTGTGATAAGATAACGACTGTCGTTTTCCGGCCACGCGAGGATAAAGTAAGTTACATTCATTTATGATAACATTACTTACATTTGTAAGCAATCTCTCTGTCTGATTTGAACACCCCCTCTTCCACATGACACGCTACAACTTCCCCAATTGCTCCATGAACTGAGACTATAATTTATAATAAACTTGTTTTGCATTGTTTTTATTCATTTAAACTATTAAATTAATAAAAAAGCTTTTACACAACAAAGAGCAAAATTTATGTTTTAAATTAAAATAAAGCACAATCAAGTACTATTCAAAATTACCTTACGGGTTGATTGGTAATACACGGCATTTCACAAGGCTTCGCTTGGTAAAGCTCTGTAAGTTAGAACTATTAAATGCATTTCCATTCGTGTTGCTTAAGCTACCAATTGCTATACCTTGTCCGCAGATTGTCAAATGAACAGAAATTTCGCCCGCAATTGAGCAATTTCGATATCTCTCCTGCACACCAACTATCCCACATACAGTGGCGTTGCAAGTGGACCATTCCGTCCAGTCGGAGAGAAGGCGTGCCTATATACACATATACAAAAACAAGTTACTAGAATAGGTGATAATACGCATGTACTGGGTATCGGCATTTGTATTCTTAACCGCACCCAAACCGAGTTAAAGAGAAAATATTCTCCCGCAACTTATTTGTTGTATGTTTAAAATAAACATAAGATAATAATCTTCTGGCAACCAACGCAAGTTCCTCGGACATTTGTTGTGTTTGTAAATGCAACAGCGTCATTTTTACATCGCGTATGGGCGGTTCCATTTGCTAAAATCCGAAACTACGCGGCAAATGAGCGATTGTTGAAATAATCGTCAAGCAACATTCCTTCTCATAATTTTATTTGTAACAGAATCAATCTTTCTTAAAATTTAATTTATTATTCTTCAATTAATATTCAACTCTAGTGATCTATAACACCAGCTAATAACAAAAATAAGTTTACTTTGCTATACGTATAATATTTAATGTATGTTTTTGTTTTACCTTATTTAGTTTATTTTACATTACTTTTAAATCAAAACTTTTTCCCATAGTGATCGCAATGACGGATTCAAAAGATTTTCGCAGTTTTATTCTTGCGGTTTAAACATATCATAGACAATGTTATACCAGAGCAAAAACAAATAATAAATAAAAGGACTGAACACAGAAACTCGAATTTGGTTTTTCTAAGAACTGGGCGTTGACTGTTTCTATGTTTTCTTGATCAATATCAGGTAAATATTATTACCAAGCAAAAGAGGCAGAAAGAATTTTGACTGGCCGCAAATTTTCGGAATAGGAGGTCAGCGGGTTCATATTCATTGACTTTATGTTTTGGAGTTTATTTTGCAACAAAACCACAAATAAACTAAAGCTCGAAAGCGGTTTCTTAATTGGAATAGATTTTCAACTGTTTGTGATTATGTTTGCATTGTACCAAACTTGCGGTATACACATATAGCATTACGATTAGGGTTAAGACTTGCACATGTGTGCACACAAAATATTTTAAACAATATATATAATAAAGTAAGTCTTCATGAAAAGCGCGAAAAGAAATTAATAAACCTGTGACCTTAATCTTTTAAAATCGGCGGCGATATTTTAATACTGCTTTTGAAAAGGAGGTGGTCAAAATGTTATCCTTTCGTAACCAAAATTTGTTTGCATCATTTATACTTAAATTAGGTATAACTATAGGAAGGGCAAAAAAATACACATTAGACAGTTATTTGCGAATGATTATTAGTATTTTACAATTATTCCCAAGGCTGGCGCGACGCTAGTAACTATTGTTTAGGTATAAAGCAAAGGCATATTATACACGGTAAATTCGTGAGTCACGTTCCGCAAGTAGAGTTCGCCACTATTCGCATCGTTGCATAAACGTTTTAAACTAGGTCAAGTAATGTATCTTCTGATGTGACAAACGATAATAAGACAAAAGTAATGATGGAGAGACAACATTAAGCAGTCACTTTGTCTCGGATAAAGGAGGAAGATAGTACGAACTTTTTGTTAGGGCTGATAAAAGGGCTTTAATGAATGAACACGTGTGAATCAATTTGTGGCAAAATAAATATTTTTTATTAATAGGTATTATTAATTTTCTGTTATTACAAATTTATCAATTGATCTTCTAACAATGCCCCTT
Organism: Ciona robusta; assembly: GCF_009617815.1. NCBI lineage: Eukaryota > Metazoa > Chordata > Ascidiacea > Phlebobranchia > Cionidae > Ciona > Ciona robusta. The sequence goes on from NC_143235.1 coordinate 6,229,889, forward strand.
ACTGTTTGAGCAATAGCAATTTTTCATACAATAATATACTGTATATAGTTACATGATAAAAACTATAGCAGTCGGTGAAAAAAAGAATGTCCAACCTAAAGCGTACAATACTATTCTGTTTTTTATACGTGTATTTCTAATAATGTATAGCGGAATGAGGAAAGATGGGACACCTTTCATTCTATTTTCTCCCCCGTTTTCTCCCTCTCTATATTTATTTAATTACCAAAATTTCCAAGATTTTTAAACTGGCTTACCCCACTTGTTTTCAAACCGATAAAATTACACCCAATGTGCAAAACGCAAAATAACTCTTGGTGTGCTTTAATGTATGTTTTGAACTGTTGTCGAATAATAAAGGAATGATAGTACTAATTCATAGTATCACCCAAAACCTTTATATATATTGAGTTTAAACAATATTTGTTTAAGTGTCCCGCCGATAAAACTAAAATAACTGAATTATTTTTGGCGTTGAACGAATATATAGGTATGACCGTAAAAGGTAATTGCGTATTAAAGCGGTAATGCATATATATTTTCATTTGTGGGGTTGTGATGTATGCAAAACATGTTAATCCAGTTATTACGGTTTCAAGTACGTTTAGTAAATGCAACGTTGGTGAATTAATAAAGTTTACAAAACACATTCCAACCTGATTAACTAAACTTCTAACAAATCTTTTCTCTTGCCTTTCAAATGTTTGACTCGTCATCTTTTGCATCGAAATACCTGAAACGAAACAATCGTTTATGTTACTTCAATAAACTAAAACTAAATGCATTCTACCCCTTCCGCAAAAACTTACCTCGTATAGTTTTCACCACGCAGAAGATTGTTATCATTACCAGCAAATTCATGATTAGAAACGGAACTTTGTTTGATTTAACTTAAAACTATCTAGGCACAAATAAATGTATTTATTTAAACATACTTAACACAAAATTATTGTGTAGTAGTGTCTATCAACGAATCTATTTTGGAAATTTTAAGTCGAAGCAGCGCTTAAAGCGTTTTCTAGCCGGTAACTTATGCATACCTAAAATACAAATGTATTCTTCATCAAACACCTTTAATTTGATTCTAATATTCATAGAAACGTCGAAATATGTTACACTGGGCAGGTATATATTCTAGCATGACTAAAGCGGGATTATTGATTTAAAAAACTTTAAGTTTCAATTAGAGCTGTATATATACCTGCTATGGTTTATCCTCTGCAGATTTAGATATATTATCTTTCTTTCAGGATATTACAGGTGAACCTATGAGAGCTTTTCTCTGCCCTATATAACTGGCCATTTTTTTCTGTTGATTTTACAGCTAACATTTTACTGGTCGTACTACTTTCTTTTTCATTTTGTTTTGTTTCAGCGACGTAGCAAAGGCCGTTTGGAGAACTCGTTTTCTTTTAAGGCCAGGGGCGATTATGACTATGATGCTGCTGTCGTAATAACGCTTGTTGCATCACAGAACAATCTGTTAATGTTTTCAGAGCAAAGAAAGACAGAGCCTATAAAACAAGTTTTTAATTGTTAGATTGTGAAATTTAAAAAAAGATTGACATTTCAATGATGGTATTATTTATTTAGAAGCCCTGTCGTTGTTAACCGCATTATTAAAGTATAAATTATGCCAATATATGATCGGCGTATCTAGGAATACAAGTTTTTGCCTAAAGCGGTTTTAATATGTTAAATGAGACTGATTGATCGCTCTAATAAAAGCTAATAAATACATATATATGCACGTGTTCGACTTTACTGCGATCGTATGTCTATTTTATGACTTTAATTAAATTTTTATGACGTATTGTGAGTATATAAAATCAATTCATATTGAAAAATAAACCTTTTCACAGTGGCACATACAATTTCTAGCATACGAAATATGGGGTTAACTGCATTTCTCCTGTCTTCCCTCTTTCTCTCTTTCAAAATTTTACCGGGCTTGACAGTTGTCTAACCAAATGCACACCGATACCAATTGTATAGTATTGTGGGGTAAGATGAGATACCTTTAGCACACCAATATATCCTGATCGCCTTTTAAATAATAAACAAAGGATTTTGCGAGTCGCCAGGACGCGCGGTTTTATAATTCTTTGAATATTTTTTTACTATACCAAATGAGACAAGAAAATATAATGAAGGAGTCCCACCCTCCCCCACTCTAATAGATGAAATGGTCTAGGCCCCACATTATAAACATCTGGGCTTCATCTAAACTTTTTTTGCAAAGTTAAGTTACAAAAGTTCAAAATAATAATAATATAATAGTAACTTTTAATTTGTCTCTTCGATTACAGTAGCGAAGATTTAGAAATGGTCTGTTATAACGCTCAGGTCCGTTATAACTCTCATGAAATAAGTTACAGTTACAGAAAACCAAGAAACAGCGATTTGCCAGGATACATTTTCTTCAGTATGGTGTTGTATTGAATTTATATCAACAAAAGATGGCGCAAAACTCCAGCTGCTTCGAGTGACAAACAACTTATTAACTAAAACCGCTGGAAAACTAGTTTAACTTATCACTTACACACTCGCTGATCAATCGAATAAGCAGGAATAATAAAACTAATGATGAAAAATTTTATTTGCGTAAATACTGAGAAAGATAACGTCCGGATTCAACAACGAGAATGTCTGCATTCGGTCAGCTGTCTGCTAGTTAAGCAGTCCTGACCTAGACCAAGTTAACATTACAAAAGTCCGATTATGTTCGACATTTTTTGGACCTTTCTGTGCGGAAATCGCCTATGCAAATGCATGGCAGTCTTATTTCAGTGCGTCTACGGACTAGAAAACATAGAAATCAATAATTTACTATTTAGAATATTAAATCTCTTATCCAGTTTTATAAATAGTAATTTGCAAAACTATATGTCCTATAATTTACCAGTTTGACTAGTTTTTATCGCACAGTATGATTTAACAGTTTACACTACCTTTGGGGCTAATACTGGTTGCAATCAACTTATAGTTTACAGAATAGTCTGTATACTTCATAGTTATACCCATTGGTATTAATTTAGCCGTATGTACAATAACACTTCAATCTTGGTGTTAAAATATTCAAAACTTATCTCTGTTATATAAATAAATGCGAATAAATGTTTAAAACATTTATCTATTAAATATTGTTTTTTTTTCCGTAAATGTCACTTAAAGGGGCTTAAACCAACGAAAATATATAGTAGAGTGGTGTAAGACGAGACTCCTAAGGAAATCTGTCCAATATGTTTGGGTGATACCTCGGGTGACCTTTATTAGTTGACATCACCTTAAAGAGCTCAAAAACCCTCAAATGTACATCGCTTTAATAAATAGAGTGAGTTTTTTTTCTAATTCCAACGACACCTTACTTGTTTTAATCGGTTCTATATAACCAAAAGTATTCCAGCTGAAACACCGTGAATTTCATAAAACTGATTTGAAATTTGCGTGGCGAAAAAAAATTAGATGTGTATTATACTCACGTGAAAAACCACTTCACAAAATTGTTGAAGCGTGGCCGCTTTCATTCAGAAAGGCGCAAGGCAGCGTTTTCGGCGAGACTCAGCATACAGTTTTAAACCAAAATATCCAGAAGCTGAACTGACATCTGATAGTTTAACTGATCACAGCTCGGTATATATCAAAGAATGTCACTGATCCTTCTAAATATATTCCTTGCATTAATGACCGACACTTGTAAACTTAGCAAACGCGCATTATACAGCAATCTGTAGTCTAGAGAATAAAAAATCAGGTTTAGCTTTTATACGAATAAAATCAGTCAGCACGTGACTAGTACGTTCCTACATCACAACCACGGAGCTCGTAGTAAAAAAAGGATAGCGCTAGAGATCACTGTTTGTGAACGAATAACTATACGCCTATGCTATTCCGATTTTAAAAGCAAAGTATTTTTGGAATCAATAAAACGGTCGTTTTTTGAATTTACCACAACAAATAAAGGTAACGTGCAGGAGTGCGCTGTTTATGCACTTTAAACAAGTACAAAGAATACGAGAAGAGTTATTTATTAATTCGCTCAACAGGTGTTATTTTACCAATTCGAAAACATACAAGAAGACAAAACTGTTGTTAATATTGATTAAGAAAATCGTTATTTTTTAAGGATACACGTCAATAACAAGAAAAAATATTGTACGCATTGAAAATCAAATTCAAACATTCTTTGTCTTGCGTCACAGTATACAATTAGGAAATATTGATATTGTTTTAACTATATTGTTTCGAACATCAATTGATAAATATATATTGTATCCTACAAAGAATCAACCCTGAGGTATAAATTGTAAACTTTATATATATAACTTGCGTCAATAGCGCCACTTCGTGGAAGTCCTCGCTGATTTAGTTCTTGCAAGGTGGCATAAATAGGCTAAAGTCACAGTCCATGTGGCAGAATGGTTGGAGCATCTGCACATAGATCACAGATTCAAGAATCAACGTTGGCGTGCATTTCCTGTGCAAGAAGGTGGCCATAATTGCCCCAACTTAGTGATCCAATGGGTTGTCTAATTTGTCAGCCACAAGGTTAGTAAAACAAAAACACCCGTGTTATTTCGACTGTTGTTGCGCCGCGTTTTAGGGTAATGGGCCAAATCTGGCTTGAAACCCAGGTCCTTACGGAACTCTGAGCTCCTAAACAGAATAGAACACGATTGTTATTGTGCTGGCGACACGTTGGGACAAATAGGGGCCATCATTTAATCATTTAAAATAGACGTATACAGAATTCGTTAAACCAGTTTATTTTGTCCTAATCTGTGTACGTCTGTTATATGTTTTTAAAGGTCGCAAGTCGCAACGTTATTTTGCTCATACCGAAAAGGTGCTAAACTTTCAGAACAAATGTTATAAATAAATGTCATTTTCTCGCATTCCACATGTTTCTGTTTGTATAATAGTACAGTTATATGTAAGCTCATTTTGCTGTTACACTGTAGAATACGTTGTTTTATATTTAAACAAATAACATTAAGGAGAATCACCATTTGTTGTGCAACATATTTCGAATAGAATAATTTGCGGATGTTCTTAAAATATACTCGATAGTGAGTTGCACAGCAAAATGCCCTGTTAACTATTAAAACGCCATTTGCGTGCTATATATACATACAACTACGTAATTTAAAGCTAGAAACAACCAAACGATATAAACAAGACATGCGGACTTTTTTGGGGGGAGAATTGGTCCAAGTAAGAATCGACATCAAGCAATAACTTAATTGGTGCAGATCCTCGCGTAGTTTTATAGAAACGTGACTTTTGGACGAGTTTCCGTCATATTGAATTTTTAACACGTCATTAATTTAAATAGGTAATTAACATAATTTTCTGGAGTTTATCTTTCATCATATTTGTTGCGTATAAATAAAGCCAATTATTACAACACCGACGTAGCCTGACTATTCGGCGTGTCCTTACCTATTATAGCACCGTATAGCCTATAGATACAAATTGCGTATTTGAAATGGGTCGTTGAGTAAAGTCATGGTTGATAATACCAATATAAAGATAAAAGACCATACATGAGGTTGCACTGCGTCACTACGTATATATGTTCCTATGACATTATACTAAAACCTTTTAAATGTGAACTGATAATCTGCAATACAAAATACATAATTCAATATATGTTCAAACGGTTTAATGATAAAACTTTAATAACCTTGACAAAGTTTTGCAACAAAATTATGATTCTTGGACTTAGTAGCTTTATGAAAAATGAAGTTTATATCACACAAGTGCTTACCACACATGTGGCCTGCGGTGGCTTAACATTCTACTGGAAGTAAATAGGCACAGAATTACCGCTAAATTGGGGAATTACCCGATCTGCTTAAAAAGCTTCGTGAGAAGATTAACTGCTTTAATTTGTGCAGTGTAATGGTATGAGAAATGAATTTCTTTGTTAGAATGGAAATACATTTTGTCTCTGCTCAACCAATGTGGTGGCAGTTAATTAAGGTGCATGATTTTGGAAAAATATGAAAATTAAAAAACGAAAACAGGGTCAAACCATACCGCTGCATGCACGGCTGCACTTACATTTAAAACGGTCGATTAACTTTAGCATGAAATAAACTAAGATATCTTTATTCAATAATTATTCGCGTGGCGATATATATATATATGGCTCGTTGATTTCCTAATGTTATTATACTATTGCCGTTCGTGCATATATGATAGTGATGAAGCACCATGTACCTAAGTTCGTACATGTGATTCACGAAGTAGGAAACTTGGGGCTAATTACTTCCCACCTTATGATATAAACATTACGTTGTAAAATCAGCGCGGAGCCTCGAGCGACCAATTTAATATGGGGAAGCATTAAAACAATTTGACTAACAATCACAAATTTATCTACATATCAGGCAATTTCTATCGTACATCTGTTATTGCAAACATCTGCCTAATTTCCTAGTATACCATATTACTTAACAATACCCCCCAGAATTTTGTCAACAAACGGTAATTGATTATATGGACGATGGGACACACCTTACTTAAAAAGAACATTACAAAGCGAACTTAAAAAGAACAATCAGCCGTCCTAACAATGTTCAATCGATAAATTAAAACGTGCAGTTTATATTGTTATGGTAGATAGGTTGGGGAAAGATGGGAAAATTTGTTAGACGAAACTTTTCTGATTCTATTTTTACGGACCCAAATTTAATGATAATCAGGTTTTAAAGTTATATATATGAAGTTTACAAGTTCCAGAATACTGTTAATGTAAATATATTTTAACTTAGTGTCCCACCTCCCCCCACATCATAGTTTTGTAGGATTTCACTGTCAAACTTTGAAAAGAATGCCTTTAATTCAATAATTAATATCTCGGTTTTTTTTTAAATATAATGTACTGATATAAAAGAAAAATAATAAATACAAAATATATTTGAAATTCATTCATATATGCATTTGGAGATAAAGTATAAGAAGTGGCTTGTGCGAAAACAATGTAGCGAATTCGTACCAAAAATGTTAAATTATTAACAGAAAAGAATGATTAAACTTGATTTTCAAGCGTACGGTATTATTTTGAGTTCTATAGGCTATATCATCCCATCAGGCGTTTTCCCACCGGCGATTTCCTTATTTTTCACGATTAGAAATGTGGGACCGGATGAACCAGATGGCACAACATGTACATTTAAACAAAAGTTAATCAGATGACGTGAGTGCTGGCATTAACCAAACGACAGTTATGTTAAGTACCATAATTATGTACCACAAGTAAAAGTATCTCTCAGTTACCGTATATATACGCTTGCTTCTATTATAAACTGATACCTAGCTTAGGCAGATCTCTATAGACATTATATCAATAACCTTTGCCATAAATGAGAATCAATTTTTGAAAACTTTAAATATTTATTTGAATGGGTGTTGAATTTTCGCCAAGTCAAATGATTTGATAATAACTTCAACCACATTCGACTTTGATATTTAGCTGTAAATATGTCAGGTTTTAAATAAACATTTGTGAATTACAAGCGTGGATCTTTCGCAACTATAAGTGGGTTGTAGAATAAATCTTTGTTTAATCTCAAATGTCGTCGAAGGTATTTAGACAAGTATAATAACACAGTGGCGAACGTTTTATCAATCACACTGGTACTTATCCGGTTCATGGTACCGCCATCCCCGTGACGTATTCCTCGTTTGATTTTAAGAGTCAATTTTGCCAACCCACAAACGACCTTTTATGCAAACGCCACAATTATGCCAACGCGGAAATCTTTTCATAGACTAATGTACATCTGGTAGTTATCATCGCTATCGGATTTTTGGTATTAAATTAAATATTTCTGCATTCTATTTAATGTGCCCAAATGATTTGATGTTCATTGTTTTGTTGTGGACGTATATCATTCTTGTATACACACGCTTTTAAACAATTTAAAAACTCACAAATCAGACAATATATAGTACGGATATAGTGACCAGCAATACAGATGGTAAATAAGCAGGTATATACATTAAAAATGTTCTGACAATGTCAAATAGGCATGAAAAACCTCTATGTAGGTATGAACACGATATATGAACTATATGAGGGAGAAATTAACGCACAGTGGTCTTAAATGTTACAATGAACAACATACGATTGTAAGCATACAGTGCTCCTATAATGTGATTGGAGGAAGAGTTGTAACACTGTTTGTAACAAAACTTGATTTACCTCGCTGCAAGGTTAGAAATTTACAAAATGTTATAGCGTGGGCTGTGGTAACCATTTAGTTTAAGTACTGTATCGAACATGATGTGTCGTTAATTTTGCAACTGCATCAGCAACCCGGCCGATTGTACCTCGTCATAACATCATGTATCCAAGTTTCATATCCTGTGGTGCGCATGTATATTCCAACGTTGTTGCGAGCACCACAAATGGCGAGAGAATGAGAAGTAATTCCAGCAACATACCAGATACCACTCCTGTTACAAACGATCGGACCACCAGAATCACCCTGATTGGGCAATGTAGGGCATTACAAAAGGTTACAGTAAGCAAAATTTTCGGGCGCATTTTAAATACTTTCATTTCGGGGTGCAAAGTTTTGATGTTGTATTCGTACTGTTTTATTAAGAAAAAATTATTAATAATTGACTGGAGATTATTGATTCGCATTACAGTTAATACAATAATCATAATCCTATTTGGTTAGAAATTACTAGTTTATAATAACTTACCTGACATGTATCCCGTCCCCCCAACACTGGGTCACCTGCGCATAAGTGCAAAGTCATATTGATCGTGTTGTAACCGCTGCCCAATTGTCGACATTGCTTATTTGACAGAATTGGTATGATTGATTCTCGAAGTTCGCTACTGAGTTCGCTCGAGTTCGTTCCTAGCAAGATTACCATAAAAAGTATGTTTATTTATGCAGGACATGTGACAAAGGGGATATAATTCCTTACTTGTTCTTCCCCACCCTGTAATGTAACAACTTTCTGTTTCACTCGGTTCCTCTCCACCAGGCAAGCAGGCAGGGCGAATATTACTTGTCCATTGTAATTTTCGATCTAATTGTATCAATGCGACATCGTCTAAAAATAAACATGCGTTAATTTTAGGCGGATTTGCAAAAAGTTTTAACATTTACTTTTATAAGTAAAATATGCTCTTTGAAAATCCGAATGAATAAATGTTCTTTTGAAACCAATTCTCTGTGTGTTGTGTTGCAAATTCAATCGAAACAATCCAAGAACGGCCGAAAACTTCTCAATGCTGTACTCATTTTTCATTCTGGAATGCCAATTCAAGCTTTCTCATACGATAATATATAGTACAGTGGGGGGAAATGGGACACTTAAGCACATATTGCTAAATAATTTCAAAATCAAAAGGTAGCTAGTACTATCATTCTTTTATTAATAAAATATAAAACACACGAGTAATTATTTAGCGATTTGCACAAAAGGTTAAAATTCACAAATTCAAAAACACACAGGATAAGACGGGACAAATTAAAATCATTGTTAATTTTGATTAATAAAGGTACTTGTTATTAGGAATATACGTAAACAACACGAAATAATCCAATATAAAACTGATTTTATGAGACCAAACCAAACTGTGCGAAATATTCCATCCTGTTTTATTTTTCTGCGATACCATACTCGATTTGTGATTTAAATTCGCAAACTTAAAATATTTGACATTTGTTGGACCGTGAGAATACTGTCGAATAATATTGTAGCATTTCTTTTTGTCTACCATTTGAATGGGTAAAAGGGCATTTACAAAATTTGCGTCTTTGCCCGAGTCCCGTCTTAAGGTGGCTGTACACAGTATCCGGCGTGCGAATTCGCTTGCGAAGACGTATACGAACCCATTACCGAGTTCCGCATGCGGCAACGAAATCCGGACGAAACAGAAAAAACAGACGAATTCCGATTGCTGTGTACAGCTGCATTTACGCCGCCCTTCTATATTACTTATATTTATTTTCACAAACTTGAAATATTTCGAAGCATACAACACATATCAAAACATAACTTAATTGGCCCATACTATAAATTTACTTACCTTTGTTGCAAACAGTGAGCCGCAGTAATAACCCATTGAGATGATACAATTGTTCCACCACAAAAGTGTAACCAGTTGCTATAATTAAAGAGGGGGGAATAAAAGTATTCTTGTAGACTTGCTTGCCATGGCCAGCTGTTTCTCCTCGATATCTAAACATATGTATAATTGCCTTAATGAAAAAAAGAGTATATATAGTAGGGTGGGGAATTTGCGACATCGTTATAACACATAATGTCCAAATATCCTTATCGTATTTTGAACAATTAACAGCGGTCTATATACTCTATGGGAGTCGTAAAGATATATTTTTATAATTCTTCGAATGTTCTTTGTTTACTACTAAATAGGACGAAAAATAGAGTTAAAAAGTGCCCCATCTACCCCACCCTATACAATATTTATTTTTAGATATTATTTTAATATCATTCGAGCCCACATTTAAACTAGAGCCTACATTTCCACCGAATATTTTTAGGATAAGCGAACTTCTTCTATTATTTGATGCAGCAACTCTCAATCCACACTGCTCCATATTTCTGCTAACTGCGTGTTGCGTTTGGTTGTGGCAGTCAATGTTGCAAATAATTGTATCATTCAAAGGTCCGTTGCAACCTGTTACATGTAAAAACTTTACAAAAGATAGAATACTTAGGATTTATAAGTTTACCTATTTCTCCCACTTGACCATGGTAACATGTTCTTTCTCTAGTTTGTGTACCAATTCCACAACTGACGCTGCAGCAGGAATATACCGACCACGGACTCCAAGTTGGGCAGAAAAACTATAAAAAATTAACAAATATCTATATATATGTAACAACCACGTATTACTACATCTTTTAAATTTTAATCGGTTTATAATGTTTAATAAACTAAACGTAGCTCACCCTTAGGTTACATGATACGCTTTCCAAAGTCAATCTATTATCACAGTTTCCTTGTAAACATGACCTACTTCGATGTCGAAAACCTTTACCACAAGTTGTTGAACATTCGCCGTAGTTCGACCACGCAGTCCATAAAGGACAAACCTTTTGGGGAAACAGTTAATAGAATTGTGGGAATAGAAAGTAGCCATGTATGCTTGGTGACTTACTTGTGTGTTGCAGACGTTACTTTGGAAAGCACTGCCATTGCAGGTGCTATGTAAATTACCAGCAGAACAAATTCTATCTCTTGTTCTCACTCCCCCATTACAGGAAGTCGAGCAAGGACTGTATGGCGACCATTCACTCCAACAAGGAGCCGAGCTGCATGTTTTGTACTTGATTGATTCACCCATGCACCTTCCTGTTAAAAATTGCCATTCAACAAATACATATTAACCACAAGCCTATATGGAAGGATTTAGCTAATAATGTATAGCCAGCCACCTGTTTCCGTCTAGTTTGATAAACAACAATTTAAGAAGACATTGGCTCTTTTAACCTTGCGTGACCGGATTGCCGGAAAACTACAGTCGTTATTACACAGGTGATCTGTTTCACACACCTCTTGCTAGCTTATAAAGGTCATAGGAGTTATAGCACGAATTTAACTTGTGGGTGAATGATTTTTCAGATTTTTATTTGCGCGTTTACCAACTGTGCCACGGCACCGCGGTATTAAGAAACCCGTGTAATAACGATTATCGTCATTGCCCTGGCACGTGAGTAAGCAAGCGATTTCGGGAGCTACCATATATAGTGGTAAATAGTCATTGCTTTAGGTAAATTTAACAATGACTGAGAATAAAAACAACATAAGTTAACATAAAATGGCGGTTCAATGAAAATTATGGTAAAAAAGAATACAACAATTTACCTCTTAATGTGCACACTCTTCGTTTTATTGAAACTCCAACACCACAAGAATTTGAACATTGGTTCCATGGACCCCATTTATTCCAATGCGGGTAACACGGTGAACTGGATGAGCATTGCGAGACTTCCGCTGGTAGCTGTGTAAAACTCGAGCACATATTTTCAGAATTGGGCACTGCTGTGAAAAATCCGTGATTGGAAATTTGGCAAAAATAAGATATATTTAAAACTTACTTTCCGTCATGTGTATTGACGAGTTTGCGTTAACGCCCAGTTCGTCCTCCCAGGTACTAAATATTAACAAACGTTTAAACTATATAGGGTGGGGTACGACGAGACACCTACTTAAAAATAACTCGTTTTATACAAATATAATGTACAAATTAAAATATATCTCGTTTTTGGAATAATACCAAGAAATTAGTACTAACATTTTTTTTATTAACTGGAAACAATTCAAGGAAATAAATTAAGACACACGATGAGGTATTTAGCGATTCGCACAACAGGTGTAATTTTACAAATTTGAAATCAAACGGGGTAAAACGGGTAAATTTAAAATCATTGTTAATTTTTATTAGGAATACACGTAAATAAGACGGGATAATACTGTACGCTTGAAAATCAAGTTTAAACATTCTTTTTCTTGCACCATACTGTTTTAGTTTTAACGTGTTATACCTACATTATGTTATTGCGAAATAATTGGTATCGTTCGAACTTCAATAAATAAATAATGTATCCTACAAATGTAAATGAACAGAAAACTGATAAAAAATATTAATACATTTTACATTTTTACACTGTTTTTCGTACAAGCTACTTCTCATAAATTATCTCCAAGTGCAAATGACTGAATTTTGAATATATTTTCCATATATTATCTTGTTACTATAAATTCCTAACAATAAATAAACTTATTAATTAAAATTAACAATGATTTTATACTATCCCTTGCCCTGTGTTCTTTTGAATTAGTAAAATTTCACACCTGTTTTGCGAATTGCTAAATAACTCCACGTGTGTTTTAATAAATATATATTTTTTTAATTGCTGTCAATTAATAAAGGATTGATGGTACAACTCGTGGTATTACCCCAAAACCGTGTCTTTTAATTTTGAAAATATCGAGCAATATGTGCTAAAATGTCCCATCTTACCCCACTGTACTATATTGAAAATAAAGAGTGTAATAAACAGCTTTTTTAAGTGTCGTTTGTGAAACAAGTTTTTTGGGTATTCCAATAATCGACAATCAAAAAAATGATTTTGAAAGTTAAAAAAGTAAGAAAGATATTTTTACTTTGTTTTCTCGTTTAATTAAAATGATTTTTATAAGACACTTTATCAACATACACGCATTGCTGATGTCTTGTTCGTGTTCCGCTTCTTCCACAAGTTTTTGTACATGGTGACCACGTCGACCAAACCCAACGTGGGCATGTGACTGGAGGAACGCATGGTCTGATTTGTGTATATCGGTTGTCGCAAACACTGTGAGGATGAAATAAAAACACATAATAGGCAACAGTCTCTTTACGATATGAATATTATTGTATGTGTCGGCAGCTTATATACATTTATACCAAACTTCGATTACAAAATATTTATGTTGGTTTAAAGCTACATTTGTTTTGAAGATCATTACGCCATAAACGCTTGCGAATGCGTTCATTGCGTCCTAAAGTTGTTTGCTGTAATAGGTTGAAGCGAATTGTGAGCTAATGACTGCAAGTTTATTTATATCTTACATTTGCAACAAGTTTGAACCATTTCTTCTACACCCGCGCGCTCGACGTTGTATCCCTGCTGGTCCACATGAAACTGAACAAACACTCCAACTGGACCAAAGCAAAGTCCTTACAAATGTATACCACGTTAGCAAAGAATTAAAATGCGCATTGAAATTGCACATAGATAAAATTAATGAAAACTTTTCTTAAACATGTTACCCCGTGGTAAGGCTTGTGTTGTCCCCCACATGTAGTTGTGTATTGTAAGTCAGATTGTGTTGTTCTTCGGTGCACGTGGAGTTTAAACAGATCTTTTTATCTTCAAAATTTTCTAAATGGCATTGCATTTATAAATTTAACAAAAATATTAAAAGCAAAGCTTTTAAAGTTTAATGTTTTGTCAAATCGATTAGTTTTATTATTTAACATAAGGGACAAATAGGAAAAATCTTTAATCAGCTGTATTAAGTACAAACCATTTTGACAAGTTCCAACCACGCATGATCGTGTTCTCTTAACTTCTTTCCACTCACCACAACCAACGTCACAATTACTCCATGTTGACCACGATGATGTGTTTAACAAACATCTTTGAGTATTGCAAGCTTTTTTGTGCGACGACAAACCAGAGCAACCAATGGTCTGAAAAAAAAGACTTGCTGTTTTATTAGCTCAAAAAATATCTTCACAAGATTGTACAAAAACATTTAAATGATTCACCTCGTTTTCTTGAACTACACATATCCTTGTTCTTTCTTTGATTCCGCCTCCACATGTTTTGGAGCAGTTTCCAAATGCCCCCCAAGTACTCCAATGTGCATCACATCGATTAGACAAGGTGCAAGTTATGATACTAAACATAGGTCCGTTGCACCCTGCCACAACGGTAAAACCTTCAGTGCAGAATCTTAAAGCAAAAAAATAACAATAAATCCTAAAGCAGCAATATTTTGACTGGAATCAAAAATTGAAGAAAACTAACCTTGTTCTGAGCATTCGCCCTTCCCCGCATGACTTGCTACACCTGCTTGCAACCGACCAATTACTCCACATGGGACACGTATGTGTATTGCATTGTTCATGGCGGGTGTCGTTTCCTGGGCAACCACGTGTAATGGTTTGATTTTCGCAATACCTTCGCAAAGTTCGCGTTCCTCCGCCACATGAAGCACTGCAACGGTTTTCCCCAAACCAGGGTGTCCTAATAACCAAGCACATTTCAATTAGTAATATTAATACAAAACTTGTATTATTTGTATTAAAAAGTGTTTCCATATGCTTACCAAGTAGGACAATCTCCGGAAACGTAGCAATCAAAAAGCACCTGAGTAAATAACGTAATAGGTACTTGGATATCACGCTTGTGGCGACGTGCGTTGACGCCTAAAGAAAAAATGTTTTTTAACTTTGCCTTAAGTTATAATTGGAAAAAGACATGTTAAGTATGTTTACTATTTAATTAAGTGCACCAAGCATGATTGTAGTGGCATCAGTCTACCGCAATACCGCATTTACACGGATTCTATCAAAAGACTTTCAAAACGAGCAGGTCGTTATTAATACGTCATAGACTCAAGTAGCGGTTTTATTGCATCATAAGATCTCAATGATCAATCGATGAAATCAATTCTATGAAATATTTTGATTTGTCATCGTATCACTTTCGTGTTAGTCTCGCGCGTCTCTGTACAAATACCTTAAATATTATAATAGTACCCTGCCCTCGCAGATACGAAAAATCAGGATTTTGCTAATCCCATTCAAACCTCCACACGCACACATTGATTGTAGGTTCACAATATTATTAAACTGATAAAACTTTTATCTTTAAATTTTTACAGATAACGACAAACAATTAATTTGTGGACAAGTCACTGTTATGTTTTTATATAAATTAGTTGTTATATATACGTATCGGGTTGGGGTTTTAAAATTTAAAAGAAAAGATTAACTTGTGGTAAGGATTAAAACATCATCAAAGGTTGACTTGTAGTTCCGCAAACAACGTTGCGGTAAGAGATGAAACTCTCCTTTAATATAATTGAAGTGTTATTTTGTTATATGCGGGTATAATTTTAGTAACTTTTATCTGTTTCCTTAATCCGTCAATCGAGTTGTCGAATCGAATTAAGCCAGACTTAATTTTATTAACTGCTAATCCTCAAATGCAATGGGCGTGGTTGTTAATACATCATATGCGGATCACATTGATCATAATAAAGTTCTAAACAACCACACCTTCTTCAAGATCCTTCCAAGAACTTGTTAACGCCACAGTCGCTAAGTTTCTTTGTTTAGAAGTGCGGAGATTTCGTATCGTTACAAGATACTTTAATGATAATTTATATATATACAACAAATGTCAAAATATTCAATATGTTTCAAATTTTGTTTTTAAAAACATTCTTAAATTACCCCCAGGTTGCCCTTTGCTCCCTCTAGTTCGGATTATATAGACAAATTGTATAAAAGAAGTAAAACTAAGTAGATGGGCCGTGAAAACCATCAACTAATTTCTCTAGAATTATACCTTTCTCAAGAATGAAAATCTTTCTTTGAATTCGTGTTGAAGTAAAGGTGAACGTGGAAAATGTTTGGTTGGGAAAATACGGCCGGTGATTCCCCTTTAAATCAACGCTTCGAAATCTATTGCGACGTTTTTGCAATGAACCATGATTTGGCAATGCACAAACAGTGACAAGAGGCAGTAACAATAATGGAACTATAAATAATTTAAGCAACATTTTATTTACGCTTTTGTTTTATGCCTGCAAAATAATAAGACAGAGAATTAAAATTAATCCGCTTGAGCCGGTGTTCCGCATAACTACCAACGGACGTGTTACAAGACTATTTACGCGACAACCACAGGCTTTTTCCTCGAACGGAACTGTCTATGTTCTGCCTGGCGAACCTGGTTTTACTGCTTTATACACCTTCCGTTGCTTTGGGTTTATATACAACGGAACTTTTTTCAATTTAATTTCCTGTCGCAACAATCCCGCGCCCACCCGTTTTCGTTGTACATAATTGTCAAAGTGATGCCATGACATGTGTTTATATTTGTACATAACTAAATAAACTTTTTCTTTCTCCTTCTATCTTTAACTGTTCTTTATTACAATTAACCTTCGGCCAAAACTATTTTATTCGTTTCAATATTTTATTGCCAATATTCGAAACTTAACTATTATAGGTGCGTTCTATTTTTTTGTATTAAAGAAAATAAAAAACTTGTTGCAACAACAAAGACATTATTCTTAATTCCTCTTCAGCATAAACTTTCGTGTTACTAAAACCAATGAGTTTAAATGAAATAATCTAACCGCCACACATACCCACACCCGGAAAACAAGCATAGTTCTAAACAAGTCTAAAGTCCAAAAACTAATTTAAAGACGTTTAGCGGCATAATATCAAGTTTTTTGTGTGGAATGCAAGAGCACAAGCCACCGAGATAATTAATTAAGCCTTCGATTCTGCGCTTCATTAATTTTCCCATGATAGGTTAAGCCGATTTCGGTATTTGTCATTAAATAATACGGATATGCAAACATCATCGAGAAAGATAAAGACGCACGAAGTGTTATTTTTGTTATTTAGATACGATCGTGCAATATTTGGCACAGTCCTCCGACCAGTACAGTAAGTTTTGGTTAGAGTTTATGTCGAAATGAGTTTTAGGCTTTTTGTTAAAACATATGAAAACTATGATACAACTGGTCAATGCATTGCTACGATCGCTGTTTATACAATCAATAAATGCTGGTATTTCTTTTTAATTCATATTATCTAATCGTATCATATACAAGCGTAAATTAAAAACTGCTAGGAATTTTTCTGAATCATTTGTTTCCGTCCATGCTCATCGAATTCTACTTACGTCATTCACTAGTGACGTCAAGATATGCGCAGATAATAGTCGTAAAATAAGTTATCTGTTTTCTCTCTCTCTCTCTGCCCCAGATGGCATGTGGATAAACAAGCAATAGTGGAAACAAGATTTGATGATTCCAATATTTCAAGGTAGGTAACAGCGCGCGGTAAAAATTGTTTAATTTATTCCAATATTTAAAAGGAAACATTTTTATAAAACTTTCTGACCATGTAGAGAAAGCATTAATATATCAATCTATTTTTTCCTTGTTTTTTTTTCGGCATAGAACTTCGTTCAAACCTATAAACTGCGCGTAACATAGTGAACAAAGGTCAGGTAATTTTAAACATTTTTTAGTCAGCAAAAAATCCTAAATTTTACACCTATATAGGCCTACCTCTGTCGAAGAGTGCTCGTTAATATCAATTCTATGACTGGCAGATAGGCAATGCAAATAAATATTGTGACGTTATTCATGTTGAGTGTAATAAGGGTATATATACGAATTTGATCTGTAGTCGTACACTTCGTATATATAAACATATTTATATACTGAATAAATAGGCTATACCGGTTTGGCACTAGACTATTGCATTATTTTTGTTTTTATTCATGTTAAAAGCAATGTACACTATAGTATAGACACTACCATTAGCGTGCTTATACACAAACATATCAATTAAGTTTAAAATTAGATTGTTCGTTCGCTTTTATCAGACACTTCAGAATTTTGTTAGTCAACGATTCACCATAACAAAGATATGTCTACTAATATTCAGAAAACTGTCACCTAATTTTTATAAAATGCTTAAGTATTATTCTATTCGTTTAAAGCATGGCGTTGCCATTGTAGAAATGATAGCTGTTGAATCCATAAAACTTGTGTCGTTTCTCACGATGCTTTATTGAGTGATGAAATTTTAAATCTTGTGATTTTTCAGCAATTTCATAGTGGCGCAAATTAGATCTGTAAATTAAGAAAAAAAAATGTTTTTTTAGAGTTTGTTTTTTGGATTTTGAGAAATAACTGTTTAAACTTCTGGTATAAAAAAGTTTGCAAAATTACCTTAAGTCCGGCGCTGTTTCTGGTAAAGATTCGTGTAGTCGCCTGTGTGCGTCACTCTAGATATATACACACATTTAAAAAAAGTTCAAAAAAAATCAAATGCAAAAATACAGAAAAAAAGTGGTGGAGTTATCCGCACATTATATTGCCCATAAGAATTCAACATTGTACTAGCATACGAAATTACCGTATTCCTTATTCTCGCATAGCCGGGTCAGCGAGGTTGTCTATTAAACCTGCTTACGAATCACCAAGCAGCCAACTAAGTGGCTGATTGCTTCTGTTTATTTTAATGTTTGTTTTAATTTCAGATGCTACTTAAAGATATTTTCCTAAATATATATACCTTGCTCCAATTATTTTGTATATCCATGAGCGATGACTGCGTGTAAGGAGTTCCCGGTTGGGATCGCCAGATAGGTTTAAATTCAGCACTAACTCGAGTGTCAAAATTCCATTTCCAGGAATCCCGTGGAGATGTCTTAACGTGGGCAAAGCTATCGCTCGTTGATGGTCGGAGCGCTGGACCAGGCAACAATGTTCCTGTAATGAAGAATAACATTCTTACATTTCTATGCATTATTTTGCAGAGCAAAGACCGAAATGATTTGTTTTTATATTTACACCTTAATATTATCAATTATTAAGTACGTGATATAGTCAATTAACCGGCTGTTGAAATAAAAAAATAAGGTATACATTTGTCAAAACTGCAAGCAGAACTTATTGGTTTGTTTTTATTGACGATATTAATATTGACTGATCTGTAAAAACATAAAAACCTGAATAAACGGATGGTTCGCGAATGGGGCGATGGGGTGTAGGAAGTGGGGTAGACGGCCTTTTTAATGTTGATTCCGTGTTCGACAAAGGGAATGTTGTAACTTTGAAGTTGGAACCGTATTCAGAGGTTGCAACTCTTATAACCTGCCAGGCAATTATGCTTTACAGTCGAATACTTTAATCTTAATTTAAAATATAAGCCTTTGTTTCTTAAAAAATTAGTAGTCAAATAATTGATGTGTAGTTAAAAAGTGCGTTATCAAAGGATAATAATTATAGTGAAATCACCAGCACAGCAATATATTTGTAACTTTTGACAGTGAGGCTAAGATACCTTACGACGCTTTAATGTTATATAAATGTATCATATATTCTATATCTTATTATTAGGTTATAAGAGTTATTTACTTCATTAAATGAAATACTCTTGCTGGATCCGGCTCTCGGTGGAGAACCTGGTGTTTTCAATATAGAGCCAGTGCTTGCACCGCTCATGGACGACAATGTTCCTGATCGAGCACCACTTTCCGCCTTACTGGCATCCAAACTTAACGAAACTGGGTTGGAGCGAGTGATGTAACTCGCTAGCACACCCTGGTGGTTTTGTAACGATGGGTCGACGTTTGATGAACGCGGACTGGGGGTTTCAGCGAAGTCTTTGTAACCCTTTAACTGCCTGTTGTTCAAAATATACAAGCCCAATATTTTCTTGGTTGTACGCATAGCCAATATAAATACCTGTTGTGTAAGTCGGTCAGTGACCCTATATCGCTGATTTTCTCAGTCGAAAACTTAAGTCCAGTTTTGTACCGCTCTTCACAGGAGTCAGTTTTCATTCGAAGTTCCTCCTCCTTGTTTTTATCCATAGTGATCTATCAAGGGCACCATGTTTTATCCGACGTTAATAGTTTCAGTGTATAACCAGATTTGGAAAATTTTGACAAACCTGTTCTGAATGTTGATCCAGCGCTTTGGGTTCAAGTCGTGTTCCCATTTGATCAAGTTTGTTTCGCAACGCTTTTAAATCTTCTTTTGATTGATACTGAGATTCAAGTTTTTTCAACTCGCGCATTCTCTCTATGTTCTGTAATATATGTAATACAAATAGGCACTGAAATAACGAGTAGATTATTAAAAACAGTTGGTTCTGTCTCACAAAATTATGTATTACTTATATATATAGTGTGGTAGGAACAGACGGGACTGAATGTAATATGTGCCTTTTAAAATTCTCTTTGATAGACGAAAAAATGTTATTATTTGACAGTATTATTACGGTTCCACAAACTACGCGGCAATTAAAATAGGGGGTTACTGTTGTTAATTTTCAAAATTCAATGTTGACCGAATACACTAACTTTTAATGACTTATAAAACACACAATAACACAATAATAATGTGCCCATTTTGAATGCTCAAAGAATCCTATTAAAACTCCCTAAATTTTGTATAGTACACGTGAGTTTGAATCATCAATCGAGTATCGCAATTTAATAAAAAAAAAGATGAATTATTTCGTACGGTTTAATTTTGTCCTATAAAATTAGTTTTAGTTTTGTGAAACAAAATGAGATATAAACATGAGAACAGTATTTTTATGGTTATATCGTGTTTAAAATATATCTATAAGGTTTACGTGGCAAAGAAAATAGCACTGTTAATTTCTGTGGGTTAACTACAAGTTGCAGGATACTATTAATACAAGAGATCACAGATCTAATGCATGAGCACGATATAAACTAATTAGTATAGTTTTAACTAACCCTAATACTACAATGGTCGACTGAGATCGATCAAAAACAAATCAAAAGTAACCAACAAAGCGGGTTTCAGTCGCCATTGCTGACTGTGGAGCAGTAGATAGAATTCACCTATTCATGTATTATAACTCATTAAACTTAAGACGTATAAGGATTGAAAGTTTGGTAAAGAATATGTGTAAGTACGCTTTGTACAACTCCTGTACCATGTGTTGACATGTAAACTTACACCAGTTAACCTTGTCGTCGCTTGAAGACTTTGTTTTTGTGAATTTGAAAAAAAAAAACTAAAAAAGCGAAGAAACGAGAGACGCAATTTTTATACCGAAGATAACGATAAAAAAGGCACTCGTCTACGCTTCGGTGCACACACGCTAATTGTGCGGTTTTAAATCTGAAAACTTTGTCTAAAAATTACAAAATTAGGATTTGATTTCAATCAGGAGATTAAACAATAAATGCTAGAATTGAGATAAGTGCGGGAAAATCGCCCTAAAAGCAACAACAACAACAACAACGCCAAGAACAACTGTTCGACGAAAAAGGATCTATATGACCATTACCGTGCTCAATAAAAACTTTCATCTTTTGTTAGGTCTTCTTTGAAAGGTTTGCCTTTAATTCAATAGTTTATACCTTAGGGTTGTTCAAACGTAATATACTGATATAATAACAAGATAATATATGGAAAATGCTGTATCCGAAATTTGGTCATTTGTACTTGGTGTTATTTTATAAGAAAGGGCTTGTGCAAAAACAGTGTAGCAATACCCAATTTGTAGTAAAAATGTAAACTTTATTAATAGTTAATATTATTTTTCTGTGGTTACAAGTTCATATACATTTGTAGAATGCAATATTAATCAAACAATACAATTTTTCATACAAATAATATACTGTAGGTAACATGTTAAAAACTATCGCAATAAAAAAATGTTTAAACTTGATTTTCAACGATTTTATGGTGTTTGAATTTCGGTTTAATAAATGTTAATAAATGTATGACGGTAATAATAGTAAGTCGTGCTATTACTTCAAAACGGTAATAACTTTTGATTTTTAAAATATTGGGCAATATTCCGCCTTTCCCCACTCTATTATACCTTAAATTTAATATCCCTTTCTTCCTGGTAATCCTTCAAGTAATATTTTGTTTCTTCTGGCAGGTTCACAAGTTCTTCTACTTTCTTAGGAAGATTTCGGTATTCGTTGTAAGGCAGGGATAAGTCGGAGTGGTTTTGGGCTCGGGCAACTGTTTGCAAACCTGCAACCCAAACCATTAAAAGGTAAATACAATACATGATTACCCAAATAAATATACAAATTAGTTTTTCTTTCTGCTTACCGTGTTCAGCATTATTCTTTAGTTGCAACTCTTTCCATTGTCCATCATCCGATTGCAAGTCCTTATCGGTCCAACATATATTCCTGTTTGGTACCTTTTATAATATGTTGAACAGAGTTAAAATACTATACTCACAAATATACTTAAAAAAGCGAAACAAATGCTTTATTTTGAAATTAATTATAAACACTTACACTAAAAGCCAAATGTCGCACAAGGGAAAAAGGATCTCATTGAGGCGATTACTGTTGTAAGTATTAAATAATAGTTATGAAAACAAGAAGACTGGCAAAGTCAAACTGGCTTAAAATCAATGTACAATTACCACAACCTGCCCATTTAATAATGAGTTAAAACAATATGCGTTGATAGTTACATGACATCAAACATTTTATTATAAAAGAAAGAAAGAAAGAAAGAAAATAAGAAAGAAGGAAAGAAATGAATGCTAAGTAAAAGCCTAGTACGTAGGTATGTTAAATCGAAAAAATAAATAATGATTAAGTCTATGTTTTAAATTGTTTTATGTAGTATAGTTTAGAAAGTAGAAACGGTCAACATGTCAAACTGTGAGAATGAGGCAAAACCGTGGCCTAAGAGAACATCTTACCCCGCTTTTGTGTGAATCACTAATTAGCACCTTTGTGTTTTAGTATATTTATGTGTGGTTTGTTCATTAATAAAAGTTTGATACTACTATTTTTTTCTATAACCCTGAAATCCTATATTATAAGTTTTGATAAATGGGACAGTATGTTCATTTGGTTTCCTATCTTCCTCACTATATTTAACCATGGTGCTTCAAACAAACTTTAAATAAATTCTGAACAAAAATGTGTTTTTTTCAAAACGGCGTGAAAATTCACAATTATTGTGTTTTGAGTGACGAGAAGTCTGGTATTAAACCGAATGTATAGTTCGCCTTCATTACAAATCATATAACATCATAAAAAGTCAAATTTCTTACTTCTGTCCTTTCTACAACAGGATCAGAAGTATTCCTCCCGGTCTTGTACCATTCATCGATGCGCCGTATAGAGTTTGGTGTAGCTGGCAACGACAAGTAATCTCGATTGTCGACCACATCCAATGTGGTGTCTGCTGAATGTTCATCTGGATATCGAATGTCCGCTTTGAGTTCTCTACGGTTCTGATACATCCGTGCATACCTTCCTTCAACTGGCCGGGACGGAAGGAATATCGGCGTGGTAAGTGGCATCTGACATAAAGCTTTATTTAATATAATGATCAGGTACTTTTACAATTCTTTTTTGTGTGCGTAAAACAGGCGCTTAAAATGATTTGATCACAAGGTTAGGCGAAAAACTTCAATGCAACATATTTAAACACAAACCAATTCGTTGTCAACTGTGTCGCTGCCGGATTCGATCGCATTAATCATTTTCTTGTGGTAATCATCGATATGCATGACGTTTGAAGGGCCGTTACCTATAAACACAATCGGTTTTTAAACCACTTTTGTTTTTTGACCACACTGGAACATAGCCTTTATATGCCCTATACGATATAAGGAAAGTATTTAAAACAAAGCGTTAGTGTGCATAGTATTAGTTTGGTCTGTTCTAGATGAACCCCGTGGTTAAAAGTCTTACTTTTAAATTATACAAATGAGCAATAAGTTCTTTCAATTATTTTATTATTATCAGTTTATTTTTAAAACGTATACGTATAATTGGATAGGGTGAGGTGTGGTGCGGAGCAAAGTTGCTTACTTTTTTCAAGTCACTTTTTACGGACGCATATTTGATTACAAAATTTGACAAAAAAGCATTTTTTTAAAGTATACGTATAGATAGTGTTTTTACTGTCCTATCTAAGCGCACGGCAAATCGATTACTGTTGATTAAAAAAAAGAACAGACACAACCGCTTTTCAATGGCAGAAAAATATTTGTAACGGTACTAATTTGGAATGCTCCCTTTTAGAAGCATCTATAAAAGAAATTTATAAGCTTATATTCGAAACATCAATCCAGGCATAACATCCGGCCCCACTTTGTACTTTTACATGTGTTTATTCTCGTGGGTAACTTTATCATTGTTTAGGCTACTGATTTAAAAAAAGATAATGTATAAAAATGTACGATATAGAATTTGTAAATTATAGTTCCAACTCTAAAAATACAGATTATTACAGTTAAAAGATGTATGGCTGTGGGAGAAGACGAGAATGTATAAACTTGTTTTTTAAAGTATATATTATTAATTTTTTTACATTTATGCATGATAATAAATTTTATCATTAATTGAATTTTATTATATATTATATTGTATTATTTGAACTACTTAAGAACTTTAAATGAAGGCATTTTGATTTCCTTGTACCGCCCAATACCCACTTTGGTACAGGTGTGAGAATCGCTAAATGGCCCCCGTGTTTTATTATTTGTTTTAATTATTAATGGATTAAAATAAATGTTCATGATATCACACCAAAATCGTTATAATATTTTGATTTCGGAAATAGTAATATATGTGTTTAAGGTTGCTATCTTCCCCACCCTAGGTACAGAGGTTCTATCAAAAACACGTAATGCGAAGCAAGGCAAATAACATCCGTTACTGTCTGCAGCTTAAAACCTTTTATAAACAGAAATTAACATTTTATATATAACAGACCAGTATAGTTGTAATCATAGGTCGTTTTCCATTGATCACGTTCGATGTTCCTTAAACAGTTTACAGATCTTAACTCCAAAGTTTGTTCTTCACTTCTTAATCTGGTATTCGGATGAACCTATCATTGACGTGACAGTTTAAGTCAAATGATGTTTGTGTTGTGGTATGTGATTATATTTCAATTACCATTTTTGGCGGAGTTGGGTAGAACGCTTGTCTTCCGCTTATTGGGGTCTTCTTCAGTTGATAAATGTTGTCTTCAGAATTCCAAACTAGAGGTTCTTTTTTGCTTGCTTGCGGATATTCCTGAATTTCTCTTCGAAATGCTGCACCTGCATTAGCAAAATAATCAGCCAGTTAAAACAATAGAAAAGATAATAATGCGCTACCTTTTGTCTTATCAACGACTGCAAATTTATGAGCGGAAGATGCGGCATTGGCATGTAACGGTGTCTGGCCTCGAATTGGATCTCCGTTTGTACGGTCATCGGGACTTTTAAAGCATGGAAAAAGAGCAAACCGTTCAATGTGTGAAGAATGCGGATGTTCCGCCGGAAATGGAAGATCTATCTGCAAGTTGCTGTAACGTGGAGACTTTAATTAAAAGTTTGTAGAATTGTAAAAACTCGGCATCCACACAACATGAAATTAGTAATTTTTATTACAACAATAACTGTGATTTACGTTCCTAAGACGTTTTATAAACGAAAATCGTTGTTGTTATGCCAGTTTTAAATGATATTAAAAACCCACCAAAATAAAATATATAGAGGGTTGGAAAAGAAGGGACACTTTGTCCGACGAGACATTTTTTTCATTTTCTTTTTACGGATCCCCATTCAATGATAACCAGAAAACAATGTTACAGAAATATTTGTCAGTATTATCACAACTTCATAAACCCCGCGTCAAAGCCAAACATGGTTCATATGCATTTGTAGGATACAATATTTATCAATTGATGTTCAAAGTTTATTATTTATTATTTCGTGTTATTTACATGTATTCCTAATAATAAATTAACTTAGTAATCAAAATTATTAATGATTTTAAAACTATCTCGTTTTACCCAGTATGTTTTCAAGTTTGTAAATGTACACCTGTTTGCGAATTGCTTCATAACTTCTCTTAAATAAATAGGAATGAAACTACCAACACGTTATTGTCAAATATTTAGGAATGAAACTACTAATTCGTGGTATAACTCCAAAATCGTAAACTCCAAAAATATTTTTTGGTTTTGGAAATATTGGGCAACATCTGCTTAAGTGTCCCATCTTTCCCCACTGCAATGCACGTATTTTAAATCATATCCACCTCATTTGTTTGTCTGGTGAAGATGGTAGCACCTGGTCGCTGGTACGCACATTACTTTTTTTTAGGTCTGTGACATCATAATACTGCGGTATGGGAAGATACCGGGAATCGCTTGCTCCAGTTCCATAATGACGATGTCCCTGTACAGTGTACATAAAATACCAAATAAAGAAGCTTACCTAATAAAAATAAAACTGATATGTTGTAAAGTGGGGGTTGACGAGACACTTATGTTTGTTTTGTTTTTTTGCCCTTATTAAAGGCATATATTGAATCCTGTCTAATTTGCTTATATGTGTGTCATACAAAACTGATATAGTTTTATGAGACTAAATGTACGAAATATTTGATATTTCAGCCTTTTTTATTAAACCACGATACTATATTAATACTTTAAACGCGCAAACTACAACATTTCGGAATCCGTTGGTTATAAACTTATTTAGCTAGCTATATACTAGGCGATTGGGCACATATATGCCCTCTTTACGTCTGTTGTATATAGGGTGAAGGGAATAAATTAAGCCTCCTATTCAAATTAAATTTGTTCACCGATGCAAAAGCCTGGTAACATTGCATCAACCTTATCTCTCTTATTATAGTTGGACTTATGATGAATTAAAAATAACTTGGTTGCACTATTTGTCGAGGGGGCGTTTAATACGCTGCTCGTTGTCCTGGGGGCGCTATTTAAAGTGTGAAACGATCACTAATATTGTCCGTCAAGAAATATTTACACAAACCTTTTGCACGACAACAGGAGGGTAACCTTTTAGCTTAATGAATTCTTCTGGAAGTTGTATTTTTTGCATTCCACCGTAATCGCGGAGTCTGCCCCAGGGCGCACGAGCTTGCTTTTTAACTGTCGATCTGTACTCTTCATATCTGTAAACGAACGTTAAAGCACATGTAAAACGAGTCATTGGATGCGTCTACTATTGAGAACAGACCATCAACAATTTAAGGCAACTTACCTATCTGGACTAACTGTGAATCTATCCTGTTGCAAAGGAGTAAAACTCTCGTTGGAAGCCAAGTTCTGAGAGAGATGATCAGACCCCAAGGTTTGATGGTAAAAATGACTGAGTGGAAGTGAAGCCAAGGCGGTAGCCATTTCAGGGAAGATTTTGCACAAATTAAAACTATTAATATCACCCTTTAACAACTATGATTACATGACATTTAAAAAATATATAAATCTTGGCCTCTTATAACTCGTTCTTACCACATACCAACTGACTTTATTCAAGATATAAAAGTGAAGCAAAGTTTTATGGCTTTAGAGCAAACAGCATAACTACGGAAGTCAATAGGCATCACGTGATACTGTGATGACACAACACAAAACTACTATTACTGCACAATCACTTAAAAAGGATTATTGCCAATTCGGATATAATATCGATTGAACATTTTATAATAATCTTTAGATCAATATTCTGTTGTATTGTTGTCCAATTTAACAATACGTTTGGGAACTTATATACACAACCTAACAATAAGGTGGTATGCCCAAAGCGGCTTTGTCAAGTTATATTGCCTTTTGTATCTCTTTATTCCTTATCTACCCTTTGCTTTAAAGTTTAAAGTTTGAACCTTGGCCTCTTACACAACTGATTTAAGGTGTAAACATTGTTGAAACTGTTAACTAAAAGTTATGTTATTTTATGATTGTTTAAACGCGTTTTTCCTGGTTTGCAAAATAACAAGCGACCTCCTAACATGCTCTGGTTTGACGGTTAACTACAATTGGAATGAGTGTGTAAACTACTCGAAAGTTAAATATCGTTTAAAGGTCCTTAAACAAAGACTTTTGGAACAAAGGTTCCATACAGTCTGAACTGTTGGCTTATAACAAAGGCGGTCAAACAATAATGTACAATAATTTATTATGTAAAACAGAGGCACATAATAAAAATAAGTTTTACAATATTGTGTTTTAAAGCAAGGGCGAAGGAATGTTGAACAAATAACCTGTTTCCATCTGAGTTTTGTTTGTATTCTTTATTTTAAAAAGTAAATAAGTTTAACAAACAACCTAATATAATATGTGTAATGCATTAACAATTTTAAGTCACGACAATGAGCTCAAAATTCTTAATAACCTAAAAACACATACCACATAATAAAGTTTGTAGGTTTATAAAAGCCCCGCATAAACACGTTTAAATCGAACGTACAGTTTTAAGTTACCTAACACCACAACAGATATATTTACAATGCTTTACCCCCAACATCGTTCTGTACAGTATTACTTACATGTTTACAAAGAAGTAGTATTATTATATGTCACCGAGACAACAGGGTGGTGTGGCCATCTACAATTGTATTATTTTGTCCTACACTATTGTTGAAAGAGAAAGGTTGCCTGGGTGAACCATTATCTTAAAATAAAAATTAAGATCAACTTTTGAAACGTAAGTCATCCATAAATAAATACTTCACCCGAACGTAATCTACAGTACAATGGGGGAAGATAGGAGACTTAGGCACATATTGCCAAATATTTCAAAAATAAAAATAGTTGACGGTTTTGGGGTAATGCCACGAATTAGTACTATAGTAGGATGAGGGAACATGGGACACCGTTTCATTCTATTTTGTCATCCTTTTTGGTAGTAAACAAAGAACATTCAAAGAATTATTAAACCGTATCCTCAGGACTTCCTTGGACCGTTGTTACTTGTTTAAAACACGATCATGATATTTGGATATTATGTAAAGGTGTCCCATCTTCCCCCATCCTACTATATCATTCCTTAATTGACACCAATTTAATTAAATATAATAAAACACACGAGGAGTTATTTAGCGATCCGCACAACAGGTAAAATTTTACAAATTCGAAAACACACAGGATAAGATGGGACAGCTTAAAATCATAGTTAATTTTGATTAATAAGTGTATTAATAATTAGGAATATACGTAAATAACACGAAATAATACTGTACGCTTTGAAATTTAAGTCTAAACATTCTTTTTCTTGCCCTACTGCTATAGTTTTTAACATGTTACCTATACATTACATTATTACATAACAATTGGTGTTGTTAGAACGCAATGGGTAATGTTCGAACTTCAATGGATAAAAATTGTATCCTACAAATGTATATGCACTTGTATTAACAAAAAATTGATTATAACTATTGATAATTTTTTTTTGCCAAAAATCAGGTATTAGTACTCTGTTTTTGGCACAAGCCACTTCTTATAAATTATCACCTAGTGCAAATGACCAAATTTCGAATATATTTTCAAAATATTATCTTTATATTATATCAATATCTTATACTTAAGAAAACCCCCTGAGGTATAAATTACTAAATTAAAAGCAAATATTTTAAAGTTTGGCAATGAAAACATTCAAAACTACAATGTGGGGGAAGATGGGACTCTAAATTTTAAATATATTCACATTATTAGTATTCTGCGACTTGTAGTTAACCTACCGAGTTTAACAGGCTGTGCTAGTTTCTTTATTATGTAAACTTCATATATATAACGTTAAACCGATATTTTTTTGTTGTTTTTATGAGACAACTAGTTTTATGAGACAAAATCAAACTGTACGAAGTATTCAAAGTTGTTTTATGAAGCTATGAAACTAGTTTAATCGTTCGCACACGCAAACTAAAAAAAAAACGTTGGCTTTACTATGATTTAGCGAGCATTAAAAAATAGCACCTTACTATTTCGCATTTTTACTTGTCTAAAGTATACTGTTTCTATTTTATATATAATTTTTAATATTTAAAAACAGTAAACAGCTTTGACGGGCGTTTTATAAAGTCGTGATAATACTGTCGAATATTTCTGTAACCTTTTTTTCCTAATTATCATTAAATGGGGGTCCGTAAAAAAAAATTAAAAAGGAGTCTCGTCTGACAAAGTGTCCCATCTTCCCCACCTACTATATATCAATCGCTTAAACACTCGTATATGTTACCTTATACTGTTGGACAAATGTTTCTTTATTAGTGACGGCTTTTAAGAATTACACTTTTTCTCAAGTTATAAGTTACATGTGCTATTAAATTTATAGATATTATAATTTATTTTAAAGATTATTAATAATATGCTTTGTGCGTAAAAGCCCCATTCTACCACATTAACATTCTCTAGAAATAAGTGGTGGTATAAGGACAAGAAAACAGTTATTCATTAACGTTGTTGCTATGTGTTCTACATACTAACTTAATTAAAAACCACATATTAAAAATGGAAGTAAGTAGTTATTAACAGTTTCTTGAACCATTTGAACATGTTTTTCTTTTCGTCGATAGCAGCTGTGTTTCCATACTCATTGTTGCTTAAAACTTAAGTAATATTACCTTTGAGTGTTAAGCTCTCTTTCTGGGTTTGAGGATATTACGCTCGATGGCGCAACGCAGTCACGACACGCTTTAAAAGAGAATGGTTTTAAAACATGGCGCCCTCTATAACGGTTATAGATAGAGGGTGCCATGTTTTAGAATAATACAATATCCTTAAACCATTAGATGCAATCTAAGCATAAAATGTTTGTGAATCTATTGAAAGTATTTTTAAAGCGCAGCAGTGTTTGATAAGCGAGAGATTTCTTTCGCTGTATATACAACTTTGCATTCATTCTGTGTTAACTTTTATTAATCGGAGTTAATGGCATTAATCGGAGATCTCTTAATTTTATTGAATGAGGTTTCTTTTGTGACGTGTCATTAGACGAACACTTCCTCTTAGTTCGACTATTATTATTCTAACCTAATTAAAGACACTCCCTCCATCTACGGGTTCTCATAGAATCTACTAATTACATAAAAGTCCAACAAAAACAAGTTTAATCGATTGACTCAAACTCGTTATCAGCAAACAAACGACTTGTTTACTTTTTTTCTTGTCCCGTTAACAGATTAGGAGTTGGTGCCAGAGGATTGATTTCATTGTAATCTGTTGGTGTTGTGGCTCCAATTTAAACAAACGTGCTGAAACTGGTGCAGCTTACAGGGCTTAAATTTGGTTACGTTTTATGCTACACTAATTTGATAGCAAAACATTTGTGCAGTGAATAGTTCGAAATGCTGCTGGAGTAACGAAATTTATAGGATAGCATATATGGCAGATGAAAGTCAACCCTTTCGTTGAGAAAATTCATGTTACCGTGACATTTTAGTCAATTAGGTGAGGATTGACATGGAGTTTCGCTTGGTTGTAGATTGTACAACACGACATGTATAACACGATAACATATATAATATTACATTCACATGCTTTGATAGTGACATCCCTTTAAAGAATGAATGTGACAAATACTAATTCATTTTTCATGGTTATGCTTCAGCGATTCGACAGCGTGTAAGAAAAAAAGCATCATCAACATTTAGCGAATTTAGAACTTTGTGTATGCCGTACACATGCCAGTGACAATAACCCTGCATACTATAGTTGCGGTTTAGTTTAGTGCGACGGTTAGAAGTTTTATATTAATATTTCAATAGATTTTTGCGTTCTAGGCTGTAGTGGTTCTTTTAAAGAAGGTATGATAAATTGTATGATATACAACAAAATATTTGCCATGTTTTACGAAACACTCTAGTGATAAATTAATTTAGCTTCGATCAGAGAAACACTATGTGTTCAACCACTGTTGATCGATAAGAGGTGCAAATTTTTTATCGTGAAATGGGTCGATAAGCCGGTACAACTAAGTACCAGTTGCTTGCTGTGTTTCCTCGGTAGACCGCCGATCCGATCTGCTGATTTCGAGTGGGCTGACGGGCGCTTGCGGGCCAATTAGGTTTCAATTTACGGCGGATATCCCGGTGAGGCGTCGATCTCAACAACCCTTCGATAGTTGCTTGGCATTTGTTGTCTCAAGTTGGTTTATAAGATAATGATCCCCTTTCCTAAGCTAGACAAGTTAAGATATTGGTATGTGCGACCATGTTATTTACGCTTTGTATTTGTCTACAACTACTGACACTCTCCCCGGAAGGTTAAAATTAAACAAGATATCCAGATGAATGCCGTTTTACCTCCGTTTAGTTTTTTAATTTTGCGTACAATCACACATGAAATAGATTTTGTCGGATCAACTGCATGGGATGGTTAAGGCGTATTCAAGCACTTTTCAAGTTTTTACATTCTGAACTTACCGTACAAAGGCGTTTCTGGTTCCTGTCTGGCTCGGCGCTAATCGGAATTTGACAATCTCTCTTCTCGTCTGCGCGAGAAAAAAGTTAACTAGGCTGTGGATTAGACCTAAAACTGTGATATCATCAGACAGTAGACATCGGTTGTCAGATACGGGTGGTGTGACCGACAAGCTTTAGTGTTACGAGTCTTGGTTTAGTTCTCATGTATAAAAACTATGTTTTTTCAGAGCCCCGAAATGGGATCATGGATAAAAGGAAACTGTTCTAGTAATGAAGACATTTTTATAAGCCTTGCGATATTAATATTATTAGTAAACAATGTTCAGAACTGTTGTGGCAGCCCGAAGTTCATGGCGGATGGTACAATGTACGCACGGCCTCCTTCTGTATGTGTCGACATACCGACGTCACTAAAACTTTGCCGGAACGTAGGTTACACGCGCATGGTGCTACCAAATCTTCTGAATCATGAGTCCCTCACCGAAGTTGTGCAACAGGCAACAAGCTTTGTTCCTCTGTTGTCAAGACACTGCCACGCAAACGTCCAAGTTTTTCTCTGTTCACTTTTTGCACCGGTTTGCATACCAACACCACCCGGTGAATCGATGAATGGCCCGATTCCACCTTGCCGCTCGCTCTGTGAATCGGTAGAAAGACGATGCGGCCCTATTATGCTGGAACACGGATTTTCCTGGCCACTCATGCTTAACTGCAGCAAGTTCAGCAACGAAGGTCTGTGTGTAAGTCCAGATGTCAATGGAAGCACAACTGCTGAACCACCTTTACCTTCGACTGCACCAAGTAAGTATTTTCACATATTATGTTGTTTGCAATGTGTATTGATATAATCACAATATCACGACTTTTTACTTCTATGCCACCTGTAACTGGTGGTTAGATATAGTATGCCAGTAAACAGCAGCTTTATATCTTCGTGACTTACCTTAACTATAACCATTTCCGAGTTGCGGTAAGGTCACAGACACAGTGTAACCAATTATTTGTTTTCCGTAAATGATTACATATTAAAATTTTCAGCTGCATTTTACTAATATTAGTATTTAAATGTATTTGTTTATTATAATTACTATGTACCGCTTAAAGTGCAATATTAACAGTTTGTTGCGTGTATGGGGGGTTTACCGTAGTTTTGAAATCCTTAAATACTTATTAGTAAAATATTAACAACTCTGGCAGAACGCTTCAGGACACAAACGATAAACATTGTTTGCTGATCTTAAATCCATAAAGCGACTCATAGCAGCTGGCAGAGCATGTTCTTATTTTTTCTTGAAATAAAACGGCGGATACCAAACAACTTCTCAATTATTAAGAAATGGATAACTTTCCCATATATCGTCTTAACAATTCTTTCCAATCAAGGGTTGATATAAGTCTTTGTTATCTACAGCAGTTTCGCACATTTGTAATGACGCATTGTCCTGTGTAAATAATATTCGTGTTCCAAGTTAGTGACGCATATACACCCTCTTTAATATCAAGTAAGGTTTTCAATCTCCTTTAATGAAAAAACTACTGTGCGTGGTTTTGGTTTATCGCCTCCCCCTTGGTTTATAGCACAGACTTGGTCGTTTTGTGTTGACATCGTTATGATGTCACACGGCTACCTGATTTTGGTTAATTGGCCCACACTCGAAGTAAAGGTGCGCAAATATTTGAAAATGGCCTGTGCAGAATGATAGATTAAATCTGGTGTTCACTCTGTGGCAATGCTCGCCACATTAAGTGAATGCGCCAGACGATAAGCAAACATTGTCTATGTAGCTTTATAAGATCAAGGTTCTGCCATGAAAACAAAGTCGGCTCATGTTCCTATAAGACCTCTACAAGGCTAATGAATTCAATTATCTGTTTATTCTAATTGTTTCCTTTCGTAGTTTTCAACCGCCCGCATTTTTCTTAAGGTAGCATTTGTAAAACGTTACTTTAATTAAGTATTGTTGGCGTCTGTATGACGTATTCTAAAGCTGCGCAATTCAGAAATGTGGGTGGCATTACTTAAGTACTTCCGAAATATTCGTTAATGGTATTGTGCCTGTGACCCGATGCATTGTCACTTTCAGGCAGAGTAGTGTGTGATAATTGAAAACGCCCACTGATTCGACATATTTTGTTTGCTCTCAGTGGCGCGTCATTAAAGTTGGGTGGCGTGTCTCAAAACATTTATTTAAAATCGAATACAGGGTCGTAGAGTCTGGATAATACGACTACAGGACCAAGCAAATGCCATGTCTCGTTAACCACAAACCTCTCGACAAAAGTGGGAAGGTGGCGACATACCGAAATATATTTGCCCCGTGACTAATGCCCACGCGAAGTGAGTCCTTCATGGGTTTGACCCATGTCTAGGGCAAGCGCCGAAGGTCTAACTTTTTTACCATTGTGTTTTGAGCTCTATTCCTCTTTGGTTGTTGCCACAAAAAGCAGATTGTATCTGAACGCAAGTGACAACCAAAATTTACCCACTTATACAGACATAAACCTTATATTATTTCACTACTGATACAAAACTTTGGCTAAGTTCCGAATTGCTTTAGAAATAAAACATCTTTAATGATTTAACATTTTTTATAAATACTGCTCAATTCTTAATTTATTGCTGTATTGGTTTAAATAACCAAGTATCTGTAATTAGTGTCAAGATTTTCTCCAACATCTTAAAAAGACAGCACACTGTTTAGACTGTTGGTGATCGCCTCAAGCACAGATTTGTACACTAACAACAAACCAACTTAACAGTGTTTCCGCAGGAATTTTTACATTTAACATGTACCTTAGATTGAATAAGTGTTTTAAACTGGTCATGCTCAAATTGACGTAAATTCCTAAACGAGGTTTGCAAAATATTTTCTGGTTAATTCATGAATAAGTATTTGTTTATGAAACACGCGTTTTGGGAAAACACGAAAAATTGACGCTTTGCGTGTAACAAACGTAAACATTTTTACCGCTTGTGACAAATTTGGTTTGAATTACGTTTAAGTATATTTTACAATTGCAATGAAACTTGACATATATTTTATACACAAAGATTAATTTTTATTTCTATAATTTATTTCCATAATATCTATTGTAAAGTACGGAAATGTGGGACACTTAAGTACATATTGCCTCCGAATTTAAAAATCGAAACAATGGCGACTTTGGCGTCATGCCATGAATTTGTAAAGTCATACCTTTATTAATTGACACCTAAAATAAATATATTGAATGGGTTATTTTGCGATTTGCACGACAGGTGGGGTAAAATGGGATACTTCAAATTTCTTCGATTAATAAATGAGTTTACTATTAGGAATACAGCATACAGGTAAATACCACAAAATTGAAATTGCGCTTTGAAAACCAAGTTGAATCATTCTGTATCTTTTCCA
The DNA here is from genome assembly GCF_009617815.1 of Ciona robusta. Taxonomy (NCBI): domain Eukaryota; kingdom Metazoa; phylum Chordata; class Ascidiacea; order Phlebobranchia; family Cionidae; genus Ciona; species Ciona robusta. Next base: position 6,265,804 of record NC_143235.1, read on the forward strand.
ACTGCTGCAGTCTTGGCTCTTGGCATTGTTTTAACCAAAGTAAATAAATTATACAATTGATATCTATGTTTTTTTGGTTTGAACAACAACTGCCATTATTAGATAAACAATTTATAAATATCGTGTCTTTCAAATGTATATAAACTTTTAATAAATAAGAATGTTTAAGCATTTTTATATTTTCATATCAAATTTAAGCTATATGACTGATTTTTTGAATATATATTCTTCATGCGTTTTCTTAAAGTTAAAAAAAAAGTTAAAGTTTGGAAGAAAATACCTACAAAACTGCAATGTGGAATAAAGCTGGACACTAAGTTAAAAGTTTTCTCTTAAAATTATTCTGCAACTTGTGTATAATTAAATAAATTTAACCGACAGTGCTGCAAGTTAAATGTACAAATTTGAACTGGTATTAGAGTGTGCTTATTTTAGCCATAATTTAAGACAAAACCGAAAACTAAAACTAATTTTACTGCATAAAATCCAACTGTATATAAAATGATTCGACCTATTTTTATTAAACCACGATACTTGATGTATCGGTTAAACACGTATAAACTACAAAATTTCGCCTGTTTTAAGGTGAGTTAGTGGGCGTTTAAAACCATCACTATGCTAGTACGCCCTTTTCAACGTTCTATTTAACACCAATATTTAATAGTTACAAACAGTTGATGCGCTGTATATAGCCGTGGAATACTGTTCAATAATACCATAACATGCTTTTTCGTTTATTATCAAAATGGGACTGTAAGATTTATGTTAAAACAGTTTCTCACTACACCCCGCATCTAATTAAGTTTCACCCAACGTCGGTTTCACCCCATTATATAAAAGTGTACGAAAATTCGTGAATAGTTTGGCAATTTGATACTGAAAGTGAATTACTCAAATTTTACTATATACTTAAAATATCTAGAATTCTTTTCCACTTATTATCTTCACAATTTAGGTTGCGTTTTGAATTTAAAAACCGAATTATTTTCTCCTTCGTTATTAATTTGTATGTGTTTGAGGTAAATTTTAAGTGGCTCTTGACCTACTATGCCACACCACTGAGATCAAAGTGGTGTATTTGCTACACAGGCATGGCAAATTGAAAAATCACTTCAGCATAAAATAAACTTGTAATATTGTTGAACAAATCAACGTATCTCACTTATTTAACTTAAAATATAACAAGAAACTTATTCCAGGTAGTTACGTTTATTTGTTCTCTTTCTAGTTACATTTTTCTCTCTTTTAACGATTGTTAAGTCCATTTTTTTCACTTTTGCAGATCCAGTTTGTCCACCTTGCAGAATAGAATTGCAGAGAGACACCTTACTTGATAACTATTGTGCAAGCGAATTTGGTAAGTTTATGGTTTTATGCTTTCTTTGTTCCACTAATTCTTGGCGAAATGAACATTTAATAATCTAAATCCAATCACACAAACTGCTTTCTCTGAGATTTCGGCGAGTTATTAGTTCACGGTATATAATTGTTGTTGGTGACTGGTGAAAAATTTAGAATTGGGAATATTGTATATTTCGAGCTGTTAGCGGGACAAAAGTGTTGATTTTCCGTTTAGGCAATGTTTATTAAGCAACGCTAATAAAAAATAACTCTTTTAAACATATACCGCCACAGGAATTATGTATATACAATTATCGCTTTATACCCGGCTCAAAATAGTGAATAAAATTAATATTGTTCTTCCTCAACTCGGTTAACAAACGTAACGGTTTAGTATTGAAATTAACACGAGGTATAAAAGTTCGGCATATCATCACGTGAATGAACAATCGTTCTTTGTTCTAAATTTGTTGATGCATCTTCCCATCGATTGTCGATGGCAAATAGAAGCCCCTTTCTCACATTTTCGCGCTTAGTCAACCCTGTGCAAAATTTAAACCTTATAAGTTGAGCTTACAAAATTTATGTTACCATAACCTAAAAAAAGTTTTAATGTCGTCAAAGAGTATACCGCGAATTTTAAAGTTTACATTTTATCTATTTTGGACAAATTTAACAAGCAGATGACGTAACCTGTATATGTATGAACCTGTATGAAGGTTTCCGTACAAAGGGTTTAATTCTAGTGGTGTCAATACAGGATATAATTCATGTCGTGCTTATACGGAAATTAGAACTTTAATGAGACGGTAACTTCTTTAAACCTTACAATTAAAGGCGGCTCTGTTATCTTGTTCCAACCGATTAAAGAAACCCATTTCGTGCAATTAAACGCAAATTGCGAACTTCGCCCACAGACTAACGTGCTGTGCATACTTAGACTTTAAGCCTACACACAATCATGTTGACTGTTTCCTAGAATTTAGGAAAGATGAAGTGTATAATTGTGCCCACTAATTCCAATTATCAGTATATCACCATCACGACTTCCGAATACAAATGTTGTAAAGTAAAATAGAGATAACCGATAACGAATTAAATAACATCAAACATAGAAAAGAGAAACCTAAGCCCTACTATCACGCGATACGTTTCATAATTTTCGCAAGGCTCAATTATCATTCTGTTGAACATGACGTGTTCTGCTACGTGAAAGAATGTTGACACTCAACAGTTTCCCATGTCGCTTTATATATAGGTTGGTGGGAAAGATGTGATACATTTTTATTTTAATTTCTTGTCTCATTTGGTAGTAAATACATGCAACGTGTATTCTCTTGGCTATATAGTATACACCATAGGCCGTTGTTAATTGTTTAAACCACGATTAGGATATTTGGATACTATGTTTTAAAGGTATCTGTCTCCCCACCCCAAAGAAGTAAACTTCATTTTAATAATTATCTACTTGAATGTATTGGAATCCAATGGTTGCTACCATACAGGAGAAGTCAAAATAGTACGCTGCATAAAATTCCTTCTTGGTTCAATAAATATTTCTATATTTAAACCGCTAACATTATTTCCGTCTGGACAAGTTATAACGAATGGTATAATCAATAGCCGTCGATATTAATATAACAGTATTGTTGCTAAAGCTAGTATTAGTCAGAGATGTCTGGCGTTGTTGGTGGGGTTTGTCAATGTCTCACATATAATAACATACGTGTTGGCCGAAACTTATCGATTGCTATTAGAAATTTTGTTATATCGGTTAGAGTACGAAGTGACAACAAAGAAGTAGCGGTTGAGAAGCAATTGTTTTATTGTGTAGTCATTAAAATAATAAATTTTGAAGTCAGTCTGTGCATGTGTTTTAGTAGATTTAGCTTCAGAACATTTCCAATAAAAAATATGTGAAAGTTACTAAACCTGATGGAAGCGCGGTTATTTGGAATTTAACCGTTGGTCCAAACACCGCTATCATTAGTCCTATATCTTCACGTGTATTAAGTACAAATGACATTTCTTTACAAAGTAAAATGAGCAATGTACAGAATTATGCTATTTTTAATAAAAAAGAGGCGTCAAGTGAAGTGGCATGGGTAAGGGTTTGAGTGAACCAGTGCTTCTTTAATTGAGCTTTTAAAATTCCGTGCGTGCATGAGCGAATGTCCATCTTTTATCTTACAGACAACCGTAACACTTCGTAGCTACCTGAGTTTAAGATTATAAATGTTTTATTTTTGTTTTTAGTTATTAAAATCCGGGTCAAGAAAATCAAAAATAAGAAAAGTCGGGGAATTCGAGAAGTTTTTGCCGATAAGAAGAAAAGAGTAATTTATAAAAATGGGCCACTCGACAAAAGAGATAATAAAAAAATGAAACTGTACGTGATCGGTAGAAAGAGATGTACGTGCCCTCAGTTGGACGATGCAGTCACTAAAAAACCCCGTCGAGGTCGATCGGAAGCAGATGAGCACTCACGTTCGAAACGGGGCGCAAGAAAAAAAAAGAACAAAAAGGGAGGAAAAAAGAAAAGAAAAAAGAAAAAGTTTTACCTCGTAATGGGTAGAAAAGATGGAAGAAAGCTTAAAGTCACAGTTATTCATGCGTGGGATAAAAACAAACGTATCCTGAACACTGCTGCTAGAAACAACTTTGGCGCAAGGGATTGTCCATCCTTTGATAGCACTGGTTCTGCTGGGAGATAAAATCACCTTGTTTGTATCTCTACGTATCAGCACTGCCACCATGTGGACAAAATAAAACGGTTGTACAGGAACATTATCCCGTATTAATGCGGCTGCCCTTGATATTAAATTCATTTTGTCAACCGTGTGCTATCTAATAGAAGAATGTTACTTAAACTATCCAACAACTACCCTGTATGTTGTTTTGCCAAACGTTCACGAAACGAATTCATTTAGAACTGGTACCTGTATACGTTTATATATTCTTTCTTGCTGCCGACTTGCAAATTTTAACACGACGCTAAAATAGTTGTATCTATAATCTTTCACGACAAATTTGCTTTTGCTATACCAAAATCGCCATTGCGTTTAATTGTCTTGCTTTGTGTTAAAAATATTAAACTTGTATTTGCTATTTTTAAAGCGCATTAGAAAAAATGTAGAAATTCGTTTTTTTGTTCGGTATCATAGACACAACGTCGCGTATAATTACTTCTTGATAGTTAAGCCCAGTTTTGTTCATTAGTATATTCACTGCAATTAGTGCTGAGGCGCATTTGATGTTTTTTCTGTGAGAAACAATTATCTGGAGATTCAAGTATAGCATACCAAGTTCCGGAAAATTCGCCAAAAGGTTTGTCCAAACGATCAAACTGTTTTAAATCTGCAAGCTATGTTATCTACATTACTTTTTAATCAACGAAGCATAGCTGATAAAGGGGCACGTAGTCTATCATAATACGTTGCTAAAAGGAAAGGCTGGAGAGAGTTTTTCGCACAGCTATGTGATTTCTCGATGAAAACATTGATCTGTGGTGAAAAAACGAAACATTGATCTGTGGTGTGTACTAACTGCTAAAAAAGTTTTAAAAGCTAATTTTTTTGTAGCAAGGGTGTACACGTATTATTGTAACACGGATGTACAATGTACACGTATTGTTGTAACACGGATGTACAATGTACACGTATTGTTGTAACACGGATGTAACCATACGTTTGTTTATTGTATGCACGAGAATTATGTTAATTCAAGAGTTTGGAAGTTGTGATTAATAAATAAACAAGGTAAACAAATATGACGTTGCAACAGTATTACATCACGAAAGAATCTATCTCTTTGTACAACACAGCATATGCAAAACAAATACACAATGTTGATTTTATCTTAGCTCAGTATGTAAACATAATCAGGCGGAATGTACGCATCGCGCATTAAAATGTGTTCATTAACTTTAAAGAAAGCACGTTTTTTGCACAATTTGCTATGAATCTTGATTTTTTGCATACAATGCACCATTATTTCCGAGTGCCAACAGATAAATGCTCAGATTTAAAACGCCATATTGCCCAAATTAATGGAGATTTATTAATTTTGAATTACCAACCCTCCTATTGAATGGTAGTAACCAAAGTTAATAAAGCGACGTTGGTTCTTTCTAACTCATTCAATGTGTATAGTTAACAAACATTAACAACAGGTTGTAAATTTAGGGGATGTAGATGTAAATATGGATATAAACACTAAAGAACCAGGATTCACATATTGTTTTTATGTATATATTACAGTTCCAGCTGCGGTTCTTATTTTTGGAGAGCTAATACGCAAAAATGCGAAATATTATAGCACGATGGGGGAAGATGGGACACTTTAGCACATATTGCCAAATATTTCCAAAATCAAAATAAATTGCGATTTTGGGGTAATACCACGAATTAGTTCTATCATTCCTTTATTAATTGACAACAATTCAAAAATATATAATAAAACACACGTGGAGTTATTCAGCGACCCGCACAACAGCTGAAATTTTACAAATTCGAAAACACACAGGATAAGATGGGACAGTTTAAATCATTGTTAATTTTGATTAATGAGTGTATTTATTATTAGGAATACACGTAAATAACACAAACTAATACTGTACGCTTTGAAAACCAGGTTTAAACATTCTTTTCCTTGCTTTACTCTACTGCTATAGTTTTAACATGTTGCCTATAACAATTGGTATTGTTTGAACAAGAATGGGTATTACAATGCGGGGGAAGTTGGGACTCTAAATTGAAATATATTTACATTAGCAGTATTCTGCAACATGTAGTTAACCTACCGAATTTAACAGGCTGTGATAGTTTCTTTGCCATGTTAACTTCATATATATAACGTTTAACCGATATTTTTTTGTTGTTTTTATCTCAAATTAAAGTCATATTGACCCCTGCCTATTTTCTTCATGCTTATATCTCAGTGTTTTTTTTTTACAAAACTAAAACTAGTTTCATGAAACAAAATCAAACTGTACGAAAAATTCAAGGTTGTATTATGAAGCTATGAAACTAGTTTAATCGTTCGCACACGCAAACTAAAAACATTCATTGGCTTTACTATATGATTTGGCGAGCATTAAAAAATAGCACCTTACTATTTCGCATTTTTTTACCTGTTCAAAGTATACTGTTTCTATTTTACATATTTTCTTAATATTTAAAAACAGTAATCCGCTTTAACGGGCGTTTTATAAAGTCGTGATATTACTGTCGAATATAATTATGTAACCTTATTTTCCTGATTATCATTAAATGGGGGTCTGTAAAAAGAAAACTCTCGTGTGTTTTAATATATTTTATTAAATGGTTGTCAATTAATAAAGGAATGATAGTACTAATTCTTGGTATTACCCAAAATACGTCATCTATTTTGATTTTGGAAATATTTCTAATATGTGCTTAAGTGTCCCAACTTCCCCCATTGTACTATATACCAAATTATGCTGGCGTGATCGGACTCGCGTGATCGGAAAATGACAGTAGTTATAACACGGGTGTTCATACAACCACGCGACAGCTTTCGAATTACCAAGTATACTGTTTGTTTTTTTCATTTTGATGTGTGGCTTATAATTTGGACAACCCACTAGTGACCACTGGGTTGGAGCAATTGCCGTCAAGTATCTTGTCCAAGCTAGGACATTTAGACACCCGGCCACGAAATCACACGGTTCTGTACCCTCAGTTTTAGTAACTGTATTTGTTTGTTCGTCGAATCGTTATAACATTCTCATCTCGTCATTTGTTAATCTCGTCATTTTTTGTTAGTAAATTGCGATTACACAACAGTATATATAGCAGGCAGAAAATGGTTTGAAGGGAAAAAGGAGTGGACGTATGGGCGTGATACATGGCGATAACGAGGTTAGAATGAATAGAACATAATTGGAAGCATCGGTGCTAACTCGGTTAACAAGAAGTTTGAATGTGCTGACGTCGTGTCTGAATTGACCGGCGCCGTGGCATAGTGGTTAGCGCGCTTGCCTGTAACCCATAGGTAATGGGTTCAAGGCTTGACGCTGCTACCTTTGTGGGCGTATGTGTCCTTGGGCAAGACACTTAACGGCAATTGCTCCAACCCAGTGGTCACTAATGGGTTGTTCAAACTATCAGCCATACATAACAATTATAGAAAAAAAAAACTCCCAAAAAATAATCACCCACAAGTAACATACATGGTAACTCGTAAGCTGGCACGAGGTGTTAAACCCGTGTTATAACGACTGGCGTTTTCCGGCCACGCCAGGATAAAGTAAGTTACATTTATTCATAAATTTGTACCATTGTATTCGGGTGGTCATTGTATTCGTTCCGACAGCGTCTCGGGGCATGCGCAATAGCGCCCGGTAGAAATATAGTATGGGGAGATGAGACACCTTTTCGTTTAGTTTTCTCTTTCCCTTTGGTAGTAAACAAAGAACATTCAATGAATTATAAAACCGTATTCCCACGACTTCCACAGACCGTTGTTAATTGTTTAAAACACGATCAGGCTATTTGGATATTATGTATTAAAGGTGTCCTATCTTCCCCCACCCTACTATATATCAATCAGAACGAATATATCACGACACCGGCAAACGATACCGGAGTGGTGTACGTGAAACTACAAGCTATCTAATAAGCTAAACCGCGAATGTTTATACTTCCTCGCTACATCCCAGAATTTGATAGTACACATCCACATTTTTAATACAAAGCAATAAATTAAAGCGAAATAATTAAATAACAATAGCAAAATAAAACTGTTTAAGGTGATGCATTTGTAAAAGAAAGACAAGTTGCACCTTAATTCAACAGTAAAAATAACCATATAGTAATGAAACACAAATAACAAACCTCTGTTGTGTGGTATGAAAAATATCAGAGTTGGGGTTCAAGAATTTATACATAGACAATGGTTTGTATAAAATCACACAATTAAGTTAATATTTAAATAAAATCAATAAATCATCTGATCTTATGTGACATATATCACATAATAATACCGACTTGTAGTTTTATGGTTTGATTTTTGTTGATAAAGTTGGTGTTAAGTTTTCACTAAAGAGTTCTGCTTCTGCGCCCACTGAGCTAAGGCTTTAAGTCTTTCATCGTGATCAAAATACCAGCATGTGATTGCAAACCTGGTAAACAACTCTTTCAATAAGGCAGAATAAAAAATATGTGCTGTAAAAGTTTTATTGGCAATTTTTTAATTAATGTTAGGTGCAAGACATACAGAGATATATGATTTATATAATTGGTTTTGATACCCAAGCTTTACCCAAACATGACCTTTAGACAATGTGTGTTAAAATGTGGCAAATAGCAAAGGTCGATGGTCAGGTTGGTGAGTGAAAAACTTGCATGAGATAGAAGTGGTATTTCAAAGCAATACAGTCAGTCAGCCACAAATCACAATATATAATTACATATACAAATTTAAACTTAACCTTTCTTTATAAGCTGGCAGTACTTCGTGGGGATTTCTATCATTGGAGAAAAACATCATCAAACGATTAAATTGTGGTTCACACAATATTTTTCTCTTCGTTCCTTTTGGATACAAACATAGCTCTCCACCATTTTCCTAAGACATTGATAAATTGAGATTTGATTGTGGAAGTTAATTTATTGAGTGGAAATATAGGCTAATACATGGTCGGATACTAAGATACGAAATGAAAAATGTATTTATTGAAAAGCATGAACTAGAACTTCTAACCTTGGCATTCCAATTTTTGTTAAGATAATACAGGCATGTGATACAGCGGCCATCCTCAGCTGGATTGTCTATATGACATTTGTAGAAAGTTCCATTACCGGGGTAGCAAGCAACCATGGGCTACAAAAAATAACAACATTACTAAGCTGCATTTCAACTTATAAAAATTCCAAAAACAAATCAAACCTTTGTTCTTGACACAATTCTGCAGTGACCTAATGTACTGCATAAATGTACCATCTTATCTAATTTCCTTGTTACAAATTGAATAGCTTTACATTCTTGGAAAGTTTCATCAATCCATTTAACGCGGTCGCCTCTAACACGCTCAGGTCCAAGATTACTTCCTTGCTTCACAATTTCTCCGTCGCTAAAGCAATCCTTTGAGCGATATAACTGAGTCACATCAGATAAAACCTGGGAAATATATTAAACATTTAAATAGTTGAGATTTGGAATAACAAGTTCCGTACATCATTTAATATTTTGTTAAGTTAGGAAGACAAATGTGGTCAAATTAGCAGAAATGAGAAATGCATTAAGTTAAAGCCTATGAAATATGCAATCAACTGGATCTAATAAAATTATTACAGAAAAACCATACATAATACAGTAAAAACTTTTTTTGTACATTTTTATTTAAAATGTGTATAGTGAAAGATGTAATGTGCAGAACGAAGAAATAACTAATGACACAAAATAAAACAGCTGACACAACCTGCTCTGCTTGCTCCTCTGGCAAAAACTTATCGAGCATACACAAGCCATGCTGTTGCATAGATTTCCATATATTATTACTCATCTGCATATCCTTCTCTGTTATTTCATCATTACTGAATGTTTCCATTGTAACAGAATTTGCTGCTCCCCATTGAGGATTGTTTGGAAGTTTTGCTGTATTAAGTACAAATATTTTATTAATTGTTTTGAAATAGAAAGTTTGGCATTTGGTCCAGATGGGACCAATCGTCTTTTGTTTGGGCACAAATATTTTTTAATAGAGGTTTATGTTTGTGTAAGCTTTTTTGCAATGTTTTAAGCCTATTTTCATGCCGTTTAATAATAGTTTGTAAAAAGAACCAAATATTATACTTTTTCCAATTTGTAACCTTCCGGTCTCTTCCGCAATTTTTTCGGCAATTAGATTAGTATTTTCTTTCCTGTGAGTCACACTCATTTTGCAATTGGTTTTATGAACTTTCCAATCACTGCGCTGATGTTCCCTGCTGCAGTACCATACAGTACGACATTCTGAACAAGTGCGAAGTTGTTCTGGAGTATTACAGACTTGACATGTGTGGATTTTGGATACTTGATCCGCCATGGCAGCACATTAGTCTGTCTTCGATTACAGAAACAGGTAAAAAATTACAAAATAATCGACATTTGCCATGTAATCATCTTTCTGTAATACAATAATTTGAACTAGTAAAGAATCCTCGCGTCAGAGATTGAGGCTTGTGCTTATATTTAATATTTTCGGTGTTTATAAGACACCATTTTCAACATAAACGAAGTCACGTTCGCCCCTCATTCAATAATTAACATTCTGACAAAATCGGTGGGTTATTTTTCTGTGATTTCTGTGGCATATGAGAAGGCAGTGATGACCACAAAAATAAAAAGAGTAGAACGCGGCAACACGCATCTCTAATGTCGGTAAACGAGAGAGCTGATACACTCTCTCTTTTTCGCGAGTCGTTCCCGTTTACTATTGTAGTCAATGGAAGCCAGGGCCTTTTATGTAGTTTTTTTTCGTTTTTAGACTTTATTTACAGCAGAGTCCGTATATAAACATGTTTATATACGGACTCTGATTTACAGTTATGGGGAAAATAACTTTTTCCAACATTCCAAGTATATATATTTTTCTATATATATTTTTTTGCGATAAACAGTAAGCGTTAACCTACCAAATAACTAACTGGCCTAATAAACTTGAATAGCTGGTATGGTTTTTGAAATAAACAACTAAAACCACTGTGTGCCTATTTTTTACAATGGAGACCAAGCGAAATGGGGACGGAGTTTGCGGTCACGTGAATGGAAAAAGAATATATCACGGTTTTGGGCAGTTGCGCGTTCTACTCTTTTTTTATTTCTGTGGTGATGACAGATAGTTCGTTGTCGCCATAGATATCAATGTCATATAATAAATTACATGTATTACTATATACAGCTCAGTGGTTGTCGCACATAACATGCATAACAAGAGACCTGAATTATAACTACAAACGAGAGAAAGGCCACTAGTATAAAATAACGAGTTTAGGAGTGGACTCTCGCATTTGTGTCAGAGTCGCAGAGGCATTGAGTAATGGAAATGACGTTGTCGTTTTATATTCGCTCCGACTTGGCTCCGACCACAGATATAAAAAAGAAAAAGAACGCGCATCTCCAGTGTCGGTAAAAGAGAGAGTTGATACACTCTGTCTCTTTCGCAGGTCGTTCCCGTTTACTATTGTAATTTGTATAATAATATAATGTGTAGGTAACATGTTAAAAACTATAGCAGTAGAGCAAGAAAAAGAATGTTTAGACTTAATTTTCAAAGCGTACAATATTATTTCGTGTTATTTACGTATAACCTACCGACTTTAACAGGCTGTGCTAGTTTCTTTGTCATGTAAACTTCATATATAACGGTAAACCGATATTTTTTGTTGTTGTTTTTACATTAAAGTCATATTGACCCCTGCCTATTTTCTTCATGTTTATATCTCAGGTTTTTTTTACAAAACTAAAACTATAGTTTTATGAGACAAAATCATAAAAACAACTGTACGAAATATTCAAGGTTGTTTTATGAATCTATGAAACTAGTTTAATCCAAAGTTAGTATAGACCAAGTTAGGAAACGGATTGTAAAACAACGAGTCTTGTTATCCATTGTCTCGCGTCCATGACGTCATAGTCGCCACCATTACGGAGCCCACGGCATACCATTTTATCATTGCTGGGTGCTGTTTTTCGTTTAAATATTGCGATTTTTTTAAAACCAAACACTTCTGCGCGTAAAAATGCCTTTCTACTAATGTTATATCTTATCACAATAATAAACCTCACAAAAATAATTAACTTTTATTGAACACTCAATCGATTAAAGAGTAAAAAAACAAGTTTACTATAGCCAAAAACATAAAAGAACATGTTTAAAATATAAAAATACAAACAAAAAGAAAAACGCATAACATTACCATAAACTGGTGTATCTAGCTGCAGTTTTGCATGTAAATTGTCGTGATTTTACTTTTTGGCTCACAAACTTAACACGTATACCCGGCAACGAAACTTAAGGTATCTTTGTAAAATTTGCCTAATATCGAAGTGACATTGAGGAAAACAATACTGAGTTACTATTTTTTGTCGTCTGCTTGAATTAGTAAGTTACGGGTCTTTATGAAATCGGAAAACGCGAACACCTTATCTGCTAGTATTTAAGCAGTTTGGAGCTGCATGTCCACTCATGTTGGATTATACATGTAGTAAAGAATGGTTCTGTAGATTCGTAGGTATGATCAAATATATGTAAACTAAGCTGATTGCTGTTAGTCTTAATCGCCAACGTAAAGTACCCTGTTAAACCACACTGTACGCCGAAAACCAGTCAAAATATTAATTTACTTTACATTAATTCCTAGGTTTAATATTATATAACAAGATTTATATTAGAAATTATATTTTAAATGTTGAAACAACCGCTAGATATGTTTTCTAGCTTTGTATCGCTTACAAGAACTAAATGAGCACATGCCGACCATGCATTTGTATAGGCGATTCACGCTCTGTGGCTCCGTAATGGCGGACACGAGCGCCGTTTCCTAACTTGGTCTATACTAGCTTTGGTTTGATCGTTCGCACACGCACACTAAAAAAATCACTGGCTTATGATTTAGCGAGCATTAAAAAATTCAAAACTGAATGATGAAAATTTCTTGCAAATGTTGTTGAACTGTCACTATAATGTTGTTCGCTTATACTTTTGATCAGTACTGATGGAACCTTTCTGTTTTTCTTTTCCAGTCATTCCCGTAACTATCGAACAAAGTTCTGATCAGCTGTGAAGCGCTACTGTTTAAACAAATTAAACGCCATAAACATGTGATTGACCATCTTTTTGGTATGAGGGCATGGCGAAGTACGAAGGCCAACAATAAATACTATATTAGTGAAAATTGATTTTGCTAAATATGTACTCCATGCTCGGGTCTCAGTCAAGAATATCACATTTGCAACACATTTGTTTACACAAATTTCAGCGAATTCAGGAAAAAAGACAGTGCAACACTTTACCCAACAGACTTATTAAATGTCACATTTTTTTATTACATGCTTTTAGTCAACTCATGGCCTACTAAAGATATCTTTAGTAGGCCATGGTCAACCCACCAAATTGTATTTTTGATTTGCTCAGCGTCACTTGTTTTCCATGGTAGATAAACTTGGCCTGTCTACTTCCCCAACACTTGCTGGAAGTACAGGTTCAAGCAGGAAAGGCTCAATACCTATTGCTAGTGGACTAGGATCTTCACTTATGTCACTTCTTCAGATAAAATACTTTTACCTGACTATACATCACACACTTTTACATTATTGTTAATTGACAAATTTAAATAGCCTAATACTGTATAAATACACTTACAAACAATTAAAAAAAACACATTCATTTTAAACTAAAGTCAGGCCACGGCAATACCTACGCATACTTCTTAATTTAAAAGTAACAAAGAACACTATGTTTTGCTGCAAACATAAATTCATTTTCTGCTAGCAAAGCCTAAATCAGCTGATCGATTAGAACAGATTGTGACGTAATTTACGTCATAGTGACCGCGAGTGACGCATTAATGGACGGATTTTTTGGTACTTTTAAAAACGTTTTTTTGGCCAAACTAATTGTTTTTTCACAAAAAAATACCACTGATAGTGTAAATTTTCATTTAAAACCAACTTTTATAAGCGTGATCCAGACTTTAACTAACTGCGTTAACCTATGTAGGTAGTCAAACATTTTACTTGCCTGCTAGTGCTACAAAGTGAAAGTACGTAAACATTGGTATATCGTTCCATTAAAGTGGCTTTGTTTACGAACTCGTAATAAGTTAATGCTTACCGCTATAAACACAACCAATAATGGTCATCGAGTAATCCGTAGTTCAATTTCTACAGTGCTTTGTAGTAAGTACCTATACCTCATTTCACGATGTAAGCTGGCAAAAGTGCTCTAACGTCCAAACTAAGTTGTAAACGATTTTCTAACCAGACCAAACGAAACATAAACAGCGCAATACTCGATCGCAGAATTGCCAGCGGGGCAAAAATAAAACGTGACGTCACGAAAAATGTGACGTCACGAAAAATATGACGTCACGAAAAATGTGACGTCACGGATAATGTGACATCACGGATAATATGACGTTTTGGAAAATATAACGTCACGAAAAACGTGACGTCAGCAAAATATGAGGTCAGCGTTTTGGAAAATATAACGTCACGAAAAACGTGACGTCACAAAATATGAGGTCAGCAAAATGTGACGTCACGGATTATACGTCACCAAAATTATGACGTCACGAAAAATGTGACGTCGGCAAAATTGTGACGTCACAGAAAATGTGACGTCACCAAAAATGTGACGTCAGCAAAATTGTGACGTCACGAAAAATGTGACGTCAGCAAAATTGTGACGTCACGAAAAATGTGACGTCAGCAAAATTGTGACGTCATCAAATTTGTGACGTCACGAAAAGTATGACGTCACGGAAAATGTGACGTCATCAAAAATGTGACGTCACGACGTCACCAAAAATGTGACGTCACGAAAAGTATGAAAATGTGACGTCACCAAAAATGTGACGTCAGCAAAATTGTGACGTCACGAAAAATGTGACGTCAGCAAAATTGTGACGTCACGAAAAATGTGACGTCAGCAAAATTGTGACGTCATCAAATTTGTGACGTCACGAAAAGTATGACGTCACGGAAAATATGACGTCACCAAAAATGTGACGTCACGAAAAGTATGACGTCACGTAAAATGTGACGTCATCAAAAATGTGACGTCACAGAAAATTATGACGTCACGACGTCACCAAAAATGTGACGTCACGAAAAGTATGACGTCACGAAAAATGTGACGTCATAAAAAATGTGACGTCACAGAAAATTATGACGTCACGAAAAGTGTGACGTCACCAAAAATGTGACGTCATCAAAAATGTGACGTCATGAAAAATATGACGTCACGAAAAATGTGACGTCACAAAAAATGTGACGTCACGGAAAATTATGACGTCACGAAAAATGTGACGTCATCAAAAATGTGACGTCACGAAAAATGTGACGTCACGGAAAATTATGACGTCACGAAAAGTGTGACGTCACCAATGATGTGACGTCACCAAAAATGTGACGTCACAGAAAATTATGACGTCACGAAAAGTGTGACGTCACCAAAAATGTGACGTCATCAAAAATGTGACGTCACGGAAAACATGACGTCACGAAAAGTGTGACGTCACAGAAAATGTGACGAAAAATGTGCAGTCACTGGTCATACGTCATAAACCCTTTTTGCATGGTAAAAAGTTAATGCGAATAGCGATTCGAATTAGCTCGTCATATGATAACCCGCTTACCGCGTTATTTTGCATGGTGATTGGTTTATGCGCGTATCAACATTAAGTTAGCTTATTTTAGCGCAATATTGTTAAATCTAGTTTATAAAACAGGTTTTGATGCTTTATGGGGCTATTACCAGCTAAAAACTGTAAAAATATAACCCGAAAGTGATTAGGCTCTTAAAAGTGAAACTGCAGTAGATGACACGCATATGACGTTATGCGTGTTAACTTTGTTTTTGCGAGTAAATATGCGAGTATTTACGCGCATAAAAGTGACCATGCAAAAAGGGTAATAGTGTCTTGAAGAATATTTGAATGTTAAAAAAACTTTTTATATAGAAATTAAAAGATATATCTTAAATTCTGTGAAACAAACAAAACGCGTCGCATTCAAGAATTGTTATTTTAGTTGGAACCCGTTTTCTATATTCCTGATAAAATGTAAGTTTCGCTAAATTTGCGCATGCGCGGGAACCGATGGAAACCAGATTTCTGCGACATTGGTAGGCTACCGCTGGGTCTAGAATCTATTCTACATAGTACCAAAGCATATATACTATTAGTATATATACTTTGATAGTACAGTGCCCAAATTTTGGTTAATAACACCAGTAGAAGTTACCTTAAACGGTCGCTATAATATCTATAATCTTCTTGGTCATGCGATCACATGGTATTAGCCACCCTTAACTAACCTCTTTTATTGTTCCGGCGCCATGGCTCATAGGTTTAGGCGCTTGCATCTTAACTAAAGGATACCCGGTTTGATGCTTGACGGCGAAATTAATACTGATCTGTGTATGTGTCCTTGGGCAAGACACATAACAGACATTTCTCTAACTTCTCGATCTCTAATGGGTTGTCCAAACTATAAGCAATATTAAAGGGAAAATCATACACAAAGTTGGAAAGTGTGGTAGTTTATGAGTGACACGAGGGTTGGAGATGTAGTTGGTTGGACTGTGTTGTAGTTGGAATCCGAATGGAGCGGTACTTCACAAGGACCTCACCCACAAAGAATCATAGTAAAAAACTCTAAACGTTATGGTTTATCAGCCATTGCATATGCCATATGTGATAATTCACAACTAAACGACCATGCTATAACTACTGTTGTTGCCGGTTTCGTAAGTTAGATTCGTTATGTATCTTAAACAATTAAATTTCACAATTCCAATAATATACATTTCAATTTTACTAAATGGCCACAATGGCAGGCATTTTAAACACTACATAAAAGCAGAAGTTTGAGGATGATTTTCAGATCTGGTTTGCTAGGCAAAAATTGTTTCTTCTCTCCGTTTTTTTGTAAGAATTGTTCCTGGCTTATGTTGAGCTTCTGGATGTCGATCAAGCTCAGGTGGGCACGAAGAGACCGGGCTTTCAATTAATGCTTGGCGTAAATCATAGAAAACAGCTGAATCACTTTGAGTAAGGAATGTTACTGCAGTTCCAGTCTTTCCTGCTCTTCCCGTTCGCCCAATCCGATGAGTATAGTCTGTACGAGGATTATAATTTTCAATTTAGATTATGAATATTCCTAGGCGTTGTACTTGTATTATACAGTGTTTTACAGGAAACTTAACTGCAGCATGACTACTACTATATAGCCTTAGATTAAACTTCTGTAAACTACTTCGAGTTAACAAGGTTTTTATATTCAACTGCATATGAAAAACGTGATAACAAAAAGCACCTTCAATGTTCTTTGCCATGTCAAAATTTATGATAAGTGTGACATCTTGAATATCAATTCCTCGCCCGGCAACATCAGTTGCCACCAATATGTCTTTGCTTCCATTTTTTAATCCGCTTAGAGCTAATTCTCTGTGTTCTTGACCTTTTCCTCCATGCAGAGTGGTTGAGTTGTACTGTAAGTGTAAATCAATATAAACTTATTGTTTCAAAAATATAGAAATAATAAATATATCAAAATTTGATACTATAAAACTGTATCGCCCTCATCATACTAGAAGAGAGAAATTAACACTTACCCCCATTTTTTCCAAGGACTTGGCTAACACATCGCACCCCTTTTTCTGATTGACAAAAACTATCACCGGAGGTGTAATACCTTTTTCCAGTAAACCAAGTAGCTTCTTGCTGAAGAAAAATACCCATATAAGGAAACTTAACATACATGTAACCCATTAGCAGAAGAGGGGTTTATGAAACAGAACACCCGTGTTATGAAGACTGTTGTTTTCTGGCCACACAAGGATAAAGCAATTACATTCATTCATACGATGAAAATCTACCAAAACACTACAATACCGTTTTTCATTTTCTTTAACAAGGTAAACAATTTGTTTGACACGTTCAATTGGTTTTCCTGCTGATCCAATATAAACAATAGCTGGGCGGCGAAGATATGAACGAGCAAGTCGTTCAACAGCTACTGGCATTGTTGCTGTAAACATCACTGTCTGCAAGGTAAAATACAATTTTTTAAAATAGATAATTATGAACAATCACAAACTTACAAACCTGTCTATACTTGTGCTTTGTGAGAAAATTCGATTTCATTATTATTTTGTCTTCCATAGACTCATCATCCGGCTTTTGATTGGTCACAGGCATATGATCTGTTTTATTTAACAATTAAATTATCTAATGACAATTTTTTGCATTTAAGATATGGAAATTTTGCATTAAACAAAACAAAAACCAAGATCAGGGTAATAAAAATTAAAAACATGGTTAATGCCAAGCTGTACCAAACGCTAACATTGTATAAATCTTTTCCCCTTTCAGGATTTATTTTTAAAGTTTTTGTTGTTAACTGCTAAAGGAACTTTTTTTCCAAATGTCTTAATCAATGCTTAATTCTGGTATTTATTACTTAACCCCTCGATTGAAGTTAAATCATAATATATATTCATAAGTTTTAGAATATATTTCCAGATTTAAAACCACATAATTAGCAAGTAATTAACGATTACTTTCCTGTTTGATCAGAAGAAGCGCTAAATGCAAAATGTACTTTACACCTTAATTTAACAATTGCACTCTATAAAATATTTTACACCGAATATAGTTTCATAAACCATACTGTGCATACAATCGCCTAACTACCGAGTAAGTAATTAAGAATTAAATATCTGTTTGTTTGAAAGTGCTAATTCCAAAATGAACTTTGTACATTAATTATTTAATGTACTTGATACATTCTTCATCATAAAACTAAAGAAATCATATTGTATAAAACTATAAAATTGCCTAATTTACAACGAATTATTGATTACACTACTCGCAAGCAAAAGTAAACTTCAATGCGTAAGTAACCTGTTAGCAATAGTAACTCAGTAATAAGTACCTTTCAAATTTGTTTACATTACAGCAAAAAAAATAAGTAAAAAAATCTCCTTCCATCTATTATTGAAAGAATATAAATACAAAATATTTGTATCGAACTCTGTGGAGTGTCGACATTATAATCTGTTCCCACACGCCACACATAAATGGTTAGGCCCCATTTGCAGTCCTACGATCTACCGATACTGTCTAACCCAAGAAGTGAGATAAGAAATCCACACAACAATTGACGCCTGTTTCAAACTATTACAATTAAAGATCAGGATATTTGGACAGGATTAAACAAAATTGAAACATATTTCTTAGGTAAACATCATATAGCACGATGGGAAAGACGGTTTTATAATTCTTTGAATGTTTTTTGTTTACCACCAAATGGGATGAGAAAATATACTGAACAGATGTCCCACCTTGTCTCACCCTACTATATGATTAATATTATCTTTTAACATTACATACCTACTGGGTGAAAGAATGCACTCAACCTAGAACCTATTCCTACATAACCACAAATTACGACCGTAATTGTTTATTTCTGATTTGTTTTTTGAACCAATTGACCTTGGTAGTTAGGTTTTATTAAATTTAAGCTAATTATATTTCGTGCTCACTGATTAAAACTACACCCTTTTGTTTGACTATCTTTCCTGGAACTTTATAATAATATGCAATATACAATTTAAACTAATAATATGATGAACAGAATTTACAGCTAACAGATTTATCACATGCGTATGCCAATTAATAATACACACCTAATATCTTTTGCACGTCTGGTTCAAAACCCATGTCAATCATTCGATCTGCTTCATCAAGTACAACATATGTGCATTGGCTGAGTACAATATAACGATTCTCCAACACATCTATCAACCGACCTGGTGTGGCAATCACTATCTGTTGTGTGATTTTTAACTTTAATCTGTTCTCAGAAAATGTTAGTAGATACAAATGCTTCCAAATGTTTTTATTTAAGTTTTTATAATACAGCGTGCAACTTAAAAACTGTCTCAATACCAAAGGTTTTCACCAAATGACATTTGACAGATTAAAGAACTTAAAAGTTGACGATATTTTATGGATTTGCCACACGTTTTGTGTCACACGCCAATACTAAAAAAAGAAAAAAAAGTAATTTGTGATACACATCTACTTAAAGTAGACCCTTAAAAGTAACTCTTATTATAACCACTAAATAACTTTTGGGGAACTAAATTCATTTTTTTAGATGGTATAGAGTTAGTCCTCACTAAGCTGAACCTGTCATTTATTTATATAATTTATGTTTATTGGACATCAATAGTGCTTTTTTGTTCTTTTGTTGAAGAAAACAACATAGAAATGATAGTATTTTATGAATTTGTGAATGAGAAAAAGGCAACTAATGGAGTCAAGATTAGCTGCATACCAAATATACAAATTCCAATTTCTTTTTTTAAATTTAAAATTTGGGTATTAAAGGGGCATACCAACGAAAAATGAAAACTTGTATATGGATAGATATGCGCAAATATGACTTAAAGTATCATCAAATTTTCCTAAAACTATACAGTATACAGTTTTTTTAAATTATCGCATGAAAAAACGGCTGGTGAAAAATAAATTCACTGTTTCCACAATACATGGGATTTCCCATAAAAAAACAACTGAATAATTTCTGAACTACTAAAGAGAAATAAAATTTTATTTTGAATTAGGTATAACAAATGCTTCTTCTTAGGAAACATATTAAAAAATGTAAACTTTAATATGTTAAAATTTTTCGTTTGAACCTAGCTACATAGCAAATTATGCTGATTCAGAAATTTTTCAAACCTAATGTTTAACATGAAAAACCGACATTTTTTATTAAGTTGTTTTCGTGTTTTCAAACTTTGTTGGTAGCTTTAGATTACATTTAAGCATTACTATTACAAATTTTGATTTTTTTCTCGGTATGCCCCTTCAAATTGTTAGGCTTTGTTATAACAATATTACAACAATATGGCATTTACCTCGCAGCCCATACGTAATTTAAAACCTTGGTCTTCTCTTGAAAGACCCCCAATGACAGCAACAGTTCTAATTCCCAATTCTTTCCCAAATTTAATAGTTTCTTCCTCAATCTGCTGGGCAAGTTCTCGTGTTGGAGCAAGAATTAATGCGTAGGGACCTTTATCAGCATCTTCTAACCTGTTTTACAACTTTGATTAAATAAAGTCACAAATTGATAATCATGCATTTAAATTTTTTAACAAAACAATATCTAAAACTGTGTTTTCCAAACTACTTTTTATGAGGTTTCTCAAACTTTTTTTTAATTTCAAACACCTCTTCGACAAATAGTGCAACCAAGTTATTTTTAATTCATCACAAGTCCAACTATAATAAGAGAGATAAGGTTGATGCAATGTTACCAGGCTTTTGCACCAGTGAACAAATTTAATTTGAATAGGAGGCTTAATTTATTCCCTTCACCCTATATACAACAGACGTAAAGAGGGCATATATGTGCCCAATCGCCTAGTTTATATAAAGTATTAAGTGATCGACCGTTCAATCTTGGGCAGAGATGTGATCCATGCTAGCAAGGGAATGAGGAATGCTGCAGTTTTCCCCGAACCGGTTTCAGCAACACCTATAATATCGCGATTCAGAAATCCAATTGGTATAGCTTGACGTTGAATTGGAGTGGGATCCTGTATTAAATATAGAACATTGTATATAACGCTTGTTTTTTTTAACGGCGACCTTACTTGTATCGGTTAACTGGTTAAAACTGTACTGTAAACGGTTTAACAAAAAATTCACATTCTTATGCAATAAGCAATACCAATAAAAAAAATTACAAAAAACAAGGTTCTGTATAAAAATATATATATTATATATAAAATGTAATTTTTAATCTTAATTTTTAACAGACTCAACTTTTTTAAAAAGGCTATCAGGGTAATAATCTGAATAAAAAGGTTGGGCATTCCTGTTTGAATTAAATTTATGCTATGTTACAAAAGTTTCAGTGAAATGTATTCACTTATTTTCATGCTAGTACAACAATTGCACCTTGTATCCGATCCTATGAATGACTTCCACAATCTCTGGAGGAAGATCACCACATTCCTTCCAATTTCGGATCGGATCAGGAATATTTCCTCCCTTAGTCGTGATGTTGTAATCTTCCCTAATTGGAAATATCGATAAAAGCTAAACATGTATATATAAGGATTTCTAAACCAGTAACATTTTTAATACCGAAAGATCCGCCAATCTCGTTCTTGCATTTCACCGAGGTCTTTTTTAGTCCAATGTCGGTCATCATAAAGACGTTTACGTTCCTTCTTTTGTAAATTCTTTTGTCGTTTCCTCAAAGGCAAAACAACTTTAATTTATTAAGAAAGTGAAATCAACTATTTAAATAAGAGGTTTGATTATAAGTTTTCGAACATTTTAAAGATTTATATTCAACCTACAACTAGAATTCATAATGGTAATTGTATCAGTAAAGTAACATAAATCCTTTACTCATCACAGAATTCCTAGATTAGAATAACAAGAGACATAGCAAAATGTAACAAAAAAATATGAACAGGATACTGACGAGTTTAAGAAAACAAATAAAATACCTGCAGTTAAGAACCATTAGTTCAATATATTTTTAACTGACTGTGATGCAATAACTTAGATGGTATATAAAATAGTCACAATCAATGAAAAATGAAAACCAACTGATTACTTCTCCTGCTCTTTCTCCTGGTCAGTTCTTCGCTTCTCAATGATTTCATTATAAAATTCTGATTGTTGCTTTTTCTGAGACTTGACATCAATACCAGCGATAAAACCTCGTCCATATAAATGAACTTGGTGTTTTTCTTTGTATCTAAAAATTAGAATTTCGTTCAAATAATAGACTGGTGATACCATTTTAGGCGAATTCGAGTTAAATTCGTTGGGTAAAAGAAAATGAGCAAAAGAAAAAGTATGCAGTCTGTTCACATTAAAATCAAAGCAACTAGTGTTTGATGCTAGACAACAATATCATTGGCAGCCTATGTGACCTTAGGTAAGACACTTAAAAGACATTGCTTCAACCAAGTGTAACCAACGTGCTTTTTTAATAGTCAGCCATAACCAAATACTTTTAAAAATCACCACACAGCTACATATATGGAGACTCGTATACAGACACAAGGTGCATGAAACAAGTCACCGAGATTAAAATCACTTTCATGACTTCACCCCACCACTCCAGAATAAAATAAGCAACATCGAGTTATGCCATAAAAGTTTACAGTTTTAATATTAACAGTTTGGGGACGAGATCAGTTTTTACAAATTTTTCATTGACCGGCATTGCTCTTTGGCGATACATGTGTTCAAGCTCATACCAATTTTTTTTTTTTTTGATTTTAGTGATAGCACCATCATGTTTTGGATGTCAGAACTTGTTCTTTCAATAATAAAAGTTTTTTGGTAAAAATGATCAAAATAAAATATTAGAAAGTTGTTTTTGAATAGATTGCCAGCCAGCTAAAAAGCTTATTTGGTTTGATAATATCAACAAAATTATTTAGATCATTCATAAGCTGATGATAAATGTGGATTTTTGACTGAAAACTTAACCTATAGTCAAATTTACTCGCTTTAATCATATAACTAGATGTGTGACCACAAATCATATAATGATAAGTTAAATCTAACATTGGATTATAATCAACCGAAGTATCATCTCCAGCATCCCAGTCAAACACGAATTTCCGATCATTTAAACGTCGAACTCTTTTTCTTTTCTTTACAACTCCAAGATAACGATCTTTTATCGCCTAAATTCAAAAAAGATTTTTGTTAAACTAATTAAAATAAATCAATATCAACAAAGTTTAACACATCCTGTTAAACTAATTAAAAAACCTTTTGTAAATGACAGTCTTAACAAAGTAAACATTTTATATACGAATATTATTGCTTAAGAATATATTTTTTATTCCTCAGAGACATTCGTTGAGAAAACTGTGAATTTCTTATTTATTGCTTGTACAAAAACTGTATACATAGTGGGACCAGACTTCACCAGGTGGAGCAAAACTGCTTTAGGAAGTTTGTATATTATGAAATTGAAACCGCATCCAAAGGGTTAAAGAACAATATGTCATGAGAATAATAAAAGAATTAAAATACTTTATTTACCTCCAATTCTTTTTCAGAATCTTTATCTATTCTTCTAAACTCTTCCGATGAGTTTCCCCCAGTTACTCGTTTCTTTCTCCTTTCTTCTCTCTCCCTCCGTTCTCGATCTCTGGGATCCTCTGTGATTAATATTCAAAATGAGGCCTATTCAACTTAAAACTTTATGACCCAATAAATTATTATATTTGCTACACCTCAAAAGGTTTTTAGCGACAGTGGACAGGAGTTTAAAAATATTGTGTTACACTACATGTGTCACAACTTCAACAACTGTGGTGACAACAGCAGCATATTCCTGGTCTTTGTTAGAACCCAAAGAGCATAACATCACTTTGTGGAACATGGTAACTAAAATAAAATACGGGCAAAAATGCAGTTGGGAAACTGATTGTATTCAATATAATTTTCAATCTTAATTTTGATGGTTGTTCGAATATAAAAATAGCATGTGTACACCGATTTAGTTTTAGTCACCAAGAACTTGTATTTGGCTGTAATATTAATTACACACCACCACCAGCCCCTCACTGACAAACAACCTGTGTTTGGGGAAAGTAGTGCAAGTATATATTGCAACACAGCCACAGGTGTTCCCGAAAATGATCACAAGTTCACTTATATGTAGTAAAAACTTTCACACTTGACTTTATTTGAAAGTGAAAGAAATTTTGTATCATTATAACATTTGAAAGAGACAGCATTTAAAATGTTCAGGAAACTTGGGTTAAAACCGTGATGTGTTTTTTTTAGCTAGCACAAACAACTGTGTTGCTGAGAGCAATATGTGACAGTCGGTCAAAAACATATAACAATATAAAGTAACTGAGCGACGTTAGCTATTCGACAACGGTAAATTGCCACATTCAAGATGCGAAATTGTTGATATTTGTGGCACGGTGCCTGTGTTCTATGATAAAATATTTTCCCACATTACTTCATGTCGTTTACACCGACCTCTAGTTACCACAAGTCCTGATAACATCATATATGATTCTGGCACAAATGGCTAAATATTTGATTTCGGCCATAGCTACAGGCTACAACAAACCCAAGCTTTTATGACTTTGGCACATCCCATGAATAATATACTTTTATACACTCACCAAGCTGCTTCTTTCCTTCGTTAAAAATCTCTCGCTGTTTCTGTCTTAATTCTTCCATCTCCTTTTTTTGTTGTTCAACTTGTTCGTGTCTTCGAGCCAATGCAGCAGCAGCTCGCTCTGCTTTAGTTAAAAATTTTGGCTGAAACACAAAAAAATGTCCATAACAGCTCTGCAGCAAAATAAAATTGAGATAATGACAATTTAATTTCACAAACTTGCATCACCAATCGTCTTTCCATCATACATCTTCATTATCGGTTTCATTTAAAACATTCAACACAAATCAATATATAAACAAATACAGAAACAAAAAATAAAATGTATATATTACTTTTGCTGCAGCAGCTTCCTCAGTTTTCTTTTTAAGCAGCATTTCCTCCAGACTTAGTGGTACAACCTAAGTAATAAATTTGATTAAACAAGATTCCCGCAGATAAATTATGCTGCCTGTCATGTGAAACGTTCGGTAAACCGTCGCATAGACGTTCCCATGGTTTATTCTAGGGCGTAAATGATCCTGTACGTCACTTGCTGCAAAAGCGCTGCAGACATATCAGCACGAATCTTATCGAGACTATTGTCGAACGTATAAAATGGTGTCATACATCCGTTGTGTTAATCGTCGACCCCATTGTCATGGTCTATAAGGTAATTACCGCTCCTTTTCTTTATTGAAGAAGAAAACGTTGGCCAGAAGATATAGAACTCATTTTGTTACCATAATTAATGTTTGAACACCTTTTTATTGGGAGCTTCTTTTTCATCTTCCACCTCTTCCTCTTGTTTAACTTCAATTTTCACCTTGGTGTTTGTTTCAGGGGAACGTGACTTATGAACTCTGGTAAAATGATTTTCTATTAAATATAGAAAGAAATACGCATCACCTTTTGAAATATACAACATGAAGAATTTATAACGTTTAGTTCCATGATTACTTCATGTATGTTCCTATCTCAATATCACATAATGCATCACCTTAGCGAATTTGCATATGTTATGTCCCAATACGAATAGTGATATATTACACATGTTACGACACGACAACACGTTATAATCTTGTTTTCAAAGTGTTTTATGCCAGTTAAAGCCTTTAAATCAGCCCCAACTCTTACGGTCGGTAATTTAAATAAAACAGCTGACGTTAATTAAAAATAATCCGTAATGCGCAGCAGGGCTTCATGGTTGTGTTATCAAAGGCTAACCAATTGCCATTGGAAAACGGAAATTTTCCTTATGCGTTTGTTATAAAAATATACACGCTTAGGCGATCACAGGCCACGATCAGCACCACACGAGAAATCTTTGGCTTAAAGCCAAAAACGCTATTCCAAATATATATATACATAGATATATATACATTGCCATCATATGAATGAATGTAACTTACTCTACTCCATGTGGCCCGAAAACAACAGTCATTATAACACAGCTGTATGTCCCATACTACACATGCCAGCTGACCGGTTACCCTAGATGTAACTTCGGTGGGTGTTTTTTTATGTTTTTACATATGGGTGACATCTTAGACTTAGACAACCTATTAGTGACCACTAAGTAAGAGGGGCACCAGGCAAGCACACATGGGCGCCGTTTTTATATGGTGCAGACGAGGCCGGCCTACTCTGGATATTATGCAGACGGTGCAGCACCTGCTGCGTATAACTGCATTTTATTAATAAAATCCGTTTAAAATTAAAAAGATCTAGTCGTTTTAAGCCCGCAAATAGCTAAAGAACTATATATTCAAACGTACTGAGTTATTACGCCCTCGATTGGCGTAACAACGATCATTTTCCGTAATGTTTTTTCTCAACCACGCGTCCACGCATAATGCTTTGTTTCGACATAGTAGCGATTCAAACGTTGATTATTTGCGTCATATTATTATTTGATGCGTCGATTATTATTGACGTCATAATACGCGTTCATTATCAGCAATTCAGGAGAAAGCAAACTGAATAGTCTACATTTACGGTGGAGACCGTTTATTAAAACTTTAACGAAAAGTGAACATACGTTAGTTTTATACTTAAAACAGCTTGCTATGAGTATATGGCTAGCGCCTTTGCAAATACGGTTATACATCGACTGTATCAAAATAAAACAAATAACACATACATTGGTCTGTATTAAACACATTAAAGCTTTAACTTAACGGTTTAATCTTTTTGCGTGGCGGATGTCCTTGGATTCAATTAAGTACTTTAACAGCCATTTGCAGACATAGGTGCTTGGTACATATTTTTAACAATCTTTAGCTGCTCGTAAATTAATACGTCATCGAAAGTAACTATTGACAGGCAAAGCCTATGTTGCGAATCGCTTAAAAACGATCTACAAACAGTTTTAATGATTTAAAAAACCCACAAACATTAGATCTGTACAATAATAAGACCTACGTAATAATCAACAGCTAGGGATGCACATTACAGAATTTCGAATCCATGAGATTTGAATCCTTTTGTATTCGAATCTTATTACGGGATTCGGTATTCTGTTTAATGACGTCATTACACGTCATCTCATATACTATATTAACAATTTTTGAAACTTATTAATTTTGAATAAAAATATTTTTGTGTTTGTGGGACTTTCGAGAGTAAACGTTTCGTAACGTCTTTTCATAGCCTGCTATACGTTTCATGACGCAAAAACTACCCAATAGAACAATTTTTGATCATTTTACAGCTCATGACCCAACAAGGCTGCTATGAAAGGGTCAATAAACTGACTTTTGTGGGTAAAATTTCTTTTTCCTATAAATATATCAACAGCATTGATGTTTCTTGAGGTATCATTAATGTTCGTGTGCGTATCGTACGAACAACGTCCTTCAAAGAATAGTGAACGAGTTTGACTGTGTGACTTTGCCAGTTTCATACCCGCATGAACGATAGGCAGCAGTTTTTGCAAACTTTAATAGTCGTCGTTATTGTCACTGCTGCCATGGAAAGTATAGCTTTGTAGGGGGTGGTCGCTCAATCGCTACAGCTTAATCGTGTTTTGGCGCGAGTGATAAAAACTCGCGTATACCGTATTTTCCTAATTTCTGCAAAACGAATGACGTCATCATAAACGTGGCCTCTTCTGCAATTTAAAAAAATCGGCGCCTATGCAAGCACACATTCACCTACAATGGCCATTGTATATACGCTAGGCAGGTGGTCCTCAACCCGTAGGTCGCGACCCCAAATGGGGTCGCCACAACTGACTATATAAATTCAGTGACATTACAAAAATGGAAAAAAACAATCTATTATAATTATAATCATTTTTGAAAAAATATAAAAATAAAATTTGTTTATCTTCCACTTTGCAACCATTACTGTATTTTTTCAGCTTGCGGGATGCGTCACAGTAATATCTTTGTGCCGTCATATTAAAATTATGACTGAACAGCAAAGGTTTTGCAGTAAGACTGATTAAACTCGGAAAACTTACATTTTTCCGTACAAATTTTCCTACTTAGTAAATATATGGTTGAATATTATATGTCCAATTTAATGATAAAAAAATGACATCTTACCTTTTTTTATCTCTTTCTTTAGACCGTGATCGTCTTTTATCTTTGGTTTTCTTCTCTTTTGATCTTCTTCTTTCACGTGAACGGGAGCGATGAGTTCGTGATCTTTTTTTATCACGTTCACGGGATCTTGATCTGCCCATTACTTTTATCCTATCATACAAGTAAACCTCAAAACAAACCTGAAAAAGATGATTATGGTGACATTGATTCCACCATGCTGCATTTAAATAATTTTCTAGTCAAGATTTGTAGACATCACTCATCAGTTATTAAAGATTTCCTTAAATGTAGGTGCAAATTAAAAAGGGTTGCTAACTTACTAATAAATAAATATTTCGACTCCCATTCAAAGTTGCTATTAAAGTTGTCATTTCGAAATCTTTTATTCGATTTAGGTGTTTTCATAATTTTAATTGCAGGTGATTGATGGCCCCGATTCCCGCAAAGAGGAACATTTAAATTGTCGGTAGTGATGCATTAATACTAAACTTCTGCAAGCATATGATTCGGAAATGAATGATTGAGGTTTAACCAGCTGGTCCCTACTTATTAACAGGTTGCTATGAAGAGATAAGGTGCTGGGGTGCACACTTGAGATTTCCTCTTCATTTTATCTCAAACTCACAAGTATAATGGCAATATAAAAATGTAAAGAAAGGATTGATCCTTTCAATTATTCGGATAAACTAACAGTTTCAAGTCAGTTGGATACACATAAAGCACACATGCTGGACACCCAATATATTTGTGTGTAAAAAAATGTACAGAGATAAGAAACGCTATGTCGCGACGTACAATAGTTGGCAACTTGGCAACATCACATTTGCAACAGCGAATACTTATGGAAGTTGATAAGGAGTGAGGTGGACAAGACTGTAACTATATATACAGGTAGAGGTGTGACGTTTGGTAATACTGCCGCTAGTGACCAGTGAAAATTTTGGTCTCAAAATGTTCCTTAGATCTTCCTAATACCCGCTGTATAATTTTTTTAAAAAAAACTCGGGCGTTCGTGTCGAAAATTAACTTTGAAAATGCGCAAAAACATGCTGCGTCATCGTAATTTGCCTGACTGCGTAAGGTTAACGATATATTACGTCACAATAGCGAATGTTACGTCACAGTAGTAGTGACATATTTCGAACGTTACAGCACGTTATAATCTTGTTTTTCGCACTGTTTTATGCTAGGGAAAACCTCAAGCCCTAACCCTTAACCCAACCCTAACCCCTACTTTTAACCCACAACCCCTAAATCTCCCAAAAAAAATAACAAATTACGTAATCTGTAACTTAGAAATCAAACGTGGTAATTCGCATTCTATGACGTCATAATCTAACCTTTGTTTAATCCATGACGGCTCGTGTGGAAAAGACGGTGACGCAGCACGATTTCGCGCATTTTCCAAGTTAATTTTTGACACGGACGCCCAAGTTTTTTCAAAAAAATTATACAGCGGGTATCAGGGAGACGTAAGGAACATTTTCAGACCAAAATTTTTACTGGTCACCAGCGGGTACCGTGACGTTTAACCTTTTAATACATGACATTTTATTGAAATATTTTTTTTTACTTTAAACCTCACGATAAACATGTGCTATGAGAAAAATCAGGGTGCCAGTGAGGAATCCTCCCCCCTTGCCCAAAGTTAGTATAGACCAAGTTAGGAAACGGCGCTCGTGTCCGCCATTACGGAGCCCACAGAGCGTCAATCGCCTATACAAATGCATGGTGGGCATGTGTTCATTTAGTCCTTGTAAGCTATACAAAGCAAGAAAACACGTGTAGCGGTTGTTTTAACGTTTAAAATATAATTTCTAATATAAATTTTGTTATATAATATTAAACCTAGGAATTAATGTGAAGTAAATTAATATTTTGACTGGTTTTCGGCGTACAATGTGGTTTAACAGGGTACTTTACTTGGCGATTAAAACTAGCAGCAATCAGCTTAGTTTACATTATAGTATATGATCATACCTACGAATCCACAGAGCCATTCTTTACTACATTTATAACCCAACATGAGTGGACATGCAGCTCCAAACTGCTTAAGTACTAGCAGATAAGGTGTTCGCGTTTTCCGATTTCATAAAGACCCGTAACGCAGAAAAGGTAGCTTACTAATTCAAGCAGAGGACCAAAAATAGTAACTCAGTATTGTTTTCCTCAATGTCACTTCGATATTAGGCAAATTTTACACAGATACCTTAAGTTTCGTTGCCGGGTATACGTCACATAGGTGTTAAGTTAGTGAGCCCAAAAGTAAAATCACGGCAATTTACATGCAAAACTGCAGCTAGATACACCAGTTTATGGTAATGTTATGCGTTTTTGTTTGTATTTTTATATTTTAAACATGTTCTTTTTTGTTTTTGATTTGTAAACTTGATATTTTCTGTTTTTTTTACTCTTTAATTGATTAAGTGTTCAATAAAAGTTGATTATTTTTGTGAGGTTTATTATTGTGATAAGATATAACATTTGTAGAAAGCCATTTTTACGCGCAGAAGTGCTTGGTTTTTAAAAAATCGCAATATTTAAACGAAAAACAGCACCCAGCAATGATAAAATGCTATGCCGTGGGCTCTGTAATGGTGGCGTCTATGACGTCATAGACGCGCGACAATGGATAACAAGACTCGTTGTTTTACCAAAGCATATATACATATATATTAGTATATATGCTTTGGTTTTACAATCCGTTTCCTAACTTGGTCTAGTAGTCCAACTGCCGTCTTTGTGTGTTCAAAATAGAGCAAAAGCGGTGACTTTAGCAATGAATTTAAACGAACTTGTTGAGTTTTATTTGCGATTTCCTTTTGTGGAAAGGCGTAAAACAGCTTCTATTTACATTACCAAACATTTTTTTGAAAAACCATATAAATTTACCCCAATTAAATGACTAAAATGTCACAAATCAACCGCTTCTAATTCCATTTTTTGACTTTTTTTATACAGAAAACAAATAACACTTGTTTTTTACACTTTTCAACCTTTAAATTTGTTTTTAGACTTAAGTTTTTCTCTAATTTACCGAAAAACATGCATTTTCCCTATACCTACTGTGTTATTTTGGAACCAAATTGCCGTTCAATTTGTCTTTTACGTAACAATGGGTTGGACTACTCGGTATTTCTATGGCTCTGTTTTGGAGTGGTGGGCAGCATAGAAATCATATAAATAGCATATGATATCTATGGGAGCAGCAATAATCATAGTTTAATAATAAAACATGATACAATCAAAGTTTAATAAAGAAGTTGTATTGTATAAAATAAGTCTTCGCTGCCGTAATCAAAGAGATAGATAAAGGTATTAATATTTCCATTGTGGGCGTATGTGTCCTTGGACGGGACATTTTTAGCACATATAGTATCCAACATTCCTGATTGTGTTTTAAACCATTAACAAAACTCTTTTGGGGTTGCGAAGATGCGGTTTTATATTCCTTTGAATGTATTACTACCGAATGGGACGAGAAAATCGAATAAAAAGATGTCCCATCTCCCCCACCCTACTATACTAACATTTCTGCAACTTGTGGTTAACTTACCTAAAAAAACGACTGTAATAGTTTCTTTGTCATATAAACTTTATATATAAATTTTAAAACGATTTTTATGTTGTTTTAATTCCAAATTAAAGACATATTGACACCTGCCTATTTTCTTCAAGTTTATATCTCAGTCTTTTTCACAAAACTAAAACTAGTTTTATGAGATTAAATCAATTGTATTTGCTACTGTTTCTATTTAACATTCTCTTTTTTAAATTACCAACTGTAATATCGGCTTTGACGTAAGTTTTATAAAGTCGTGATAATACTGTCGAAAAATTCTTTAACATTATTTTTTCATTATCATTAAATGAAATTCCGTAAAAAGAAAAAGGAATATATTGTCTGACAAAGTATTCCATCTTCCCCTATCCTAATCTAATCTCGTGTTTAAAGTGTGTCCACATTGACGAAAAGAACGAAATAAGATTTTAAAATGTGAATATCTGAAAGTTATGATCGCAATTGCTGTCATACTTTTTAATTAACATGATCCTAAAATTGTCCACCATTACAATGCCTAAAACCAAAGTGTGACCATAGAGATGACGTATGTGTTGGGGGTCGTTTACCAAATTCGACGCGAGTAAACGTTTTCAGTGCTAAAATAAACAATTATATCTTTTTTAATTAGGTCGTTATAGAAGTATCCATCCATTAACGCTAGATCTCTCTTGTTTCATTTTATTCATGGATATCAAGAATCAGAGGATTAATGGTAAAATGACTGGTTTAAAAATGTATCTATCAAAAATAAAACAAAATCGTTCGCGGTAAAATAATGATTACTAGAGTAAGGCAACTGGCAACGTTGAATTTACATACTTACAACTGATCTAGCCTTTAACCACTTATAGTAGGACTTCTAGTACGACACTTATGTGCTCGCACTTGTGTGGCTCATTGTATTTAGGTGGATGAATGTCCCAATCGATACTTATTGCTAGAAATTTAGTTTTCTCTTTAACATAAATTAGAAACTTGTTTGGACTTGAAAAAAAGGTAAGTTAACCTTATTACGAGTTGGTTACAATACAAGTTTGTATACAATGCATTGTGCTGTATTTTACTGTTTCCACTAACATTTACTTTTCTTTTAATGTTGCCAAATGCTTTAAATGGTTTAAAATTATTTTTTAATAATTGGTGCACAGATATTTCTCGCTTACATAAGACTAACGATACATTTTTTCCGTTTTAAACCGTGTCGTTTTTGTTGTTTGTTATCATGATTTATTTTCCGTGTCGTCATTGGTGCTGTTCGGTTAAACGAACCTATATATTCTTAATAGGTAACGGAGCAGATATTTTTTGTTTAGCGATATTTTTTTAAAACTAAGAATATGCTTGAGCACATAAGATCTAAGTGATCCGAGTATAGTAGCAGCCTACACAAAGGGGAAATTTTAATTGCGATTTTCGACATTTTTCACTTGTGTTAACAACATAAAATCGGAACACCCTGCCAATTACCTAAAGTAAATTCTATTTATAGAACATCCCATAATTTAGAATAAAATATGCAAACGAAAAATCTATTTTTTGTATTGATAGAATTGCGGAAATGTGATCAACCAAAGATTTAAAAAAGGAAACACAACGTCTAACTACAGATTTAATCAAAATTAAAACAAAATATGGGTTATAACACTCTATTTTATAAGGCAATTATATATTTAAAAACCCAAAGCCTTAATCATACCAAAGCCAAAAATAAAGTTGCTTTTAAAGATTAGAAAATAAAACGGTTAAAGTCACAGAAATAAAAATGGGGAGAACGCGCATCTCCAATGTCGGCAAAGGAGAGACGAGCTAATACATTCTCTTTCTTTCGCGGGTTGTTCCCATTTGCTATTGTGGTCAATGGAATCCAGGGCGTTTAATTTAGTTTTCTTCGCTTTTTTTACTTAATTTAAAGTTATATATAAAACAACTATTTCGATATATATATATATATATATTAACAAACCGTTTGTTTAAACGTTTTCAAATAAAAAAAATAAATATTTTTTTAAACAAGCGTAAAACTGTAAGCGTTAACTTACCAAATAACTAAACTGCCCTAATAAACTTGAATATTTGGTGCAGTTTTTAAAATATACACCTATAAAACCTAATAAAACCACTTTGCGCCTATCTCTTACAATGGAAATCAAGCGAAATGGAGCCGAATTTTGGTGGTCACGTAAATTTAAAAAAGAATGTATCACGGTTTGGGCAGTTGCGCGCAGTAAAATTACGTATCTTGTACCTTACACAATTAGGGTGGTATGCCGAAAGTATAATTAACTTTGATCGTAGATCAAATTTCTTTGTCGACATAGCAACGTGCGCGTTTTATAAAGTCGTGATAATACTGTCGATTAATTCTGTAACATCATTTTTTTATTATCAATAAATGTAGTTTCGTAAAAAGAAAACTAAAAAAGTCTCGTCTGACAAAGTCTCCCATCTTTCCCACACTATATATATATATAATGTAGGCAACATGTTAAAAACTATAGCCGTAGGGCAGGAAAGAGAATGTTTAAACTTAATTTTCAAAACGTACAATAATATTTCGTGTTGTTTACGTTTATTCCCAATTATAAATACACGTTTTTATCAAAACTAACAATGATTTTTAACTGTCCCGACTTATCCTGTGTGTTTTCAAATTCGTAAAATTACACCTGTTGAGCGTAACGCTAAATAACTCCTCGTATGTTTTTATATGTTTTTGAGGTGTTGTTGTCAATTACTAAAGTAATGATAGTACTAATTCGTGGTATTACCGAAACACCGTCATGTATTTTGGAAATATTTGGCAATATGTGCCTTAGTGTCCCATTTCCCTTACTCCACTATATACAATTTTAAAATGATACTTTTGTGTTGATTTTATTCCTAATTTAGGCCACTTTGAAACCTGCTTATTTTCCTCTTGTGTAAACTTCAGTTTTTCTTAGAAAACTAAAACTAGTTTTTATAAAAATGAGCATCTTTGTTATGAGTTTTTTAGCTGTTGAAATGTTTTATTCGTTAAATAAAACAAACAAGCACCTTGGTTGAACCATGACAATGCTGTTGAATAATAATGTAGAATTTGCTATTTTTATCTATCATGAAATGGGAGCCCGGTAGAAGGAGATTTAAAAACTACCCCATCTTACCCCCGGGTTCTAATTCACCCCACCCTACTATAAATATGTTGGTTTTATTTTAGTCAAGATATATTAGGACATAGTACATAAGAATTACGTAAATACATGACTAACAAACAACAAGAACAAATGTTCACCGAAAAAATGACATATAAGGTCATGTGCTTTACTATAGTGTTCAACTCGCAAGGAGGCGCACGTTCGTTATGTTTATTTATTATTTATTTAAAGCTTGAAGTTCGCAAATACAAACATAGATTAATTAACTTCCTTTTTTATTTGGTATAAATATCCTAAATTCTAATTGCCTGCCTCGATTTGCAAACGCACTGTAACAATTTTTCTTTGTACTCCATTTTTATGAAATAGGACCATATGATGTTTGATAGATTCCCCACTTGTTGTTGTTGTGTGAATATATGCAATGTCACCGCTTTCAAACTAGTTCTGCCCATATTCGTTTGAATATTCAGGTTAAATGTCAATTTCCCTTAGTCGACACGTCATATGCTTCGCGTGTCTTATAGGATAAATCCTCACGGGGCTTGCCATGATTGCGATGATGAGCCAAAATCGATTAACCGCAAATGCGACCGAATGACGTGCGTATGGGAATCAAAAGTTTGTTAGTCATTATCATCTTATCGTGTTCTTTAACCAAAGTCCTGTGATTAGTCAAAAACATTGGCGCTAATAATAAGATGCATAAATTACACATATGGAATATAAGTATAATGTTTTCCCCTTACCACGTGAATTACTGAAATGAAACTAAACCGCAGATATCCGCCGTATATCGTTATCGAATTAAAGCGTATGCATTGATTTTCAACGATACAGTGTGACCAATGGAACATTTTTTTAGAATAGCATGTGTTAAATTTCAAACCCAACTATAGGTATATACTTGACTCTTTAAATAATCTTCATGTCTGAGTTTATACCTAATACAAATATTACGTCACTTACACCATGAGAATCCAACATGTGGTAAAATTAACACAAAGCGTTTGATATCTTGCCATTGAAGCTCACTGTTGTTTAAAAGTAAACACGGTAATTACATTTTACATCAGAATATACAGTTTCAGGGATTGTTTTCAAAGTAGGAGCGAAAACTTATATATAAATATATCTATGAATCAGTAATAATTGATTTTCCGTGGCATATAGCATAGAACAAAAGTACTCTGCATTTCGTCCTTCGATTGGCAAAACAGTTGTGCATAGTAAGAGTCGGTCATGCTGAGGTTATAGATATACACTTCATTGGAATTTATATTCGACCTGGCTAATTTTGTATACTGGAATGGAAAATTTCCAGGTCAATATAAATAACTTTGCGTGTTGTCATTTAGAGTGGCAATTGTTCGGACGGTTATAGAAACAATGGCGGGGGTTGCTGTTGTGTGTTTTTATTCAGAGCATCGGGTCACACATATTGTTGCGGTGTTATTTATATAGTATATGACGATGCGCTTTCTTAAAAACAGCCCTTCAGTTTAAAGATAGAATAAAAAACAGTGCATGTTAAATTACCAAACTGATATTTCAGTAAGAAATTTATCATTTATTGCAAGCGTCTTAGTTTCAATGAAATATACAATATTTTAAACTTTGTAAAATGTAACACAGCAGTTCGTTTTTTTTTGTTTTGTTTTTTTAAATGAACTAATGGTTGTACAGATGTTTATAACAATGTCGATGTTGTTAATGATAAACTTTATTCAATCGTCACGAAACACAGCAGCACCAAAAAATTAGGTTTATTCGCCTAATACGTGTGTACCAATAAATAGAGTGAATGTCAGCACATATCAACTCTACGCAGGTTAAATAACAATGCTATGTAAAGCAAGGTGGTCGGCAGCAAATATTGACGCCCTTCGTTCATAAATCGATTTCTATAAGCTGTACGACAGTATCAGTTAGATGTCCTTGAAAGATATGTTATATATTTTATTAAGCTAACTGAACATAAACATATTGAAACTACTATTGGGTCATCAAATGGATCGTTGAAACAACCAACGGATCAACTACAAGGCAATCAGATAATTTTTAACATAGTTAAATCAAAGTATTAAAAAACTTTGTTAAAAGGTGTACTTGAAGCGTAAAATAGTTTCAAGCGCTTATGTTTTTCAGTGAGCTAAAATGAAATATAAACTAAACAAATAAAAAAGGCAGACTCGGTTTGCTGGAGGAAAGGGAGAGAACGCACATTGCTTAAAATAAATGGTTCGTGCAGGTAGTTACATAAACCATTTTGATCGTACAGGAACGAAGGCATTGATTTACAACTATAATCGTAGAATTAGAAAAACTCTAAAAAATGAGAAAAAAGTCGTTTAAATGTAAAAAAACTACCTTCATAAGGGTAAGTTGAAAGGTGAATTAACTTCTTCATTTACAAAGGTGCCAAAATCTCTGATATTAATTGATTTAACTATGCTTATGAGAAATAAAACCACCAACTGAGTCAGTTTATGCAGACCCAAGTTATCGAATTGGTCATTAACGGAAATCTGTTTATTGATTAGACAGAAGTTGTGTTCGGGGAGATTAGGTTTACTAATGGGGTCGTTTTACTTTTGTGTAGTAAGTTATTGTAACTCTTTCTACAAGTCCCACAAGTAGAATTGGTTTTTCATCGATTTAAATACGCTTAATGCACCTTGTTCACAGTAAGCCGAATAAAAGCTAATGGACACTCATTTTGTTTGTGACGTTGAAGCTGCGCATAATTGACTTTAAGTATACTTAGGATGGGTAATTTATATGAGAAGGTATACAGTATAGAGAAACTTAATGTGATGCGAATACTTAAAAAACTGTTGCATAGGTTATGGAAGATCACCTCCCTGCCGATCTCGTCACAGAGTATAAAGATGCATTTCGAATGCTGGACCGGGGAAATCATGGTGCTATATCAATCAGGGTAAGCTTGTACAGATTTCAGATAAACTTTTGCATAAGTTAGAATACTGATGATTATTGTTTTGTAGGATATCGCCACAGTTCTACTTTCGATCAATATCCAACTATCCGAAGAAGAACTTCGCACTGCAGTGAAACACGCCACCGATGATAATGATGTTATCGCCTATGACGTCAACATCAGTAAACCTTGCATTATTTTCTCGGATTTTCTTGCAGTAATGGCTACTGTTGTCACGGTAAGTAGAGATCACAATCTTCAAGTACTTATAGCTAATACCCAACATGTAATCTACAACCAACAAAAATTCTATTTTGTCATGTATTTACAATAATACAAAATTTGAACAAATAATAAATGTACGTTGTAGATGTATAATTTAACCACTTGGTAGAATTGTTTATAACTCGTTATCTCAGCTGTATACCAAAAACTACAGATTTGGAAAATCATTGTGTATCTGTCAAACAGTAGTTATAAAAGAGCCATCTCTGACAGTGAAACTGTAGCCACATATGTCGATCTATATAATAAATAAACATTCGAATGGTTTTAATCACTGACTTACATGTTAAGAATGTACAATTTTGCTTATTAATTGTATTTCGTTCATTCACTCCGTAAAGTTATTAACCTTGGCCAAGTTTGAGTCGTCTATTGAAACATTGTATTGCAGGATTGTGTATCAGACGAGGAGGTTAAACTAATTTTCAATCAGTTCGACAAAGATGGTGATGGCTTCATTTCACCGAATGAGCTTCGCGAACTGTTATCGCAGTTGGGTGATAACGTCACAGATCAGGATTTAGAAGTGAGTTAACTAAAACTTGGTATTGGGGTATTAGACCAAGTGTGGCCTAAATCGTAGGTCCCGGTACCTAACCCAAACAAAGTTTTAGATATACAAAATATAGATATATAGTATTATTTCGTTTGTCAAAATGTGAATCTTCTATTATCAGGACATGATGCTCGTTGCTGACCAAGATGGCGACGGAAGAGTGAGCTTGACTGAATTTATTCAAGTTATGACGTCACAAACTCCGTTCGCTGCTAAAGCTGAATGCTGTTCCTTAAAACTAGATCGACACGAATGCATGAAACATCGTGCCGAACAAAGTCAGGGATTTTCCGTCAATCAACTACCTGAGTCTCCAAATGAAAATACTGTTGACGATGCGTTTGAAGCAAGTCCAAGGCGAAAATCTTCGTTCGAAAAAAGACGGAAAAGCTTTTTAGAGTGGTGGCGTGGTAAACAAATGGCGAAATCTCTTTCTAAACCACCTAAATTGTTTGTGGAAAATGACGAAGATAATTGCAGGCAAAGTTGCTCGAGCACGGAAGATATTGAACTAGGGGAAGCTCCACAAAGGCAGCGAAGATCAAGTAGCATTGGGAGAACATTGCAAATCGGTCGAAACGCCTTCAGGGCGACCATGAAAAAAAATATGAAGACGAAGCAAAGTTAATTTTAAAAAAATAACAGTGGAGAGACGGTGATAGAATAAGTGACAAAGTTTTACCATGGTGATATTCTCCGATACTCTAATCACTGTTAGATAAATACCGCCTTTGTTTTTATACTTTTTCTTAGGTGCTATCAGCATGTCATGCTTATATATCGCTCTTAGAAATAAATTTACTTTAAGTTTTTGTGCCGTTGAACATGTGTCATTCGTTTTTAACCTCTTCCAAATGTTGGTTGGTCTGTTATCGTTACCAAACATAAATAATGAACAAAACGTTAAACAAATATTTTTTCATTCTTTTCAAGAAACCTTCTAAAGGTCGCGTATGTCTGTTTTATGCTGCTTACGCTTATAACGTGACATCATCGCACGTACATTGTTTGCATTCGTCACGCTATGAGGTATATGTAGTAGAGTGGGGGAGATGGGACACCATTTCTTTCGCCTTTGATAGTAAACAAAGAATTATAAATTCTTATGCTCACGACTCCCATTGACCATTGCTAATTGTTTAAAACACGATTAGAATATTTGGACAATATGTGCTAAAGGTGTCCCATTTTATACCTCACAGGATTATACGTATATGTCACAGAAAGAATCATTGTGACGGCATCGATTAATATTGGTAAATTTACGATGTATATAGAAATATATTTCAAAAAAAAAACAGCTGGACCGGATATAATTACTTAAGACGTCAAACCAACCAATTTAACCAAGCCTCCAACGTATATACGACAGCTGTACATACGTGCGATATCTCGCGACTAACTGCATAATTCGATTAACTCCAATTCTTCTATCGCACCGTTTTAGTTTTTAGTACAAATATAAAATAGACATTTGCTTA
Source organism: Ciona robusta (assembly GCF_009617815.1). Classification (NCBI taxonomy): domain Eukaryota; kingdom Metazoa; phylum Chordata; class Ascidiacea; order Phlebobranchia; family Cionidae; genus Ciona; species Ciona robusta. The sequence continues at coordinate 6,306,565 of NC_143235.1, forward strand.
TACAAGCACTTCCTATACCGAAACCACTTAAAATTATTTATCTAGTATTCTAACCGGTTCCTATTCGTAATTAACCTTGTGTTGAAAGAATACCGGGTTTCGTACCGTTCTAGAAATTAACTGACTTTTACCTAATTTACATTTAAATTAATTAATAATTTAAAAGTTTAAAATAGGAGCTCATACATTGCTGCAGCTGGTGGTAAACCTGACTCATCAATCATGGAAATCTAATGACTGGTTGATGACGCACATGGCTGCAGCACATTTAATTAGTTTCTGACAAACAATAAAATTAATAATACACACCACTGCGTTTGCGAGTAGGTTTCATGACACCGGCCCAACAAGGGATCAATGGTATTAATAAATAATCCAAGTAATGTATTTATTTCAAAACAGGGCGATTTACAGAAATATACAACTTATACATGTCAAATAGAGACCAATATTTTTATTTACCTATACGCGTCGTATCGACCTTAAGGGGTGCGCATGCAAACAAACCATCTTGTAGTCCACGGATAAACGACACTATTGTTTTCCAGTTCTCGGATGACCCCTTTGGAAATTGATTTGTCTCATCATACTGCGTTACGTCAAACTTAGGTCGTGACAAGAATCGCCCATCTTCATTTCTAAAAAAGCACAGTTCTATAATGAATGGACATAAAGCTTAAAACATATAGATAGGGTGGGGTAGATGAAACACTTTATCAGACGAGACTTTTTTTAATTTGCTTTTTACGGACCCCGTTTAATGCTAATCATAAAAATTATGTAACATAAATATTCTACGATATTATCACGACTTTATAAAACGCGCACCAGGGCCGATTACTGTTCATTTTAACAAAATATGCAAAATAGAAACAGTATATTTTAAACAGGTAAAAAGTGCGAAATAGTAAGGTCCTAATTTTGAATGCTCGCTATAATCATACTAAAACCGATGAAATTGTATAGTTTGCAAGTGTGAGAGATTAAACTAGTTTCATATAGCCTCATTAAAAAAATTGAATATTTCGTAAAGTTTGATTTTGTCTTATAAAACTAGTTTGAGTTTTGTGAAAAATACGAGAGGTGAATTCGCTCATGTGTTTCAAAACTTCGCGCGTAAACTATACAGTTGTTTTGTTTGTGCACAACTAATTTGTACGGCCTATGGGTACGGCCACGCTGTTAGTTAGTAGTTAGTATAGAAAGTTAGTATAGAAAGTGATTTCTATGGACTTTGGGTCGGACCAAAGTTAGTATAGACCAAGTTAGGAAACGGATTGTAAAACAACGAGTCTTGTTATCCATTGTCTCGTGTCTATGACGTCATAGTCGCCACCATTACGGAGCCCACGGCATAGCATTTTATCATTGCTGGGTGCTGTTTTTCGTTTAAATATTGCGATTTTTAAAAAACCAAGCACTTCTGCGCGTAAAAATGGTTTTCTACTAATGTTATATCTTATCACAATAATAAACCTCACAAAAATAATCAACTTTTATTGAACACTCAATCGATTAAAGAGTAAAAAAACAGAAAATATCAGGTTTACTAACCAAAAACATAAAAGAACATGTTTAAAATATAAAAATACAAACAAAAATAACATTACCATAAATACAAACGCATAACATTACCATAAACTGGTGTATAGCTGCAGTTTTGCATGTAAATTGTCGTGATTTTACTTTTTGGCTCTCAAACTTAACACGTAGGCTATACCCGGCAACGAAACTTAAGGGATCTGTGTAAAATTTGCCTAATATCGAAGTGACATTGAGGAAAACAATACTAAGTTACTATTTTTGGTCCTCTGCTTGAATTAGTAAGCTACCTTTTTTGCGTTACGGGTCTTTATAAAATCGGAAAACGCGAACACCTTATCTGCTAGTACTTAAGCAGTTTGGAGCTGCATGTCCACTCATGTTGGATTATAAATGTAGTAAAGAATGGCTCTGTAGATTCGTAGGTATGATCATATACTTTTATGTAAACTAAGCTGATTGATGCTAGTCTTAATCGCCAACGTAAAGTATCCTGTTAAACCACACTGTACGCCGAAAACCAGTCAAAATATTAATTTACTTCAGATTAATTCCTAGATTTAATATTATATAACAAGATTTATATTAGTAATTATATTTTAAATGTTAAAACAACCGCTATACGTGTTTTCTAGCTTTGTATCGCTTAAAAGAACTAAATAAACACATGCCGACCATGCATTTGTATAGGTGATTCACGCTCTGTGGGCTCCGTAATGGCGGACACGAGCGCCGTTTCCTAACTTGGTCTATACTAACTTTGGGTCGGACCAAGTACAGATTCTATTAAAAAGCATTTTTTATAATATCAAATCTAAGAGTTTATGTGGATTCAATTAGTATTTTGACTGGTTTTCGGCGTGCGTACAGGATGATTTAACATGCTGCTTTACGATTAATACTATAGCATCAGCAATCAGCTTAGTTCATAATTTATACAAAAGTATATGCTCATGCCTTCAAATCTGCAGAACTATAGTGGCTTATTAACCGAGGAAGGGACCAAAGATACATTTTTTTTTATTGGGATACGGTATAATGGAAGCAGAAAGCCAATTTTACATAAGTGCTTTACATAATTTACATAAGTGCTTGGTTCTAGAAAATTTGCAATATTTAGACGATTTCGCATTTCTGTAAAAGAGAGAGATGTTACACTCTCTCTCTTGCGCAGGTCGTTCCCGGTTACTATTATAGTCAATGAAATCCACGGCGTTTTATTTTTCACCTAATTTAAATTCAGTTTTTTCACCTAATTTAAATTCGTAGAAAAAAATAAGTATTTTTAAATATATATAATAAATACATTTAACAAACCGTTTGTTTGAAGGTTTTTAATTAAATTTATCAAATAATTAAATTCCCTAAACAAGCGCTAAACTGCAAGTGTTAACCTACCAAATAACTAAACTGGCCTAATAAACTGGAATAGTTGGTGTAGTTTTTAAAATAAACAGCTAAAACCTCCTAAAACTACTATGCGCCTATCTTTTACAATGGAGACCAAGCGAAATGGGGACAGAGTTGGCGGTCACGTGAATAAAAAAAGAATATATCACGGTTGTGGGCAGTTGCGCGTTCTACTCTTTTTATTTCTGTTCTTGTGATTCGTAATGGCGGGCGGTGGCGACTATGACGTCATACACGCTGGGACAGTGGAGTTTTGAAACGAATGAGCGATTTTACCAGATGTAAAGCTAATTTAAGTCGTAACGTAAAAATAATTCAAGTGGTAACGTAATATACATCTTCGTGTGTTTTAGTATGTGTGCTTAAACTGTTGGTATGATAGTTCAGGGAATCTTATAAAAAACGTCAGAACTTTTTACTTTGGAAATGTTGAGCATTATGTGCGTTTTTACCCCATCCTAATGTACCGATTATTTAAAGAACCAAAATATTTATATTATTTATTTGTATACAACACCTTTCAGTGGTGTGACCACCAACAACGCATATTTTTCCACCGACAATTGTTACTGTTTGAGCACATCTCCCACTGGGAAACTCCCCAAACATATTCCAGCCTTCGTCACAAGATGGAGCGTAACACTGTAAAATAAATCACTGAAGATATAGATAAATATGAAACACTTGGCGTATTATGGAGTATAAATGTTATAACCTTGACTACTATCAAACAACATCTAGCATCTTAGCCTCTAACCTATATATAGGATACGAGTTCAATTGTCGCTGCTACCACTAAAGGCGTACATGTGTCCTGAGGAAAGACGCTTAAAAATACCTGCAAGTGTCACTAACAGGTTCACTATTTCCTCAACCATTAAAAAAATGCTTGCGGTTAAATAAATGGTAACAGTTAATTGGGCACGAGGTGTCTGGAACAAAACACCCGTGTTATGACGACTGTCGTTTCCGCCACGAGAGGATAAAGCAAGTTAAATTGAATTATTCTTTCATTCATTTACATATCACAGTTTTAATCGTAATCATAACAAGAATTCGGTGTAATTTATATGATTACATATAGGTAACTAATAGTGTTGTATTGACGCAATACCTCTATTGATTTTAACAATCCAACATCTCCAACACCACCGACAATATATATAGTCTCGGTTTGTTTGCCACCATGTTCCGAAATTAAAGTAGTGCAACCAGCAAGAAAACGTGGAACAATCAAAGATGGGGCGCGACACCAAGCGTTCGATCCATTAACGAGAAAGTAAACATCCGTAGAAAGTTTCTGTAAAATGGAGTATAATTGAATATCTGATACTTTATGTTACCCTTCGTCGTGTTTCATGTGCAGTTTTCTTGCCTACTTTTTCAGTAGTTTTTCCACCGAATATATAAATCCGGTCGACTAACGATGCGCATCCATGTCCATAAAGTTGCAACGGCATGGGCGTAAAATCTGTCCACGCATCGTCATCATAATTGTATTTACTAACTGTTGATACTCCGCATCCGATGGAGAGTTGTTTTCCTCCTATATTGATACCCATTATATTATACTGCGGAAGTAAATGTATGTTCACTTAATGTTTTTCGCTGTTATAAATAACAATTAAAGCTGAAATATTTGTAACACATTCAAGTAAAATTTTAAACGCAAAAACTAGACAGTTCACAAAAAACAGTTTACCGTGTCAAGTGCTGATATACATCGAGATAATATTAGTCTTTACCTGTTACAAATAGGCTTCCTGCAAGTTCTGCAATACCCATCATACACCGAGGTGACTTGTAGGATGCACGTTGCGACCACTGAAGCCGCTTTAAGTCAAAAACAAACATCTTGCACCTAAGTGCTGAAGAACTCCCCTCTTTGTCAATTTCAAGACCTGAAAACATTTTCGTCATTTAGAAAGTAAAAAGCTACAACATGAGAGTGAATAAATGAAACTTACTTATCCTCGGGTGGCGAGAAAACCCTAGTCGTTATAAAACGGGTGTTCATACATCTCGTGCCAGGTTATAATTACGAGTTACCATGTATGCTACTTTGTAGGTATTTTTTTTTTTTAATTTTTTATGTATGGCTAATAATTTGGACAACCCATTAGTGATCACCGGATTGGAGCAACTGCCTTAAAAGTATCTTTTGATGCACAAGGACAGCACATACGACCGGACTATGCATTATAATGAGTGGTATTGGTTCGACTGCAATCTGGTTACAACAAAACGAACTTACCACCAAGTAGGTAAACAGTTCCATTCCGTGTGGCAAATATTTCTGCATTTTTCATGACGGGCATTAAACGATCGCTTCGACTTTTAAGACCTGCTGCGTCGCTTGAGCTTGAATCTCCGTGATAATACTTGTTTTTGATGGGGTCGAAAAGGAAAGTATTTTTTCCATTAGAAAATAATAAAACTGTCTCAGTCTTCATTCCTGACCTCAGACGAGTAGTTAACGGTATGCGGACTTCACTTGTGCAATTTCTTGGTCGAATTTTGTAGAATGGGCATTCAAGAAAGCGTAGTTCATCATCACTTAAAACTTGTTCAGTGTTTTTCACAGAAGTTTTGGGCTCAGCTGTTGCGGTTGTTACGATAGAATCAGTTGTAGATTCCGTTAACGAATTCGATTTTACGTCTTCTTTTGTTGTACTTAATTTTTTTTTCTCGTTTTGATCCCACATAGTTTTTATGGATTTGTACATTGCCGTTGCATGTACTTGTTCTTTAAGTTGGGGTTCATTCATTAACGCATCTTCCTGAATACATTAACCATAGTGCAAATAGTAACTACGAATATGTTGTGAAATAAAATTAAAATAATTTAAACCAACCTTCACAATGCATTCATTCATATAATCGTGACAAAGAAGAGGCATTCGAATGTACGATAATATTTCACTAATCATAAAACTACGATTTTGGACATCATGTGACAACCATCTCAAAGCTGCTTCGTAAACAGTTTCTTCTTTTTCAACCTGTATATATTTAAATTCGTTAAACCAGAGGTTTACCTACAGCAAACAGAATAGAGAGTGTTAAATAGATATGACAAAAAAATAACTGGGTGATATGATATAACAACCTGCACCACGCGGTGATCGTGGATCATGCTTTATGATAGGAAATCAAAATTTGTATATGGATAGAGTATAGGTTCTCAAAAAAGTTTATTTTTTATAAGAAGTCAAAACTTTTAAATTCAAATGTTCCTTTTATGTTCCTAATATCGATTATCATGCGGAAACAATACGTCTTTTTCTATATGGCCATTAACACGTTCAACAAGAGGTATGTTAGCCTACTTTATGGATTCAGCACATTTGGCGCGCAATTTTGTTGCATCTCCATTAAAATAATCATCATTCTTAACAAATAAAGTAATAAAACCGTCTTACTAGTAAGTCATCTGAGGATATAATATCAACCAAACTCTCTTTATCCAACTCGACGAAATCTTTGGTTTTAACAAAATCACAAAATCTCGAAGCAATGAATCTGAAGCTTTCGATTTGAAGTTCTATGCTTCCCAACGACTTTGCAAAGCAATATACATCAATGCAGTTGTATATTGATAGCCTGCTTATTATGTAACGTTTACACTTCCCATGTAAACCTAGTACCTGTTAATTGTAACGAATATATAAATAAAACATTAAACTACGCATCAATGTTGATGTGATAAAATTACCTGAAGCATACTGCAACACGTAAATATACTTTGCACATTATCATCATTTATAACGATCTTCGAGGTGTATAAATAGTCGACAATTGCATTAATCGATGAGAATTCCACGTTTTGTAACTCCACCTCATCAAGGTTCTGCTCCATCATGTTGTTTGAAAACATAGCTCGAAAGTAAGGTGAGCTAGCAGCAAGCACAACCCTTAACATTTCAAAAAATACAAGAAAAGAGTTCAAATTTAATTTCCAAGAAATTCGAAAGTGATCTTATAATGTTTATAATCATAAAGCAAAAATGTTGAAATTTATTGTTTTATATGTGAAGAATTAACGTTCAGGTTTTAAACAAATGTTTATTATTGCTGTACCTGTGACAAGGCTTAAGCTTTTTACCCTCCGCAATCAGAGTGACATCGACCAGATGTCCGGCGTCTCTAAGGTCTTTTGCTCCCCACATAAGCAACCATTCCTGATTTATATCATCGATATGTAGTTCAGACTGATGGCACTTACACATTGACCCAAGTGCTGGTGCTAATGTCATTGCAACTTTAATTTTATATAATTACTGGTCAACGAAAATCTGAAAATAACCTTTAACTGAACTTTTAATACCAGCCTATAGATTTATGATTGTTTTGACTTAATGCGAGATATAATCATGTGTTCTGCTGCCACTGCTTTAAAGCACAGGATATGAACAGGCGCTCACGAGCGGCTTCTCAGCATAAGTGAATATTTATAGACCATCATTGGTTGGGAAGCATATCCAATGGGAATAGTATTCATCTCGTGCGCACTAGAACAAATCTAAGTTGAGTGAGACTGCACATGAAATAAACTATTACTTCAGCTATATATAAACCTCATTTTTCTGTTCAGGTCTAGTATTTACATCGGGTAACATATTCTTAATAATGATCTTAAAGTGGAGTTTCTTCCATTTGTTTAAACAAGGACTAACAGCTGTGAAACACACACTTTAAAGCAGCTGCGAATGGTGTAAAATTTAAGCGATCTCGCCTTTAAACATTTTGCTGCCACTGTTGGGCCAAAGTATTTTCTTTAAAAAGAGCCCTCGGTATCATGATATATAGTATGGTGGGGTAAAACCGGACTTTTATTTAAAATATATAAACGGTCCATTGGTCCATCACAGTGGACGGGAGTAATCAACTGCTCCATTAAATTTCACTTTTGAACGAATACAACATTTTTTCAATGGCTGAATAAGCATAATGTTAAGATGTTCATTTTGAATGTCCGTTGAAACCTATTTTAAAATGATAATATTTGTAGTTTTCAATTTTAAATTACCAACCCAGTATCGTAGTTAAATAAAGTAGGATAAAATATCCCGCACCGTTTTTTTCTCATGAATTATAGTATTAGTTTTGTGGGGAAAACTGGGATATTTTTTGGCGCCATGGTATAGTGGTTATAGCGCGCCTGCCTGTAACCAGAGGTAATGAGTTCAAGGCTCGACGCTGCTACCATTGTGGGCGAATGTGTCCTTAGGCAAGACACTTAACAGCAATTGCTCCATACCAGTTGTTATTAATGGGTTGTTCAAATTGTTATCTAAACATAAAAATTCGTCCACGCAAGGATAAAGTAAGTTACATTCATTCACTCATATTTTACATAAAAAAATATTAGCAGAGGCCAATAAGTTTTAAATTAGGAATAAAATCTGCCAAAAAACCTAAACTAATATACTAGCGGTATTAATATAATATAAAACATTTTTCGTCACTTAATAGTTGTGTAGGTTTTTATTGCCAAGCGTTGAGAAGGGTTAGTTTTTAATTGAATCATTTTTATCTCGGGGGTTACTCAAATATAGTAGGGTGGGGGAAGATGGGACACTTTGTCAGACAAGACTTTTTTAATTTTCTTTTTACGGACCCGCATTTAATGATAATCATGAAAATAAGGTTACAGAATTATTCGACAGTATTATCACGACTATATAAAACGCCCGTCAAAGCTGATTACTGTTTTTAAATATTAATCCAGAGGTTAAAAAATAAATGCATGAATTATAAATTGCGACATGCGGAAAAAATCTTGGCAATAAACACGAACGAGGAATCATGTAGTAGGGTAGGGGAAGATGGGACACCTTTAGCACATAATATCCAAATATCCTTATAGTGGTTTAAACAGTTAACAACGGTGTTAGAGTTGTAAGGATATGATTTTATAACTGTTTGAATGTTCTTAAAATGGAATAAAAGGTGTCCCATCTTCTCCCATCCTATGTGACCACTTGTCTTATGCGGACAAACAGCTAGTCGATTAGAACTGATCGTGATGTCCTTTTTTCCATAGTTGTCAGCGAGTAAAGCAACAATAGGCGAAATTTTTTCCACTTTTCCAAGCGTTATTTTTTGCCAAACCAAATAGTGTTTTGATACAACATAAGTAAGATTTCTTAAGTATATAATTTAATTTAAAATCGCGTGGTCTAAACTTAACTTAAGACATTTAAAATAACAATAAAGAGTTTAATAAAATGCGTCATAATTATTGATTAAAATTCACTTATAAATACTTTAAGTAAAAAAACTTCAAAAAATCGAGAATTAATATACATTAGCTAAATTTTTACTATACCTACAGACTAAATGAGTACGTAGACATTGTCATGAATCAGTAAGTTTAACAACAATAACGTATATATACTGTTCAATGTGATAGTGTGCAAGTACGTCAACAAAACAAACTAACGATGAGGCGAATAGAAGTAAGAGAGATAAATAAATACATTAAATTGAAGATACATATTTTAAAAGGGTATCTATCTCGTTATCTCACCAATTTTACATTTAAGTTTGTCAGTTCGGCCTCATTTACCACTGTCTTGTATCCGGTCTTGTTCATAACTTGCCAACAATCTTTTTGTATAGATAATACTTGTTCAATCGTTAGAAAATTTCTCCATGCTTCCATGGTGTAGGCCGAATCTCTTGAAGTCGAATATGGGTCACGCTTTGATTTGCTTGCTCGAGTATTTGCATTAATCCATCGTTCAACACTCGGTAAAAACTTTAAACCAGTAAAGTTGTAGATTTGTTTGGTAGTTCTGATAGGCTCAAGTGACAAATCTTCATACCTAAAAACAAATCTTATTGAGATGAAAAAGAAAACGCGGACAGAAATGACATTAAAGTTAAGCACAGGATCGTAAAAAATAACTGTTAAGTGCAAAGACTCCTATTGCGATAACATTCGGGGAGCATAAAACGTGTGCAAGAGCATAATTAAGTATGTGTAAATTCAGAATTATATGACATATTGCATGTACTAAAATAACCTAGGTCCTTACTTCACTTTCATATAACGACCACGCAGCCACTTCGTCCCTAAGGTATTACTATCTCCTGCTGCAATGTTGCTAAGTAATCGATCACATGTCTGGTTGAGTTCATATGACACTTTGTTCCAATCCTTGTTTATTTTAAGTCTTGAAGAAGCTATTCCACGTGGGTCACGTACGAGATGGATGATCTGTGTAAATATAGTGGTTTAATTTCAGTAATCTGAGTTCCGATGCAACATCACGAATGTCATGCCAAGCATAAGTTTTAAATATGCCACACTTTTTATGACGTTTATTTATAGTAAACTTCTAACAAGCTTACAGGGTTAAAATGGTTTAACAATGTAATTGCTAACACGGCTTACAGTAGTGTAGCCTATACATTTAAAAAAATCATCGGAGCTTAAAGAGACATACCAACGAAAAAATAAAATTTGTGCATTGATAGATAGGCTTAAATGCGATTTAAAACTATCATCAAGTTTTAAAATACAAAACAGCTTTTAAAAAAATGACAAAACCGCAAATTCTACCGCTTAAGTAAAAAAATTGGCCGTGGCGCAATGCATGGGATTTTCCATTAGAAAAATAATCACTCACATTTGATCGTCGGGAAATCCCATGCATTGTCGAAACAGCTGAGTTTTTTTTTTACTCCAGCGGAGTTTTATCACCCATTTTTTTACAAGCCGTGTCGTTTTGGCAAACTTTGATGGTTATATACAGTTGGATAAGGAGAGATAACACATTTAAGCATCTACAGCGGTTTATTCCAAAGTCGAACCATTTACCTTTACCGAGCGAAATGATGAAATTGCACTATCATCTCTTTTAATGGACTTTTGAAGCACACGATTTATAAATATCATATTATTTTAGAAATAAAAGTTTTTCAAAACAATCTCTTAACAGTGAAGCTCATATCATATCACCTACCTTAAAGTTCAAAGCAGGATCTTCTAACAAAGGTTTCAACGCTCTGATGTCACATAGCCGAATAACTTTAATAGCGGACATCTGCAAATATGCACCATAAGAAACTCATATAGTAGGTTGGGGGAAGATGGGACACCTTTTCATTCTATATTCTCGCCCAATTTGGTAGTAAACAAAGAAAATGCAAAAAATTATAAAGGCGTATCTTCACGACTCCACTATAGATGTTGTTAATTGTTTAAAAGACGATCAGGATATTTGGATATCATGTGCTAAAGGTGTCCCATCTTCCCCCACCCTACTATACATCAATATTAATAAATAAACGTAACAAAAAAACATTTGTTGAACACAGGAAACTGATTGGAAATAATAGTTTGTCTAAAGTCAACGGACATACCTTTTTAGCTCGACAGACATTCATTACTCGAGGAAGGTGCAAAGGCCCGCAGCCATAACAACGATCAGGTCGACCGAACGGACACAAGTGTCGCGTGCACAGTTCTTTAGTTTTCTTTCTGTAATTAGAGCAAAAAGATTATTAAAAAATAAAAACAACCATTAAACATTTATTGTAAATAAAGTACTGGCTTAAAAATGCAAATGTATCAACATGCTTAACATTTCATAACTATAAGTATAGGGTGGGGGAAGATGGGACACCTTTTTATTCTTTTTTCTCGTCCCATTTGGTAGTAAACGAGGAACATTCAAAGAATTATAAAACCGTACCTTTACAACTTCTATTAACCGTTGTTAATTGTTTAAAACATGATAAAACATGAGAATATTTAAGTATATTACGTGCTAAAGGTGTCCCACCTTTTCCCACCCTACTATACATAATTAAAATATTGACCTAAAGCAAAAGTCGTCAATGAGGCATTCCATGTCAACGGTAGATTTGCGAAATCGTGACGTCACTTTTGAAAGAGTATCGGTGGCATGAGGAATATCACATTTAAGCAGCCTTTTAAGTAAAGCGACTTTTACAGAGGTCTGATACCCGCATCCACCGGTGAACGGATACAGCGGTTCAAATTGATAAAACACGTCAGGATGTTGGTTAAACAACTGTCCGAGAAAAGTGGATCCCGATCGGTAATTGGTGAGCAATATAACACCTGTAACAGATTTGCAGATTATTTACGGCAAACACGGTCAATTTAAATTGCCAACATACTGTATGAATATAAGAGTAGAGTGGTGGAAGATGGGACACTTTTTTATTCTGTTTTCCCGTCCCATTTGGTAGTAAAACAAAAAAAAAACATTTAAAGAATTATAAAACTGTATTCTCACGACTCACATAGACCGTTGTTAGTTGTTTGAAACACCTCAGTATATTTGGATATTATGTGCTAAAGGTGTCCAATCTCTCCCCACCGCACTATAGTAGAGTGGAGAAAGACGAGACAGTTAAGCAAATATTGCCCAATATTTCTAAAATCCAAATTTATATGACGTTTTTTTGGGTGGTACCACAAATTAGTCTCATCATAAGTTTATTAACAAAAAATCAAAGAAATATAAAATACAGTAGGAGTTATTAAGCGATTCGCACATCCGGTGTAATTTTACAAATTCAAAAACACACAACACTATTGCGCTTACTCGCATATAAGTATCAGTTACCTTCCGTTTGCTCTGGCAGCAGGTTAACTTTTTCAGAGTAATATTTTGATCGGGTGACACTTTGCTTTATCCGGCTATAATATTTCGTGACATTTCTAATCAACAAAGTTCTCGACATGGAATCTTGTGCATCGTCTAAAACAAACAATTGAAAAATGACTGACAAGCCAACTCGCTATGTTGTGAATAATTGTTTTTCGAATACGATAACTCACCGACATGTTGTGTTTCAACTGTGGAGTTTAAACTCACTGACTCCGTTGTTTGAAGAGGAAGGGTAACATTTTGGTGATGCGATTCGTATGCTCGATTATGTTTATGGATTTGTGCTTTTGGTTCGGTTGCTAGGTCAAACCGTGACGCGGGATTATCGTAATCACGCTGGGTTTCTTGATACAACTTAGAAAGCTTCTTACTGACAGCAAACCCTTGTTTCCGAATAACATCATTCCTGGTTATTTTCAGAACTGGGTCTTCAACGTTAACATCGAGGTGCTTTTCCCGATAGGAGGGATGTTTCGGAAAATTAGAATTTACGGTTCTTTTAAAGGCAATTGTTTGAGTAGTACCATGATAAAACACGTGAAAGACCGAAAGCATAAAGCTAAAACAGCACAGCGAAACGATAAATGTCAAACATACTGATCTTGTTGTCATTACTTTGATCACCAAACCGACATTGGATTGTCGAGTATTGACAAATATCAAACCGCTGCCACACCGTTTTTGTTGGGTAAACATTTTTACAAAAGTGAAATCTGGTAAAAAAGAAAAATGTAGTATAGTGATAAATTCAATTTAATAACATTTTATGGTATAAAAATCTCTGCAACTAAATTTTAAGCAAGCGGACAAGCGCTTACACAGTATCTATGTAAAATTGTTTGACAAAACCTAAATTTAACTGACAACGTATAGTAAATTTCTTTGGGTACTAGCATAGTATACTGAAGTGATAGTACGCTAACGAGACCACGTGACCACTTTTCACGCATGAGTGCACAGTTGCACTTCGCCCGACAGTTCAGCCAGACAGTGCAGTATAACAGTGCAAGGCAGAGTCCGTATATAAGCATTTTTATATGTTTATATACGGAAAAGGATCGCGAAAATTGTTGTATAATGTACAGTGACACATTTTTAATAGTTTAGCGAATTTGACTGATCGTTTGCGTAAAGAAATTACATTTGTAGCCAGATTGGAAATAATCATCATAGAGTAGCATATATACAATGGCCTCTGCTTAAACGAAAGTTTTCTGGACGACCTATTTGCTGATTCACTAACCACAGGTAGCACCAGATATAAGAACTTTACAAGTAAAAATCTCAGAACTTATGCATTGAGTTCTGATCTGGCAGATATTCAACCCACTGTAATTATTGAAGATTTAGGAAACAATTCTAATGCAATTCACTGCGTTGTAGCAGATGGATTAAACATCAATAGAGTATTTTTTAAACTTGTAAGTTCAACTGGGGGCATGGATTACGATTCTGTTCTGGTTGCCCCAAATCCCTTTTCAGAAGAACGGCCTATATTTCTTTGTTCGATCCACCACACTTGCTTAAGGTAAACTACTTTTTTTCTTATTTCTAATTTTTAATATTCAAATATTTTTTTGCAGACTGTCAGAAATTCTCTCTGTTCATCGGGTTTTACTGGTACTCGGTTGATGAATTATAAAGGCATGGATATTTTATGGCAACATTGACCAGCTATACGAACAAGAACAATCAACCATGTTGTTATTTCGAACCTGTTTAACAAAGGCACATATTCATCTAAATCCTTTCTCCAAGGTAGATATTTAATAACGTGCAATTTCCATTTGTGTGACTAATGGTGTTTTAAACTTGCACCTTCTATATTGTACTTGGAGTTTTAAAAACAAGTTTATTATCTTTTAAGATGAATCTTAAGCTGGCGAAAGATATCTTCAGTTTACAGGTGGCAAAAAACTTGGGATTCTGTCCAGGGAGCTGAAGGTACAGCAATGTTTGTGGCTCATGTTACTGAGTAAGTTACAGTAAATTTACAAATTTCCTGTAACTTACTCAGTTTACAAATTTTACAGTAATTTTCCCAAATTCTTAAAATAAACATCAATTATGAATGTAAAACAAAAGGTATATCAAAGTACCCTTTTTCTGTCAAATATTTTTATATTAATTAGAATGTTTTTATTTAGCGCGAAATGGGCAGACGAATGCAAGACCCAGATATACATCAGTTTGGATATTCTGTTGCACACTATACCCAAAGAAAAGTTATCAAAAAAATTAAAGATGGGAACACCACATTCGGAACCAAAAATATGTGGACCACTGTATGTGATGCTCCGATGCCCAGAAGAAAAAAGTTGTAACTTTTTTTCTTTTACCGTTTTTTTTATTCTATAATCCTAATATTGATCTCAAGGAAGGGCCTCTGTCCTGCTTTATCAAAAAAAACCTTGAGAAATGATGTATTGGGTAGGATAGCAGGGCAGATCGACACAGTCGAGGCAAAAGGCTATTTAAATTTATGGATAACTTTTTGCTTCTTAAACTGTATACACATGATAAGCATAAGCTGAATAATAAATAAAACATTTATACAGCACTAACTGATCGCACCCAGAGCAAAACTCTTTTTTAAAGGTCGGTATTATAATAAAATTTTCGAAATACAGTTCAAACAAGAATAATAAAAGGGCAGGAAAAGAACAAAGAAAAAATAAAGCAATGTGTTAAAATAAAATATAAGCGTTCATATATTTACAAATGTGTGCCAGGAAAACGACAGTCGTTATAACACAGGTGTTCTGTTTCATACACCTCGTGACCATTCTCGATAATTGTGTTATTTATAATTTTATATGCTCCTGTTTAGTTAAAAATACTACATTAACTGTTGTCCTCTTCATCCCTATCACCATGTATATCCAGCAAATGATCGATAAATATTTTCATAAATGTTGTTTCCCATATTTTATGAAACACTGCATTAAAATCAATTTCTCTTGGATTTTTGTGTGTTTTCTTCACAGCAAGAACGTAGATTTGCTGGAGCACATACAGGTAGTCTGCATATGGGCATTTCAGCAGTCCAGGCACTTTCTCCATCATGTCAATAATTGCATTAGAATTGTTTCCGAAATCTTCAATAATTACAGTGGGTTGAATATCTGCCAGATCAGAACTCAATGCATAAGTTCTGAGATTTTTACTTGTAAAGTTCTTATATCTGGTGCTACCTGTGGTTAGTGAATCAGCAAATAGGTCGTCCAGAAAACTTTCGTTTAAGCAGAGGCCATTGTATATATGCTACTCTATGATGATTATTTCCAATCTGGCTACAAATGTAATTTCTTTACGCAAACGATCAGTCAAATTCGCTAAACTATTAAAAATGTGTCACTGTACATTATACAACAATTTTCGCGATCCTTTTCCGTATATAAACATATAAAAATGCTTATATACGGACTCTGCCTTGCACTGTTATACTGCACTGTCTGGCTGAACTGTCGGGCGAAGTGCAACTGTGCACTCATGCGTGAAAAGTGGTCACGTGGTCTCGTTAGCGTACTATCACTTCAGTATACTATGGTACTAGCCTATAATTTTATAGGGACGAGCTGAAATGTCTTAAGTTAACTGAAACATGTCAAATTGTAAGAACTTGAATTTAACCGATAAAGAATGACAGAAATAAAATGTGGAAGCGACTTTCAAAGAATATTTAGTGCGAGACGAATCGTTTAATGAATGGAGGTATGGTTACGCTTGGAAACATTCCTATAAAGATTGTATACACTATAGAACTCGCTATACCAACCGATGATGTACTAAGGGTAAGTTGGGCCTCGGGATAAAACAGGACTTTTCCAAACTTCCTTTACGTTTACTCATTGGGTAATAAACTACAAAAATGTTACATTAATAATCGACAGTATCGATTTTTGGAATATCCTATCTTTGCCCAAGTCCCTCCTTACCTACCATGCAATAAAGCAAGATGTAATATTACTCAAGACATTTAAGTCATGGTACGTGAGAATTTATGTGCACAGCTACTAAAGAATAAAAAATATCTTTTTAAGGGACATGTATGCAACATAAAGTCACGACGTTCGAATAAATTAATCGATGTAAGCGTTCTAAGCGGCCTGAGTCGAAGCAGCACAACTTTTGTTGCTGATTACAAAATGAAACCAGCGACTAAGGTGATAAATCATGCGTACTATGATATGACTCGATATCTGTTCTGCTAATGCGTCATGTATAGAACATAGGAATAGTATATGCGACACGGCTGGCTTAGCTAAATTATTTTTTTCGGTAAGTTGCACCCACATGGAATGGTTTATAATATAACTGCATCACAGACGCTTAGTTTTCGGTTATTAAGTTAAAACAAAATTAATTAAAAAATACCATGGAGAAATTTTGCTTTGATCAGGTTTAAAATTTGTACACTGTAACAGGGTATATACGACTGCAATAGAAAACACCGAATGTTTGTGGGATTTATGAACGGTCGATGTGGAAATATACAGTGTTGCCTTGATATTGATACGTTTTCTGTTTTCGGTAATCAAAATATACTTAGTTTATATTAGGATCAATAAACATTACCTAGCTGAGCAAGGAAACCCTTGACACGTAAACATATATCGGAAACACTGAAACGGAAGTATTTTAAGGCAAATTGCTGTCGCAACTGTTTCATTCATCTTGCCGTAAGTTTAATCGGCTTACTAATTCCTGCATGAACGTTAATCTGCCGAACGCAGCTATTGTGGAGTGTGGACCGAACTAGTTTTCACCAAATACGCTTATAAGAGAGGACCATTAAACAATATCGTTCTACTACTCAATAATCTTTAACGACTGGATAAGAATGTATCGAAGGTGGCTATATTCATTACAGAAAAGTTTCCAGAAAACAGTATGTAAACGCAGAACAATATTCTTATATATACTACAGCATATTACAAAACTACCGCCTGTATAAGTATTCGCAATACTGTACTTTGATGCAACCGCTAAGCTAAATTACTTTTATAACTATCTTATGCAAGATGTCTCTGTACAACCCATTCTGATTTTATTCTACCGTACTTCTTCTTCGTAGTTAGCTCGCAAATGGTACGTTGACCGCTGGTACATATCGTAATAATACCCGCTGTGACGCACACGAGTAATCGCAAGGTGTTTGCTTAGTCGTCAATTCAAGGAGGTCTGTGAGCACAAGGGGTAGTAATGTAAACTGGGTCGTTGAATTGGAATGTGATATTACACAGCAATTGACTCAATAAAAGACATAAACTTGATTACTGCTAATACTGTAAGGGTTTAGCTGTGCCTGTGGCATGCTTTGGTCTCTCATTGTCTCGTAAAAGTTGCCAAACGCCTAAACAGATTGGGCAAATTGTAAAAAAAACGTACGTTTCACTCACAGTAGCTGCACGCCCAAGGTACACATAAAATAAATGCCTTATTCGCCCTCTGAACAAATGTTTAAAATCAGGGAGGCGCGCCAAAAGTATAGGAAATAGGTTTAATGATGGTAAAACCAAACCCCTTGTAATAAATACCGACAGTTCATCAAACTAATAACAGTGTACCCTCATTTTGGAAATAGTTCTTTTAATAACTAATAACGCCAACACAAGGGGGCATACCAACTGATAGAAATGCCCAAGTGTGATTTAAAGTTATCATCAAAGTTTTAAAATACGAAACCGCTTTAGAAAAAAAAAAGATTTCAAACTACATCAAAGTTTCAAAATACGAAACGGCTTAAGAAAAAAAATTATTTCAAACTACAGGTTCGGAATTAGATTCCAAACTGCAGTTAAAAAAATAGATTCCAAACGGCAGGTTCAACCGGAGAAAAATAAATCGTTCGCGCGTTAAGTTTTTAAACTATTAAAATTCATCTTTCATTGTGGATTTGATATAATCCTTTTTCTTTAAAAATGTATAAAAAATTAAAAGATAGACTTTATTCTTTCGTTTGCTACATAGTATGCTGACTCGGTACTTCTCCCGCATTTATAGTTATTTTTCAACATTTTTTTATATATTACAATGTTCATTATGTTTACTGCTGTACTTACAGTATCATTTTCTATAAAACATAGTTGGTCGTTCGTGATGAATATTGAGTTGGAAAATTGCCTTTGGGGAAGACGGGACTCTTAAGCACATATTGCCAAATATTTGATGGGGCATCGTTTTTCGCATAAGCCACTTCCCCATAAACTGTCTCCAAGTACAAATGACTGAATTTCAAATATATTTTCCATATTTATTATCTTGTTATTATATCAGTGTATTATGTTTAAATCACCTCTATGATATAAATCATTGAATTAAAGGAAAAAATAACGTTTGGCAATGAAAACAAATATACAATGTGGGGAAAGATGAGACACCAAATTGAAATATATTTACAACATTAACAGTATTCTGCAACTTGTAGTTAACCTATCGAATTTAACAGGCTGTGCTAGTTTCTTTGCCATGTAATCTTTGTATATATCACTTTAAAACGGTATTTTTTGTTTTATCTCAAATTGAAGCCAAATTGACCCGTGCCTCTTCCCTCTGTTTATATCTCTTTTTTTCCACAAAACTAAAGCTAGTTTTATGAGACAAAATCAAACGAAATATTCAAGGTTGTTTTATAAACTAGTTTAATATTTCACACTCGAAAACTGCACAATTGTAGCGGTTTTACTAGCATTTAGGGGGCATTTAAAGTCAACACCTTACTGTTTCGCATTTTTTCCCTGTTTAAAACATACTCTTTCTATTTTATATTTTTTAGTATTTAAAAACAGTAATTAGCTTTGATGGGCGTTTTATAAAGTAATGATTGTACTGTCGAATATTTCTGTGACAATATTTTCTTGATTCTCATTAAAAAGAATTTCGTAAAAAGAAAATAAAAAATAGTCTTTTTTGACAAAGTGTCCCATCCTCCCCATCCTACTAAACTCGCAAACTACAAAAATCCGGCAGTTTAAAAATATGTAGTACAATGGGGAAAGATGGGACACTTAAGCACATATTGCCAAATATTTTCAAAATTAAAATAGATGACAGTTTTTGGGTAATATCACGAATTAGTACTATTATTCCTTTATTAATTGACACCAATTTATTAAAATATAATAAAACACACGAGGAGTTATTTAGCGATCCACACAACAGGTGAAATTTTACAAATTTGAAAATACACTGGATAAGATGGGACAGTTTAAATTCATTGTTAATTTTGATTATTAAGTGTATTTATAAATAGGAATATACGTAAATAACACGAAATAACACTGTACCTGTAAACAATCTTTTTCTTGCCTTACTGCTATAGTTTTTAACATGTTACCTATACATTATATTATTGCATAACAATTGGTATTGTTTGAACGACAATGGGCAATGTTCGAACATGAATGGATAAATATTGTATCCAACAAGTGTATATGAACTTGTAATAACAAAAAAATTGATTATAACTATTGATGAAGTTTTTATTTCTGCTACAAATTGGGTATTACTACTCTGTTTTTGGCACAAGCCACTTCTTATAACTTATCACCAACGGCAAATGACCAAATTTCGAATATATTTTCAAAATATTATCTTTTTATTATATCAATATCCACGTCCTACTAGAGATATCTCTAGTCGTAACCGGCTATTTCCCGCCCGGCTATTTCCCCCCGGCTAATTCCCCCCCGGCTAATTCCCCCCAATGACTATTTCCCCCCGGCTAATTCCCCCCCGTGACTATTCCCCCCGGCTAATTCCCCCCAATGACTATTTCCCCCCGGCTAATTCTCCCCAATGACTATTTCCCCCGGCTAATTCCCCCGTGACTATTCCCCCCGGCTAATTCCCCCAATGACTATTCCCCCCGGCTAATTCCCCCCAATGACTATTCCCCCCGGCTAATTCCCCCCCGTGACTATTCCCCCCCCCCCCCGGCTAATTCCCCCCAATGACTATTTCCCCCCGGCTATTTCCCCCCGTGACTATTCCCCACCGGCTAATTCCCCCGGTGACTATTCCCCCCAGGCTATTCCCCCCCCGGCTAGTTCCCCCGGCTATTTCCCCCCCGGCTAGTTCCCCTCCGGCTAGTTCCCCCGTGACAATTCCCCCCCTATTTCCCCCCGGCTAGTTCCCCCGGCTAGTTCCCCCGGCTAGTTCCCCCCCGGCTATATCCCCCCCGGCTATTTCCCCCGGCTACTTCCCCCGGATATTCCCCTCCCCCGTGACTATCCCCTCTTTCCGGCTTTCCCCCTGTTTACTCCAAATATTTGTTTACTCCAAAATAATTGTTTACTCCAAAATAATTGTTTACTCCAAATATTTGTTTACTCCAAAATAATTGTTTACTCCAAAATAATTGTTTACTCCAAAATATTTGTTTACTCCAAAATAATTGTTTACTCCAAAATTATTGTTTACTTCATATTGTTTGTTTGTTTACTTTATTTAATTTGTTGACTTCGTAGTAGTTGTTTACTTCACAAAATCATTATATAAGAACTTATCGTATCGAAACTTAGTTATATATTTATTTTTTCGGGCCATTACAAAATCAAGAAGAATAAGGTGTGTAGAATTAGACACAAGCAAAATAATTTGTGTTATTTGAAGGTATATGCAATCATGGAAATATTGTTGTCAAACCGAGGAGGTATTAAGTTAGCATATGAAGGCTTTATATATGTTAAGCAAAAGAATTTGGCAAATTGTATTGAGTCATATGAATGTGAGATGAGGAAGCAAGGAAAGTTTAACAGTGGTCAGTGCAAGGCCAGGATCAAAGTATGCAACTTGGAAATTGTTGAAACAATAAACGAACATACACATGAGCCAATTCCAGGGAGGGTAGCAGCTATTAAATGTACAAATGAACTGAAGCGCCGTGCTTGTAATACTGCAGAATCACCACAACGAATAATTTCTGAAGAACTGTCAAAGCTCGATGAAGGTTAGCATTATAATGTAGATCTGCGTGAATACGTACGTCGTACAATATAAACATTGTAATTGTGTTTCAATATATCAAGGTTGCGATAATATTATGTGTGGTTTATGTTCTTTTCAAGATCATCTCTCATTAAATTATTTTAAAGATTCAGCCACGCAAATCGCACCAGAGAGGACACTTCGAAGGGCCATTCGCAGGCATAAACAGAAGAATGATACTGGCCCCGCAATACCACGTTCACGAGATTTCCAAATCCCACAAGTATATCAACAGTTGGAAAACGGCGAAACATTTTTATTACACGATAGCGGTCGAACCAATTCACTCCGAATGCTGGTGTTTTGTTCGACGAGTGGTCTTGCTGCTTTATCAGCGAATGAACATTGGTTCATGGATGGCACCTTTAAGACTGCACCCGAACACTTTATGCAAATATACACTGTCCATTCGTTCTCGGATGGAATTGTTACTCCAAGTGTGTTTGCCTTGCTGCCAGATAAACAACAACAAACTTACACGGCACTTTTCCGCATCCTGCAAATCGCATCCGGAAACAACCTCAATCCAAAATCAGTCCTAGTCGACTTTGAAAAAGCAAGCATAAATGCGTTGGAAGAAGTATTTACGGCGTCACAAATTCAAGGCTGTTTATTTCACTTAAGTCAAAGTGTTTTTCGAAAAATCCAGCAATTAGGGTTGCAACAGTTATATCGATCGAACTCGGAAATCTCGTTAAAAGTAAAAATGTTGTCAGCACTGTCTTTTGTCCCGGAACGTGATATGGCAGAAGCCTTAAGTGCGGTATTGAATAATTTTCCTCCAGAGCTGGCGTCACTTGGAGAATATTTTGAAGAGACGTATATTGGGCGGGCAATTCCAAATGGTCGTCGACAGCCCATTTTTCCTATATCTTTGTGGAACACTCTTGCTCGAGTTCGCAACAATTTGCCGCGAACTAACAATCATTTGGAGGGATGGCATAGAAGAATGGCCTCCAATGTGGATTGTTACCACCCAAACATTAGGAAATTAATCAATATATTTAAAAAAGAAGACAGATTGGCTTCGATTGTTCGGACACAACACATGTCTGGGGCTGATGGTGCCCCAAGAAGAAAAAAATATAAAGATTTGGACGCCCGCATACAAAATCTGGTGACCAACTATGACCCACGCTCTGTGCTATCATTTCTAAGGGGAATTGCACATAATCTGCATACCTGATTTCGCATTAAAATTGTTGTTTCGTTGTTATTAATAAACACACCTTCTTTTCATGTTCTGTTGGAATATATTTTGAGATTGGAATTACTTTATACTTAGTCGGATTTCGCTGTTTTATGACCGCATTAAAAGGACAAACGAAATAGCCGGGGTAGGGGGAAATGGCTAGGGAGGTAATGGTCAGGGGCAAATGGACGGGGGAAATAGCTGGGGGACGGAGGGGGAAGTAGCCGGGGGGGGAGTCACGGGGGGAATAGACACAGGGGGAAAATAGCCGGGGGGAAATAGCCGGGGGGAATAGTCATCGGGGGAATTAGCCGGTGGGAATAGTCACGGGGGGAATTAGCCGGGGGAATAGTCACGGGGGGAAGTAGCCGGGGGGATTAGTCAAGGGGGAAGTAGCCGGGGGGAATGGTCACGGGGGGAATGGTCACGGGGGGAAGTAGCCAGGGGGGAATCGTTACGGGGGAAGTAGCCGGGGGAATGGTCACGGGGGGAAGTAGCCAGGGGGGAATCGTTACGGGGGGAATTAGCCGGGGGGGAATAGTCACGGGGGAAGTAGCCGGGGGGAATAGTCACGGGGGGAAATAGCCGGGGGGAAAACGCCTGGGGGGATATAGCCTAGAACCATCTCTAGTAGGCCGTGCAATATCTTATAGTTGAATAGCCCCCGAGGTATAAATTACTAAATTAAAAGCAAATCTTTAAAAGTTTGACAATGAAAACATACAAAACTACAATGTTGGGGAAGATGGAACTCCAAATTGAAATATATTTACATTAGCAGTATTCTGCAACTTGTCGTTAACCTACCGAGTTTTACAGGCTGTGCTAGTTTCTTTGCCATGTGAACTTCATATATATACCGTCATGGCCTACTCAATACATTGAGTAGGCCATGATACCGTTAACCAATATTTTTTTTTGTTTTTATCTCAAATTAAAGTCATATTGACCCCTGCCTATTTTCTTTATGCTTATATCTCAGTGTTTTTTTACAAAACTAAAACTAGTTTTATGAGACAAAATCAAACTGTACGAAATATACAAGGTTGTTGTATGAAGCTATGAAACTAGTTTAATCGTTCGCAGACGCAAACTAAAAAAAAATCATCGGCTTTACTATGATTTAGCGAGCATTAAAAAATAGCACCCTACTATACTGTTTCTATTTTACATATATTTTTAATATTTAACACAAAGTGTCCCATCTTCAAATACAGCGCACATTCCGAGAGTAGGATACTGCGCGTAGGACAGCCGCGACTCGCAACAAGGTGTTTAACTGGCGCACCTCGTCTAGATAATCGAACTGAACTGACTAAGGCACGTCGAGACGCGGGCGCCCCTACAATACTTAACAACAGTAGCCTAACCGCCTTTGACGCGCACTTTGTTTGACCGTGAGAAAACAGTCGAATAAAAATGTTTTTGTCTAATATTGAATGCTTGGGTACCGGTAAAAGGAGATTTTTAAAAAAGGCCTCATCTTACCATACACTCACTAACATAAGAAACATTTTAAAAGAAACATTTCAGAAACTGTACAAAATGTTTTTGAATTTATTTTAGTACGGTTGAAACTTTTCTCGCTTCGTCTTTCGTCGCTCCTTTCCGTTCGGTGACGTACTTCTTAGTTCGCCTTTAGCATTCAAGTCTGAATCTGTCGTGTCTGATCGGGAAGAGCTGTTAACTCGAGGCCGATTTCTTGTCACCTGTGTACGTGGTTTGTTAGACGACAACAGAGCTCTACGTGCTGCCATCATAGAAGCATTGAACTCGTTGATTGGAGATCCTTGTCCAACGAACGGCACTGATACAGAACCGAATACGCCGGTAGCTGGCGGTTGGCCGAGAAGACTTCCTGTGGGACCGAAGTCGCGCTGACCCCGCATGGATTCTGTTTGCCATTTGTCTCCACTGAACATGTTGACACTAAAATACATTTTTTATGTTAGAGAAAAATTAAATTAAACAGCATTTTACACATAAAACACCTTTAGTAAAAACATTACTGCTGTGGGAGAAATTGTTCGGAATACAAAAAAATCAAATCGTATAGGGAGGGTGGGGGAAGTAAGAGTTAAGGGTATGGTACAACGGAGAAACTACATAGTTTAGTAGTAATTATACTAACAAAAAATAGATAGTAACTGATGCTACTACCACTTCCAGTGCGAGAAAGTGTATACTTAACAATGAAGGTTTAGTAACGGGTTTACGTATTTAACATACTATACCGTTAGGGTACAATAAATGTATAGATTGAAACGAAGAAAAAGCTTACACCCGAACACTACCAAGAACATTAACGTTAATTTTGGTTAACAACATTTGAGTCTTGTTACCAAAGAAGATAACTTTCTGTGTCACTACTTTGATCATTGCATGAATGAATATTAGTGTTAGGAGACACGACGCACTGGAAAATGTGTTGTAGCAGGCCATTGAAGAAAAAGGGAAATTTGTTTCTTGTGGTCTTAATTTTAGGTATATTTATTGCTGAAAAACAATAGGCTTTTATAAAAGATAAAAAACAATAGTGCAGCGACCAACGAATTATCATAACCTCAGCCACTTTAAAATTGACATACCAACCAGCAGGCTTCAGTTGAAATTATTTATAAACCGAAAATCTTGAATTTTAAAGATGTTGCATGTACCAACATTAATACAAGTGTTATATTAAACAAATAGAATAATTAAATAAATATATTTAACTTTATGCTTGTTAAGAGATAGGCAGCGATGCGCTGTTATAAATAAGATTGATCAATGATAATGCAACAGTTGCATTGTGTAAAAGATAAGACTGTTAGGTGACAGAAAGAGGAAAGTGAGAAAAAGGGGTCGTTCTAATGGTGGGTACGTGGTTGAAAGGGTTTATGTGGTTGTTTTTAAGACATCTTTAATCTTGGATAAATGGTGGTAGGGTTGAAATCATCTTGGGGATAGAAATGAGTGGTATGGGGTTGGTGGAGATTGGGTAGAAAATGGCACTCGTCTAGTAGAAAGCTTTATCTTAAATGTACCCCATTGTTTGTACTTGTAACTTCGTTCTTCTTCTTGAAGATAAAACTGCAGAGGTCTATTCATATAACATAGAAGAAATGTGCCTCACTCTAATTATAAAATGCTGCAAAGTTAATAATGTTGTTTGTATGCTAGTCCTGACAGAAAAATAGGCACATCATGTTGTGTGTGGTAACTTTATAATACAAAATTTAACATACAAATTGTCAGTGCACAATTGCAATTTTATTTATTTTAGAATTTACTGTTATGTACCTTAAAGTAATGAGATAGTAAGCTAAGCTTATTGCCTCTGCTGATCCTTGAATTGTAATCTTACGATCAACACTCTCATCTTCTTTTTCTACCTTGTTTATCTGGATTTGAGCACCAGATAACATTCGAATCTCTTTGATACGAGATCCACCTTTTCCAATAATACATCCCATGAACTGAAACACAGAAATACCTTATAAACATGTAGCATCTTTCCTTTTTAAAATGTATTTTATAATATAAAAAAATGGTGAAATGTTTTCTTTTTTATACATTTAGCAACAGACACAACAAGCTAGTTTATCAACAATCCTTCTTACTTCATTTCCAACTGTAAGTTCCTGAGTATTACAGCTGATCAACCTTGCTGGGAAATTTGCTTCTATGTTAACAGAATGGCAAGGTAAATCCTCAATATCCTCTGCTGCATCCATGGTAAAATGATTACAATTTCCATCTGTATATTGATGATTTCCACTGCTTCTTGCAAAAATCATCTGAATGTTTCGTTTTAAGGTGCACACATTAAGTATAAGCATTGCAACAAAAATCCTATTTTAAATATATATACCAGGATGAGGGGCGTATCCAGGAACTTAAAAAGGGGGGTACGCAAGTTTTTGTTTAGAAAATGGCTGCGTATAAATGTAACGCGCCTGATAAAAACATACCCTGACTAACATAAATAATAACGCACACACTGGCGCAAATAGACCTGCTCAAGGGAATGATCCTAAAAAATTTGTGATTAAACCCCATCTTTCTACTGTAAACCCCCCCCCCCCTTTTACAAACCTATTTAAATAACCACGTACGTAATTTTTGCCTTTAATTGCAAAATCCTAAGCGGAAACACTGGCAACACAGTAACTCACAGGTGCTGCTGTTCCTGACTTTCCAAGAGTAAATTCCTAACGAACAAATTTGTTTGAACTAGGTTTCATTACAAACTCTAATATGAAACCCGCGTATTCAACCACGCATATTCGGATTCGATTACATATATAAAAATGCATTGAATAACGCCGAATTAATCGAATCCTGATTCGGCCCAACCCTAGTTTTTTTACACGTAATTAAGCACCTTATACTAACCCCGGCTAAAAATATTCACACTAAAAATAGTGTAACTTTAGACTAAAGACCCTAAATTAATTTAACAAAATTTATCGTAAAATTGGTTTTAAACTACAATGATAAGACTGCTTTACCATTTTTTAAGGGGAGGGGTTCTTATTTTACAAAAAAAAGAATTTTTTTACAAAGAAAAAATAACCCAGACCCCGAGAAAAAAAAATCCGGCTTCGTGAGGCCGTGACCTCCCCCTTGTATACGCCCCTGACCAGGATCATGCATAAATACCTCTTGCTGCTGCTGAACGGCATATTGACCTTGAAGCATGTATGTTTTTCCTTGGTGGAAGATACAGGTTGGATTTCCGACATCAGGTTTAAACGGGACAGTGGCTGTTTTTGCTGGATACTAAAAAAAATTTTAAATTATTTGAAGGACTAATTAAAATTAAACACTACAACCTGTATCATTACATCGCACAGCATATCTATGCAGTGTAATATTGTGGAAGGAGCACCACTCAAAGTGACAGTCCTTTCTGAACAATTAGGAAGCATTTCTGATTGAACTTGAATCGCACAACCTGTTGTCTGGTTTAAAGTATTTTGGATATTATCAAATTAAACATTATAAGTAGTTTATGAATAAACAAATTGAACAAGCATTACTTACATCTCTTATTTCTTTAATTTTTACACCACCCTTGCCAATTATTGAACCACATTGACTTGCTGGGACAATGAGACGAATTGTGACAGGAACAGTGTTTGTTGCACAATTGGAAAGCCCAGAATTAATGTCCTTAATTAACAATTATTCGCATTGTTAGCTCAGTTTAATGGAAAAAAACACAGTAAAGTTTAAATACTTTAAAATATATACAATATGTTTATATATCAGTGACAGATCTAGAGGGGGGTGTTTGGTGTTTGAACACACCCCTAAGAAATTTTATACATATTTTCGTTACGTAGCTCTAAATACCAGTGACTAAAAAGTTGTTGCAATCAGCATCTACATTATCGTATCTATATGCTGACGAAAAGAAAATGTTTCACGAGTCAGACTACAGAAACTGTAAATCGGCGAGTGAATGCGACAAACACAAATGGGCATAAATTAATTCAATTTTTACTTGGTTATTTTGACACCGGAAAACAGCTTAGACAAGAATGAATAATTCGTAATTGCATACAATTAGATATAAAGCGCCAGCGTTACAAGAAAAAGTACGCGCTGAAATTATTAAACTAAAATCTATAGTGGCGAAAAAAAATATGTGCAACAATTCGCCACCAGCACATTCATTGTGATATAAAACTAGGGGTGACGTGGTTTACACAATTGTTGAATGGAAGTGAAAACACAACGATATCAGATTTATGGAATAAGATATATAATATATTATATATAGTATATACAGAGTAAGATATATAGTATATACAATATACGTCACCGAATGCATTTTTCCAGCGATTAATTCAACAGCTTTGTGTATCTGCCCACGGCCACCTGTGATTGTGACGATTCTCTCAGGAACTGACTGTTCACTTGAAATAGTGATTCGAGCACCACTTTCACTTCGAAACTTTGCGATATTTGTTCCAGCCTGTTTATAGTTGTTGGTCACAATATGCTTAAATCCAAAAAAGAACAAATCTGACCAACCTTGCCGATAATCCCTCCGATTTCCTTACCAATCATCAACATTCTGACAGTTATTATCATGTCTTCATTATCAGTGTCCATTGTTTCACTATTGTATAACACCAGTAACCAATCTAACAACAAAACCCTGTCGGGAATATGATTAAAAATTAAATCGTAATTTTGACAAAATAATAAATTTTACAAAAAAAGTGATGCCAACGTCGCAAAAATATCGTTTCTTTATAGTGTGTAACCATAGACACCTTAAATGTAATGTGTACATTTAAGGTGTCTATGGTGTAACAAGGTGTCTAAAACCAAAGTCCATAGAAATCACAAGTTAAGAAACGTAACAATTTGGACGCCATTTTTGTTCGAAGAATTTGGCGGGAAAGAGAAAGCTAGTATGTTTATGCTGTATATAGAACTGCGTTATATTGATGTTTTGTAGCTTATACAACACTTTATGGTGTTTGTGTACTTTGTATTTCATCAGTCTGTGTATAGGTAACATGTTATCGACAATAATTGTTAGCATGGTTGAATACTTTGCTCCTAACTGCACTGAAAGCAGCAGTGAAAATGTTACGTATTTTCTTTTTCATTGAAGTCGGAAAGAAGGAAAAGTTGGTTTGTCAACGACAAAAAAGGTGACAACTGGTTTCCAATAGCAGGCAGTAGTTTACGCGAAGTATACTTTTAAGAAAAAAGCTGTATAGGGATGTTATATGCCACTGTTGTGTATATATAAGCAAACATAAGAGGTCAACTTTTTTACATGGGAAAGTTTAGGAATTAAGTAATAATTTAAAAGTATTTTAGTTAGTCTTATTTATGCAAACAACGTTTTTTTTGTGAAGCACAGCTGCTTACATTTAGACTTTTTTGGGTTACATTATGTCAGTTTGAAAGAATTCAGAAAAAGTTTAATTTGACCTACACTCAATTTTTTATGTTTCTATTTTAAAACAGCCGGTACATTCCATGACCACACTGCGTGGCAAAAGGTTTACTAAATGCAACAAAAAGTGCAAAACATTCGGTATTGGGGGAAATTATGATCATCTTCACTTGTGGCAACTGCAACCAGGAGTTTTAAGTTTCAAGTGAAGCAAGGAGGTTCTATATTTATTTTAAATATTTGGGAGTACCCAGGAGATGCATAATGTCCTCCTAATTGCCATAAATTTGTTACTTCTTAATATGCATTAAGTAAGGGCTATATAACGAGTGCATTGTCCTACAAGGGTATATAACGAGATTTATTGATGCAGTTTATTAACAACGTGACAAACAACAATTAGGCTTGAACAAACGAGTGTGAGGATACCAACTGAAGTTAGGTTCTGTAGATACAAAAGAAACAATATTATGAACAAAGTTTACAGATATTCCTCTTTGTTATTGCTGCAGATGCTGCTGAACAAAGTGTTCTGAACAGATTTCGATTGGTCCAAAAGCTTGTTATGAAAAATCTGATAAAAGAACGGTTGAGTTTTTGTAACTCAAGCCGATAGGATTAATAAAATGTCAATAAAATACTTACTAACTTACACCTTCCATTTGGTTGGGCAAGACTTTTTAAGTGGTTTGCTCACTTTCCTGGATTTTCAAATAAATTAAGCAAGATAAAAGTTGTTTTCATTATTGAAAACAAATTATTGGGCAATTTTGCAATACAGCATGATGTTTGTACTTCATTGTAGACATTTTAATAAAATGTTTTGGCAATTATGGTTTTGCTTTAAAAATTTGCTTGCTGCATATGTGTTACTTTAGTTTAGTAGTGGTTGTGCAACATGCAGATGATGGATAAACAATGATTTACCACATACTTGACAGTATAGAAAGCTATTGTTTGATGTTATTATGGATTTGGCTTCGCATTAAAATAAATACCATTGGTTGAGATTTAAAAATGAGCATTATTAATTAAAAAACCTGGAACATTATTGGATCTTTTTTTCCCAGACTGTCACTTCCTTTAAAGTTCAAAGATTAAATTTTTGTTGTCTATTTATTATTATTAATTTAAAATCGCCAGAGCCAATAGACAACTGTCAACGCTCAAAGCGAATCTTTGTAAAAACAGTACACACATATTCAACATCATTAAAAAACTTCATATACATACACTAACACTTTTACTGATATCTGATGCTACTGTTATATGCCTATTTAATAGCGTACTTTACTGGGTTATTCGTATTTTGGCAATAAAATAACATAGTTTTGGTTCCTGTCCTATTAAAATGGTAAAAATGTCTTTGTAAATGCCTAATTCGTCTGTAAAGAAGACATTTTAACATATATTTCGCAGTATCGCCATTATCAGCTGTACAGCTGCTCGAACAAAAATGGCGTCCATGCACGCGTAAACAATAGACCACAGAAATAAAAAAGAATAGAAGGCGCATCTCCAATGTCGGCAAAGGAGAGAGGTGATACACTCTCTCTCTTTCGCGGGTCGTTCCCGTTTACTATTGTAGTCAATGGAGTCGATGACGTTTTGTGTAGTTTTTCTTCGTTTTTTGACTTAATTTAAAGTTATTGTGTAAAAAAACTATTTTCTAATATATATATATTTCTAAAAAAACGTTTGTTTGAAATTTTTAATTAATTTTTTTAAATAATTAAATTTCCTAAACAAGTGGTAAACTATAAGCGTTACCCTACTAAATAACTAAACTGGCCTAACAAACTTGAATAGTTGGTGTAGTTTTTAAAATAAACAGCTAAAACCGTCCAAAAATACTATGCGCCTATCTTTTACAATGGAGACGAAGGGAAATGGGGACGGAGTTGGCGGTCACGTGAATAGAAAAAAGAATATATCACGGTTTTGGAAAGTTGCGCGTTCTACTCTTTTTTATTTCTGTGCAATAGACAAGTTAGTTGCTTAACTTGTGATTTCTATGGACTTTGTCTAAAACACAGAAATAAAAAAGAGTAGAACGCGCAACTTCCCAAAACTGGGATATATTCTTTTTTCTATTCACGTGACCGCCAACTCCGTCCCCATTTTCCTTCGTCTCCATTGTAAAAGATAGGCGCATAGTATTTTTGGAAGGTTTTACCTGTTTATTTTAAAAACTATACCAACTATTCAAGTTTATTAGGCCAGTTTAGTTATTTAGTAGGGTAACACCACAGAAATAAAAAAGAATAGAAGGCGCATCTCCAATGTCGGCAAAGGAGAGAGCACGATACACTGTCTCTCTTTCGCGGGTCGTTCCCGTTTACTATTGTAGTCAATGGAGTCGATGACGTTTTGTGTAGTTTTTCTTCGTTTTTTGACTTAATTTAAAGTTATTGTGTAAAAAAACTATTTTCTAATATATATATATTTCTAAAAAACCGTTTGTTTGAAATTTTTAATTAATTTTTTTAAATATTTAAATTTCCTAAACAAGTGGTAAACTGTAAGCGTTAACGTACCAAATAACTAAACTAGCCTAACAAACTTGAATAGTTGGTGTAGTTTTTAAAATAAACAGCTAAAACCTTCCAAAAATACTATGCGCCTATCTTTTACAATGGAGACGAAGGGAAATGGGGACGGAGTTGGCGGTCACGTGAATAGAAAAAAGAATATATCACGGTTTTGAGCAGTTGCGCGTTCTACTCTTTTTTATTTCTGTGGGTAACACTTACAGTTTACCACTTGTTTAGGAAATTTAATTATTTAAAAAAATTAGTTAAAAATTTTAAACAAACGATTTGTAAGAAATATATATATATTAGAAAATAGTTGTTTTACACTATAACTTTAAATTAAGTCAAAAAACGAAGAAAAACTACATAAAACGTCATCGACTCCATTGACTACAATAGTAAACGGGAACGACCCGCAAAAGAGAGAGAGTGTATCATGCTCTCTCCTTTGCCGACATTGGAGATGCGCGTTCTATTCTTTTTTATTTCTGTGGTCTAAAACTGTCTATCAAAGAAATAAAAAAGAGTAGAACGCGCATCTCCAATGTCGGCAAAGGAGAGAGCACGATACACTCTCTCTCTTTTACGGGTCGTTCCCGTTTACTATTGTAGTCAATTAATTCGATGGCGTTTTATGTAGTTTTTCTTCGGTTTTTGATTTGATTTAAAGTTATAGGGTAAAACAACTATTTTCTAATATATATATATTTTTAACAGACCGTTTGTTTCAAGGTTTTTATATAAATTGCTAAATAATTAAATTTCCTAAACAAGTGGTAAACTGTAAGCGTTAACCTACTAAATGACTAAACCGGCCTAATAAACTTGAATAGGTGGTGTATTTTTGAAATAAACAGCTAAAACCTTCCAAAATACTATGCGCCCATCTTTTACAATGGAGACGAAACGAAATGGGGACGGAGTTGGCGGTCACGTGAATAAAAAAAAGAATATATCACGGTTTTTGGCAGTTGCGCGTTCTATACTTTTTTATTTCTGTGTTTCCTTTGCAGGCATTAGAGATGCGCGTTTTATTCTTTTTGAGCACGGTAGTGGTCATATATATCCTTTTCGTCGAACAGTTGTTCTTGGCGTTGTTGTTGTTGTTTTAGGGCGATTTTTTCCGCACCTATATCAATTCTCAATTCTAGCATTTATTCTTTAATCTCTTGATTGAAATCAAATCATAATGTTATAACTTTTAGACTAAATTTTCGAATTTAAAACCGCACATTTAGCGTGTGTGCACCGAAGCGTAGACGAGGGCCCTTTTCTTATAGTTATCTTCGGTATAAACACCGCGTCTCTTGTTTCTTCGCTCTTTTAGTTTACCGCTCGCAATAAATCATTATGAAGCCGCCACAATATGAATGATATTAACTTCTAACATTACATATATTACTGCGTGGTTACGGTTGATCCAAATTCACAAAGCAAACGTATTTAAGCGACGACAACGTTAACTATAATGTAAGTTTACATGTCAACACATGGTACAGGAGTTGTACAAAGCGTATTTACACATATTCTTCACCAAACTTTCAATCCTTATACGTCTTAAGTTTAATGAGTTATAATACACGAATAAATGCATTCTACCTACTGCTTCACAGTCACCAATGGCGACTGAAACCCACTTTCTTGGTTACTTTTGATTTGTTTTTGATCGATCTCAGTCGACCATTGTAGTAATAGAGTTAATTAATACTATGCTAATTAGTTTATACCGTTCTCATGCATTATATCTGTGATCTCTTGTTTATTTCTGTAAATTAGTGTCGGTATCATAGATATCATATATAAAACTTATATAAGGTATATATCCATAGATATCATATGATATCTATGGTATATATGTATAGCTCAGTAGTCGGCATTCGTCGGTACCTCTAAATTGTCAGTGTGCGCAGTGTGCCGCAGTGTGCGCAGTGTGCCGCAGTGTGCGTAGTGTGCCGCAGTGTGCCGCAGTGTGTCGCAGTGTGCGCAGTGTGCCGCAGTGTCCGCAGTGTGCCGCAGTGTGCGCAGTGTGCCGCAGTGTGCCGCAGTGTGCCGCAGTGTCCGCAGTGTGCGCAGTGGGCGCAGTGGGCGCAGTGGGCGCAGTGTGCCGCAGTGTCCGCAGTGTCCGCAGTGTGCGCAGTGTGCCGCAGTGTGCCGCAGTGTGCCGCAGTGTGCCGCAGTGTGCCGCAGTGTTTCTGAAGTGTAACCTAATGGTTAACAGAAAACTAGTTTGGGCTCACCGTAGTATGTTGATAACTGTACAGTCGTGATACACTGCGCACACTGCGGCACACTGCGCACACACTGCGCACACACTGCGGCACACTGCGGCACACTGCGGCACACTGCGACACTGCGGCACACTGCGGCACACTGCGGCACACTGCGGCACACTGCGGCACACTGCGGCACACTGCGGCACACTGCGGCACACTGCGGCACACTGCGGCACACTGCGGCACACTGACATTTTAGACATTCGTAGCATCCGCCGTCGAAAAATTAGTTTTAGCCGCTTATACGCTTTCGTGAGGCGGTCCCGTTTACTATTGGAGTCAATAGAATCCATGGCGTTTTATGTAGTTTTTCTTCATTTTATGGCTTGTTAGTGTACTGTGTTCACATACACCCAGGTAATTGCTGCTTCAGGGATGGGTGCTAAAACAGTTTTATATGCTCTGGTTTCGGTAACTAGCGTCTCATATACGTTTAAAACTATGTTTACGTTAATTCTATTCCTTTCAAGCGAAGTGAGCGGTTTATTAAACTACAAAAAAGTTTATAAAGGTAAGGATATAATTAATATTATATGATAATGGTTACCAGGTTGCCATAACAATTCGTATTAGCTGTTTACATAGTTTTAATTGGCGGTTGAAATGTTCATTTTTTAGACTGTAGTAGCTCAAAAAGGGTTAAATGTTTGCTTTTCCACGATTACATAAAGGATTGTCTTATCATGTGTAGTGTGTATGTTTGGAAGCGCATGAAGGCTTAGACAACAAGCCCCAGACATTATATGTTCTATTTTTTCTATTCTTTGTGGGTGAGGTCCTTGTCAAGGACCTGGGATTTAGGCCAGATTTGGCCCATTACCCCAACAACTGGGAAGTTAGTACTGCCGTCGAGCATCGAATCGGGAACACTTTGGTTCCGATGCAGGCGCCTAAACCACTTAGCCACGGCGCCGCACTGGCCAAACATTATTCAGCACACTAGTTTTCAACTTTTTTGGTTGTAGCGCGGGGACATCAAAATGCAGATAAACATTGCAACACAAGGGTAATTAGTCACAAATATTAAAACAGTCTTATTGTAGTTGATTTTAAGTCAGAGATTTATGACTTAAGAAACTACAAACGATTGCAGCTTTTATACGCACCGTTTTTCTGTTTACCTATGTAATGAAAACAAAATATATATATGTCTGCCAAAGTTTTGACCTAGCTGATTATCTTACACCACGATACAATGGTAATAGGCTCAATTAGGTATATGAGTTTATGTTTATGAGTAAGTTAGTGCTGCACATTAACTCTGGTGTACGCACTTCGCTGGCTATATTTTTGCAGCCCTAGATGCTCTTGTCGATAATTGGTAAATCACTAAAAAATATATATATATATGCCAGATATATCAATAAATCAATAATTAGTTGTGCTCTATTCATAAACCCAAAATTTTATATATAATATATTTATATATATATACTTATTTTTTTTCTACAAGAGGAAGCATTTATTTTAACAAATCCGAAAAAAATACATTTTGTTTTGTTTAAGTTTTCAATTGAATTTTACTAGTAACGGTTAAATTTTAGAAACACTTTTTTAAGGAAAATCCCATGCATTTTCACAACTTTATTTTTACTCCAGCATTTAGATTTGTTGTTTTTGACAATCATGTTTTTCAGACGCTGATTCTGTTTTATATATAATATAAATATTTGTTTTCAGATATAAGTTTATGGAATGGAATCGTATGCAATGCACTCTTGGTGGTGTTGTTTGTAAGTAATCATGCTATATGTGCATCAAAGCATTTAAAACTCAAAATGTCAAGTATGGGTTTGTCACCTATACATCGTTCCCTATTCAACTTTACCACCTGTTTAACTTTAAATGTAAGTTTAAAGATTGTTGATTTATATTTCAAGTGTTATTGTTTAAACCGTTGTTTTTTTACCTGAATTATCAGGGTTAAGTAGATAGAGACACACACTATTTTGCATTATTAACTTTTTATAAAACTCGCAGTGAAAACATAATGGTGTTCAATTGTTTTTTGGGTAGCTCTAAAATACATGGAACTGTTGCCCTAAAATAAGCGTCAACAGTGCGGGCAGTTTTAGCTTTTTACAACTCCGTTACAAAGTGGCTGCTCTAGAGGTAATGGGTTTATTGGTTTACGGGTCGTCACTGCTATCATTCTGGAGATGTGTGTCCTTGGGCAAGACACTTACCGTCGATTGTTCCAACTCAGTGGTCACTAATTAGTAATTACCATTCTATGGTAGTCGTGAGGATATAGTTTTATAATTCTTTGAATGCTCTTTGTTTACTGCAAAATGAAATGACAAAATAGAGCTAATAGGTGTCCCATCTTTCCCCACCCTATTGTATATATCTACAACCATTAAAAGCAGAAAAGTAGGTATCCACCTTTTGCTGTATATGATTTGTTAAACATTTTAGAGACACGGTGTTTTTTCCAAAATAAAGGAAAAAATTCAAATTTTAAGCATCAAATTTGTTCATTTTCTTATCTGTTCGGCATCCAAGCTGTTTCCATTGCTTCCTAAAATTAGGGCAAGGCAAACTTTGGAATTGGGAATAACAATGGTTCACAGTAAAAAAAATCATTTAAAAAATGCATATATGAAAGCTGCAAAAATACATATATGAAAGCTTGTTGTAGCTCAGCTCTTTTGACCTGGAACACCCACATTATAACCATCTTACATTAACGGTTTAACAGCAGCAAATGTTTTCCCTACCAGGTTGTAATTAAGGATTTATTCATTGTTGTGTGATATTTGTTAGAATCAAATGGCACGTGCTGACATGCATATTAACTACTCTGCCTTCGCGGAAAAAATGTTATAGTCAAGGTTTTATAGTAAACACAATGGTTACTAAGTTTTAAAGTTGCAAAGGCAGCCTCTGCGTTAAAATCATAGATGCATTATTTACTACCAAGGCGTAACAAAGATTAGGATGTCTGAGGGCAACTTCAAAACACTCTATTCTTGGTAACAATGCGTACCGTGTAAATGAAAGTTGTTATTGCGGCGTATGCTATATATTCGCGAAGAGGCTGCCAATTGCAGCATTGTTGTCAAAAATTAAACAAATCAAAAAAAGGGTTGTAAGAAGTTTTTATATTTTAACTTTTTGGTAATGTGGCTCAGCATGTGTGATGTAAATTTTAGCAGTTATTATATATATGCTGCATTATAGCTAACTTTCTAAATAAATTGTATACATGTACAGAAAATGAAAAATCTTTTTGTACATTTTTGCTATGTTTTTTTTGTGCACAGCTTATAGGCGCTTAAAAAGAGATGTATTTGCGCTACCAAACACATTAAATTAAAACAGGATAATGACTTTAACATTCCATTTTTAAAACAGATTTTAATGAACCAGTGGGTGACATTGCTGCCTACTCTTCCATTATTGTGGAATCTGATGAGCTTTCAATATATCAGTACTATTTGTCAGACTGTTCATGCAATAAGTTGGTTCTTCATTTTAAGCATCATGTATGTTCTTGACATATCAGAGTTTTTCGGATTAAAGCAGGTTATAAGTTAATATTTATGTGATGTAAAATGTTTTACTGCTTTCCTATTAGATATGAATTTTGTACTCAATTCTTTTTCAACTTGGTTGGTATGGTTGTTTTGTATTACAAAAAAAAAGGTTCTTGGGCGAGCTGATAAATATACTCTCTGGAGTATGGGCTGTCTGGTCTGTACCAATCATCGTCTGTTTTACCAGTATAGAGTACTGTATTTAGGTTCCCCCATGTGGCCAAAAATATTCATGTTAAGCAGTTCCATATAGGGCAGTTATTGAATAATTTATTAGAAATTAAGGGATAAGCAGTTATTAGAAATATTGTACCATAATGACAATTTTTTACATGATGTTTAACTTTGTAAGTTCGGTATTCAGTAATGAAGAACAAAGGTAATTGATGAATACATGATGTTTAGATTCAGTATTTTCACCACGAATTTGGTTGCCCTATGACAAGCAAAACTGTGTATGCTCAAAATTTTTATCACAACATGCGACATCCATGTTTCATTGGTTGGACCTGTGTGTTATGGTTGGTGCCTTGTTTGTCAATTGATCGGTTTATCCTTGCTTCAGGTGATTAAATTATTGTTACCGTTTAAATTTTAGTAATAACGAACTCTTAATATCTTTTATAGGTTTTACTTTGTACTTTTTATATGGCTCAAGGCTCGAGGTAAAAGATTTTTACTATGTAAGAAAAATGTATTACAAAAAAGTTACCTCAATCGTCAGGGTTTCACAAAGTCCATAGTTTAATTGTTTCTACTATGACAATTTCGTTACGCTTACATTTTCATTCTGTGTAAGATCTTTATTGTTTTAGATTTTGGATTGTTTTTTATCCTGTTCTTAAGCATGCTTGCATGTCAGTAGGGTTGCATCCATTCATACTTGGGTTAAAGTTATGTGATGGGATAAGTGGCAGTGATTTTTTTATTAACCTAAATGCGCTGGACAGTGGTGATTAAGGTATTATTGTTTAAATAAATATATATACTACAGTTGTAACACTATGTAACTTGTTCCTCCAGCCAATAATTACATACTTAACATTATTTGGTAGATAGTAGAACCCAGCACCAAATCCACCATGTGGAGCTTCTTAGTGATGTCATAATGTCCACAAGCATATAAAATCATAGAAAAAAGAGTAGAACGCGCAACTGCCTAAAACCGGAATATATTCTTTTTTCTGTTAACGTGACCACTAACTCGGTCCCCATTTCGCTTGGTCTCCATTGTAAAAGAAAGGTTCACAGTGGTGTTAGAAAGTTTTAGCTGTTTATTTTAAAAACTACGCCAACTATTCCAGTTTATTAGGCCAGTGAAGTTATTTGGTGGGTTAATGTTTACACTTCCACGCTTGATTAGGAAGTTTAAATATTTAATAAGTTTAATTATAAACGTTCAAACAAACAGTTTGTTAGAAATGTATATAGTAGGATGGGGAAGATGGGACACTTTGTCAGACGAGAGTTTAATTTTCTTTTTACGGACCTCCATTCAATAATAACCAAAAAATTAATGTTGCAGAATTATTCGACAGTATTATCACGACTTTCGTCAAAGCCGATTACCATTGTTAAATATTAAAAAAAATATGTTAAATGAAAACAGTTTAACAGGGGAGAATGCGACAAAGTAAGGTGCTAATTTTAAATGCTCGCTAAATCATAGCAAAGAATAAATGAATGTAACTTAGCTTATTCTCGCGACGACAGTCGTTATCACACGGGTTTAACTCGTGCCAGCTTACGAGTCACTATGTATGTTATACCATAGTTGATGAGAATATTCTCATCAACTATGGTTATACTTTGTTGGTGATTATTTTTTGAAAAGATTTTTTGATGTATTGCTAATAATTTGGTCAACCCATTAGTGACCACTAGGTTGGAGCAATCGCCGTTAAGATTGTAAACAATTAAACCAGTTTCATGGATTCATAAAAGAAACTTCAAAAATTCCTACAATTTAATTTAGTCTCATAAACTAGTTTTAAAAACTGAGAAATAAACATGAAGAAAATAAGTAGGGGTCAATATGAATTTGGGATGAAAACAACAAGAAAATGTGCTAATACAATGGGGGAAGATGGGACACTTAAGCACACATTGCTAAGTATTTCCAAAGTCAAAATAGATGACGGTTGATTTCTATGGACTTTGCACTGTACGGGACTCGAATCCGGTAAAAATGGAACAAAGAGAGTTTACGACCGCACGCAAACCGCTACACCACAGACTCGACGACAGTAATCGCAACGAAAGAGCGTATATAACCGACCTAATGTGGGAAATATGTTCTTACTAGTGTTTTATGTATTTAGAAAGGTATTTTCATTATTTAATTAATTTGTTTTACACTTATTAACACTTTGTAGTGCTGTTTTGTTCGTTTTTCCGTATTTTTTAATTTAAATAATTACCGCCTCTAGCGGAAAAAATTTTCCGTCTTCTTTGTATAGTCCCATGTGTTTTTAACATGTTACCTATACATTATATTATGGCATAACAATCGGTATTGTTTGAACGACAACAAGTAATGTTCGAACATCAATATATAAATACAAGGGCGTAGCCAGCCTAAAATTTTGGTGGGGGCCAAATGTTTTACGGTTGTATTTTGGGTTTGAAAAACCTCCTAATTACAACATAAAACACGGGAAGGCGTACTGTGAATGGCATTTATTTTTCACAATTACGCCGCATGAAAACACAACGATCTACAACTACATTTAAAACTCTATACGTTGCCCACCACCAGCCATTTTTGTCACAAAATTTGAGATTTGTTTTTCTTAGCTAGCAGGTAGACTGTTTATTACGAAATAGTATGGATTCACACGTGAGTTCATCCATCATAATAGCAATTGTTTGACCTGGCAACTAATTACGACATAACAGCATTTCACATGGCGATTATTTGCGTCATATTAGGGATTGGCACTTCATCATTTAGCATGTGTAAGAAATTTAAAAACAGGCTTAAATGTTTTCTTTCTTTTTCTTTTATTTGAAAAAAGATCCGGTGTCAGAAAAAAATCGTTCCCCCGCAAAAATCGTTTCCATTGACCTTTGACCCTCGATGACGACATTCGTGAAAACAGTTCCACTTCAACAACTAAATACGCCGTTGCATATACAGCTATATTGAATTTTTTGCATCTTTATTTCAATTATACTTTTATCTCTTATGAAACATATTGTATATAAACTACGGGACTGACTGTACATGTAAAATGAGCCTAATATTTTAAAGGGCCTAAACACACCCCAAATGTACTTCGCTTTAATCGATAGAGTGTGTTTTTCTAATTCCAACGACACCTTACTTGTTTTAATCGGTTCTGTATAACCAAAGATATTCCAGCTCAAACACCGTGAAATTCAAAAAACTGATTTGAAAGTTGCGTGGCGAAAAAAATTGAGAAGTGTACTACCCACGTGACAAAATTGTTGAAGCTTGGCCGCTCTCATTCAGAAAGGCGAGAGGCAGTGTTTTCAGCGAAAAACGAGAGAACAAAAAAAACGCAAAAAAGCACAAAAAAAACGCAGGTTTCGCTTTTACGAATGAATCAGTCACGTGACTAGTACGTTCCTACGTCACAATCACGGAGCTCGTAGTAAAAAAAAGATAGCGCTAGAGATCACTGTTTGAGGACGAATATCTCCGCCTATACTGGACCAATTTTAATAAGCAAAGTATTTTTGGAATCAATAAAACGGTCGCTTTATGAATTTACCATAAAAAATAAAAGTGACGTGTGGTGTGTTTAGGCCCTTTAATAAAATTGATGACAACACAAAAACCTTTGTTGCGTTAGTTGGAATTATCATTGTGACGTTTATAATACCAAAGTAAAATTTGGCAGCATTTATTTATATGACTGTAAATACTGTCAATTAGTCATCATTTTTCTTTTCAGTTTGTTAACGGTTGGTTCAGTAGTTTGTTTATTGGTTTGGTTGTACCTGGATTGGATTTTCGGTTTAATTGTACGGGCGTAAATATAAGTGTTTTGGTAGCGAAATCGGTTGTTTTAGTGTGTATAGTGTCGTAGCAATTATAGGTATTTTTTAGATATGAGTTTTCTGATTGATCATTGTTTAGCTAATCAATTATACTTTCGGTATAACATTTCAGTTTTCTACTTAATTATTGTTTAGCTAATCAATGATCAAGCAGAAACTGAAATATTCCTTCTGTATACAGCGAGTAGTTTCGGTTTATATCTTCGCAGCATATTTTAGGCAGAGCCATAGAAATACGGACCCCTTTAAATACCGCAGTACACCAGTGCCTAGTGAAACTAATGTATCGCCACGTTTACGTTGTTTTGAACTAAACGAAATAACCACCTCACCGTCAATGACGCACGTGTTTTTACATTTTACTGTTTTTGAAGCTCCATGTGACCAGTGAGCAACGATGTCTGCACGTCAACTTTTTAATAAAACTATTCTGGCAATGATACGATTTCATTCCAACGTTTCGACGTCCTATTAAGGTCGCCTACATTAGGGTAAATGGATTTGGCATGACGAAGACGACGTCGAAACGTTGGAATAAAATCGTATCATTGCCAGAATAGTTTTATTAAAAAGTTGACGTGCAGACATCGTTGCTCAGTGGTCACATGGAGCTTCAAAAACAGTAAAATGTAAAAACACGTGCGTCATTGACGGTGAGGTGGTTGCATGTATCTCTTGTACCGTTTTAATATGTGTTATGATGTCATAAACATTTATTATTTCGTTTAGTTCAAAACAACGTAAACGTGGCGATACATTAGTTTCACTAGGCACTGGAGGCACTGGTGTACTGCGGTATTTAAAGGGGCCCTAGAAATACCGATTGGACCAACCCATTGTTACGTAAAAGACAAATTAAACGGCAATTTGGGTCCAAAATAAAACCGTGGGTATAGGAAAAATGCATGTTTTTCGCTAAATTACAGAAGAACTTGGGCTTAAAAACAAATTTGAAGGTTAAAAAGTGTAAAAAACATGTGTTATTTGTTTTCTGTATCGTAAAAAGTTAAAAATAGAACTAGAAGCGGTTGATTTGTGACATTTTAGTCATTTAATGTGGTTAAATTTATATATTTTTTCGAAAAAATGTTTAGTAATGTAAAAAGAAGCTGTTTCACGCCTTCCCACAAAAGTAAAACACAAGCAAAACCTAACAAGTTAGTTTAAACCGATTGCCAAAGTCACCACTTTTGTTCTATTTTGGACACACAAAGACGGCAATTGGACTACTCGGTGTTTCTACGACTCTGATTTTAGAGTTTTGAACATTTGAAAATCGTGCCCAAAATCGTCGCCCCTGACACTGGATTTAGAAATCCCATTCGCGCCTCGCCCATCGCAAGCCACTAGTTGCTGGTTAATGGTTATGCTCTGACGTCACTATTATGTACATTATTGGCAAATATATATATATTTTAGTGTATATAGAGTTTGAGAATGAATACCGCTCAGATGTTAAAATTAAGTTCGAAATAAAAAGGACAAGCAAATATACTTAACCTAGAAGCAAAATAACTGCAATATAAAGCTGTTAATTTGGTTAAGCTGTTATTTCTAGCTGTTTATTTGTTCACTAGCGTGGATAAAAGTTTTATTTGTTTTGATTGTGAACTTTTGTTGCTTGTCAACACAACAGTAAAGAGATATTTCTGCCGCTGTTCGTCAGTAAAAATTTTTTGTCAAAAAATTTCGATGGATTTTCCTGATGTACTGCATAATTTTTGTTTTATAAAAGTCTGATGTTTGTATCAAAAATTACCTGTAAAAACTCCAAAAGTGCTTTGAATTAAATTCTGGGTGTAATACGTCCTAAATTGACACAGTTGCATTATCTTGTTATAATTATTCATGTAGGTTACGGCAATTCTTTAGTGAGTCATCAGTGTGAATTTTGGTTTTAAAATGTTACTTGGGCCTAACTAGTACTCTCTGTAAATTTTTTTTAAAAACAAAGTCTGGTGTTCGTGTAAAAAATAAACTTAAAATTCACGAAAACATGCTTAGTCACCGTATTGGCCCGACT
Organism: Ciona robusta; assembly: GCF_009617815.1. Taxonomy (NCBI): domain Eukaryota; kingdom Metazoa; phylum Chordata; class Ascidiacea; order Phlebobranchia; family Cionidae; genus Ciona; species Ciona robusta. The sequence goes on from NC_143235.1 coordinate 6,350,655, forward strand.
TATGTTCTCCCAACAAATTAGATAATATATAACAGAAAAATCAAACTTAGTAATATGCTTTCTATGATAAAAATCAAACATAGTAATACCTATTTCATTACAGGGTGTTGGGGTGGCATTGTCAGGCGCACTTTGGCGCATTTTTTTAAATTGCATAAGAGGACCTGCTTTTTATGATGTCATTTGTTTTACAGAAACTGGGAAAACATGGCACTAGAAAAAAAACAACGCTGTTGATCATTACTTAGTACCGTTTGTAGATCGTTTTTCGGTAGATCGTTTTAACGCAATCTATTAAATTAACACATAGCGCCACCTTTCGGTCAAGTCACGCAATCTACACAATCTAAGATATATACATAATCTGCACAGGCTAATTTTGTTAAAAAATTACCAAGTTTTTTTCAAATAAATGCATACTTTAAATTTGTCGTTAACTGTCCACCGTGTTGTTCTGTAGATTGGGTTGATATTCTGAGTATACCACAGTTAAATGACAGATAAATTTATTTAAAAAGACTTGGTTTATTTTTTAACAAAATTAGCCTGTGCAGATTATGTATATATCTTAGATCGTGTAGATTGCGTGACTTGACCAAAAGGTGGCGCAATGTGTTAATTCAATAGATTGCGTTATTTTAGGACATATTTAGTTAATTAATATATTTATTTATTAAAAAAACTTGGTTTACTAATTTGACAAAACAAGACTGCGTAGATTGCGTGTTTTAGAGGAGATTGTGTAGATTGCGTGTTTTAGAGAAGATTGTGTAGATTGCACGTTTTAAAGAAGCCCCGGTGATTTGCAATATAGGTTTGCATAATTAACGTATTAAACAGTATTGTGACCATAGGCGTAAAGTTTTACTAAACCTTAGGGTTGCAAAAACCAGAAAAAAGGAAGTCTTCGCGCCGGTAGGCGGTTTGCAACCCTTTGTTTTCGGTTTGCAACCCTTTAAATATGTGCTTTGTAAAAGCTCATACAAACGTAAACGTATTCAGAATTACGTAGGGATGAGACAAATTAAAATTACGCCCGTTCGGCGAGTCCGTGTAATGAGAAACGGTCGAATCCGATTGCCTGGCGAGTGACGTCACAGTAGCTATGTCGCATGCGCCTTTCGTCAAGCCCGCACGAGTGTGTGGTTATCTTACAAACGAAGACCCGTCCGTTGGAAATAGTAGGTTTCCAGAACGAAATATCGCGGAAATAAACTGCCTAAAACGTTTCCAACACTGCTTTATATTTATATGCAATGTTTTCCTCAGGCAAGCAGCATATTTATTACAAAATAGTAGGGATTCACACGTGGATTCATTACATCATAATAGCGGTTGTTTGAACCTGGCAGTTGATTACGACATAATAGCGATTCACACGTTGATTACTAACGTCACAATAGCGATTCACACGTGAATTATTTAGCAAACAGGAGTTTAAATACCAGTTGAATGCATTTGTGTCGTGAATGACGCATCGGTATTGGCATATTTTAACGAACGTAAACGAAGTTTGTTCGCAGTAATAATGGCGTCTTCGTTTGGTCGAACGTAATTCCTTACGCATTATTAGTATGGAGAAAATCAAAGGGTTGCCAGGCAACCCTGCAACCCCGTAACTTTACGCCAGTGATTGTGACGTCAATAATCGATGCATCAAATACTAGTATGACAAAATTAATCAATGTTTGAATTGCAACTATGTCATAACTAACCAATATGCAGGATTGAGGAAAACATTATCGAAAAAAAGATCATTGTTACGCCAACCGATGGCATAATAACTAAGTAGTAAGTCCGTTAAAAGATATAGTTCTTTAGCTATTTGCCGGCTTAAAGCGACTAGCTCTTTTTAATTTTAAACAGGTTTTATTAATAAAATGCAGATATACGCAACAGGGGCCAGCATCGTCTGCACCATACAGAACGGCAATAGAGAGATGATAGAATTTATTTGAAATATATCATACTACAATGGATATTAGGAAGCATAATATGATGACGTAATACAATTGTGACGTCCTAATACATGATCTTGGGACGGTTTGAAACCGTCTCCCTGGCACTAAATTACTTTTTATAAACTTCGGTTCAAATTATTTTACTTCTTTTTGTCAACACTTTAATTGTCTCCATGTCTTTATACACCAGATCAAAACACTAGTATCACCGTCATAATATCTCTGTGAAGTTACCAGTATATTATTAAACCAATTTACTTCATTACAATTGGTATTTATTTTGTTAATGCAAGTAATACAGCTAGGGATGCACACTTTGGAATAATTAAATGTTTTAGGATATTTGTTATTTCGAATTTGGGATTTTGAATCTTTTATTTATTGGAAAAAATAGTTTTATCTACATAAATAAGTTTATTGACCCTTTAGTCGGGTCAATATATGAAAAATATGGCTCGAACCCCAAAAAAATTCCTACAAAAGGTTTTTCAACGTTTTTTTGTAGTATTTATGATCAAGAATAACATATTAAAAATCTAGGAAAAAAACACCTTTTTAGGTAAAATAGATTGTGTTAAAAAATGTTTAGGTGTTGGATCGTTTATATAGGTTTTAACGGAGTCTGGGCTCTTTCAGAAAGACGCTTTGGGTCGCAGAAATTCAGCGATCGCTTACTTCGACTCGCTGGTACACTTTCCATATTATTTACACTATTTATATTGAGTACTATACTATTTAAGGTATAAAAACAATAAAAAAATACCTATTTTGGCTTTGACCGTTAATTTTACTGAATGGTTGTGAATGGTGTTGTGGCTGAGGATGACGTTAACGTACATGACTTTGAAACAGTCGGAAGGAAAATTATGGACAAAATGATTGGGCAATCTGTTTTCTCGATATCTTTTAAGCGGAAGGATAAAGCCAAGACGTTTAGAAACACATCATTAGTGAAGGTGGCAGCTGATAGAACATTTGACCCAGGTTTGCTTTTCCAACGTTTCCTAGTTGTTTCACAACTAGGGGTCCTATCTCTTCAAGATATATTGAAGTATGAACTTAGCCCGTTCTCTCCAGCACTTTTTGAAGCAAGGAAAGTGCTCCGGAAGCCTGATAAGCCTCAACTTGCGAATGCTGTTGCATACTACTATGCAACCAAGGCAGTTCGTGAAATTCGTAAATCCATAGAAGATACTCCACCAAAAACTCAAAACTACGTCATAGATGGAGGTTCGCTATTACACCGGCTACCATGGAAGAGGGGAGAAACCTACGTCCTACGGTTCCATTGCACACTCCTATGCTACATTCACGACTCGGCATTATCAAAGGGCAACGGTTGTTTTTGACAGATACCTAGAAGAACCGACAATCAAGGACAACACACACCAGAGGCGTGGGAAGAATCTACATGCAATTATCAGCTTTACAGAATTTGTGTTTGATGGAAAGAAGGATGAGTTTCTCTCAAAGGACATAAACAAACAAAAAATTATCGACATGATCAGTGAAACACCTCGGGTAAAGGCTGCCATGTGATCAATGCCCCAGGGGATGCTGATGTTCCGATTGTGAAGGCTGCTGTTCTTAGTGCAGTGTCACACTCGACAACATTGATTGGAGAAGACACGGATCTGTTGGTCCTACTTCTTCATTATGCGCAACAAGAAAAAAAAATCTGTACTTCCGTTCCGACAAGGCAAATGCTGACAAAGTGTATCACATAAACCAACTTAAAATGGTGATGGGTGAAGAATTATGTTTCCAGCTACTCTTTCTGCATGCCTACACTGGATGTGACACAACATCCAGAATCTTTGGTGTGGGTAAGAAATCTGTCTTTCACAAGCTGGTAAAGGGTGATGCTACTTTGAAAAAATGTGCTAATTACTTCCTTCTTCCAAAGCAGACAGCAGCATCCATTGTGAACAAAGGTTGTCAAGCAATGGCTGTGATTTTTGGAGGCACGCCGACGGATTCCCTCTCGTCATTGCGCTACAATGTATTAAGAAGAAAAGTAGTCTCTTCCCAATCATTTGTGACACCAGAACGCCTACCACCTACTGAGTCGTAAACAAAATTTCACTGTCTAATGGTTTACTACCAAATAATGGTCTGGCTAGGACAGGAGAGCGAATGCAAACTTGCGGGTGGGGTTGGAAACTGCAAAGCAGTCAGTTTGTGCCAATAGAATCGGACATGAATGCGGCCCCAGATTCTCTGTTGAAGATTATTCACTGCAACTGCACAACTGGCTGTAACACTGCTAGGTGTAGCTGTAGGCAGAATAATCTGCCCTGTACCTCAGCATGTGGACAGTGCCAACTTGATGCCTGTGACAATACGAACAATCAGGCATTGCTGGATGAAGATGATGACCAGGACTGATAAAGCAACTGAGTGTTAATAACTTAATAAGTTGTGTGTGATTCTTATAATGCCAGTGTTTCACTAATCTTTTTGTTTAATATAGTAGGGTGGGGGAAGATGGGACACCTTTTCATTCTATTTTCTATTCCAATTTGGTAGTAAACCAAGAGCAGTCAACGAATTATGAAACCGTATCTGACTCCCATAGACCGCGGTTAGTTATGTAAAACACGATCAGGATATTTGGATATCATATATGTCAAGGTGTCCCATCTTCCCCCACCCTACTATTTCTTTCCATTAAACCTTAATTTCATTTTGAGTGAGTTAATTTTATTTTGAATTGTTTTAATAAATTCCTTACCACCTAAAACCTAGGGATAGACGCCAGAATTAGAGCTCTAGCATAAATATTAACTGAATTATTGTCATTTTACTGTTTTGGCGGCCATCTTGAAAATTACAACTTTCTGGTACTCGGATTTTCCTAGATTTTTAATATGTTATTCTTGATGATAAATACTACAAAAAAACGTTGAAAAACCTTTTGTAGGAATTTTTTTGGGGTCAAACCATATATTGACCCGACTACTTCAATAATAGCCTTGTTGGATCATGAGCTATAAAATGATCAAAAGTTGTACTATAGTGTAATTTTTGCATCAGGATAATTGGTTCCAAAATTTTTCGCAATTGGTGTTTTTTCACCATACTTTATGCATACCATCAGAGATTCTGTCTTTTTTTCCGAGAACAGATAGCTCCAAAGATGGTGCGAAAACGCCAAACCTGTAACTATGTATAAAGCCAAAACGGCCAAGCCGAAACGTTAAGCAACCTTTGAAATATGTTGTAAAAGGTGGGTTAAATCAGGAGGCATGTCAACTTTAAACTATGACACACGTAAAAGTAAGATGCACATTGTTTCGCACAAACTATTTATATATGTCAGTGAAACATTGGTGCTTTGTTACCGATACCGATTGTTGGTAGAGCGTAAGTATTCGTGAACTGATATATCCGTTGACCTTTAGTTTGTGTGTCTTTCTTCATCTTGATGAGGTTGGCATTGAAGCTAATTTTTTTTATTTTTAGAAGATTCTCTGCAGTTAGGATTTGATTAAGAACATTGGATTGTGTTTGAAAACTAAGCATGCAAACCATAAAATGTGTGGTTGTTGGTGATGGTGCTGTTGGTAAAACCTGCCTTCTTATCTCATACACAACTAATAAGTTTCCTCAAGAGTATGTCCCGACTGTAAGTATTAAAAAATTATTATGTAATCATTTTTAATTGTATAGGCAATAGAAACAGGCAAAGCTTAAAGGGTTGGTTGCATAAGCGGCCAGTACGCATAGGCACGTAATGGGCCTACGTACAAAATAATCTAAACTGATGAAACATTGGTGTAAGGTTATCATTTTAAAGTTTGTGTTGTTTCAATTTTACTGATAACGTCTTTTTGCACCAGTCAAAATATATTTTAATATTTGCACCAATTATATTTTCAGTCGGCGAATTTCACAGAAGCGAAGCTAAAGCTTCCGCAAAGTGAAAGACGGCAGCTTCTTTAAGCTTCCGTCTTTTTACATATGCTATTTAACGGTAAAAAGCATAGGCTGTGGCCTGTGGCTTTCTTTTAATGCGAGCAGATCGTGCTCACAAAGTATTCTCTCGTTTTCTGAAAAGAAACAGGCGAGAGCGTGCTCCATGAGAACGCGTGCTCATAAGTGTTCTCTTGTTTTTATAAAAAAAACAAGCGAGAGTGTAAGAGTGATCCATGCGAACGAGTGATCTGAAACGATCTCTTATTTTTAAAAGAGAAACTTGAAAGAGTAGGACCTAACTTGCTTTTCCGTTCTGGAATAAACTTGGAATTATGACGTCCTAATCAAAGTTATTAGCGATGAAACATGTTAATTTAACACGGAAAACACATGATTATACCGCACGTAAATTTGGGTATTCCCCGAAGTATTACGTCATCGGAAGCTAAAAGCTACAATGTTTAAGGTCACGGAAGCTTTTACGAGCTGCGTCATTTAATCTGAATTTCGTGGGTAGTTTATAATCCTGATTTACCTGCATATAAAATAATCACTATTGGCAACTTTAAATTACCCCAAAAGCAAAAGTTATACGAAAGCAGGGCTGTAAATAAGCGCATTTTACGTCCATTAACGGACACGATTTGGGCGCATTTTTAAAATGCAATGCAACAACAAACATTGTCTGTTTAGCAGTAAACCGGTTCTGCATCAATAAGTGTTTTAACAAAATTCCTAGATCAGCCTATGTGTGGACACGATAATATATGATATCTATTGCAACAACTTGTACAATCTGTCAGAGATAATAAATCAGTCCTATTGTAGTTGATTTTAAGTCAAGAAGCTTTGATTTTAAATTAACTATAAACGATACTTCTAATGTATGTCAATTTTCTCTTAGCGCTATGTAACGAAATTAAGTAAAAAAAATTCTGAGGGGGAATTCAAACAACTCCCTTCTACATCTGCCACTGATCCCTCGTTTTGTATAACATTATTGTTTATTTCAGGTGTTTGACAACTATGCAGTTACAGTAATGATTGGTGGAGAACCATATACCTTGGGATTATTTGATACAGCAGGTAAGCATATTATATTGCTTTACTCTTTGTTACTGTGATTAAGCCGTTTTTCCGGAGCAATGCTCGACGACAGCGAAGCTAGGTCCAATTTAAGTTATAGACAATTTCTTGTCGCGGCAATAACCGTTAAATTTAGGGACGTATCGGTGCTGCGAAACTGAGATTCGGTGCAACTACACTTGTGGTGCCCAGTGTCGCCAAAATCTACTGCAGATGCCCAATCTTAATCTTAAGCGACGCGAAATGCCTGTCGTGCTCTATTATGTCATCTGAATTGTTGTCCTTCATAAGAACACATTTCATCTTGGTTTAAATGCCAAATTACTCCCAAAAAATTGGGCCAAGATTGTTTTGGATGCATTTAAAAATATGTCCTTGTATGTTTTGGTAAAACATTTTTTAGGACAAATACTTCACCTGCCTGGCAACCCTTTGATTTTCTCCAGACTAATAATGCGTAAGGAATTACGTTCTCATTACACGGACTCGCTGAACCCGCGTAATTTTAATTTGTCTCATCCCTAAGTAATTATGAATGCGTTTACGTTTGTATGAGCGTTTATAAAACACATATTTAAAGGGTTGCAAACCGAAAACAAAGGGTTGCAAACCATTATTTTTTTTGTTTTTTTTCTGATTTTTGCAACCCTAACATTTAGTAAAACTTTACGCCTATGGCTACTGGCATTGGCGTAGAGTTTTGCAATTGCGTGGGAGTGCGGCAAACACGCAAAGACAATTTAATTGGGATGTATCTTAACGCAATAGTTAAACCTTCTATGTGACAGGAACACTTATCGCAATGTGACATCGTTTAACTTGCAAGTGTAATATCGCTCAATATTTTAGTAGTCTGGAATTTATTTACTTCGCCGGCTGCGTAACAAATCTTATAATGAAAACTTAACAAAAGTTACCTATTCGTGCAGTTCTGACAGAACAAACAGCTTTATTTTATCATAACTCCGGCATTTATACGGGCAAGAGACATTCGCAATTGTGACGTAACATAAATAGCTATTTCGCAATAATAAGAAATGTGACGAATGCGTATTACGTGAGCAATATAAACCAGTATTTCGACACGTGTATGTTCGGGAATTAATTGCAAACCAGGCATTCTTAAACCGCCACTAAGTTCCCGGTAATTTCAAAAGAGGAAGTTGGTTGTCGGTAGAAAAGAAAGTGTTGGTTGCTATAAACTGCGGTCGGTGTCTCGGTGATAGGCGATAAGTTTTATAGTATTATAAACTAGCTTTTGTTAATAATTTGTATGCTGACCAAACACAGTTTGAGAAGTATGGTACATGAAACTGTGCCGTATTTATATCAGGAGAGCTGTTTTTTATGCTTTGATCGAAAAAAAAAAACGAAACTAGATTGACATTTTTTAATTATCAAGACCGCGCGAGGAATCGTTGGTTATAGCTAAAAAACACTGTCAGTGGGGCAACAGAAGAAAATTCGTTAAAATATAAGTAAAAAACTAAAACACCACTGCGAATTTAGTATTTTTAACACGATTTTAACATTCGTAAAACACATTGGTGTAAGCAAAACGCATGCGTCTACAATTTACGAAACTTCCAGATAAATTTAAATACGAATCAGTATCAGCCGTATTTTTGTTTTTTTACATGCCTGACGCACATTCGCAACTCGCAATCAAGTAAATTAAACATTGCTATTCTAAATACTCCAATATCCCATACGTATTACGCGATTGTCTTGTCTCGCACACGTAATAATGCTAGTTAATCCACGATTCCTTTGTTTCTGATTGGTCAATCAGAGACAGGGGCGCAACCAGGGGGGCTGTTTTGCTGTCATGACAGCCCCCTTTTCCGCAGACACGCACGCAGCCAGAAAGTGCTAAGACGCACACACACGCGCGTTGCATTTAATATTACATTCGTTCGCTTAAAATTGGAATAACTTTTCGTTCAATTGTTACGTCACTTGTCCTATTGTAACGTAACTATTAATTATGACGTTTCATAGTATAACAATCTGGAGGAATGTGCTAACTGCACAACCAACCACGAGATCGAAACATCGTGTATGAGCGTCACATTTTTACGCTCTGCGCCGGCGTAGGAAATAAAGGAAGACGCATGTGGTAGCATACATTCAACACTTAACAAACGAAGCAATCGTTGTGAATTTATTCTCGTGAAAAGTGACGTAATAAAACTCTGGTTCTCGTGCGGTGTCATCAAACGATGTTTTTTAGCCTTTGTCCAAGCTCTGCCGGGGCGATACTTTATAATAATATATTACTTACAATTTGTGTTGGTTCCAATTTACTGATAGCGTCGCTCCTCGCACTTATATTTGCACCAATTAAAATGCATAATAATCGCGGTTTATCAGCATTTAAATCAGTGGTTACCAAACTTTATCTACTCGCGTACCACTTTTTGGTTCAAGCAGCGTTCTCAAACCACCTACATACTAAACTACTAAAGGCTCGTGAACAACTCATTTTAAATAGTGAAATTAAAAACCGCACGCACACCTATTTTTTCCGCGGGCATGAACTTGGCACTGCCCTTCTCAAAGTTGAAAATAAAAGTAATTTGCCTATTAAACAGGGCAACAGGCGCGGTAATAAACAACCTAAATATGTTCCGGAAGTAGCACTGCTGTATATTTACGATGTTTTCCTCAGCCAAGCAGCATAATTATTACGAAACAGTAGGGATTCACACGTGGATTCATCGCGTCATAATAGCGATTGTTTAACCTGGGAATTGATTACGTCATAATAGCAGTTCACACGTTGATTATTTGCGTCATATTAGCGATTGTCCCCTTGATTATTTAGCCTGCAGGTGCTTGAAAACAGGTTGAATATTTGCCTTTTCATGCGCATAAGTAAAGATAGGCTTGCAAAAATATTCTGTACACGCGTAAAACAACGCCTAGGTTTAAAAAGTTAGGAACACCGGTGTAGGGAATATAGCATGGAATGTCACGCTCTACGTAATTTATGTGGATTAAAATAATGCTTACGACAATCACTAAAAGATCATTTGCGATCGTTTGGTGTGAACCTAATAAGGTGCTCGCGTACCACCTGGGAGGCCTTCGCATACCATAGTTTGGGAAGCACTGATTTAAACTAATCATCAGAAACAGAAATCTTACAAAAACTACAGATCGTATGGGAGCAAATAAAACACGATTGTTTACCAACAATCTCGTTTGTGATGGAACAATCGTAATGGTTTATCAAAGGTATTCTAACGTAAATAATCGTTACATTAACATGCGTAAATCTGCAACAATGTTTCCTCTGTTTATATTAATTTAGATACGTCTTTTTAATAATGTAGTGTTAGTTTTAATTTACCGCGTAAAATAGAATATATATTCGTGTGCACAACCAATAAAGGGAGTGTTTTATCACGTCAGAGATAAACGTGGACTAGACGTAAATATGACAGCCCCCTTTTGAACGCGCTGGTTGCGCCACTGATCAGAGAGGTGTAAAATGGGCGTGATTTGGGGCATATTTACAAACAATACGATGTTATGTTGTAATATTCATGTTTGCGCAAATATAAGTCAAATTTTAACACATTTCTTTACGAATTAATGTCATCGTCGAAACATTTTACCCACGTGCAGTATTCGTGCACATAACAGAAGTAGCAAATTCCTAAATGAGCAGGAGTGCGTCGGACTCCCGCACGCCCGTACTCTACGCCAGTGGCTACTGGTGATAAAGTCATTACTTACAAAGGATTTTCTCCAGACAGGCAAAATGTTTGTTACGTATTCTTTCGTCTTAATCCGAACGGATGACTAGATTAATAATTACGAATCTGACTAAACTTGTGTAAATTTAATAAATTAACCCGTCTTTACAATAACTGTGTAATGTTCATTGTTTTAAAGGCCAGGAAGATTATGACAGATTACGACCCCTAAGCTACCCCCAAACTGATGTCTTCTTAGTTTGCTTTTCGGTTGTTTCACCATCATCATACGAAAATATAAAAGAAAAGGTTTGTTGCTTTTTTTTAATTGCAAGAATGTTTTACAAACTGTTAAAATACAAACCTATGCGGTATGCCTGCCGAATTTCTAGGGATGTGCCGAGCCGAGCCCGAACTCAAAAGCTCGTGCCCGAGCGTCTCCTTTTTTGACGCTCGGCTGAAAACTGGGCCGAGCGCCAAGCCTTATGCTATAATGTTGCACGCGTGAGCAAAAAAATATTAAAAATGAAAAAAGTGAAGCTACTAAGAGATAACGAGACTGGTCAGCGTAGCTTTCTCTTTAATTGTTTTTCGTTCGTTGTGAATTTGCTCTCTCGCAAGTAACGAATCGCAACGTCAGCAATTTGCCGGTATCGAATTACAGCCGTTGTCGAATTACACGAGCGCCCAATGTTTTCGTATCAGATTTTAAATAAAAGGCAAAAACTCTTTAACTTTTTTATAATAAAATATTATAAATTGTTGCAACCACATGACAGCCCCCTTAACCGCAGACACGCACGCAACCAGAAAATGCTAAGACGCACACACACGCGTTGCATTTAATATAACATTCCTTCGCTTGGAATTGGAACAAATTTTCATTCAATTATTACGTCAGGTGTCCTATCGCAAGGTAACTATTAATTATGACGTTTCATAATATAACAATCAGGAGGAATGTGCCCATTGCCCAAATTGGGCAGCCAAACCAACCACGAGATCAAACCATCGTGTATCAGCGTCACATTTTTACACTCTGCGCCGGCGTATGAAATAAAGGAAGACGCATGCGGTAGCATACATTCCACACGTAACAAACGAAGCAATCGTTGTGAATTTATTCTCGTGAAAAATGATGTAATGAAACTCTGTTTCTCGTGCGGTGCCATCAAACGATGTTTTTTTGGCTTCTGTCCAAGTTCGACCGGGACGATACCATGTAATATCATATTTAGAGCCCGACCGATATTGCTTTTTTCGAACCGATACCGATATTTTGTAAATTTCAGTTGCCGATAACCGATATTTTAGTGCACCTAAAAAACTTGACTGAATAAAACGGAAAAATCTGATATAGCTAATAAAAATCAACTAACAGACTTAATTATTATTATTAATTAGTTATTAGTGAACTTGTAATTACTTAATTGGTTAATTTGTAATTTTTTCAAGAAATTTTACCTCCCTTCCATTAAACAAACATTATATTTATCAGCTAATGCAGTTTATTTGTGTATCACGTTGACACGTAAAGACGCGTAAGTGACCTAAAGTAACCTCGACGTTACACGCGCCTGATAAACATGACATGCGGTGGGTGCGTGATCAGACGCTTTGACCTAGTTTAATACGTTAGATTTTTACGAACGAGTTGAATTAGGTATACGAGTGAGTTTACGTTTATAAACAAGGTATCGCTCTACATTAATTCTTACGTACGCACGTTGCTGGCCGTCTGGTTACTTAGCGCCGATAATATCGGCCGTTTTTTGCCCTTGCCGATAATCGGTAAATCACCAAAAATGCGGCCGATATATCGGCTAACCGATAATCGGTCGTGCTCTAATCATATTGCAATCTCTGTTGGTTCCAATTTACTGATAGCGTCGCTCTTTGCTCTTATATTTGTATCAATTAAAATTTACATAATCGCGATTTACCTGCATTTAAACTAATCATCAGAAACAAAAATTATACACAAACTGCAGAACGTATAGAAGCGAATAAAACACGATTGTTTTCAACAATCTCGTTTGTGATGTAACGATCGTAAAGGTTTATTCTGACGTAAATAACCGTTACCATATCCAAGATGAACATGCGTAGAAACTTGCCAGTTGCGCCACTGGCTGTAACAATTATATATATTTTTTTAATTAAATACTTTTTGTATGAATTTTACATTTTGCAACAGTAGAAATTACAAAACGAGACGCGTCTTTAACCGCAAACCACGTGTTCTGTATTATTTCGATTAGCGAGGCTTTTCGGCTAAATAGGAACGCATTCTCGTACGCCTTTCTCATTGATGACGTCATAGGTGCTCGGACTCGGGCTCGTGCCGAGCTTTTCGTTGAAGCTCGGCGCTCGGCGAACCCGAGCTTTTTCAACTTCAGCACATCCCTACAAATTTTTGTTCATCACAATGTGCCCTCTAAATATTTTTACTTATGTGTAATTTTATTTATTTTATCTATGAGCGGTAAAATTTCTACCTGAACTCCCAAGCTCATGCCAGAGGGCCTCCTTTTTGAGGCCTCTTTTAAAAACTGGGCGGAGCGCCAAGCCTTTTGCTGTTGCTATAATGTTGCACGCGAGAGCGAAAAATATTAAAAATGAAAAAAGTGAAGCTACTAAGAGATAGCGAGACTAGTTAGCGTAGCTTTCTTTAATTATTTATTTTCTTTTTTTTAAACTACCAACTTGCATGCAAGTTAGGATTAAGTATAACGCCTGTCACTTTTACAAACTATATATATATTGGTGCAATATTGCCGCCTTTTTAAATGTAGGTGAAACGATATACGGTCAACCTCTAATCATTGTACATACAACGACGTAAGATTTTACGTTTGGCTTGGCATATTTTTTGATGTTTCTTGTTTTATCTTTAGTGGGTGCCAGAAATCACTCACCATTGTCCAAAGACTCCATTCTTGCTGGTTGGTACACAAGTTGATTTAAGGGACGATGCTGCAACTATAGAAAAGTTATCTAAAAATAAACAAAAAGCAATTACTCAAGATATGGGTGATAAACTTGCAAGAGAATTAAAAGCTGTAAAATATGTTGAATGTTCAGCTCTGACTCAGGTTTGTAAATATTCTATTAATTTTGTTATGTTTTAGAAAATGTGCTGCTTACTATTAACACTCTCTAGTCTTAACATTTTTAAATAATACAGCGTGGTTTAAAAAATGTCTTTGATGAAGCAATTCTTGCTGCATTGGAACCACCCCAGGAAAAGAAAAAGGGTGCTTGCCGTGTGATATAAAATCTTTATATATGGTAAAACTCCCCAGGCATACTTTCTTTTGACAAAGATGACAATTTATTTGCATGTCAACAAGTTATCATTTTGTTTGTTCTCTCTTGTAATCTATACAGGTTGCCCTCTGCTGAATTGCTGGGTGCTTGTCAGTTTGTTATTCTTCTTACTATGAATTTCTGCCTGTTTAATATTTGTTATTTTTATGGTTTAGTGATTAATGCATTACTAAAAAAGAGTAGTTGGCAATTAAGCATGGTTTCAGTTCTTTATTGTTTTGTTTTTTTGGCCTCTTTTGCAGTTAATATTAGTTTAAAGGATTTGGAAAGTATATGCTTTTGTGTAAAGTGTAATCAAACTTAAGTAACGAACAGAATCATGAAAGGAAAGTATTCTTAGTTTGCAACAAACCAACTTAATAAATCTCCTTATGTTTAGACCTACCTAAAACCTGAAGTTTTTTGTTTCATTGCTGTTTTAGGCAGGCATATACGATATACCATTTATGAAAATTCTTTGATGCAATATTTTATTCTGTTTTTATAGAAAGGATTAAAGAATGTATTTGATGAAGCCATATTAGCTGCTTTGGAACCTCCTGAACCGAAGCGTCGTCGACGTTGTCAAGTCTTGTGATACTATAACAATTTGTTTTTTTTTTCTTATGTTATTCATTATGACACCACACCACATTATAATTGTTATTTTCAAGTGAGTAAATATATTTCATTGCAATAATTCCGTATTTGAGAAAAAGCCAGTTCACTTTGTTACGTTAAAAATATTTAATAAGCTGGTGGTTTATTATCCGGGTGTACAATGTTTTTATAAATCCAATCAACAAGTTGATTCAGCGCTATGTTATTATTAATGCATCGTTCTGGTTAATTGAAAGTCTTATTTTAACAGTGTACAATATTGTGTTATCTTGCATGAATTGGTGTCCTTACTAAACTTTATATATTGGTTTAATCTATACAATACAGAATTTTTTTCAGTAGAACTTATGTTGCCTGTTACCTTTATTCTGTCAAGCTTAACATCGTGTTTGCAAGTTATTCAGAATTAATATTATGAAAATATACATTATATTAGTAAATGATTGAACTGCGAGTGTGAATATTTGTAACTTTTCCACAAGGAATTCTTCGGGAAGGAGAAAACATGTTTTTGTAAATAGAACTTTTAACACAGAAGTTCTGTGTGTGTTTGTCATGGTGTGTCTAGTTGCTCTGTTGACCAGGTTTTGCATAAAGTCAGTTTAGTCTGTGTGATTAAGTAACTTGTTATATTTGGGTTTAACAAACTAAAACGATGAAAAGATAAACAACATAACTATACTGCAGTACCAACTAAACTAACTGGTGACTGTGCGCACAACAAAGTGGTTAATTACTCGGCTCGGGCAGCAGGAATAAAAGCGCCGGAATGTTATCAAGATGAGGTAGCGGTAAACTACTACCACAGTCTGTTCCTGTGATAATGTATCTTTTTACAATCTATTGGCCCCATGTGATATACATCGAGAAAGAAGGCTTACTGGGCTGCCATCTCCGGTATGTGATGGTTCTTAAGGTCTATCTGACCCAAATCAGCGAGTAGAAAAGGCATGCCCATGTCATCTTAACACATCTAATACTGGATCTTGCGGAGTCAATTTACTGCTCGGTTGTTCACCAGCCATGTTTATAATTATATCGTTCAATGAATTGTTAATTGGTCAGATGTGTTTTGGTCTGTGCCACAGATCCGCACAATGTAATTTTACAAGTTGGAAAACACATAGGATAGGACAGTTTAAAATCATTGTTAATTTCAATTTATAAAGGACTTTATTAATAGAAATATATGTAAATAAGACAAAGCACAACAATTTATTAATATGCTTTTATAGCCATTAAAAAAATGTTGTAATCGTGCCACACCGAATATTACAACCTAACCACAGTCTTCGTCGGATCACGAATAATATCGTTAACATTTATTTTCGTTCATCATCAAATGTTTTCTTTGAAAAGATTTTGGGCATTTACTAAACACATTTTGCAAATGTGTTTAGTAACATTTTGTCTCGGACGTTTTTAACCGGATCTTGATATATTTGATTGATAGATTTGTACCGGTAGGTCTGAATATATCACGACGACGGGTTGTCATTATGTTTGGTCCGACTTTAAAAGAGCCTTTGGCTCAAAAACTGTGTGTTTCTGACCAGTTATGCCTCATCAACGCTTGAAATATATAGATTGCTACTATAAATTGACCACCTTGGTTTTTTAGAAAAACCAACTCTACGATTGCAATAAAATTAAAGAACCTTTGCTAAGAAATATTTGGCCTATTTACAATCACTTCGTACACTCCTGCATATTTTGATTTATGCAGGATGTTTGTGGGCTTTCAGTATAGGAAGACCAATTGCAGATTGGCATTTAAACTCTGCGACAAATTCATCAGCCACAACCCCATCTGGTCCAATATTATTGATCAAGGAGTCATATACACCATCAGTCCCTCTACATGCTGCCATAAGTTCTCTACTTGCAGTTCGATTGAATGACAAATAACCTGTAATCATAGCATACAACCACTAAGAATACGGCATTTATGTATCATGCAATGTATTTAAATGAATAAATAAAACTCACTTTACCCTCACGTGGCTTGAAACGATAGTCGTTATAACACAGGTGTTTTGTTTCACACACCTTGTTGTTTTGTGTATGGCTGTCAATTTAGACAACCCACTAATGACCACTGGGTTGAACCAATTGCCATTAGGGTGTCTTGCCAAAGAACAAATACGCCCCCAATGGTAGCAGCGACAAGCCTTGAAACCATAACCTCTGGGTTAGAGTCATCGCACTAACCAAATGTGCCCGGCGACAGTTTTGAAATATTATAAAAAGAATATTACTTCGATGTTAGTGTTACAATTAATAAAAATACATGTGATTAGCGTACCTAGTGCTTGTGATGCAGCTTGTCGTAATTGTTGGTTTGCTGATTTAAGTTTTTTTACAAGTTTCGGAACTGTTCCCAATTGAACAATTGCATCAGGAACTCCAGCTCTAGTGTGTGCTAGACTTGCAATGTACTCAGCTATAAATAATACAAATTTACTGTAAATGTAGAGTAATGGATTGGTTGATATTTATTGGCAGTGTGTCTTTATCCAATTACAACCATTTTCGTACATTTAAGAACAAATCTAGTTTGGGTGTTCTGAAATTTATTAATGTTAAATCGATTGTCAGCCATTGTTACTTGATAAACCTACTAGTACTAGGTATACAAGGTATTACCTAGTGCCAAAAACTGCTGCCCTATATTTACCCAAAGAATATATATATAAAATATTTGTTCCTAGGTGTGTTTTGTTTGCCAAATCAAGGGCAATAGTTTTAAGACAACAATCACTGCTGCTAGTAGGAATGGCATGAAAACACAATTTCCAATACTATCATGATGCTGATGTTACCTGCCAAAATAGTTACATTATCATCATCACTGTCCAGGAGTTTCACTAATTCAATAATTCCTTTTGCAGATGCATCAACCACAGTAGTCATAGTTACCACTCTTGCAAGAATAACCAACTAAAATAAAACATAAACATATCAAACATTGTCCTGTGTCGTGTCACAGTGGTAGCGTGTCTACCTATAACTCAGAGGTTAGAAGTTCAAGGCTTGTCGCAGCTACGACTGTCGGCATATATATCATTGGGCAAGACACTTTACAGCCATTCCATCAACCCAGTGGATACTAAAGGGTTGTCAAAATAATAACCGACAAAGTTACATACGTGGAAACAGAACACCGATATTATAACGACTGTCGTTTTTCTGTGGCAGGGTGAAGTAACTTACATATATTCATAAAACATATGTTACTGTCAAAAATACTCTTGTTATGTTTACTGACGAATGCTCCAAAGCTTAACTTCAAAATAAATCTGAACTTTACACACACACATTTCTTGAGTCTTGACTTCTCTCAATTTTACACTTAATATTGTTGTGAATCTGAAATTAAGATCTAAAGACAGTCAGCAAAATATTTACAAACAATTACATTACTTCACTAACTTACTTTACTAATACTACTTTAGCTAATAAGTAACCTGCCTTGAGTTTCACAATCCTGGTTTACATTTCAACCAACAGTAAGTTATAAGCTTGTAAATAGAATATGTTGCTTGAAGATAGATATTGCCTGAAGACAAATAACCTATACTTTTTTAGACTTTTAAAACATAAGGAAGAATCAAACACCTTGATGCCGCTTTTATAAATGAAACATAGCATGACATATGTGTTTCTACACATTTAAATGGGAGTAAAGCATAGTGTTATAATTGTTACATTTTAACTTTAAGTTTACCTGAAACGCAGCAGCTGATTTTATGGCAATATTGTGAGATTCAAGTAAAGCATTAAATATATAGAAAGGTATTCCCCCACACTTCAGTATTTTTTGTTGTTGATAAATACGATTAAAAGAAAAAGTTGCCAATGCCGACATTACTTTGTGTTGAACTTCCTGCAACAAGTTAGAATCTCAATTACTACAATTACATTACAACCAACTATCAACACCCAGTAGACAAAAAGAGGTTGTTAGTTTCAGAACAGTAGTGACACTATTGTTAAAACAGCTTTTAATTTCTTATCAAAAACCATAAACAATCAATAGGACATGAACTATTGCATTAAATAGGTGAAAGCAATTGTTATGCACTAGCATATGGACAAAAATAAACATTTTTAGACAGACTATATCACTACAAATATAAAGAATTTTTCAAAGATACCAAGTGTGGGGAATGCAGTAGTTCCAGCAAAATTTCGAATCCAAAACCTCCATTTTTATTTAAAATGACTTCGTTATTAGTGCAACCAGTGACAACAGAAGCCAGACAAAACAAAAGATCAACCTGTGAACACATACAACCAATAAATAGGTAATGGTTAATGCGTTTCAGTTAATTAAAAATACCTATTATCATTAAACATACGTTGCTCTACTTTGTAGAAAATTCCATACATAATTCCATACATGCAGCTATTAATTTTTTTACCTCAACGGTTCAATTTTACACGAAGCCGTCCGCCATTTTTAAGTCACAAGACAATCATTAGTTTACATTTTACAGATCCGCATGCACTGAAACATATATCAGGCACCGTACATTTGGTGATTGTGATCCAACCCAGACATCATGGGATTAAGGCTTGTCATTACTACTATTGTAAACATATGTTTCCTTGGGCAAGACGCCTACCAGTGGTCACAAATGCGCTGTCTAAATTATGAGCAATTCAATATAAAAAATTACCCATAATGTTAGATACATAGTAACTCGTAGGCTGGGTGTATGAATTAGAATACCCAAGTTTTACAAATATCTTTTCCTGCTGCGCGAGAAGAAAGCAAGTTACATTTATTTTACATTAAATAATTTAGTTACAGTAAATAATTTTAAAATGACATGACTTGAATCAAAAATTGGAAGTGTAGATAGTGTTGAAAAACGATCTGCACACCAATATTTAATTGACTAACTTGTATAGTTTCATCTTGAGAAGTTTGCCATATTTTGTCTATAAGAAGATCAATTAAATTTTCTTCAGCAAGGAGTTCTTGTAATCTTGTATTGTTTAAACAAGCAATTCCTGTAGATAAATGATATCATTCAATTCAACTAAAGATGTATGACTGAGTGGGTCGATGCTGATTGGTGTATGTGTTCTTAGTCAAGACACTTACATTGATTCAAGTGGTGAATAAAAAATTTACCCACTATTACACATACAAAACTAAAGTGAACAAAAATAAATAAGTATCCTTTATTCAAATACAAAGACTTTTAGATGCGGCAAAGTATACTGTTATGTGTAGAGACCGACCGATAACAATTTTTTCCACCGATACTGATATTTTTAGCTTTTACCGATACCAATATTTTACCGATATTTGACACTATAGCGAAACATATAAAATGATCAGTATTAATACCTGTATTCAAGATACTGCAAGTTATTATAGAGTAAAAATGGTTGGTCATCACTTAGTTTGCATGTTCTTAATAGGTAACTCCAAATATGTTGCTTTTGTACAAAACTAGGACGCATGTAAAGGCTAAACTACGACGCATGTGGACGATAAACTATAACGCACGTGGAAGTTAAACTAAGATGTACGTGGAAGTTAAACTAAGATGTACGTAAACGTTAAACTACGACGCACGTGGAAGTTAAACTATGACGCACGTGGAAGTTAAACTACGACGCACATTGACGTTAAACTACGACGCACGTGGAAGTTAAACTATGACGCGCGTGGAAGTTAAACTACGACGCACGTGGACGATAAACTATGATGTACGTGAACGTTAAACTATGATGTACGTGAACGTTAAACTACGACGCACGTGGAAGATAAACTATGACGCACATGGAAGTTAAACTACGACGCACGTTGACGTTAAACTACGACGCACGTGAACGTTAAACTACGACGCACATGGACGTTAAACTACAACACACGTAGACGTTAAACTATGACGCACATGGACGTTAAACTATGACGCACGTGGACGTTAAACTACGACGCACGTAAAGGCTAAACTACGGCGCACGTGGACGTTAAACTATGACGCACATGGACGTTAAACTACGACGCACGTGGACGTTAAACTACAACGTACATAAAGGTCAAGTAGGACGCACGTCGCTTCGCACGAACTATTTGTCCGGCGCCGTGGCGTAGTGGTTAGCGCGCCTGCCTGTAACCATTAGTTAATGGGTTCAAGGCTCGTCGCTGCTACCATTGTGGGCGTATGTGTCGTTGGGCAAGACACTTAACGACAATTGCTCCAACCCAGTGGTCACTAATGGGTTGTCCAAATTATCAGCCATACATAATAAAATGAAAAAAATCCCCAATAAATAATCACAGACAAAGTAACATACATGGTAACTCGTAAGCTGGCACGAGGTGTTAAACCCGTGTGATAACGACTGTCTTTTTCCGGCCACACAAGGATAAAGCAATTTACATTCATTCATTTATATATCAGCGCTTTTTTACCGATACCCATTATCGGTAGAACGTAAATATGGGCCGATAATCGACCTCTAGTTATGTGGGCAGAAGAGAACACAAATTCAGAACATGAGTCGCAAGTCCAACATACTTCTGTGAGATTTAGCCCATGACACAATGAATGTTCAGGATGAGTTAAGGGGTGTTGTGGATGGAGTCCTACTTATTGCATGAAAACATGTACATAAGCGACCGAGGTGTTGGGCAATGGGCTAAATCCAAACTAAATGATAGGTACTTGTCAGTGACCTCACCCACATAGAATAACATGTATTAAAATATATACCTACCTACACACAAATTATTTATAGCCATCATTGCAGCCATTACAACTTTCCTTGAAGTACAATCACGTCTTAGAAGACGCACCAATGGAGGAATGGTTCCATCATTTGCCAACATGATCTGACCACTTTTGCTCTTTTTGCTAATTGCACCTACTCCAAGACACCCTGTACATTTTTAACAAATATGTAACTGTTTTTTGTTAATATAACAGCTATTAAAACCTAGATATTGGAGAGTTTCAGATTTACTGATCAACATTTCAATCAATTGTTTTGTCCCGATTAAAAGAGAAATTTCTTTTTGATTTTGTAGATGGCATCCAGCTAAAGACCATAAGGCGTTTGCACCGCATTCCTTCACAGAATCTGACCATATCTAGCCAAACAATATAATGGAAGTTTAAGTAAAGTCTACTTTAAACTTAAATCTACCTACATGAAATAATCTACATAAAGCATGAGGAGCTTTTTCCAAGTTTGCAGTGTACTGAGCATGAGGATTTTCATGGGTAATGCAATCTATTGCAAGTGCAGATTTCATTTGTGCAGGAATACAGTGTCCTTTTACAATGGTCACCAAACATGGAAGTACGCCCAGTTCAACAAACTTATTCTGTTAAAGTTGAAATAGAATTAAAAAATAAGGTTTTAACGATTAATCATGCGTATTCACTTGAATGTTGTTGTTGCCTTTACAGAGAGCAGCAATGGCATCTGATGCGGATATTTGCAAAGCATCATTTCGAACAGTAAGAAACCCAACCAATAACAAAGCAGCTCCGTATTTTACTATTTGATTTTGTATTTCACCACATTCGGATATGTCACCCCTACAAAGTGCAGCTATTGCCAAAATAGAGTTTACCACTACATCAACAACCTGTACAGAAAATAAAACGATCACATAACTTTAACAATAAGGTTATCATATTTTATTATACTAAAAAGCTGTTACGTTTAACTAAAACTTGAATTTGAGCACAACATGCTACACAGAAATTAAACAAAAGATTTTAACAAGTGAAATATAAGGACTGGATAGATCACTTTGATCAATAAATTGATACAAATCTTTATACTTATAGCAAATGAACGATTTGACAAAAATTACACTTTGAATAAGAATATTAGAAAAATAGATTAAATTTCGATATATAGAAAAGTGTGTTCTGCGTATATAAAAATTGTTAACATCAAACACAATTGTGTGGTGATGTAACAAATTAAGGCTACTTGTTACAACGCTTTCACAAGGTCAGACCGGTATTACATATATGTAACTTGTTTTATCCTCGCGTTCAGGGTGTTCGGATGTTTACACACTTCATACTAGCTTATGAGTTACCATGTATGTTTTGTGGGTGATTAATTTTTCAGATTTTTTTTCTGTATGAGTGATAATTTAGACAAACCACTAGTGCTTTAAGCAATTGCCGTTAAGTGTCTTGCCTAAGGTCCTATACATCCACAATGGTAGCAGCGACGAGCCG
Source organism: Ciona robusta (assembly GCF_009617815.1). Taxonomy (NCBI): domain Eukaryota; kingdom Metazoa; phylum Chordata; class Ascidiacea; order Phlebobranchia; family Cionidae; genus Ciona; species Ciona robusta. The sequence goes on from NC_143235.1 coordinate 6,373,482, forward strand.
TAAGCATATTACCCCTTGGTTGGAGGCAACCACTATGCCAGGGCATCGGACATTCTAAAAATGTAACAAAAATAGCGAGGTCTTTTTCAGGGAAAAAAAATGTATGTTTAAACATTGTAAAGTCCAATTTCAATATTTACGCCATAACTGCGAATATACAACAGAGTAGCAACTGATGCAATACTTATTTACCCATCAATAGCAATTGACAATTTTCGCATTAGGGTCTGAAAAAGAGTAATGGGTCTATACCCGAAACCCAACTAATAGTTTATTGTTTGTATTATTAGTTGTATTATTTTTTTTAAAAAGAGCTTTGAGGTTAAAGTATTGCACTAGTTTTAGAACTCACACTGCGATGTGTGGAAGTTTACTTCGCAAAACTTTGTGATAACTAATTACTTTTTAATTGGGTTGTTTTATATGCTTCGATTGAAAAGATTATGGTCAGTTGGAAATATTGCAAGGATTGCAATAAATTATTTTGGTTTAAGGTTTATTTTGGACTCGGATAAAAGAAAGGAGTTAATTAATTTTGATTAATCGTGCAGTTCTGAACATCGAATTTTAAATTTATACTAATATGTAATAAATTTGATTTATGCAAGAGACGTGTGGAAACTTACAAAAAACAACTGTTCAAAAAAAGGATCATCCATAAATATTATATATATTATTCAACAAATACCAACATCCGTTTGTAGAAGATCAACAAGAGGTGGAATACCACCACAATCAGATATCCTTGCAGCGATGTTATCTAACTGCGCAAGATCACAGAGTACAACGGAAGAACGAGATTGCAATTCGTATCTTTGATTAATTAATTCTTCCCCTTTTATTGCGGTATGACTAGTTGACTTGGGAGTAGTTTTCAACAGTGAAACAAGTACTGCATTATAGATGTTTAAGATATTAAAAAAAACACATCATTCATTCATTCATTACAAACCAGGAATTGCTTTGGTATTACAAATTTCTTCTTGTACCACTTTATGTTCGCTCATTAAGCAGATTACTGAACATGCAAGGGATTGCAGTGATGATGATCCACCTTTAATATTGTATTACCTACATTATTTAAAAACAAATCCCTTCATTAAAACTAATAATCAAAACAGACCATGTAGAGAGGATATTGGTATTTTTGTTGGGCTTGATAATACAGCAACCAGTGGAGGTATTACGCCAGCCGATTGAAGTTCCTTCCAGTACAGTGGACATTGGTGAAGAATAATTTCCATGCATCGAAGAGCAGCATTTTGTTCAATAATGGAAGATTTTAACATGTCTAGTTATACAAGGCAGAATAAAAACAATTTAAAAATTTGTTAACCTAATTGCAACTCACCAATCATAACATCCCAGACTTTAAAAATATTTTCTGTGTTGTTTTCTAACATTGAGCCATCCTGGGTTAGCTCAATACAGTAAAGAAGGACATCACTATGAAAGTTAAGGATAACTCTTTGAATAAGTCCATTTCCTGAAATATCGCTAGCCATCAATGAAGCACCAAGTTTAATTAAAAACTTCAGTGCATTTAGTGAACCATATGATGCAGCAACAAGAAGTGGTGTAGAATTATCTCTGTCAAGAATTGAGTTGGTGATTAATGACAATATGAAATATATTAACCATTGCGACAACTTTTGTTACAGAGATAAAAATAAAGGAAATGTTTTAATAAAGAATTGTTGTTGGGTCTATAACTAAAATATGCAAATTAATATGTGAATGAAATGAGATAAGTTTGTGTGAATGAAATAAAATATAACTGGTACAGTGAAACTGTTCAGGTTAATTGTCAAATGTAACATAGTGACCAAATACCTTTTTCCCTTTCAAAACCTGTAAAGTAAACAATACAGTAGATCTTGTTTAAAACAACATTGATTTTTTTGTACATGAAACATACCCTCCTGTTGCTGGTTGCTCAAGCAAACTTGGATATCTTCTTAATATACATCGTAAGATTGCTGTTTGATCAAATGCTGCTGCGTGATGAACTGCCGACCAACCTTTACTGTCGGTTAACATTGGGTTGGCACGACTATCAAGGAGAGCATTGACACAAGTAAGTGATCCACATCTTGCACTTATGTGCAATGCAGTCATTCCTACAGTTTAAAACAAACAAAAAAACAATTTTTGTATTAAAAAAATAATAACTCCATTAGTTTAAGAATGACCCAATTTAAAACAATGGTTTTATTTTTGGAAGAAACATTTTATTAGATCTATTTTATGCTTGGCAGCAACAGTTCATATATTAAACAATCACACAAAAATTCCAAAATGCTGTTAGTATACTTAATTTAGTAAAGTAGCAAAAAAGATCTAAATTAAAACAGTTTGTTTTTATGAAACAAAAAGGAGCAAAGAAAATAAACCAAAACAAAAATGCACAAATTGAATATATTATAAAGCATTCTATCAAATGAATGCAACATGTTTATGATTTAATTTTAAGTTCTTATGTTTTAGAGTTTTTAAGATTACCAATGTAGTTTATACTTAAATGGGCATACCAACCAAAAATGAAAATTTGTATATGGATAGATATGCTCAAATGTAACCTTAAAGTACCTTCAAAGTTTCCCAAACGATACGGCTTCTAAAAAAATCATGTGAAAACAAAATGCTGGAGTAAAAAAAATTCGGCTGTTTTATCATTAGAAAAAAAAATCATTAAAAAATACTCAAGAAAAATCAAATTTGATTTCTAATTTGGTATAATGAATGCTTTTTCTTCAAAACTATATAAAAAGATGATAAAATATAGACTTTATCATGTTTTAATTTTTTATTGAGCCTTGATACATACTAGATTATTCTGACTCAGCATATTTTCAAACCTGATGTTAAACACGAAAAATAGACTTATAAAAAAAATGGAACAGTACTAGTGAGACATATCGAACATTTTAATATAAAAAAGTCCGAAAAATTAACTAACAAGGAAAAAAGTGCTGAGTCAGCATATTATGTAGCCATGTTCAATCGAAAATTAAAACATAATAAATTCTATGTTATACAAATTTTTTCTATAGTTTTGAACAAGAAGCATTTTTTATACCAAATCAGAAAAAAAATTTGAATTTTCTTTAGTGTTTTAGAAACTAGAAACAATCAAAGTTGAGTGATTATTTTTTTAAGGGGAAATCCCATGCATTGCGCCACAGTCTATTTTTTTACTCCAGCGGCCGAATTTGGGGTTTTAAAACTCTTTTTTTTTAAAAGCTGTTTTGTAATTTAAAACTTTGATAGTGGCTTTAGGTCACATTTGAGCATGTCTATCAATACACAAATTTTGATTTTTTATTGGTATGTCACTTTAACATTAAGTGTGCATTAAACCGTTATTATCTTGTTTACTTGGGCTATCATTTTCTGATAAAAAAACTAAAATAGTGCATGTGGCATATGAGATTTTAAAGGGGCATACCGACGAAAAATCAAAAATTGTGTATTTATAAACATATGGTCTAAAAAAAGTTACAGCTTTGACCATTTCTACTTTCTGAACTACTGAAATTTTAAGCATTTCCATTGAAAAAAAACTTTTAGGATGAGCTGAGCTTGAAACTATTCAAATTCGACAAATGGAACAACTACAGTCCAAAATTGAATTAAGTCCCAATATTTAATGATGTCATTTAATCAGTCACTGTGTTTAAACAATTGAGTTTCCGCAAGTCGAGGGTCATTTCTATAGGTAGTGTGCTATCTTAGCTTTTCCTGTGAGCAATCGACGCAGAAGAGTGATGATAAAAAGCTGTGCACCGCTATTGGACTTATGTCATCAAAGGTTAAACTTGATTTTTACACTTACATGTGGTACAAAATTACAAAGTTGGCAGAGTAAAAGAATGTACTGACGACTAGATATCTCGTCATAAAAAGGATTGAATTTAATTGACATTTGGTTTTATGATTTTGTACCTGTAGCCAGACATGTAAAATCGTAATGGTTAATAAGCCAATCGTGATTTCACTGAGCTATGTTTCTGTGAGTGCAGCAAATAATAATGGTCAGAGCTCGAGCAATGATGACATCATTAAGAAAAAAGACGCATGAGAACACGTTTGGTTTTAGTTGGAAGGGGCCACTAATCAAAATTCACAGAACAAACGTTATAGGCTTATGATATTAAATTGCAAATCGTTATCAGCAATCATTCAAGATTAATTTCACGAAGTAAAGAAAAATGTATCCCACTAAAACAAGATCATGAGTCAAATTTATGTTAATAACATTGAACACTGTCACATTTACCTGATCTTTCAGTCAATAGCAGCTTAGTTTTATCTTCTGGTTCTAATACACATAAAAGTAATACACAAGTTTATGGTAACTACTTATTAGTTACTAACGAGTTGTTTGTTGATTGACTTCGGTTCTTCTTGTGTTCAGATTTGGTTTTTGGTTAAGCAGAACACTTAAGATTGAAGATTTGTTATGAGCGCAACAATAATGCAATAGAGTCATACCCTGAAACACACCATGATGGAGTTATCTGCATAGAAGTAACCATTTAAAACTAACTTGACTACCTGAACATCTGGTGCAAAAAGACATGTGCTTGCAACTTTTTTCATCAATGTAACAAAGGCAGCAACCAAACCCCTACAAGCACACAATCGCATTTTTGCCTCAATGCTCTGTAAAAAATTGAAATGAATCAAATATTCTTGATCTAGAAGGTAATTATTAATAGGTACATACTAATAACATTTTATTCTGTGCACAGCTGGGATAGAAAAAAAAACTTTTTAAACTTTCTTACTTTTAAATTTGGTAATTTGATTGCATGTACACTAAATGTATTGAGTGTTGATTATACCCATCATACAAATATTCATACCTACCTTGTGAGCAAGTGCCTTTCTAAATCCAAAAACTTGTTTTAGCAATTCTGCAAGCTGTATATCATTCATGATCAATTTTTTAGAACATAAACTGCTAAGCTGCTGATATCTGGCATGGAGCCATTGTGGTATTGGAGGGCTTGTGGGGTAATAGGTTGTCAGCGGAATGTTTATAACATAATGCTTTGTATTCTCTGAATGAAAAAAGTTGTGAATCGTATTTATTTTTGTTAAATTCGATAAATTTAGATCGTTTCATTAAAGAAAATCATACCGAATAGCGTAACCGGTACATCATATTCAAGTTTCAATTGGTTGTTTAAAATAGTTTGTAAATGTTCAACAGATTCTTTATGAGTGATGTTGCACCATTGTTCATCTTTTATTTCCTGTAGGAGATTTAAACTGTATTTAAATACTGTATTTATAGCTCAAAATTGTGGTGTGAATATCCTGTGAAAAGACCACTGCAAAAATCTAGAAATGCAAACATCAACTAAATGTTTTTAGGTAGCCTTTGTTTAGGGTCTTAATTTATTAAGTTCTCGAAGAATGTTACTGAGTTATGAACTGAGTTTTATTTTTCTATTGCTATAGATATTTAAGTTTGGGGGAAATGCATGACAATGAAATAAAAGGCACTAAACTTTATATTCAACACTTTGGTGGTGTTTTAAAGCACAATAGTAGTTGGATTTTTACAAAATAAAGAATATTTAAAATGTTTATTTTGCATATGTTTAATACAATGTGCTATATTGGATTGGGTGGTGCAACGCCACAATATAAATTCAGGAAACTTAAAATATACCACTACGGTAGCCAGTCATTGTTTAATTATTGTAAAACCACCAAAACATATTTTACTTTAACAGCTGCAGTATCACTATCAAATTGTAATTCTCCATGCATATGCGTTAATAATTTTGAATTTCCATCTTTATCAACTGTGAAGGTACGGCATGGATTACTTTTATTCAAGTTAAAAGCAAATGGAGGAAATTCAGATTCAGTTCGTAAATCATCACCTGTAATTGAAAAGCAATAAGGAACATGTCAGGCAATGAGCTTTTGAAGAAACATTTATGAATAAATGTATGTATGCAACTTTTCACCCTTTCGTGGCAGAGCAAAAACAGTCCTTATAAAACAGGCGTTCTGTTACACCTTGTACCCGCTTACGAGTTATCATGTATGTAACTTTGTAAGTGACTACTATATTTTTTGTTTTCATTATTGACTGACAGTTTAAACACTACTGGGTTGAACTCTATTGAAGCAAACTCAAAACAACCAGACAAGTTCATACTTACATTGAAGAGGATGAAGTAGTGAATCAGTTTTTGGTACCTTCATAAGTCTTTTGCGTAATGCAACTAACACAATAGAAGTTGCAGCAATAAATTTTAACAAAGCAATATTTCGTCTCGTAGAAGGATCAGCAAGCAATCCTTTCTCTATTACTTTTATCTGCAACAATATATTGATCCAGCATAAATCATCCAATCAATATTAAATTTAAAAAAAAGGTATTTTATGGTGTGTCACTTTCATCGAACAGTAGCCTTAAGCATGTTAGATCATAAAGAACGCCAAATAAAAGAGTAAAATCAAATTCAAGCACATATTTATTTCCTATTACAATTACTATGTTTTATTTTCTAGATATCCCAGGAAGAAACAAAAATAAAATTACACAAATAATATAGAATTATATGATTTTCAAGATCTATGTTTGGTTATAACTTTGGTTTACATGATGTCTTAATCTTCGCCTCAGTCGCTGCGTGTCTGCTGGAGGAATGTGATCATCATCATAAAGAGAAACAGCGGTTGAAATGTCGTAGTCAATATTGCAAACCACAACATTTTCACTTGAACAACATCTTGCACTTGACATATGCATTGACATCACACAACGAACAAATTCTAACAAACATATAAATTAAAACTTACTTAAGTTAATAGAACATTATCAAATATATTGCTAATCTACAGCAGTTCACTTACTAGTATACACAGTTTAGTGGCTGATGCGTTTTTTTTAATTTGTACAAAATAAATTAATCCGGGGGGATATGGCAATTACTGTTAAAGTATTTTCCAATAACAAACATACTCGTAATAATAGCAGAACTATAGACCTTTTATTAGACTTGTAAGTGTACTATTTACCAGTGCTTTTGGGTAGGGGTAGATAGGTAGACTATTGGCGCATCCAGCACATTTTTAAGGGAGATGTAGTACTTAGAAATACTATGTATCAAACATTTCAATACATTGGAAATGTATTGTTTGGTCGTTTACACAAGTATTAATTATCCTTGTTACAAACCTAAATATTTATTTACAAACATGTTCTCATTGGTAGCAGTTGCATCATTGGGATCAATATTGTTTAATTCCTGATAAATATTTTGATAACATGGATTTTCGGTCATATCTTCTTGCCCTGTTGTTTAGAAATTGTCATAGTAATTCAATAGATAATCAAAATAAATACAAAACAGACATACCAGCATTTGAAAATTCGGTGTATGGGTTTTTTTCCTTATTCATTTCACCAGTAGCAGAATTAATATCTAGTAAAGTTCTCCATTTTTCAGATAACTTCAACCTCTTGCTTTTAGGAACAGTAACTCCATGCCATAATGACTTCATTGCATAATCAACATCAAGAAGTATTTGTCCTATAAAACATTTTAATGTTATTGTCATTACTCTCATGTAAGTTGTATGTAAAATGGCATAGATTCCATATATGTTTGGTGAAAAGATTGTAGTTAATGAGTAATGGATGTATCACATGAGTTACCAACTTACCAACCCTGGTATCTTTATATGCCATTGGCATTTGGCATGATGAGCTAAAGTCAAAACTTGGTTCTAAGGATAAACATGGCATTTGGCTCATGGCAAATATACCAGTAGTGAGTTCACGAACAATCTGCAAATAGAATCAGCTAAAGATGTACCAAGAGTCTTCTCTTTTGACGCTTGGCACTCAGGTAAAAATTGGGGTAAACTGGGTTTTATAAAAAAGGTTTATGTTAAGGCTCGGCTTGTATACAGATAGAGTGAGAGATACTGAAATGCAATCTAAAAATTAAACCACCAAAGTTTTTATGTCATTGTCGGTATTACACTGTATTTTCCCTTTTTTACATACTTTATGGAATGTAAGGAGTTTTTCACTGAAATGTGTAATAGTTTTGATAAATTTGGGTATAACCTGTATGCTAAAGCTTGTCAGGCGTTTTAAATAATATTGTTTGTATTCATTAAACAGTTTTTAGCCCTTAGTAGTAAAACTTTTTGATTAAAAAAACTTGGGTTCTCGCCATTCAAATTAATTTACAGTCGATCGTCCCGGGCCCATGTGAATCTTAATTCTTAAGGAAGCTGTGGGATAAAAACACACAGAAAGCAAAAGTTAAGTGTAGTTACAAGTATGTGTTTGACTTTAAACAGCGGTTAGACGAAACCAAGAAGATTGCAAAAGAGGAATTAATGAAAACTAAGGACAGAAACAAAAGATATTTTAATAAAAATGAAAAAGTCTATAAGTAAAAAGTATCAACAGGGGGAAGACGCTTGTTTATCTGCCTACAGACAGGAACAAATTACAAATGAAGTGCGATAATGTTGATGTCGACTTTATGAGCCGCATAATTGGAAGTGTTGTGTATTACAGTATATATTCCAACGTGTGTTTTATTTCGGTCTGGTTGTGATCTTTTTTAATTTAATGTGTTTGGTAACAACTTTTTTTTTTTTAATTGTATGGAATTTGGTTTGGAAAGGAGTGATGTCACAAATTGTTGTTACCGGTCATCCTTACGTCACCTCAGGTGTGACATAACATCATCTATTGTGTCTTATAGCATTGTTTGTCAATGCCAGAAAACAAAGTGGTTAAATTTTAGGGTTAATGAGGTAGCTCTTCAGTTGATTAATAGTTTTTTGAAGCATAGCAGGGAAATCTTAATCATAGGTGGCATGATTGGGGGACTCGTAAACCTTATACATGAGACTATTATTAGTTCGAGTCCAACATAAACAAGTACATAATAGGTATTTTTGAGTTAAATGAATCGCAAACAATGACAAGAAAATCCCAGGTATATAACAGTTGTCTAATATAATATATATATATAACAATATTTACTTGATGAAGTTCTCGGTATTCCAAGTCTTCAACATCTTTTGGTTTTGGAAAAAGCAGAGTAAGATGCTCAGTTTGACTTAAATTCATATTTGAAATTAAACCAAATGGCAATCCAGCCTGGCCACTAAAAAATATAATTACCAATTTATAATTAAAGGTTATACTATATTTAAAATAAAAAATATCGATACTGCTATTAAGTATTATTTTTCGCTGTATTTGCGGAGTTACTATAAAAATAAGAGTGATTTCGATTTGGTATGCATACTGAATTGTTTTTTCTCACATCTTTTTAATAATTTTAACAAAGTATTAAAAAACTGATTTTCATAAATATTCTCAAGAAAACATACCGAAAATCAGATGATAATAACCAGCTTGCTCTGCTCTCGGCTATCAATTCTCTCAGTTCATTTTTATTAAAATTATCAAAGTACGACAATCCATCTGTATGAGCACTTCCGGCAGATCTCTGTTACAAATTGTTGGGTTAATATTTGGAGTAAAATATGCCAACACACCATGGACCAATAGTTACAAATAATTTTCTTCTTGAACAAACAACATACTGTATATATGTATAACATGGAGAGTACCGTTACAATGTACAAAATAATTCAAAATGAAGTTAATGCACATTGTAAAATACCGGATCTGCTTGTTAAACTGTGATTGTAGTCATTACTAATAGCATTTTTTATTAATAATGTCTTTTGTTGGTAAAAACTATATTTGCTTGGTTTACTTTTTGGTCTATCTTTCATTCTAACCAGTAATTATTTTTTCGGAAGACCACAAAATATTAAATCAAACAAAAAAATCCTGTGATTGACGTTACATAACTTTGTGAATGAATGTTTTTTTTTGTATGACAGCCCAAGTTTTAGTGATCACTGGGGTGGGGGTGAGTATGACTATATAGCTATGGATTTGCACCACTACTTTGCATTCAAACTGCTTATATTGTACTCATTAACAAACAGTTACATTTTACTTCAATTTAAAAATTATACCAATTGTGAGGTTGAATGTGTTGAAACATTTGATCTTGATGTTAGCAATCCAGCTGTTGCAGGTCGTGGTGTTGATTGTAGTCTGCATAATATTAAATAAAACTTAAATTTCAAAAAAATATAAAATTATCTCTTGGTACCGTCACCAGTGTTGTAAAGAGAAATGTAAAAAGACCATAAAGCTGAAAAATGTTACATGCGAACCAAAATCGACTAGACTTTTGCTTTTTAGATGGCTGATCCGGACAGAAAGGAAAGTAAAACAGTAAAATTAAAGGGTTTCAAAATTTAGTACTGTATAGAATGCTTTAGAAAAAAAAGGTTTATTACTCTTACCATAACTTTCATAATTCAACAGATAAAAGGGCAAAGTTAAATTATGGCATAATTATATTTTTTAATGACTTACCCAGGTTCAGCAGGGGCAGATGAAAGATTCAAACAAACATTGGGATTCGATTCTATATTTTGTCCATGAACAGCACTTTGTGGCCTCATGCCTATTATCACGGTGCTATAAACTGTAGCCTATTAAACAATATTGCAGAAACTGTAATGTTGCTATTTATGTAAAGAAAAAAATATTTATAGTTAAATATATTTTATGAAATTACTAGTGCAGCAGCACATGTAAACCCGTGTGCGGTTAATAAGTAGGTTGTCATACAGAATAGCAGTCCTCCTACTTGTACTCTTGTCATCAAAATTAATCAAATTTAATTCGCAATTTGTTTCATTGTTTATTTGATTCAACTAGATTCTCCTATGGATTAATTAAACTAAGAAATTTATGTATATTATTTTCCTTTTTTTCTCAAAGAGAGGGAATGCTATTGTACAATTCATTCCATGGAACAATATCGCCCTGATACCGATTGTACTTTTTTTGCTCCTGGTCCCTTTTTCATTTGCAATTATTTTTAAGTGACTACCACTGATTTACAATTTTCCTTTTTCTAAGTGTCAATGGCTACTAGTTTGTAACTAACATTTTGCTTTGAACTGAAAACTGATGTAAAGACAGCACTCACTATGGTTGGGCAGATTCAAGTTGCTGCTTGACGGCCAACATTTTGGCTCTAAACCAACGTGGGGTGGTAAGTAACGGGATACTTTAGTTGTGCGTCAACAAATTATTGTTAAGCAAAATTGACATCTGGTATTTTTGCACTTTAAATGTTTTAACTTTAAATCAAGACAAAGAATTTTTGCTATTCAACTTGTCTATATTGTTTTCGTACCGATTTTTTTAACCAATTTTCTTAGGATACCTGGTTAGCAACCAGATTTACACAAGTGCTTATACTGGATCATTCTTATCAACAGTATTGACTTGTGGGAGTTTTATCACTGATTGAACATTATCATATTCCACACAAAGTTATGATATTACTTTGGTTGAGACTTGAGAGTTATTGTGTGTGCAGAGATATTTGTTTATAAATTTGCGAGTTTGAAACAAAACACATAACATGCGTTGTGCTAAACCTCTGTATAACCATTCGTGGATAAACAACCACAACATTCTGACATATTCATGGAACTTCCTTTATTAAAAACAAACCAGTGCTTTCACTAATGTATCTCCATCAGGCGCGCCGATTTCTTAATTATTTGAGGATGCGGAGCGCACCTAGGTGCTGAATATGACGTCATTGCATATGTGCGACGCGTACGTTTTTTTAGGGGCTGGAACAACACAAACTCGCACTGCAATTTCTCATAGTTAGGTGTAAAATAAATATAATTTGCCAATTAAACAGAGCAACAGGCGGTAATGAAAAAACTAAATATGTTCCAGAGGTAGCACTGCTGTACATTTATGATAGCGATTGTTCCTTTGATTATTAATAGCGATTGTTCCTTTGATTATTTAGCCTGCAGGTGCTTGAAAACAGGTTGGACATTTGCCTTTTTACGTATGCAATCGAGTAAACAAGTAAGTATTAATACATTTGCAATAAATACTTTGTACGCACATAAACGGAACACAATACTCTTCTGCTTTAGTAATTAGAATGAGACCACCAGACGGCTTAAACGTTGAAAACTGGGAATGCGCATAGGATCGGCGTCCATGATCTCCATTGACCATATTGGTGGTTCTCTTGGGCTCCCGGCTCCCATGGATTCTGAGATAATTGGTTGAACGTCTGATAATTTCCATACAAGATTTTTATTACTTTACCTATGATCAAATGCTCAATCTGTAAAAATTAGACATACAACTCATTAACAGATCATCACTCTCTTTTTTCACAAGTGGGCGCTCATTTTTTATTATTATTTTCTGGAGACTTTTAAAAAAACGTCGTTTTTGTGACATATAAAACGTGTATTGGTATAGTATTTCAATATTTCACGCTAACCGTTACACCACAGAGCCCACGAAGACTTTAACCCCTAACCCGTAACCCCCAACCCGTAACCCCCAACCCCTAACCCCTAACTCCTAACTCGTGCTAATCACACAAAAAAAAAACTAAAAAAAACGTACTGCACTGTGCTGGACTCAACCTGGTAAGAACGAAACAAAGAGATAAAACGACGGCACGCTAACAGTTACACCACAGAGCCGACGATAGTGAACAGAACGAAAGAGCGTATATAACCTACCTAATTTGGGAAAGATGTTCTTACTAGTGTTTTATATATTTATAAAGGTATTTTTAGTACTTAAGTAATTTTTTTTACACTTATTACCAATTTAAAGTGTTTCTTTGTGTATTTTTAAAAAATAATAATAAAAAAAAGAGCGCCCACTTGTAAAAAAAGAAAGTGATGATCTGTTAATGAGTTGTAACTAAGAATTAGTGCCGTCTAGGGCAGATTGGACATTTGATCATCGGTCAAGTAATAAAAATCTTACTTAGAAATTATCGGAAATTTAACCAACTATCTCAGAATCCATGCGAGCCCTATAGTTAAATAAACAACAAAAAAGCAGGGACAAAAAACATTGCGTCCTCTTCTGCAATGTTAGAAATCGGTGTCTATGACAACGGGCAATACTAAAAACAATTATATAAAGACTTCATGGTGAAGTTCTAGCTAAATAATTGTTCAGAATATAACGTAAATATCAACGTCTTTGATTTTGTTTAGCAAGGTAACCAGGTTACGAACCAACGTGATCCTAGTACACAGTATACCTGGGCGCAAAACCTTGATGAGAACTAACCACAGAAATTATTTATTCTTTTTTTATTTCTGTGGAACTAACGACCAAACCAACAAGAAAATACAGCTCTAATAATGGCATGTAACATAAAAAGCATACTTTAAATTAACCCGTTATACGCGGTAATTAGGTAATGTTAAAATAATACAAGAGATCACACAGATCTAATGCATGAGCACGGTATAAACTAATTGACATAGTATTAATTACCACTATCACTACAACGGTCGATTGAGATCGATCAAAAACAAATCAAAAGTAACCAATAACCAACAAAGCGGCTTTCAGTCGCCATTGGTGACTGTGGAGTAAACTAATTAGCATAGTATTAATTACCCCTATCACTACAATGGTCGACTGAGATCGATCAAAAACAAATCAAAAGTAACCAACAAAGCGGATTTCAGTCGCCATTGGTGACTGTGGAGCAGTAGATAGAATGCATTTATTCGTGTATTATAACTCATTGAACTTAAGACGTATAAGGATTGAAAATTTAGTAAAGAATAGAATATGCGTAAATACGCTTTGTACAACTCCTGTACCAAATTACCGAAGACAACGATAAGAAAAAGGCACTCGTCTACGCTTCGGTGCACACACGTTAATTGTGCGGTTTTAAACCTGAAAATTTAGTCTAAAAATTATAAATATATAATATGAATTGATTTCAATCAAGAGATTAAAGAATAAATGCTAGAATTGAGAATTGATATAAGTGCGGAAAGAATCGCCCTATCAGCAACAACAACAACAACAACACAACAACAACAACAACAACAACAACAAAGCTAAGAACAACTGTTTGACGAAAATGGAACTATATGACCACTACCGTGCTCAATTAATCATACATGATGTTTAACTAGAAATAATGTTTAAATTACGATTAATGGTAGTGAGAAAACAGAAAGGTGCTTTTAATGCGCCCCGTTTAAATGATATTAGTTCCTTGGGCAAGACACTTAGCGGTATCGTGAAATATTCCGATTACTGGATCCATTGGCCTAACGGAAAGTTTACATGTAATGAAAGTTTAAATGTCAACACATGGTACAGGAGTTGTATAAAGCGTATTTACGCATATTCTTTACCAAACCTTTAAACGTTTAATCCCTATACGTCTTAAGTTTCATGAGTTATAATACATAAATAAATGCATTCCATCCACTGCTCCACAATTACCAATGACGACTGAAACCGGCTTTGTTGGTTACTTCTGGGTTGTTTTTTTAATTGAGCTCAGTCGGCCGTTGTAGTAAATTGATCAATTAATATTATGCTAATTAGTATAGACCGTGCTCACGCATTAGATCTTTGATCTCCTGTTAGCTTATCCGTGCTCCCCCACTAAATATTTAATCTCTTGTTAACGTATACTTTTCTGTTTATTTAAAAGTGTCCAAAAATCCTAAAATGAATTTTTAACATTTATGTAATCGATTGTATTCGATACAATAATTCTCTAATAACCTATGTTAAATATTGTATAGGCCTATCCACTTGGTGTAACGGAAACAAACAAGTTATCAGACAAACAAGTTTTCATATAGAAACCTTTGGTTTTACATACAAATGTAACAATAATAAACTTCCTTAACCCCTATTTGACCCCGTAATTTCCCAAAAATGAGGTAAGTGCGGAAAAAAGTAATTAAAAAAAAGACAAAAAGTACAATTGGAACCATTTACGTGCTCAATAACAAATCAACAACTCAAAAAGGTCTACAAATGGTACAAGCGCTGCAAAACCATCTGCCTTTAGTTTTAAGACTAGCGCCCACGGTGTAGTTAGAGGACGCCATGTGAGATACTCAGGACCACTTAATAATTTACAAGCAAAGCTTTTAATAAATACCTGAAAAAAACGAGACAAGATGCCACAGTAAGTTTTAAGTGTTTTTTTATTAAACAAAGTTATTTGGATTGTGCCAGGTAAAATGTAAATTTACATTTCATTTCGCATTTATAAAAAAGATCTGTTTACCTATTTTTAAAGGGTAATTACAGTTATAGCCGATTGGTGTTGTGAAATAAGCTTTCAATTATCACCTCCCAAACAAAAGATTTGAATCTAAAACATACAGATGTTGCCGATAATTTTAATTTTAAATATAACATAAATAACAATCTTTTAATATTAAATAGCTGCAGCATATTATTCTTGAATAAAGGTAAAAGCCTACTTTAAATAAAATTCTTGCAGTATAATATTAAATGACTGCATACATATACAACATCTTGGCGCAATGTATTACAAACAACATAAAACAAGGGGTGTACACGGTAAACACCCGCTGAGACATCATTTTTTTCTAATTTAGCAGCCATACACTATTAATTAATTATAAAAGAAAGAACTTATGTAATAACGAATAAAGAAAGCTACACCAGTGCAAAATGTTTGTACACACAAAAGCAATAGTGTTAATGATTGTTCAGGCATTGGTCCAAGTATTTTCAACAAAAAATTATTTAATGTAAGGTTATTACATTCAATATATTGTCCATCTTCACCAACGTTGAGTTTTAAATCAACCATTTTGACCTTTTCACCTACACGAAGAATGAGCCTACCCAGGAAATTCTGTTCAGAATCTTTAAAATAAACCTTGCTCATATCTAACAATCCTGTATCAGCATTGAATCTGTAATGTATAAGCAGTAGGATTAATTTAAAGTGTAAAACAATTCAAATGAAATGCTAAACAAAACTAAGAATGGATTTCATATACATGCATAGCAGGGCAATTGACTTAATTACTGGTTTTGTAATAGCAGAGAAGACCTGGGTGCACACTCTCCATTTCTCTCTGAACAGTGCACAGGTCTACTTCCAATTATTTTTTTTGTCAGTTAAAAATAAATAAATTTGCCAGTTAAAAATGGTTACTCAAGGGGAAAAGAAAATTAATCTTGTACATTCCCTATTTACCTTAATTCCTGAAATATTGTTTGTGATGCAGTATTGACCTTTTAAACTTGTTACGCAACATAAAAATTGTTTGCATAACAAACCAACTTGGCAGCATAACAATTTTTTGTTGGTTATAGGGTATAACGAAGTTTAAAATATTTACTAAATTATTTAAACATGCGTCAATCATGTTTTGCAACACACAATTAAAGCTGTGTTGGATCAAAGAAGCTTTGTGTGACTGGGATTTTCCTTTGTTTATAGTTACACTCGAATTTATCAGGGTAACAATCGCTTGTCAGAAAAGAAAGGTTCGCAACAGACGAACAGTTTTAATAATGTAATTGTATTATTCTCCCAGCAGTTTGCTACTATAAAATAGAATTTCAGGATAAGTAACTGTTTTGCATTATACCCGCATGTTTATTTTATTTCGGTATTTTACAGTCACAATTTCTTCTGCATTGCACTTGCAAACAGAAGTATGAAAGTTTCAGTTTTATTGTTCTAGTAGTCGGTAGCTCTGAATACGACCATCCAACGTCGGTATTACATCGTAACCTTAAGCCAGCAGCCAACAGTGGCCCACAAAACTGATTGTAGCTCAGTATTCAGGACTTATGTGCGCTTTACAATATAACATCTATTCCTGTAGTTTAATTTTATCACTGTTAACTTTAAGTTTAATTCAATTTGCTCCTGTTTACCTTTCTCCTACTCTTTTCTTATCATGGGTGCACTTATGACGCGTCTTTTCTGATGATAAATGAACGAATGTAACTTGCTTCATGCTACCGTGGCCGGTAAAAAACTACAGTCGGTATAACATGGAGTTCTAAAGCACAGCTTAGAGGGAACACTGGGCTCGATCCTTTTACCACATTTATGAGAAAATAAAGTGTTTGATAATTTTAACACTACTATATATTTACGCAAAACTAAAAAATCTTACTTTGGCAAACGATGTCTTGGACAAGGTATCCACCGAAATAACTGTGGAATTGAATATAGAAAGTTTGCAACTTGTGGAATGAAAAACAAGATCATAGTTTTGCTGAAGTGACCCAATATTCCTACAACAGCGAATGACATTCCAGCAAAATAACAAAATGTATCACCAACAAATACCTTTGAAGGGTACCTATTTACAATCATAAGTTGTCTAATGGTTAGTATTTTCTAAAATTAGGTTACACAAAAATTTAACTTACCAATTATGATGCAGAAGACCAAGTGACGTACCCAAAAATGGTATCATGAAATACAACGAAAATCTGTGGTAAGCAGACACAGGTCCAGATAGTTCAAGTACATTGTGTAATATGATTGAAATACATATAATGACTGATTGGCCAACTTCTAAACCATTTATGCCCGATAAAATATTGATTGCATTGGTACAGAAGACTGCCAGCATTCCCATATAGAAGTAGTACAGGATACCTAAAGGGTTAAATGTGTTGATATTTAAACATATACAAAAAAGGATACAGGTAAATGAACAACAATTATATTTTCAGTTAAGGAAACATTTAGGCTCATTTCAGTAAAAAAAACGAAAAATGGAAGGAATTCAAAATGAAATGCATCCCATGCCTTCTTTAACTTGTAGAGTATAGATCTTGGTTCTTAAACTATTTTGTATGCTTTACCCTTTTAACAAGGATGCTTGTCAGATTTACCCTTATATGTAATATAGCGCTCATTCATTAAAAAGCGAAAACTAGTAATACATCAGTTATAGGAATTTACTTCTATATATATATATGATAAAATCCTAAGTATGTTGCAATACTATTACAATTAATTGAATATTACAACATAAGCCACCAGAATACATACAACCTAATGTATTATGGTGAATGAACAAGTTTTCATTTATTTTCAAAGTTAATTTTTGACATCAATCCATGTTTTTTTCAAAATAAATATATACAGCGAATTATTAGTAAGACCTTTGAATGTAGACCCAGTTTGAGTTGAGTTGATTTTCAGGTCAGCAGATATAGTGTTAAAAAAGGGGCCCACATACAAGCTTTGCGGGTGGGGCTTCTATATCTTAAAACGCCACTGGTTGGACCTTCAAACTTATATAGTCGTACTTAAATTTGGGAATTTGATTAAATGAAAAAGAAAATGTAAAACTATTGACTTACCAAGATCAAGTTCCGTACCAAATAGAGAATGAACTGGTTTTGGTAAAATAATAGTGGTATTGCTGATGTTTGTGTAGTAAACCATTAACAAAGGTAACGAAGCAATAGTTGGTAATATAAGCTTGTGTCTCCATTTCAAGTTAAGCACATCATCAGCAAATCCAAGAAATATCATGCAGCAAATTGATAGCAGAGCACCAATAAATTGAATAAACTCACTAAAAAGTAAAACTTTATTGGTCATTGCACATTATTACATTTTTAGTTATGTTATATTTTTAATGTATTAATACCATTTTAAATAGGTATACAAACGTGCAAAACCAATAAACCAATACAAAAAACTAGCTGTACCCCACAATTTTAACAGAATAGACTATGCACCATTGTTAAATCTGCTAAGAAGGTAGGGATGCACATTACAGAATAATTAGGTAATATATATATGTGTGAACCAAGTCGAATTAATAGTACCCTTTATATTTACCATCCATCCCCGCATTTTTCAACAAATATTGTTACATTTTTCGCAAAGCACTATAACATATCCAAAGCTGGTGTGGTTCAAATTTGTACAAATATGAAAAATTTTAATTATGATTATTATAACTCAACATAAAAACATATATTCAAATTATGTTTTTTTTTAGATGAGAATAAAACAAATGTATATATATATATGTGTGGGTTTTATTTTTGCAAAAATATTTAAAAATATATTACGTATACTGCGGTCGTTCTAGTTAATGAAGTCTTCAAAGTTTATGTTAGCGGAGCCCAGATTGTAAAGAAGAATAGAAATCATTGTGGTATTTTTTACAATTCGCAATTTAACCAATGCAAAAAGTATTGTAAAAAATTATTCTCTGTGGAAAAAATCACCTTGGTAGAATCACTCAGATATATAACTAAACAGGTTTACACCAGAGAAATCAAAGTACTTACCTGTGATTAAAGTTTAGTTGATTTGTTGCATTTGCTGAGAAGTTCACAAATGGTATAGGAATAAAGAAAAACATACACACAAGAAATATAGCTCCACTAATTACACCAAGTGCTTCTGGTATTTTTTGATCTGACACTTTGTTCAAGTCTCTTCCATACAGTTTAGCCGAAACAAAGTGGTCAGCAAATGATGGAATTAATTTTAAGGTCAAAATGTAGCCAATAACAGAAACCAATCCGTTGATACTTAAAGTAATAACTGTACTCATCATGTTTGAGGGAAACTTATTTCTAATATTTTGTTGCTGGTTAGGATGTAGAGGTAGACGTTAATCCAGCAGAATCACACCAGATGGTTTTAAGCAAACATATTAAAGCCAATTTTATGTATACGTAATAGACAAAGGTGATCCTAGAATACAGATAATGTAGCGGCCATTTTCGATACCTTCTACTGGTGCCACCAACCTAAAATTTGGACACTGTACTAACTAGACCCCAGCGGTACCGATTCTAAAATCAAAAATTTAAAATTCGAAAAAATATTAATTATGAATATTAATATTCGTCATAAAAACATATTTATAGAATTTTCGCACGCACCACGCACCAGCTTTGAATATGTTGTAGCGCTACTTAATAGCTACAAAATTAAACATTTTTTTTTTCAAAAAAATGGGGGCTTGGGTATGAAATATTAAAAAGTATGACCATAACTTAAATCATATAAATATCAAATTTTCATTTTTTTTTGCAAAAATATAACTTACGCATACATCTATGTTGGTCACTAACATACAATTCCCATTAAAAAAATAATTAATTTTTATTTTTTCTTAACTATGAATATTAATATTCGTCATAAAAACATATTTATAGAATTTTCGCACGCACCAGCTTGGAATATGTTATAGCGCTACGTAATAGCTACAAAATGAAACATTAATTTTTTCAAAAAAATGGGGGCTTGGGTTCAGAATACAGACATGTATGAGTCAAATATCACAAATCATATGAATATTAAATTTTCTAAAAATATTCGCGAAAATATAACTCACGCATACATCTATGTAGGTCACTAACATATCATTCCCCTTAAAAAAATAATTAATTTTAACTTTTTTTTAATTATGAATATTAATATTCGTCATAAAAACATATTTATAGAATTTTCGCATGAACCAGCTTAAAATATGTTATACCGCTACGTATTAGCTACAAAATGAAACATTAATTTCTTCAAAAAAATGGGGGCTTGGGTTCAGAATACAAACAAGTATGGTCATAACTCAAATCATATAAATATCAAATTTTCGATTTTTTGTGAAAATATAACTTACGCATACATCTATGTAGGTCACTAGGATGTCATTTCTGTCAAAAAATAATTAGTTTGAATTTTTTTTAAATTATGAATATTAATATTCGTCATAAAAACATATTTATAGAATTTTCGCACGAACCAGCTTGGAATATGTTATAGCGCTACGTATTAGCTACAAAATGAAGCTTTAATTTCTTCAAAAAATGCGGGCTTGGGTTCAGAATACAGACAAGTATGAGTCATAACTATAATTCCTTGTTCATATATTTTATTTGCACAAACGCTAAAATTATACGCACATAAATCGACGTAAATGTCATTCACAAAAATAAATAAATGCGGAAAAGTTTATGTACTGCACCACGGTTCTTTTTATACAAAAAGCATAGTAATACCATCTTGTTTCAAATTAAAATCGGAAATCTAATAGTTCCACTAAATAACTAAAAAGTAAAACATTAATTTCCTTAACTTGGTGCGGGGATGGGTGTCAAATATTGTGAAGAATATTCGTATAACTTATGTCACTTTACCGTTTATTGAATTTTTTTATTTAAACTTAAAAAACAAAAGTTATTTTTGTAACTAAACATTTGTTTTACAATAACATGTTGTTGTTGTTGTTCTAAGTGCAAGACATCCTGGCTCCATTTTGACTGCGTCGCTGAGGAAATACCTAGTGAGGCTAAACGTATCGGCGTTAAATGGTTTTGTATCAATTGTTCTGAATAATTTGTTTACTGCCTAACTATGTGTTTTCAATTATATTCTACAGGTATCCGACGATGATCAACGAACACACAACGAGGAGATCACTAAATCTTTGGTCACTATTCCTCACATTTTACTCTTCTATTAATTCTGCATCGTATCAGTTTGTAGAATAATAGAAGAGTAAAGTGTTTGGATTACAACTGCACAAAACTCCTTTCCTGGTGGAACTTACCAACAAAAAAAAACTCAAAAAAACTCTATAAATGCCAAAGATGAACACATTCGCCAATTTAAACTAATTTATCAGCCTTCCTTTAGTCCATTCATTGTCGTCTGATACAATTGGATCGAGCATATCAATTAAAGACCCTAATCTTAGAGGCTTTAAGAACAAAAAACCTTTTGTATTAATTGAAACAAATAAATTAAATTCTCGATGCTTCTATACTTACGTACGGATAGGATAAAGTAAATGGTGCGGCAGTCGAAGACTTTATTTAAATTCAAAGCATCACATTTGAATGTACGTATTTACTGTTTATTATATTACTTTTTATTACATGTATAATTTTTGCGTTCGTGCAAATAAAATATATGAACAAGGAATTATAGTTATGACTCCTACTTGTCTGTATTCTTAACCCAAGCCCGCATTTTTTTAAAGAAATGAAAGTTTCATTTTGTAGCTAATACGTAGCGCTATAACATATTCGAAGCTGGTTCGTGCGAAAATTCTATAAATATGTTTTTAGTTAGTACAGTGTCCAAATTTTAGGTTGGTGGCACCAGTAGAAGGTATCGAAAATGGCCACTACAATATCTGTATTCTAGGATCACCTTGGTACGTAATAGAGTGCCTACCATGGCGCCCTCTATAACAGGCCTGGACACCGTCGGCGCCTCTCTCGAAACTGGAGGCGGATGGTTTTGCAGCGCTTGTATGAATTGTAGACAGTTTTAATGAGTTATTTAACGAATTATAGCATTAGATAGTGTTTGCTCGTGGTTTTAGCAGTTAATCCAGTATGAATGTTTAATTTATTATTCAGTTTACGCGTATTATGTGTATAAAGTAGACAGTTGCTTATTTATAGTTGTGTTTAAGTAACGAATGGCCGCCGGTGTAAGATTTTCCAATCGCACCCATGAGGTTAATCTTAATACAATCATAAGGTTTTTTGATTAGGTAAGGTCTATCGCCAGGAGTTATATTATACATGCTCTGCTGCTGCACTGTGTTTCAAAAGTACAAAATTCAAAGAAATCTTAAAATGTACATACCACTCAAAAATGAACTCAAGTCATTTTATGGATCTTTTTTGCAGGTTCTTTACCTAAGTGAGGTGTAATTGACTTACACCATCTATTTGAAGAATGTTGCTGAGTGTGTGACAGTGAGGAATATTTATTTTAAAACTGTAATGGTCACTTACATGTTGAAAAATATTGAAACCCTTGTGTTAACTTACACACTGGAATCATCTTTATCAAAATCTGTGGCCCTCCAAATGTATTTCAACATTATGGCTAAAACTATTGGGGGTGTGGTAAAGAAGCAGCAAGAAATAGTCATAACAACGGTTTCGACCGTTCGTGCATTGGCGTACAGATTGTATAACTCCCACCTCGCTCAACAGAAATCGAACTCCAGCAGAAAAGTAATGACTCTATGACAAGTTCAGGTTACAGCTCAGTTTATTCGACAAAACGACATCAAGCTACAGATAACAGTGAGAACTGCAAAGGCATTACAAGGCCAAACTGCCAGCCCATACAGCATTGGAAGGGCTTATAAAAATGGCGAGAATTCAAAATGCAAGAAGAAGTATACACACAAGAAGAACATTATACAGCAAGGCAAAGTTTCTACCGCATTGTCACAGGAAAAAGTCTCTTGGCATTATTGATAAATGCAAGCATTGTCATACAGGGGTTACAGGAAACATATTGCATACACATTACGCCAGCTGGACAGATCACATTTCTTTGCCTTGATTCCAATGTTTGCATATTTCACCTAAGAATGTCAAGTCATCAGTGTTGTCAATCTTGGAAGTCATTCTGGTCAGTGTTTTTGTACTAGGGTACTTTCATATGATTCTCTTGGAGATGAAAAATAATCAAATGCCCCAGCAAGTGCCTCACCAGAATACACAAGCTTACCAACTAAATAAGCAGTTGCATTTGAATTTCTGTGAGAAGCATGTACGGCTTGGCGGCTTGCCACAACATTAACTGGATAATAAACTCCCTGTGCTATTCTTTGCCATCTGTCCAGCCAAAGAAGAAATTATAATTATAAAGGCAAGATAAAAACATTCATGATAAAAATCCTGTTAAATTTTGATGGCAAATAAAGGTACACTGGATATATCTTCCTGGACTGGTTGATGACAAAATTACAAATGAAATAATGGAAGCAGGGAAGGAATATTTGTTTAAGCGGTTGGAATTAAACTTTTGTGGACACACAATATGTTGTTACTTGGAATGGACTGCAGCCATCTTGACCTCTATTGGTTACATGTGGTAAACAGAAAATTGGTGTTTAGTCATCTGCATCTTAGTTTATATCCACTTGTACAACCTGTCACATAACCAGCCATACACATGATTTCTCACTATATCTTGCATACAAGCATTTTGTTATACATCTGACCTGTTTCAAAACTGACATTGCCTTTACCAGCATATACAAACCACAAAAGGGATAGCATTTATTTTTAATTTGACTCATCTTTTTATTGTACAAATGTAAATGTGTTTTTTTACAATGTAACCAAAAATAAACTCAAATGACAATTTCTAAATTTATGTGACTTGGTGCAACTCAACAGTTTAAGAAGGGAAAAGTTATCTTTAACTTTGCTTAGCCTTTTGCTTCGACTGTGTCAATCTGTCCTGCTATTCTACCTAAACCTAATACATCATTTCTCAAGTTTTTTTTAATAAAGCATGACAGAGGCCCCTCCTTGAGATTAATATTAGGATTATATGACAAAAAAAAAACAAATGGCAAAAAGGAATTTCGAAAAGCAAGCAGTCTACTTAAATTCAAAAATAAACTGGGAAGTGGTAGGTCTTGTAGTTCAGAGAATATTTATAGTTAGAAAAGTTTTGCTAAAACGCTCGTCTGACCTATACAAACATAGCTTCAGTAAAGATTTCACACTGGTGCCCAATCATACACATAATACACGCAAGCTAAATAAAAAAAAACACATTTATACTGTACTAACTGCTAGAACTTAGAGCAAACACTATCTAATACGATAATTCGTCAAATAACTCATCAAAACTGTCTACAATTCGTACAAGCGCTGCAAAACCATCCGCCTCCAGTTTCGAGAGAGGCGCCGACGGTGTCCAGGCCTGTTATAGAGGGCGCCATGGTGCCTACCAATGAATTTACACAATCCAAATGGTGTTTTCGACAGTAAATACTGGTCCGAACGACAGATATCATATATTAACTAGATAGCGCATCTTGTGTAAAATTGCTACTTTTTCTTATCGTTATCTCCGGTATAAACACCGCGTCTCTCGTTTCTTCGCTCTTTTAGTTTAACGCTCGCAATAATTCATTATGCAGCCGCTACAATATGAACAATATTAACTTCTAATATTACCTATAATACTGCGTGATTACGGTTTATCCAAATTCGCAAAAAACAAACGTCTTTAAGCGACGACAAGGTTAACTAGTGTAAGTTTGCATGTCAACACATGGTACAGGAGTTGTACAAAGCGTATTTACACATATTCTTTACCAAACTTTCAATCCTTATACGTCTTAAGTTTAATGAGTTATAATACCCAAATAAATGCATTCCATCTACTGCTCACACTCACCAATGGCGACTGAAACCCGCTTTGTTGGTTACTTTTGATTTGTTTTTGATCGATCTCAGTCGACCATTGTAGTGATAGGACTAATTAATACCATGCTAATTAGTTTATTAAGAATTTGTGCGGAAAATAGTCTCGCAAAAAAACAATAACAAGAACAAGAGACCTAAGCTCTAATGTATGGGCACGTATAATTTAAACATTAAAATAGATGATATCGGTTAAAAAACACCGGGTGGTCTCACTGCTGCTATTGTGAGTCCAAAATCAAGCAAACACCCTGAATTTTCAATGTGTTTATACAATTATGTTTTGCTGCAAGCGTAAAATGGCTTACATTTACCCTGTCAAACATCTTTAAAAAAAATGTATCAGACAGCCCATAGGGTTTAAACGAACTTGTTAAGTTTTGTTTGCGTTTTCCTTTTTGTGGGAAGGTGTAAAATAGCTTTTGATAATCTTTTAATAATTTTTTTTTGCAAAATAATATAAAAATTACCCTTATTAAATGACTAAAATGTAACCGGTCCGTTTAATTATTGCAAGTTCGCTATGTCCACAATATTCAGTTCACTATGTCCGATACGGCGGCTACGTCCGCTATGTGCACCATGTTTGCTATGTCCACTATGTAGTGAATATCGTGGACATAGCGGACATGTACTAATTAAAGGGACCCAAATTTCACAAATTACCCGCTTCTAGGTCTTGTTTTTGACTTTTTTTTCAAAACAGAAAACAAATTACCAATGTGTTTTAGACTTTCTAACCTTTAAATTTGTTTTTAAGTCCAAGCTTTACCTAAATTTACTTTTTACGTAACATTCGATTGGCTGTAGGAGATATAGTACAATGGGGGAAGATGGGACACTTAAGCACATATTGCCAAATATTTCCAAAATCAAAATAGATGACGGTTTTTGGGTAATACCACGAATTAGTACTATCATTCCTTTATTAATTGACACTAACTTAATAAAATATAATAAAACACACGAGGAGTTATTTAGCGATCCACACAACGGGTGAAATTTTACAAATTCGAAAACACACAGGATAAGATAGGACAGTTTAAAATCGTTATTAATTTTGATTATTAAGTGTATTTATAAATAGGAATATACGTAAATAACACGAAATAATACTGTACGCTTTGAAAGTTAGGTTAAACATTCTTTTTCGTGCCCTACTGCTATAGTTTTTAATATGTTACCTATACATTATATTATTGCATAACAATTGGTATTGTTTGAACGACAATGGGTAATGTTCGAACATGAATGGATAAATATTGTATCCTACAAATGTATATGAACTTGTAATAACAGAAAATTGATTATAACTATTGATAAAGTTTTTATTTTTGCTACAAATTGGGTATTACTACTCTGTTTTTGGCACAAGCCACTTCTCATAAATTATCACCAAGTGCAAATGACCAAATTTCGAATATATTTTCAAAATAACTTTTTATTATTTCAGTATCTTATAGTTGAAAACCCCCTGAGGTATAAATTACTCAATTAAAAGAAAATCTATCAAAGTATGGCAATGAAAACATACAAAACTATAATGTGGGGGAAGATGGGACTCTAAATTTGAAATATATTTACATTAGCAGTATTCTGCAACTTGTAGTTAACCTACCGAGTTAAACAAGCTGTGCTAGTTTCTTTGCCATGTAAACTTCAGATATATAACGTTAAACCAATATTTTTTTGTTGTTTTTATCTCAAATTAAAGTCATATTGACCCCTGCCTATTTTCTTTATGCTTATATCTCAGTGTTTTTTTTTACAAAACTAAAACTAGTTTTATGAGACAAAATCAAACTGTACAAAATATTCAAGCTTGTTTTGTGAAGCTATGAAACTAGTTGAATAGTTCGCACACGCAAACTAAAAAAATTCATCGGCTTTACTATGATTTAGCGAACATTAAAAAATAGCACCTTACTATTTCGCATTTCTTTACCTGTTCAAAGTATACTGTTTCTATTTTACATATTTTTTTAATGTTTAAAAACAGTAATCAGCTTTGACGGGCGTTTTATAAAGTGATAACACTGTCGAATAACTCTGTAACCTTATTTTCCTGATTATAATTAAATAGGGCATGTAAAAAAATAAAAAAAGTCTCGTCTGACAAAGTGTCCCATCTTTCCCCACCCTACTATATATTAAAAAAACAACAATCGGCTTTGCGGGGTTTATAAAGTCGTGGCAATACTGTTAAATAATTCTGTATTATTATTTTTCTAAATGTCATTAAATAGGGACCCGTAAATAAAAATTAAAAAAGTCTTGTCGGACAAAGTGTCCCATCTTCCCCACCCTACTGTATAGACTGTATTGTTGGGTGGGGGAAGATGGGACACCTTTTCTTTCCATTTTCTCGTCCCAATTGGGAGTTGACATAAAACTAATTTTACAAAACCTTATCCTTACGACTCCCATAGACAGTTGTTAATTGTTTAAAACACGTACATAATATATGTTATGTGCCAAAGGTGTGCCGTCTTCTCCCAACCTAGTATATGTTAGACTAGAAACTGTACCTATTTTACATTAATAAGGTTTATCGTTCACAATTCTTCTTGTATAAAATCAATGTAGTTTACTCTTTTTACGTTCTGTGTTTTTGCGACATCTACACATAATTAGAAAAAGTGCCCTCCGTAATGTGCCCAAGGCTAATAAAGCAACGTGTCTGTAACCAATCCAGTGCGCACACAGTACCATCATCCGCAAATAATCTAGAAACAAGTTTAGAACAGGCTAGACATGTACCACTTCTGATGAACGATTAGTTTTGTTTTAGCTTTTGTAAAATCCGAATATGGTAATTTGTTTGAGACAATTTGTGCTTGTTTTGATATACGGATGTACGTTTGCAAGTAAGTGGTAAATAATAGTAGTTTCCAAACGCGATTTATATACACAGCTGTTTATTGTTGTTTTAACGCCTAAACAAGTTAGATTTTGCCTTAAGTATCAACAATAATATTTTTCAATTACCTTTAACTATTTTAAAATTTCCAATCGCATAACCGAATTTTATTTTTCAAAAAACTTTTGTGAAATATTTATTTGTAGGAGGAATATGTACGGATACGGCAGTGCTTGGATATTGTACAGCGAGTGTGTGTTCCAATCAACAAGCACGTTCGGTGTGCTTACGTACATGTGGTTTCTGTCTCGGTAAGGAGATAGAAAAGGCACATTTTTTAGCAATCAATATTTCAATTGTTTTTTTTGTTTGTGTGTTTTTTGTTTTTTTTATTTTGTATTTACAAACAGATTCTCAAGGTGGAGCACCTGCATTTGCACAACCTCCACCAAATGTAAATGTGATGAGTCGGCCTGAAAATAATTACAATGGTCATTCAATCAACAACGAAAAAACAAAGTATGTTTATAAGTGGATGTTACTGAGAATGTTAAAATAAATGGGCACGTAAGTGGTTTTATAGATCCCTTTTAGACGAACAATTGTTATTGTTGTTATTTGGGCGACTCTTTCTACATATATCAAGGCTATATTCTATTATCTTGTCCCATTTGGTGGTAAACAAAAAAAAACATGAAAGTAATTTAAATTTCTATTTTCCGCACAACTGCCATAAACCGTTGTTATTTGTTTAGAACACAATCAGGATATTTGAATAGTGTGTGCTAAGGGTGTCCCGTATTTTCCCACCCTATAATATGTTAACATTACCTTCTAACAATACGTAATTACCGTGTAAATGTGTTCTACCCACTGCTAAACGGCAGCTTAAACCCATAATATGGTTATAACAAACTTGTTTTTGATCAAGCTTAGCCGATCGTGGTAGTGAAAGGGTTATTAAACTTTATATTAATTATATTACGCGCACATTTATTAGAGGTGTGATGTTTTGGTATTTACCTGTTGTAGTCCTTTGGCCGCCCCAGCACTTCCTATGTGGGCAGTAATCCTCATTGTGGTCGTCCTAGTTGTTCTCTTCACAACCTGCGTTTGCACTTACTTTCATTGCAAACGAAAACGTAAGCTAAAAAGGAATAATCGAAACGTGGAATATCCCAAAGACACAAACAACGAATCCTATAACCAGGTATGTGTAACTTAAAATAGTGTGTAACATACTTGACATAATTTTTATTTATCTGTTCAAACACAGCAGCAAGTTTCAAATAAATTAAAATAACGAAAATATAAAATTAGCACCATAACAAGCGGTAAAACACGCTAGGGTAACAACTTCTTGGGCAAGGTTCACAATATACTGTTTAATGTGCATACTTATAAATTAAAGAATTATCACATATATGTGAATATATTACCATGGCCTGAAACTGACAAACATTCAGCGTTTAACACATTAATACACGAAATGTATGATGTAAATAAAAACAAAGAAAACATTATGTCTAATAACTCTACAAAGAAGGAATAACGCTTAAATATTTGTAGCACAACAGTCTGAGATCGAATGATGTGCCACTTGGTTGGATGATTAACCATCATACCGGGGAGTTTTTGGACAGGTAAAATTTATTAAGCCATCATCGGTATATACTATTCATGTTTAAACACAACTTGTTGTTTTACAGCAACGGAACCGGTGAAAAGGCATATTGGCAGCAAAATAACTTAAACGAATCAGTTCGACCCGACAACGCAAAGGTGCTGAATATTAACAGCATTTCCTTTTTTAATCATTACCTAGAATTTGAAATTTAAATCATTACCTAGAATTTGTTTAGCAGAAAAACATTAACGTGATTTACAACGATACACAAACAATAAAACGAAAAGCTCCTCCTCCTCCTTCTCCTCCTCATCCTCCTTCTCCGCCACCCAAAAGTAAAATATTGTAAAAGTTTAAAAACATTGATTTGTTGCAAGTTATTTTAATTAATTTCAGCCTATGAATCATTGCAATACACAAGTGAAAGATCTGGAAATAAAAGTCAAACGGAAGTTTCTGCAAATTCTTCTGATGAAGTAAGATAGGTTATTTGAACTAATATATTTCTAATATGTTTTATTTTTAGAACTCCGCAAATCATGTGGAAAATTTAAACGGAAGTACAAAGTCTGAAAATATTGCAGGCAAGCTGTTTTTTACTTTAGTTTTAAATAGTTCACTTTTATCTATTCTTTAAAAGCGTGTATTTCTCGAACTTTGTTGGGTTGTGGGGATACTGTCGATTAATACTGTAACTTTTGTTTTTATCTATCATCAGATTTAAATAAAATTCCCATTTACCCCATTCTACTACATTATGAACAACTTTTTCTCATAACAAAAAATGAATCTGTGGTTTGCAGTGATGCAAGTTGGATTTTGTAAACGAATTCTAAGCCGTAATATTTTTGCCAACTCTATGCCATATTAGCTGTTGATATTAAAATTAATAAACTATAAACATATTAAGTAACAGCTTTAAACACGTACAAACTTGTGATAGTCGGCTGACAAAACGAAAGCATTTTTCTTAACAAATTATGAATAAAAAAATGATAACCGGTAATTCAATTTGTCTTGACCATTTTGTTAAGTGATGTTGATCCGAAAATGTATATGGACTATGACACCTCTATAGTAGAGAGATATTTAAAATCAGAATTCTTCCTGTTGCCGTATAAAACAAAATTATCTGAACATTATAGGACACAATGTTGAAGAACAACGCTCGCCTCCGCGTACCCTACCAAGAACGAAGAGCATGCCACTTTCTTTACCCCAACCTGCCAATTCTAAATCTTCAATATTATGTGAAAGTGGTTTGTGCAAGAATAACACATTGGAGACGATTTCTCGACGGTAATTTCTGCATAAACATATTTAATTCTCAAGATTTTTCACTGTGACCTTTATTTTTGATTGACAATTATATATTACTTTTGGTCAGGGTATCTAGCGATACGAACACCTACACAGATAATAATGTGTATGGGGCATCTTCAGTAGACGAAACGTCAACATACCAACTATGCGGTATACTTCAAGACTGGAAACAACATTTATCAGCTCAAAAAAGCGAATTGCAACATTATTACAAAAGGTAGGCTACTCCAAACTTTGCATAATGTTAGAAAATATAGTTTGATTTAATAATGTTTAGTATGGTATCTGCTTTGGAAAGAGACGCCGTTGAACCAATTGATAGTGCCTCGAATGTTGGACATTATGATGAAAGCGTACCATCAGAATTGAGTTTTAGGCGGTTAAACGAACAAAGTTCATCAGAATATACGGGGGTAGGTCGATTTCTGTAACTGAAAAACAGCGATCCTAACTAACAAAAAAATGATTTTAGGTAAGAGGTTCTACTGTGTTGTCGGATGGAACCTTATTAGTATTGGGTGATTATGATTGTCATGCAAATGACATTAAAAGGCAAGAAAGGGTGAGCAATAACAAATAACAATAAGTGACCAAAGGCTTAAAGTAATTATTAAGTGTCTTGTCCAAACTAAATAATAATAAATGCAATTATGTTTCGTTGCTATAAATAGTAGTTTTAATAAAAGTAGTTTTAATAAAATCATATTATACCAAAAAGGTAATACAGCAAATCAAGTTGAAAATTGCTGATCTTGAAAGTCTTTTAGACAACACCAGAAACATTTCTTGTGATCCCGATGATGACACTGTAAGCAATGTGAGATTCAGGTCTTTTTACTTTAGAATACATTCGTAGATCTAACAGCAAAATATTTATTATTGTGCAGGAATCAATGTATATGGCGTCACCACCCTATCGATCATATTCACTTGCTCAAAATACTGTTGTAAATAAACCAACGGCAAGAAAAACCATCATTCATACCATTAATGTAAGTTATTTCTTGTGTTTACACTATATGTTAACCAGATCATTTTAAACCAAGTTATAACTTAATAGGGGATTATGTAATAAACGTTTAATTTTATTAGCAGTAAGTCTATACTTGACCAAAAAAATGTAAGCCTAATAGGTATGTGACCAGTAATAGTTACAAATGATTATGTTTATAAGGGTCTTGTTTCAAAACTGAATAATGAAGACAGAGAGTGCTGCTTTAACATGATCAACGGAGTTTTAATAGAATCTCGTAATCATAGAGGAATGGCTATGAGAGAAAAAAATGTTAACCAAACTGTTGTTACTCGATTGGCTCGACAAATCCATCATGTTATGAGAGACGCTATTCATCCGGAACAGTAAGATTACGCATGATTGCTTTTAAATAAAATGTATAGTGGTGTGGGGGCCGTTGGGACACATTTTAACTTTATTTTCTCGTCCAATGTAGTAGTAAACAAGGAACTTTCAAAGAATTATAAAACTATATGCTCAAGACTCTCATAGACCGTTGTTAACAAAACACGATCAGAATATTCGGATATTATGCGCCGAAGGTGTCCCATCTTCCCCCATCCTACTATATAGTAGAACACCGGATGGACGGTACTCGTGAGACGTGCCCTTTTAAAAACTCTCATTTTCCGGTACCCTTTCAATGATAGACGAATAATGTTAGTGTTATTCGACAGTATTCTCAAGGCCCAACAAAAAAGTGGTCAATACTATATACCATTGTTAAGTATTAAATTTGTTAAGCAATGCTGAATAAAACACGTTCTATATCAAAAAAGCAAAAATCTTTCCCACTCTACTATATTTATATAAACTTTTCATAAAACATACCTTTTTAGGCAGACCGATATTTTACTTGCCGTATATGCAGCACGTAACTTAGTGGACAGGCTGTCTAAAAGTGCTAAAATGGAAACATTCTTCTTGCATTCTGTTCCTTCTCTACAAACTATCGGACTACAGTTGGTCGAAAATGTTGAACAACTTTTTCAAATGTCAAACCATCTAAAAAAACAGGCAGTTTCCTACAAAAAACAGGTTAAGAATGAATTATATTTTGTAGATTGCTTTCAATATGCGGTTACTAAATACTAATCGCACTACATTGTTATTTGAAGCTTTAATGATGACGCATCTATTATTTTATGCAATACAGGTGCCCTACGCTAAAGCAGGCAATTTTGACATGTTAAGTAAGTTTTTGTTATACTAGTTTTGTTTTACAGGACATTTTCCGGTTTGTTCAATTATTTATTAGGATCGCACAAAAGATAATGGCGCTTTCTTACACTTTGGTATCGGAATGCTATCACGCAATGAACTTGGAAACGAGAGAAACAGTTCCAATAAATCACACGAGGAAACAAATCCGACAAAACTTAAATTCTCAAAAAATATCAATTTTAAACAACGAACTTACAAACTTGGAACAACTGTTAAAATCAGGTAAATTCTAAAAACATTAAAAATATCCACATGTGTTTATCTTACATCGCATGTACTTAGGAGATCCCATGGTTGCCCAACTGTCTGCTAATGAAGGTCCAGTAGTTGAAAGCTCTTGCGATAACCTTAGTGATTCTGACATGGAATCCGTTACTAGGTTAGTATTCCGATACAAAAAAAAACTTTTGTAAAAATACGTCATTTTATTCTTTGTTTTACCTTTTTAGCTGTTCAACGTGCATATCAAATGAAACACAGAAACCCGTAAAACGAGCAAGAAATCCGTATTTGTTTCCTGGTGGTCCCGATAGTGTTGATCAAAATGTACAACCAAGCTCTTTTCAGTCACATTCCGTCGTTATTGACAATAATCGGCTACCTACTAGACCAGTTAAAAATAGTTTGCCAGTAAATCCGTACAACAGACAACCTGAAAGTGGCACAGATGTAAAAGAAGCATATTTAAAGGGCAACAATTTTTCAAATCAAACCAGCACACATTTTTTCGAAAGTGATCGAATGCATCAAGTGGAGGCATCTGAGCATTTGTTATATGCAAAGCAATTAAACCAACTCGTACGCTCTAAGCCAAAGGAGTCTCGCATGAGATACGATGTTGGTACTACAGAAATAACTGAATGTAAGAAAAATGTTTGCGGTGACTTAAACACATATGCTGAAACTAAAATAGACGAATCTTTGCCCAAACAAATCAAAAAGGAAAAACAACATACAAATGTAAAAAAGGAAACTGTCAGTTCAAGTTATAATAATAACGAAACATTTTGCTCTGGTGATGGAAGTCAGTTGAATCAAACAGAACCCAAAGAAGACTCTGCTTTTTGTGTGAAAAAAGGAGAGGAGGGCGATTATGACGCACCTTGTACTTTATCTATGAAAGGCGAATTATCTGAAGGTACAGAGCACGAAGTTGCTAAAAATCCAGACCTTAAATTGAAACTGAAGAACGAAAGAAACGTTTTGGAAGAATAAGAATCTGAATCTGACAATCTGTAACTAACGATGTTAAGCCCTAAACATATTGAGCGTGGGAATACTTTAGTTTATAAATTGCCATTGCTTTTAAAAAAGTGTACCTATAGATTGTTTATATAAAATGTAAATAAATCATTTACCTTAAAGGATTTTAATTAAGCTAACATAGTATAAGAGTGATGGAAGACGGACATTTAAGCACACATCTCTCACTATAATCCATTATTATTTCATGAATAGAATTTTTACAAATATTATTACAACAATAATAGCTTTCGGCGCTGTGGCGTAGTGGTTAGCGTGCCTGCCTGTAACCATTAGGTAATGGGTTCAAGGCTCGTCGCTGCTACCATTGTGGGCGTATGTGTCCTTGGGCAAGACACTTAACGGCAATTGCTCCAACCCAGTGGTTACTAATGGGTTGTCCAAATTATCAGTCATACATAAAAAAATGAAAAAAATCTAAAAAAAATAATCACTCACAAAGTAACATACATGGTAACTTGTAAGCTGTCACGAGGTGTTAAACCCGTGTGATAACGACTGTCGTTTTCCGGCCACGCGAGGATAAAGTAAGTTACATTCATTCATTCATTCATTCAGCTTATATAAGGATGTGTAAAAATTGAGTATACAGGTCATTATAATATTCGTATGGTCCAATTAAAACCTTAATAAAAATCAACCCAAAATAGGGGTAAGATGTTACAAAAAAGGTTTAAATTTTCCAGTTGCAATTGCTGTGTGTGGTTTATGATAACACAGCTTTAAACTGCTAGTATCAGTTAAATGATTCCTTAAAGTTGATTGGATCTTTAACACCCGCTATTCGCAGAATCGCTATTTCAGCATTTGCATACACTTATCATGCAGGGGGTATATGTTCCATGTTGCAATATTACCTCGGCTCTGTATCAACCAATCCGACAAACTTATAACACGTACCTATGTAGCTAAAAGGCATATAGTAGGGTGGGGAAGACGGCACGGAGGGCAAATCGGGGTTTTAAAATATCTCCCTTTACGAGTATACCCCCTTCATACTACTTTCCGAATTTACCCACCTGTGCTAGTTTCTTTGCCATGTAGACTTTATATATACTTTAACTCTAACACATTTGCTTGTGTTTTAACTCAAATTAAGATCATATTGACCCCTACCTATTAAATTGACCTCTACCTATTAAATATTTAAAAACAGTAATCGGCTTTGACGCGCGTTTTATAAAGTCGTGATAATATTGTCGTATAATTTTGTAAAAGTGTCCCACCTTCCCCCATTGTACTATAGCTTTCTGCGATATTTTACGCTAAAAAGCGCTTAACTGTTCTTCTAAAATGCTTTACGCCAACAACGTCTATTTTGCGATGTTTAGTGACCCGTAAACAGAAATTAATACATTGATAAACTAAATGTTTAAAATTGACAATAAATGAACAATTTGAAAACTGTGTTACCAAGGTTAGAAAACAAAATACCAGCGAGACTGCATGTTTTATTTTTTAGAACCTTTGGTGGAAACTTGTTTCTGTCTATTTACTATATTTGATTTTTCCCCTTTGTATAATCTTACCGGTTTCAGATCTTCTTGTCCATAGTTCGGAAGTTATTCTCTATAATTAATATGAAAATAAATAAATAAATAAATTATTCGACTTTTCTGTTTCTGTTTCTAGGCCTACATATGATCCAGCTCATGCAATGCCAGTTAATGGATTGATGTAAGTTTCCACGTATATCTCTGACACCATGTCAATCCGCTACTATGCTTTATAGCAATAAGCAATAAAGTTGCTAAGTACATAGTTTATAAGTTGATCGTCATGGTGCCAAAAAGCTACAGTGAACACGTTTTTCCAAAAATGTTACAAAAGTTTTAATGCCACAGAGGCCACTCAGGATATCTGACAATAGTAATATAAACGGTGCAAAATACCTCGAAATCTTGATCTATATTTTTCCACAACTAATTTAACAAACCAAACTTAGTTTTCGTCCATCCATATTGCTGTTACGCTATTGATTTTCTTTATTCTTGTTCCTACGAATCTGTAGTGGTTTAATAACGTGTATAAGAGCAATTAAGGTCCACTTCAAGACCGTCCAGTACATACAGCCAGTATGTGGTCTCATACCATTTCAGAATCAAAGCAACCTAATACCGAGAATATATTAAATATTAAACTCCCTTTGGTTTCACAACAGGCGGTTTACTTAGTTGTCATGTCAACACAGCCACGAACTTTGTAAAATTGATTTAATTCTCTCCACCGCATAACTGCTAACACGTTAGAACTTCTGTGCTCAGTTTATCTTTTGTACCTATGGCAACACTAAACGTGTTTAATTTTTTGTTTTTTTTTTAATAGAGAAATATAATTGAAGAAAAACATATATAAAACCACCCTAAAACATTCCAAAAATCGTATCTACGCTTACAGCACCCATTAAAAAGAAGCAGTGTTGATTAATTTACAATTTATCACAACTTACTTTGTATAAATAAACCGATTCAAACAACATTTCCTACATTTATCGAATTACCTAAGGTTTAAATTAACTGGAATAACTATCAGACTATACTTTATACTTGCAAGAACACACGGTTGACTGATATCAAAATAACGCGTCTCAAAGAATGTACACCGAGCTTTTAGTCCACGGTTTCGATCCGCACAACAACTGTCTACGGGCTGATGGGCGAACTAACTCCATTATCACGGGATTCGATTTTTATTGATCGCAGACCGTAGTCTGGGCGATGGGCAGTGCCTACAAAACAACTATCAGCCAAAACGCTAAGGCAATATCTACATAGATTTTCCTGCTGTCAAACCTTCCGTCAACCAGATGCTCCAAAAATCAGCATAATATAAAGGAAATGCGGCCACTTATAGTAAGAATAATTTAAAAAATTCACTACACAGGTTGCAATTTAAATTCAAGTAACATGTCAATTTAACAGAACATACAAAACCATAAAAAAAATTGCAACCTTTTGTTAGGAAACCTTTTGTTTCCAAATCTATTTACATTTTAAAAATTTGAACGCTATAAAGATCACGCTTGGTTGGACATTTTTAGTTTGTTGGGTAAATCTATGTTTTCGATTCCAACAGCATATAGTTATTTTACCGGAATGGACGCATGAATTCGTAGAAATTAAACTGTTCGCACCAACTGTTTGTTTCGAACAAACAATTAACAATTACAGTTTTAACAACGCTTATATATAGGCGTCGGTTTAACCAGGAAAAGGCTGTTGTCCCACATTCATGCGATGTTACAATACATTACAATAAATATTCGCGTGAATCTTACTTATTGTTCTTAAATGATAAATATTTATTTAAATTAAGTTACATATGCCATTGCTATTATTATCAACGAATAACAAATCCCGAATTGTGCATTTCATCAACCAACTACAATTTAAAGCAAGAGCATATAAAGCCCGAATAAAAGAAACGGGTGAATTATAATATTATATATTAGGAACCACGTAAATACACATTTAACACCAAAATTACCTTTTTCAACAATCATTAAATTACTGTAGGATCGATATATAGTATGGGGCGGGGGAAAGACGGGATTCGGGTGCAAACGGGACTGTTTTTAGCTTTTGAAACAATGTTGTATTCCGAATTTTACCACCGAATTTTAACCCTATAACAACAATAACCGTTGACGCGCAATTTCTTGGACCGTGGGAATACTGTCGAATAATTCTGTAACGTTTGTTTTTGTCTGTAATTAAATGGGTATACCCGTTAAAGAAGATTGTTAAGAAAAAGAACGTCTTACGCCGAGTTCCGTCTTTCCCAACCCACTATATGAGAAAATAAACAATATTGCAAACTTTGGTTGGTTAGTTAGTAATTCAATAAGTTATATATCATGGGTATTTTCTTATATTTTCTACGAGTGTAAGAAGAGAGCGCAGCCCTTGCAGACAATCTATGACAAAATCTATATCTCGTGCACAAAAACTATATCGTTTAGAAAGTTGATACACTGTTTCGTCGCTCCGCCAGAATGGAATCGATATTATTGTCACTAGCGCTTGATGACAGAAAATGTGAGTGTAATTGCCCGGTTAGTCATGTCTAAGCGGTATTGAAAAATATTTATTTATTTTTCCTTAATAGTACTACCAATTCTTTATTAATTGACAACAATTCAAAAAAAATATCTTAAAACACACAAGGAGTTATTTAACTATCAGCAACAGTTGAAATTTTACAAATTCGAAAACACACATATAAGATAAGATGGCAGTTTAAGATCATTGTTATTTTGATGAATAGTGGTTTTATCATTAGGAATTCAAGTAAATAACACGAAACAATGCTGTACGCTTTGAAAACCTAACTCATAACCATTCTCTTTCTTGTCTTTATACAATAATATAATGTAGGTAAACATGTTAAAAACTATAGCAGTGCGGCATGGAAAAGAATGTTAAAACTTAATTTTTAAGCGTACAATATTATTTTGTGTTATTTACGTGTATTCATAATAATAAATTCAGCCATTATTAATCAAAACTAACAATGATTTTAAACTGTCCTGTCTTACGCAGTGTGTTTTCAAGTTTATAAAATTACACCTGTTGTGCGAACGGCTAAATTACTTGTGTGGTTTAATGTATGTATTTGAATTATTTTATTTGATTTTGAAAATAGTTATGTTCTTAAGTGTCCCATCTTTCCCCAACTAAAAGTTTTATGAGAATAAATTGAACTGTACGATATACTTTACTTCTTTATGAATCTGTTAAATTAGTTTAATCGCTCACACTCGCAAACTACCAAACTCCATCGGCTTTACCAAAGTTAGTATAGACCAAGTTAGGAAACGGATTGTAAAACAAAGAGTCTTGTTATCCATTGTCGCGCGTCTATGACGTCATAGACGCCACCATTACGGAGCCCACAGCATAGCATTTTATCATTGCTGGGTGCTGTTTTTCGTTTAAATATTGCGATTTTTTAAAAACCAAGCACTTCTGCGCGTAAAAATGGCTTTCTACTAATGTTATATCTTATCACAATAATAAACCTCACAAAAATAATCAACTTTTATTGAACACTCAATCGATTAAAGAGTAAAAAACAAAAAATATCAAGTTTACTAACCAAAAACATAAAAGAACATGTTTAAAATATAAAAATACAAACAAAAACGCATAACATTACCATAAACTGGTGTATCTAGCTGCAGTTTTGCATGTAAACTGCCGTAATTTTAATTTTTTGCTCACAAACTTAACACGTATACCCGGCAACGAGACTTAAGGTATCTGTGTAAAATTTGCCTAATATCAAAGTAACATTGAGGAAAACAATACTGAGTTACTATTTTTGGTCCTTTGCTTGAATTAGTACGTTACGGGTCTTCATGAAATCGGAAAACGCGAACACCTTATCTGCTAGTACTTAAGCAGTTTGGAGATGCATGTCCACTCATGTTGGATTATAAATGTAGTAAAGAATGGTTTTGTAGGTTTGTAGGTGTGATTATATACTATTATGTAAACTAAGCTGATTGCTGCTACTGCTAGTCTTAATCGCCAACGTAAAGTACCCTGTTAAACCACACTGTACGCTGAAAACCAGTCAAAATATTAATTTACTTCACATAAATTCCTAGATTTAATATTATATAACAAGATTTATATTAGAAATTATATTTTAAATGTTAAAACAACCGCTATACGTGTTTTCTAGCTTTGTATCGCTTACAAGAACTAAATGAACACATGCCGACCATGCATTTGTATAGGCGATTCACGCTCTGTGGGCTCCGTAATGGCGGACACGAGCGCCGTTTCCTAACTTGGTCTATACTAACTTTGGGCTTTACCTACGATGAAAATAATGTGCTACTTGTGGGAATCGGCGTCGTTTCCACAATCTTCGTCTGTGTTGTAAATGCTAAGAGAGAGAACTGGTGCAGAAGAAGGTTTCTACCTTACGAAGCTCAGTCATAATCTTTGGAAAAGAAGTGTGATGGCGAAATAACACACCAGTATAGTATTTCAAAAGAGAACAATTTATTTGAAACGCAGGTGTATACTGATAGCACAACATAGAACATAAAGTAAGTTCGTTTAACTTGGAACAATAGGTTCTTGTGAAATAATAATAATAAGAAATGTATCAGACAGTTTTGAGGCGCCGGCAAAACGTGTTTTTCGTTTATAAAAAAGAGAATAGTGGAAAAACCTATTTTTGAAATGATATTAGTTGTGTTTCAAAGTTTTGCAAATCAAATTGTATGAACACCACCTTAGTTTAGTCTTACATGTGTGTACAGTATTGTATTCAACCCATGCCTGCTTCTTTGTTATGAACTCTTTACACTTCGTTGCCCGGTGAGGTTAAGCTCCAGTAGTATTGTTCTCTGCATTGTCCAGTACCGATATATTACTAGTTATATAGAGGGATATACGCAAACCGGGAAAGGTTGATAGGAAATACGTATTACTTTACAGTTATTGTTAATACTGTGACGTGATGTAGGCGGTGCACTGCCATCAGAATGATTAAAACCAGATGAAATAAATAATTAACTTAATTTTTATTAGCAAAAATACAGCCAATTTATTTAAAGTACTTTGTAACACTGGTATACCGTTCTGCATTAGTAATGAAATATGACAATCTGGATAAAAAAGAAAGTGTTATTGTATGTCATTATCTGGTCCGTGTTGGTGTACATTTGTTGCATATTCGTTCTACCTTTCATGACGCGACGTTTCTGGCACAGTTCAGTACGGAGCCCAATTGTACCAGTCAAGTAAGCGAAAAATTACCTATCCGTGTTCAACCATGTATAACATAGCTTAAGATCTACATATTGTATAAGTAACGGACTAGCGAACACTCATTCATTATTTACCTGTGTAATAGTGTTTGTCAGTTTCCATTTCTGAGTTCTGTTTAGGCTATTGTGTTTTATCTAATAAAGCACAGACAAAAAATCTGCCCTGTGTACATTAATGACGATCTTATATATAAATATTTCGGTGAGGGAGGACGGAATTTGGGGTAAGACGGGACATTTTTAAATCTCTTTTCTTGGGTACCCATTTAATAATAGACAAAAAATGTTACACTGTTATTCAACAGACGAACGAATACAACATACTTTTAATGGCTGAAAAAGGCACAACAATAAGAATGTAGTTTGCGGATTTGAATCATGTAGTATCGCAATTAAATATATATTATATTATGATAGACTGAAATATTTCGTACAGTACAATGTTGTCTCACAAAAATAGTTTTAGTTTTGCTAGAAAAATTCGAAATATAAACATAAAAATAGGCGGGGGTGAGGATGGGTTAAATCAAGAGTGAATAGGCATAAAAATATCGATTTTAAACTATATATAGTGGGGTGGGGGAAGATGGGACACTTTTTAACTCTATTTACTCATCCCAGTTAGTAGTAAACAAAGAACATTCAAAGAATTATAAAACTATATCCTTACGACTTCCATAAACCGTTGTTAATTGTTTAAAACACGATCAGTGTTTTTCGATATTCTGTGTTAAAAGTGTCCCATCTTCTCCCACCCTACTATATATAAAGTTTACATGGCAAAGAAACTAGCGCAGTTTTTTTTCGGTATAGGTTAATAGGTTAACTACAAGTTGCAGAAACCACGGCCTATACTAGAGATGAGTAGAGATATGACATTACCCATCGACTACGTCATCACCCATTTTTACACCACGTAACCCTTGATTTGACCACGTGACCTTAACTTAACAATGACTCGTTCTGATTCTGACGTAATAATTAATTAGAACTTGGCTTTTTGCTGCAAACCGCGATTTATTCGCTGAAAACATTCTTTATTATTTAACCTTTGAGTATAGTAATAAAGACCAGATTAATTAAAACAACAAAGAGAAGAAAATTAGTAACAAAACAGCAGTCGTTAAAATATGCTATGTATCTCTAGTAGGCCGTGCAAGAAACTAATAATACAGTATAGGGTGGGGAAAGATGGGACACCTTTTACCTCTATTTTTTCGCCCGGTTTAGTAGTAAACAAAGAACTTTCAAGAAATTATAAAACTATATGCCCATCACTCCTATTGACCTTTAGTAATTGTTTAAAACACGATCAGGATATTTAGATATTATGTGCTAAAGGTGTCCCATCTTCCCCCACCCTACTATATAAAAAAATATTTTTGTTCCACCTTACCCCACTTTATAGTGTTTTCGATTTTTATTATTAAATCTAAATTTTCTTTAAATTTAATAGGTCATACCTTTAGGGTTATTTAATTATGATATACTGATATAATAAAATTATCCTACACAAAAAAAACGTATTCTTTCAGTCACAGGCACTTAGAATAAGTAGGGTGGGGAAAGATGGGACACTTATGCACATAGTGCCCAATATTTCCAAATTTAAATGTTTTTGGGTGATCTACAAATAAGTACCATCATTAATTTATTAATTGAAAACAGTTTAAAAATGTATTTTATAACACACGGAACTGTTTCTATTTAACACATTTTTTTTAATATTTAACGACAGTAATCGGCTTCGACGCCCGCTTATAAAGTCGTGATTTTTCTGTCGAATAATTCTGTAACATTATTTGTTTGTTTATCATAAGTTCATATGCATTTGTAGGATACAATATTATCAATAGAAGTTTGAATAAGTCCCATTAATATTTAAACTGCGCCGATTCATTATACAAAGACTCTGTAGGTATAAGATGGTGGTTTAAACTTGATTTTCAAAGCATGA
This sequence comes from Ciona robusta, assembly GCF_009617815.1. NCBI lineage: Eukaryota > Metazoa > Chordata > Ascidiacea > Phlebobranchia > Cionidae > Ciona > Ciona robusta. The sequence continues at coordinate 6,416,706 of NC_143235.1, forward strand.
CATATGCTTTCGTGTTATTTACGTGTATTTCTAACAATAAATTCATTCATTAATCAAAATTAACAAGAGTTTTAAACTGTCTTACCCCGCCTTCTTTGAATTGTTGTTAGAGGTAAGATAGAACTATTTTCGTGGTATCACCCCAAAATATTTGCTTAAAGGGTCCCGTCTTTCGATCACTTAACCATATGCTATGGTTTTAAATTGTTTTCATAGGTATAATGAAGAGGACAATACGGTTGAAAAAGAAATTGCCTTTCAAATACAAACAATATTTAAAAAATTGACCAAATTAAATGAGGTGCCAGATACCCAAGAAAACACACTTATTCAAGATTTAGAACGTAATTTCAAGTTTCCCATGAAATCAATGCAATTACCGGAACGAAATGTGGAAGTTAAAAATATTTCAAAAGAGTACACGAGCAAACCAATTTTGGAATCACTTCGGAAAAACATTGTAATTCAATACCCCACGGCGGGCGCACCTTTCTTTACTGGTGACTTAAAAATTCCTTGGAAAATTTCTTCAACCCTTCTCGTCCCATGGAAGGTTATGCAGAACATTGGAGAAGTCAATCCTGACAATAACGGCTGTTTTAGTCCACCAGGTGTGTGAAATTATAGTTAAGAACTATTACAAAATTAATTAAATAGACGGATTTACGTGTAGTTTATATAGATTATATATACAGTAGGGTGGTGGAAGATGGGACACTTTGTCAGACGAGACTTTTTTATTTGATTTTAACGGACCCCCATTTAACGATAATCAGGAAAATACCGTTACATAATTATTCGACAGTATTATCCCGACTTCTTAAAAAAAGCAAAGCCGATTACAGTTTTTAAATATATATATTTTTTGGGTGGGGGAAGATGGGACACCTTTAGCGCATAATATTCAAATATCCTGATCGTATTTTAAACAATTGACAACGGTCTATGATAGTCGTGAGAATATGGTTTTATAATTCTTTGAATTTTCTTTGTTGATAACCAAATGGGACTAGAAAATAGAAAGAAAGTGTATTCCATCTTCCCTCATCCCACTATATTAAAAAAAATACATAAAATAGAGATAGTATGTTTTAACATGTAAAAAATGCGAAATAGTAAGGTGCTGACTTTGAATGTCGCTAAATCACAATAAAGCCGATAAATATTGTAGTTTGCGAGTGTGAACGATTAAACTAGTTTTATATATATACCTTTTATATATATACCTTAAAACAACCGTGAATATTTCGTACAGTTTGATTTTGTCTCATAAATCTCGTTTCAGTTTTGTGAAAAAAAGCTGAGAACCTAACAAAAATAGGCAGGTGTCAATATGATTGTAGTTTGAGTTAAAAACAACAAAAAAATGTTTTTTTTATAAAAAATGTTGGTGTTTCAAACTTGATGTGAGTAGCAACACTGTTTTTATTCCGAAATTGTTGTGAACTTTTTTTGTTGGCAGACAAGGTTCATTACCAACACTTACGAATAACGGTTTTTTATTCGGTGCTGTTTATTTATATTTGACCTCATATTTTGGGTTTTATCTAGATCCACGAGAGCATTGGGCTATGATTACGATGGTCAAATCGTGGACCGTCAACGCCGTCAACAGACAAGCAATACGAGAGACCTGGGGGTCAATCACTAGAATCGAGGGAGTAAATCTAGAAATGTGTTTTTTGTTAGCACGACCAAAGAATGCAGCACTACAAGAAGAATTAAAAAAAGAAAATGAAAAATACGGCGATATTCTGCAGATCGATATCGAGGAAACCACCGAGTAAGTCGTTTTTTGTTTATGTGTAAATGACACGTTTAAAATTATTTAATTTTACCTTTAACCAAAATAAAACAAAAAGTTTTTACTTAGTATATACACACATGGCCTACTCAATACACGGCCTAGGAATACACCGAAACTGCTCAGAAAATAAGAGGCCTATTGACGCGAATAATGCCCATTATAATACATTGTTACGTCACGGTTTTATGAATGGATTTCCTTTATTTTGAATGCAGTTTGCAGTTGTTGGTAGGTTCAATACCAGTTCTAGGTTGTTTTAGCTTACAGTTTATCACAGAACGTGTCGCAGGGGTATTTTCTTGTTTAGTTAAAATCATACCAGACATATAAAGCAGCGCAGAAGGTTTAATAGTATATAAATATCAGTTTATTAAGCATAAAGAGAGACGAGCAATCAGATTCAGTTTACCAACACAGAAAACCTACGTTTTGATTATATTTAATTTAGTAGACAGGCATTTGGCAAGTTTTATAATGCAGCACACCTTTATAATTTTATTTAGATTAAATTCTAAGCCACCAGAATTATTAAGCAAGCTATTAGTCTGCTATTTAAGCATGGTCAATAGGTGTTCCGTAGTAGGATAAAAATATTTGGATAAGGGTACCATCTTTGCATGTTATGATCATGAAGAAGTGGCAAGAAGATCTTCAATCAGTAACATCATCAATATATTCTTTAACAACAAACAGACATGTGTAAATAATTTTGTCAGGAAGGAACACTAGTAAAATTTAAACAGCGACAAAGGTCTAAAGTTAGACACAATACTTAAGTACGAAGGGAGGCTATCGTGAGTTTGTTTGTATTATATAGTCTTAATTTATGATGTGCTGTATGACCCATTTTTGGACCTCGAGGAAGAGCCTCTGTCCTGCTTTAACAAAAAAACCTCGAGTAGAAAATGGGTTATGAGCAGCAGGACAGATCAAGGCATAAGCACCTTGAGACAAAAGGCTCATTGACCGGTTTTAAAAGTCCGCAACGGACATATCAATTAACTTACTTGTTGTTACTGCGGTGTTCTTTTGCTAGATTTATATAGGCTGTCTTAAAAAACTTCTGTTTTAAGCCAAATACTATTTTCACTCAGCGACTGAGCCAAACTAAACTGTCGGTAAAACTTACTTGTATGCCGCACGTGGTTAAAAGTAACTCCTATCTGTTCAGTCATGCTTAAACATTTATAAAAAATATAAGATGTTGATAAAATAACCCGAAAAATAAGGTAATTTAACCGGGAATGGGAAATTAACTGTTATTTGATGCAAAAACTACAGCCAGACAGCAAAATCCATTCATAAAACCATGACGTAACAATGTATTATAATGGGCATTATTCGCGTCAATAGGCCTCTTATTTTCTGAGCAGTTTCGGTGTATTCCTAGGCCGTGTATTGAGTAGGCCATGATACACAGTAGGGTGGAAGTAGAAAGACGGGACCCTTATGCACATATATGACGGTTTGAGGCGACAACAGTATTATCATACCCTTTATTAATTGCTAACAATTCAGAAAAAAAATATAATAAAACACATGAGAAGTTATTTAGCGATTCGCACAAAAGGTGTAATTTTACAAATTAAATGACAGACTTAGTACGTCGGGACAGTTTAAAATCATTCTTAATTTGAATATTTAAGTGAATTTTTTATTAAGAATACACGTAGATAACACAAATCGTTTTTGTTGCTGATTGCTCCCTAATTTAACACATATTTACCGCTGCCAACTTTTCTCATGGTATAGTAGGGTGGGGGAAGATGGGACACCTTTTTATTCTATTTTCTATTCCCATTTGGTAGTAAACTAAAAACATTCAAAGAATTATAAAACTGTATTATCACGACTTCAATAGACCGTTGTTAATTGTTTAAAAAATGATCAAGATATTAGGATATTCTGTGCTAAGTGTCTCCCATCTTTCCCCGCCCTACTTTACTTCATATCGCATTTATTTACAAAACTAAAACAAATTTGAAGAGACTTTAACTCGCCAACTATACAGAATTTGGGCAGTTATAATGTGATTCAATAAACAATCAAAATGAGCATATTATTAATATTATTTTTTTAGTTATTGAAAAAATGTTATAATGTATATAATGCAATGTAATGTATAAATCGTTCAACATCGAATTTTAATACTTAACAACAGTAACCGCGTTTTCCGCGCAATTTGTTGGACGGTGAAAATACTGCCAAATAGTACTGTAACATTGTTTTTGTCCATCACCGTATATGTGTAACAGTAAAAGGGGATTATTTAAAAAAGGCCCGTCTTTTCCCGAGTCCGATCTAAATGATATACAGTGTCCTGAATGTAACAGTCATTATAAACTTTGAATTTTTTAATTGAATCTGACCATTTACTCACTTTTATTAAAATAAATATTTTAATTTCAGTCATTTCACTGCAAGATCAGTAGCCGGAATGAATTGGATTGTAAAGAACATTCCAGCAAACTTTTTGTTTTCATCATGTGACGATAATATGGTTCTAAACTTGGATAACTTTATTATGTCCATAACTGAAACTGTAAAACGCCAGAAGCCAGCTTCAAAAGCATGTATGATTTCGGATGTATTTCCCTTTATTTGCGTGTTCAGTTTTCGTCGCTCTGACCCTCCTTCTAGGGACGTAAACAATCCGTGGAGCATAACAAGTGAACTATACCCACCCGATGTTCTGCCCGCTCATTGCCAAGGCGGATTTTACACAACCTCCGTTTCAACAATTCGATTAATTATTGCCAAAGCAACTGTGACTAGAGTAATGGCATTGGATGCTGTATGGTTAACTGGCATACTACGCCAAAAAGCTGGAATGGATGCCAACTCAGTCAATGCGGCCCATGCAATTGATTATCCAGGCGAGCTAGTCAGATATGTTGAAAAAGATATCCCAAGTGCAATGAGGAAATACTGGGAAGGATTTTCCAAGAAAAAAATTGTTAATCAAAAAAATGTTTATGTTCGTTTGAAGTAGTATGTAAACTATTTAAAGATATTTATTTTGTTTTATATGTTGATCGTTAGTACCGCAATGTTATTCACTTGTTTTAACTGTTTAGACTAATCATATATCCTCAATACAGATCTATGCTCAGTTTCATTACGTATAGACAATGTTTACTATCTTGTAGGAAAAACATTTCATTTTTACATTTTACTACTAAAGAGCGTGCTTTTCGTTTGAAGGTCGATTTGAATTGAGGTTCATTCTCAAGATAGGGATCATAATATTAAGAGTCCACATATGTCATGAATATCAGTTGATTCTTATGAAAACAAAGTTAATAAACATAAATTGTTCATCGTTAATTTATATATGGCATGGGGTATAGATGGAGACGGAAAAGCACCTTAAAATATCCGAATATCGTGATTGCGTTCTAAAGTTTAAACAAATAACAACGGTTTATGAAAATTGTAAAGATATGTTCTTTGTTCTCTACCGAATGGGACGAGAAAATAAAAGTTAAAGTGTCTCGTCTTCCCCCACCTTACTAGATGCCTTTTGGGCACGTTATCTCTTGACTTAAATTAAATCATACTTAGCAAGTTTTTGACGATTAGTTTCCTGTTTAATCAAGGGCGCAAAATTATATCTTCAAAATATTATCTTTTTACTATATCAGTATCTTATAGTTGAAAACCCCCTCAGGTATAAATTACTAAATTAGAAGCAAATATTTTAAAGTTTGGCAATGAAAACATACAAAACTACAATGTGGGGGAAGATGGGACTCTAAATTGAAATATATTTACATTAGCAGTATTCTGCAACTTGTAGTTAACCTACCGAATTTAACCGACTGTGCCAGTTTCTTTGCCATGTAAACTTTTTACATATAACTTTAAACGAATATATTTTTGTTTTTTTTATTTTAAATTAAAATCATAATGACCCTGCCTATTTTCTTCATGCTTATATCCCAGTGTTATTTTACAAAACTAAAACTAGTTTTATGAGACAAAATCAAACTACGAAATATTCAAGGTTGTTTTATGAAGCTATGAAACTAGTTTATTCGTTCGCACACGCAAAATAAAACAATGCATTGGCTTTACTATGATTTAGCGAGCATTAAAAAATAGCACCTTACTATTTCGCATTTTTTACCTCTTCAAAGTATACTGTTTCTATTTTACATATTTTTTTAATATTTAAAAACAGTAATTAGCTTTGACAGGCGTTTTATAAAGTCGTGATAATACTGTAACCTTATTTTCCTGATTATCATTAAATGAGGGTCCGTAAAAAGAAAGTTAAAAAAGAGTCTCGTCTGACAAAGTGTCCCATCTTCCCCACCCTACTGTACTTGTACAGTCATTAGAACTGTGCTCTTTTGTTATATATATACATCAAACCTCTACTGCTCTTCGTCGCAAACGAAGATACATTACTACTATTCAAATAATGTACCAATGGTCCTAACCTATAGTCTAATTTAACGTTTATTTTACGGAACTAATTTAGACAACGACGCTAATGTTGAACTTTATTTGTGGCAGTGCAAATCATGCACTTTAGGGTGTATAGTGTACATTCATCATTACATCATTCTTAATGAAGTGGTAACACCCGTGCTTATTCATTGAACCAAATCTATTTGTAAATTGCTGCGATTTATCCAGTGATGATTAACCAGTTGAGCAATTGTGGAAGTTTCTCCTAGGAATTCTATGTGCTACAAGAAAGAACAACCTGTTAATTATATTTTTATGATAATGTTGGTGACATTCATTTCTTTATATGTATTTTTCGAAAAAAATTCTCAAGCTGAAACAATTTATAAAAAATACTACAATAACTGTTTGTTTAAATTCCACAGACACAATTTATGGTCATAGAATGAACAAGAAGCTAAAAAGTGGCTTACAGAATTCTCTAAATAGCACCAATCAATTCCATATGCTAGTGATTGGTGATTGGTGTAATGTGCCCGAGAACACAGATTCAAGGACACCTGGTCCTGATGTAAAATAAAACATCCATTATGCATGCATGCTACAGCTAAAACATCTTTCAACTTTGGGTGCCATTTAACACGCCACACACCCCCATTAACATTTAAATTTGTCAAAGGCTTTGGTCGCATAGCTCGGACATCCCATATTCGCACATGTTCATCATACCCTCCCGTCGCTAGTAAGTTAGAATTGCTTGGGCAACTTTGGATGGAACAGACCCCCATATCATGTGACCGGTTATTAAACAAGGAATGTTCAGGACAACGTAGATCCCAACCACGAAAACAACAATCGTCACCACCAGAATAAAGAACAGAATCGTTTTCAGAGTTAAAAGCGGTAATCCAAGCTTCAAAACCATGTGCATTCCATTGTTGCAACAGTACTGCATCAGATTCGCACACTTTCAGAAGACCTAGGTTGCCATTCGAGTAACTTGCAGCAATCTGTATGTCTTTAGTGCATTGTTTTGAAGACCAATCCAAAGATAAAGCAACAGAGTTTGGGTTTAAAACTTCACACCAGTTTTTCATTTTTGCCTTTTTATGTTGATCTATATATAGTGAGAACAATTTGACTGAACCATGAGCATCAGCAGTAGCAAGTGTTGGCATATTTTCCAATAAGGGCTGATTGCACCATTTCATATCTAAAACACCAACTACATCCACCTGAAACACTTGTTTCAATTTAAAATCCTCTATGTTAGATTTGTTATCAATTTGATACAGCTGCAAACACCCAATCCTTGAATCTGTATCATCACTCTTTATAGCACAGCTCTTTAACTGATAAGTTCCACACAGCAGATAATCTTGATAGTTGTTGATAGGACACCATTCCACTGAATCAGCATGTAACACAGTATCAATTTCATAAATAGTATTGCTACTAATCATATTTATGTACAAATAAAAACCTGAAACTAAATTAGTAAACAAGCTTAATGATTCGATATCAAAATTCAGCTGTTATTCCACATATATACATAGATAATTTAAATACTAAACACAGTAATTACCCATTAAACTTAAATGACCATACACCACCCTGTCCTGCTGTCAACAGGTTTAGATTGTATTTCATTTTTGCTGCTGTCCAAGTCAAAATCACTAATATCATCATTATTTTTCTTTCTTTTTCCTAAAATAGTTTGTTTTGTCCACCACCAACCACCTTCATCCTCAGTCTCACTAGAACTTGATTCATCTGATGGTGACGCGGTTTTATTCAGACGTTGTATATAGGTACTGACTACCTCATCATACGAACTTTCCAACCTGTGTGTTAAAACATCTGTTAAACATAAATATATTGTTGACTACATCAAACCATTACATGCATATTCACGATTATTTACTAAAATATGAAAACAATTATTTTAATGTAAACTACCTTTTCTCATCATCTTTCAATGTAGTTTTCCAGATCATTAGTTTGCTTCCTCCAGTAAAAAAACAGAGATTCTTAGTATTTGTCAGATCCACACATGCGCATGTCAGTTGTGGCATATCGCTGTGAGTAAACGTAGCAAGGTATAACAATGGAAAATCTCCACACAGAGAACGAACTAAAAAATAAAAGTTTGTCATAGCATGGTCACACTAATTTGTTTCACCTAAATATATTTGAAAGTTGTCCAATCGCATTACAAATGTAAGAAAATATTTATAAAATATATAATAGAAGATTTTTAAAAGTTTTTTGCCATAATAACTAGCAGCACATAACTGCTAACACAGGTATTCCTAGAAAAACTAATACATAATAAAGAAACATTACAAATATACAAAAATATTACCATTTATTGCTCCATTCCCAGTATCTACATTATATGAAGTAGCAAACAACATATTCTTGTATGTAAACATAGAGTTTGTGAATCCAGAACACAGTTTGTGGTTCGGATATCTTGTTATATTTCCTTGCATGGAATAGAAAATTGTAAGTTAGATCTATACAATGTAGTCTCTTAAATACATTATTAAAAAACATTCACCATTACCTGAGTCAAGTTCAACAACTTTTAGGTTGGTTCCATCATCACCAATTATAAGTTTATCATTCCATGAAACAACACAGTGAATGTGCCTTCCAGCTATTAAACCACTGGACTCATTCACTGATAACACTTCCGTAAAAAGATGTTCCATTTCAAGCATATGAGAAACAGCAGTTTCATGAAGATCACATGTAGCCTCCCAAACTTTGACAGAGCCATCAAATGAAGTGGTCACTAAATGATTGCAATGCCACTAAAACAATATTGATTATTGGACTGACGCAAATAGACAGATACAAATACGTTTTCCGGCAAAAAAAATCAAAATAGGTAACTGTATTGGTATTGTATAATCACAGTGTTAAAACAGGTATGAAGGATCGTGAATGCTTTATTTATTCACAAAATAAATTAAAATCACTTTAAAAAACTGCTTGCATTGTTTTTAATGTTTTGACTGATATGAAAAAGCATAGTAAACTATTAGACTGATATGAAAAAGCATAGTAAACTGTTTTATATGTGGCAAATAATAGATTTTTATCTAAAAAAACATGTTTGTTACAAGAATTTAACTCTGCGCTGTTGAAATTGACTACCGCCATCTTGTTTTATCGAACTATTTATTACCCCTGGGTATGGTTTAGCTGAAAAAAAAATATATTGCAAAACCGCTATAACAATAAACCCATTATTTTGACTGTTACACACAATCAAGAATATCCATTTATTTATATTGATAACATAATAAACATAGAGAGAACCTTTAAAGAAGATATTTCCTGTGTATGAATAATTGATTCATGAACAAGTGATCCACTTATGATATCGCAAACGACTAGTTTGCCTGAATCTGTACCTGATAAAAATGTAACTTTAAGCGTTTCGAAAATTTAAACAACAACTTTAGAAGTAAAGTAGAAGTAACACATACCAGTAAATAAAAGATTTGAGGAATATAACATTGCTGTAAGAGGGGAGAAGATGTATATTGACTTTACACAACAACCATCAGGTATGACCCATAGTTTTATGAAGCAATCAAGGGAAGATGTTAAAAGAAGTTTTTGTTTGTTTAACAATGTTTCACCATCAGCATCAACCAGTAACTTGAACTCCATAGAGTTAACTTTCCCTGTAACAGTATTAATGCATATTAGCTGAACCAAATATATAAGCCACCTTTTAATGTAACTATTGTGCATCCCGATTTTGAACACATTCGCGTCATATGCATACTTATACATATATATGCAACATTCTTATAAGATACGAAAGCCATAGATTTCTAACTAATTATTTGATCTAACCAATTTAAGATTACTCACTCATTTAGGTTTTAAATCGAAACATTTTTTCTGAGGTAATGAGGGTTGAGACTTGAGACGTGCAAAAACTATGACACAAAAAACTACAAGCAGTTTTATTTATGAATCACTATACAGGTTTCAGGTAAATATTTTTCTCACCTGCCAATACCCATAATGATAATACCATTCACATGCATAATATATTCGATCTACAGTATTACCTCTTGTACCAATATCTTATAAAGAAAACATGATTTGCACGTTGGACATTTTGCCCCACACAGGACAAGTACCTGCATATAGATATTTAATAAGTACATATTAAGATGGTAATACTTACATATTCTATCACTTTCACAATTATTTAAAATTTGTACACAAGTTACACAACCAGAGTGGCCAGTCATGTTTCGAACTTCGTCCATTGAATTTAAATCCCACACCTTTACTGAAGTGTCCTGGCTATCAAATGTTATATGGTAACAACAATCGTAACATGTTAAAGTATTGAAGATTAACAACTTTTCACCTGCCACTGACAAGCCAATTACCATCACAATCCACAGAAGTAATTATATCGTGATGTCCTTCGAGTTCTTTGGTGAACATGGGTAGGGATTTCCATTCATGCACAATTTTTCGTTTTACTTTACTTGACGTCACTGCAAGAAATATTATTTAGAAGACCTTTCTATGTGAAAGTACAATCACTGCATCATATCAACTATCACATATACCATTAGTTTGTTCGACAGGAGCAGCTACAACTACAGACTCAGTGTATTTATTGTTTTGAAAGACACAGTCCTTCTCTTTTTCAAGTTTTTCCTCATGCTGATCATCAGGTTCTTTAAATAGAAACAACAGGCATTATTTAAATAATTACATTGCATAACTAAACGTTGTAAAATAAAAATATTAGTAGTGACAAGTGATGATATATATAGTTTTAGAATTAAAATGATATTCTGAATATCACTATAAATCGCTAGTCTGTGGCCCTTATTTTAACCATTTAAATTACCACCAAAAATAAAGGGTTAATATACTACTTGTATTAGGTTGTGGCTTAGTGCTTTAGTCGCTTGCATTTGATTGTAAATTTGTAACCAAACAGTACTATATTCCATGCTTGAAACTGCTATCATTGTCGGCACATGTGTCCTTGGGCAACACACGTAACAGACATTGCTCCAACCCAGTGATCAAACATGGGTTGTCCAGATTAACAGTCATAAATATTTGGTAACTTAAATCTATTTTATTAAAAAGATAGGAATAATTTGGTTAAAAGTTTGAAAAATACAAAGGTTGCTGTAAGTTGTAAAATTCTCAGGGTAAGCATTCCCTGCAGGCCTGCACCAACGGCGGACACTGGGGGTGCCAGTGGGTGCGCAAGCACCCTCAATACCATAAACAATAGAAGTGCTTACTCGCGCGCTTAAAACCTTTTGTCTTGAGGACGTGCGCACTTAAAATAGCGTAGTTTCGATCAGTAATTTAAATGAAACAGCTGACGTAAATTAACAATAATCTGTCATGCGCAGCAGGGCTTCATGGTCGTGTTAACCGGGTAGCCAATTTCCATTAGAAAACGGAAAGTTTCCGTATGCGATTGGTTTAAATGCGAGAGCGATTGGTACACGCGAGAGCGAAAGTTAAAGGAAGAGAAGCAACTAAAATCTATTCAGCTTGACTTTCTGTTCCTTTAATTTTTGCTCGATGGGAATTTGCTTCTGGGAAGTAACGAAACGCACAAGATGAGTATAGCGGCAATCATGCCTTGATCGGGGCAGAACGTTGGTGCGTTGCGGCCACGATCAGCACCGCACGAGAAATGGTTGGCTTGAAGCCAAAATCGCTGTCCTTTCGATCATAGGAGAAAGGATAGTAATACATAGTGAGCTGCAATGTAGCTTGCTTATATTAACCCCCGTATAAACTTTTAACCCCCGTAAAGCAGCGTTTGAACGCAAACTACGTGTTCTATATGATTTTTATAGCAGTGCTTTTCGATTAATCAGGAACGATTTTCGTACGTCTTTCTCCTTGAAAAAGTCATTAGTACTCGGCTCGCTTATACTTTAGCAGTATTATTACATCTCCAGAAATATCTTTTTCACACGCTTTGTCTGGGTTTAGTAAAGACTGACCGATATATTTTTTTCCATTGAAACGGATAATTGACGATGTAACGAAACATATGAAATGCTCAGTATTAATCAAAATTAATAACTGTATTCACAATATTGCAAGTTGTAGAAAAGAAAAAATGGTTGTTCTGCACGTTCTCAGTAGGTAACCTTATATCTTATATGTGTTGCCTTTCTTAAACAATTTTGGAGGAACGACCAACATGAACACTAAACGTTTAAATGCTAAGCTACGATGCACGTGGGCACATCAATGCTAAACTACGACATACGTAAAGGTCAAGTAAGACGTACGTCGCTTCGCACGAACTATTTTATATATCGGTGTATTATCTGCGCATTTTGACCGATAACGATTATCTGTAAAACGCAAATTTCGGCCAACTTCTAGTTGTGTTAATGGCCCACTTTTTAAAACATCAGTTTGCTGTGTACACACATATAAAAATTAACTGTTTATTTAGAAATTTATTTGTAAAGTTATAATGAGGTATGTTACCTACCAAGTTCATGAGAATCTTCTTTATCAGTTTCAAGGTTTATTTCTTTGTTCACATCAACAGAAGAATTAAATGATTCATCTCTTCGATTAATTTCGGCAAGAATTTCACGCAGCTCCCTTTGAATATTATTTTTGCATTCCAACTGAAAAACAAATGCAGTTTAAATCATACAACAACAGAGCAACCACAATTTTAGCCAGAAAATTAATGTCTCCTTTTTTAGGTATATATTTGCAAACACAACAACATATCCAAAGTTGGTAGGGTACTTTAATGCTATAAATGCAATGTTATGACAAATATATATATTCATAAAATGAATAATTTGCGCACGTTGCATGTTTTACCGTTTTTTCAACGAAAATTTAGTGTATATATTTATTACAGGAATATAAATATATTCTTCATCATATTTAATTTTTAATGTGATAATAGATAGCCTTTTTTGCGGATCTTTAAAAAACATGATGCATTAATAGTTACACATTCCATAGTGCAACAACAAAAGTTGATGTGGTATTCAAAATATTACTAAGTTTTATCTCCGCCACAAACCAATGGGTGCTAGTGAAGAACCTTCCCCCCCCACCTTATTTGCTAACCACCATTAACCCCTAAAACCACCAACCCCCTAACTATCAACTTCTAACCCCCTAATCAGGGTTTAGGGGTTAGGGGTTAGTGATTAGCAAATAAGGTGGGGGGGAAGATTCTTTACTAGCACCAACCAATGGACTAACCTTTATTCTCTCTTCTGTTGTTAAATCTCGACCACATGTTTCCAGACGTTGAATTTGCCTTAGTCTCTTTCTTAATTTTCGGACAACTTTCACAAAGTTGCTAGCATCAGGACCATCATATTCTTCAGGAGTCATTACATTAGTAAGCTTTTTTGCAGTGTAAAGCGAAACTGAAATAAAAAATACGGTGCTGATGACGTACCGTCAACTGCGTTGCTCAACCCAGTTATAGCCAAGCGGTGGTAACCAAAGATAGTATAGACCAAGTTAGGAAACGGCGCTCGTGTCCGCCATTACGGAGCCCACAGAGCGTGAATCGCCTATACAAATGCATGGTCGGCATGTGTTCATTTAGTTCTTGTAAGCGATACAAAGCTAGAAAACACGTATAGCGGTTGTTTTATTATTTAAAATATATTTTTTTAATATAAATCTTGTTATATAATATTAAATCTAGGAATTAATGTGAAGTAAATTAATATTTTGACTGCATGGCGTACAGTGTGGTTTAACAGGATACTTTACGTTGGCGATTAAGACTAGCAGCAATCAGCTTAGTTTACATAATAGTATATGATCATACCTACGAATCTACAAAGCCATTCTTTACTACATTTATAATTCAACATGAGTGGACATGCAGCTCCAAACTGCTTAAGTACTAGCAGATAGGGCGTTCGCGTTTTCCGATTTCATAAAGACCCGTAACGCAGAAAAGGTAGCTTACTAATTCAAGCAGAGGACCAAAAATAGTAACTCATTATTGTTTTTCTCAATGTCACTTCGATATTGGGCAAGATACCTTAAGTTTAGTTGCCGGGTATACGTGTTAAGTTTGTGAGCCCATGGCCTACTAAAGATATCTTTAGTAGGCCATGGTGAGCCAAAAAGTAAAATCACGGCAATTTACATGCAAAACTGCAGTTAGATACACCAGTTTATGGTAATTTTCTGCGTTTTTGTTTGTATTTTTATATTTTAAACATGTTCTTTTATGTTTTTGGTTTGTAAACTTGATATTTTCTGTTTTTTTTACTCTTTAATTGATTAGGTGTTCAATAAAAGTTGATTATTTTCGTGAGGTTTATTATTGTGATAAGATATAACATTAGTTAAAAGCCATTTTTACGCGCAGAAATGCTTGGTTCTTAAAAAATCGCAATATTTAGACGAAAATCAGCACCCAGCAATGATAAAATGCTATGCCGTCGGCTCCGTAATGGCGGCGATTATGACGTCATAGAGGCGGAGACAATGGATAACAAAACTCGTTGTTTTACAATCCGTTTCCTAACTTGGTCTATTCTAACTTTGGTGGTAACGAAGTTTATTAAAGCAGAGTATACTAAACAAGTTTAGTATACTCTGATTAAAGCATACTCCCCCTAACAAGAGATCACAGATGTTATGCATAAGCACGGTATAAACTAATTAGCATAGTATTAATTAACCCTACAATGGTCGACTGAGATCGATCAAAAACAAATCAAAAGTAACCAACAAAGCGGGTTTCAGTCGCCATTGGTGACTGTGGAGCAGTAGATAGTTTGCATTTATTCGTGTAATATAACTCATTAAACTTAAGACGTATAAGGATTGAAAGTTTGGTAAAAAATATGTGTAAATACGATTTGTACAACTCCTGTACTATGTGTTGACATGTAAACTTACACTAGTTAACCTTGTCGTCGCTTAAAGCCGTTTCTTTTTGTGAATTTGGATCAACCGTAATCACGCAGTATTATAGGATCAACCGTAATCATGCAGTATTATAGGTAATCTAATGCAGTATTATGCTAGAAGTTATTGAGCACGGTAGTGGCATTAAATCATGATCATAGATACCTAAACATGTGTTTAGGTATCTATGCTGTGATAAGGTTAATTAATACTATGCTAATTAGTGTATACCGTGCTCATGCATTAGATCTGTGATCTCTTGTATTATTCATATTGTAGCGGGTGCATAATGATTTATTACGAGCGGTAAACTAAAAGAGCGTAGAAACGAGAGACGCGGTGTTTATACCGAAGATAACGATAGGAAAAAGGCACTCGTCTACGCTTCGGTGCACACACGCTAATTGTGTGGTTATATTGTGGCGGCTGCATAATGAGTTATTGCGAGCGGTAGACTAAAAGAGCGAAGAAACGAGAGACGCGGTGTTTATACCGACATATTTATATGACCACTACCGTGCTCAATAAAACGGAAGCCCATAGAAAAAGTGGACCAAGGTGATCCTAGAATACAGATATTATAGCGGCCATTTTCGGTCCCTTTAATTTAGTGCATGTCCACTATGTCCACAATATTCGCTATGTCCGCTATGTTGCGTACATGCACTAATTAAACCAAAGGAAACCGCCATTTTTGGTACCTTCTAATTTATTGATTTAACTGTTATAATTAGTCAATTTATTGTAGTATATTTAATAAATAAAACATTAATAAAGCATTTTTATAAAGTAATAAGCTTCAAGTTTATTGAGAAAACAGTCCATACCGAAATCTACGTAGATTAATATAAATATGTTTACTACGCAAAATCTGAGTTAAGACATATTCAAGCATTAGGCCTGCCCAAAGTTAGTATAGACCAAGTTAGGAAACGGCGCTCGTGTCCGCCATTACGGAGCCCACAGAGCGTGAATCGCCTATACAAATGCATGGTCGGCATGTGTGCATTTAGTTCATGTAAGCGATACAAAGCTAGAAAACACGAGCGGTAAACTAAAAAAGCGAAGAAACGAGAGACGCGGTATTTATACCGAAGATAACGATAAGAAAAAGGCACTCGTCTACGCTTCGGTGCACACACGCTAATTGTGCGGTTTTAAATCTGAAAATTTAGTCTAAAAGTTATAAATATATATTACGATTTGATTTCAATCAGGAGATTAAAGAAAAATGCTAGAATTGAGAATTAAGATAAGTGCGGAAAAAATCGCCCCATCAGCAACAACAACAAAGCCAAGAACAACTGTTCGACGAAAAAGGATCTATATGACCACTACCGTGCTCAACAACGAGTCTTGTTATCCATTGTCTCGCGTCTATGACGTCATAGTCGCCACCATTACGGAGCCGACGGCATAGCATTTTATCATTGCTGGGTGCTGTTTATCGTTTAATTATTGCGATTTTTTAAAAACCAAGCACTTCTGCGCGTAAAAATGGCTTTCTACTAATGTTATATCTTATCACAATAATAAACCTCACAAAAATAATTAACTTTTATTAAACACTTAATCGATTAAAGAGTAAAAAAACAGAAAATATCAAGTTTACTAACTAAAAACATAAAAGAACATGTTTAAAATACAAAAATACAAACAAAAACGCATAACATTACCATAAACTGGTGTATCTAGCTGCAGTTTTGCATGTCAATTGCCGTGATTTTACTTTTTGGCTCACAAACTTAACACGTATACCCGGCAACGAAACTTAAGGTATCTTTGTAAGATTTGCCTAATATCGAAGTGACATTGAGGAAAACAATACTGAGTTACTGTTTTTGGTCCTCTGCTTGAATTAGTAAGCTACCTTTTCTGCGTTCCGGGTCTTTATGAAATCGGAAAACGCGAACACCTTATCTGCTAGTACTTAAGCAGTTTAGAGCTGCATGTCCACTCATGTTGGATTATAAATGTAGTAAAGAATGGCTCTGTAGATTCGTAGGTATGATCATATACTATTATGTAAACTAAGGTGATTGCTGCTAGTCTTAATCGCCAACGTAAAGTACCCTATTAAACCACACTGTACGCCGAAAACCAGTCAAAATATTAATTTACTTCACATTAATTCCTAGATTTAATATTATATAACAAGATTTATATTAAAAAAATATATTTTAAATAATAAAACAACCGCTATACGTGTTTTCTAGCTTTGTATCGCTTACAAGAACTAAATGAACACATGCCGACCATGCATTTGTATAGGCGATTCACGCTCTGTGGGCTCCGTAATGGCGGACACGAGCGCCGTTTCCTAACTTGGTCTATACTAACTTTGGGCCTGCCTACTGTGGTGCCAACCAACAACGCTCCCGATTCCCAAAAAATCAACTACATTGATGTAAATATTTATATGTAAATGCAATGAACCGTTACGCGGCAGAACATTCTGATTGATCAGTGCGATTGTGTCCAACGGCTATATCTCACAGAAATAAAAATAAGTAGAACGCGCATTTCCGAAGTCGGTAAAGGAGAGAGGTGATACATGCTCTTTCTTTCGCGGGTCGTTCCCGTTTACTTTGTAGTCAATGGAATCGAGGGCGCTTTATGTAGTTTTTCTTCCTTTTTTGACTTAATTTAAAGTCATAGGGCAAAACAACTATTTTCTAATATAGTAGGATGGGAGAAGATGGGACGCCTTTTCATTCTATTTTCTCGTACATTTTGGTAGTAAACAAAGAACATTCAAAGAATTATAAAACCTTGTCCTCGCGACTTCCATAGACCGTTGTTAATTGTTTAAAACACGATGAAGATATTTATATATTTTGTGCTAAAGGTCTTCCATCTTCCCCACCCCACTATATATATAGTAGTGTGGGGGAAGATGGGACACTTTTAACACATAGTATCTCATTATGTATCACGCGCTTTGTAAGATATTAAGAACCACTGTCGAAATATATTGCAACAGTTGTTGTCGTCTACCAACAAACGGGGGCCGAAAAGAAGATTTAAACAACTGTGCCAACTTGTCCTATTTTTTTTAACTTATCCCACTTTACTATATTAGCCTGGCGCCGTGTCACCGCTGTTAGCGCGCATGCGTCCAACTAAGAGGTTACGGGTTCAAGGTTCGTCGGTACTACCACTGTCGTTCCACGCGAAGAAAAAGTTACGCGGTCACGCAAGAATAAAGCAAGCTGCAATCATTCGTTTCTTCATACTTTTCAGTGGAACAAATGTAAGTGGAACAAATGTAACTATATACTAAACCTACCTTGGTAAACAAGACAACATATAGTGGAACAAATGTAACTATATACTAAACCTACCTTGGTAAACAAGACAACATAGCTTTAATGAAAAAGTACAATTCAGTATAAAAATGTTACTAAAGGAGACGTTGCCTATAAACGAATAAGTGTAACTTACTTGATAAATAAACATTGTACAATTCTGTTTAACCGTTGGCATCTTAAAGAGTAAATGTGTTTAAGATTGGAACGCAATATTCTAATTTTGCAGATTGGTGCTTAAGTGCTACTGCTTTTTATTTTTATTTCTATTTATCCTCAGATGTAATCAACTTCAAAACAGTACCGCTAACCCTCTAATTATTTTACGAAGCCGTTTTCTTACATTTTGGACTTTTTTGATAAAGCAGGACAGGAATTGTTAATTGATTCCTATAATTATGCCGTTTTAAATCTGAACATTTGTTCCAATTAGATATATGTTATAACTGCATTTCGTTTAAGATATTAAATATCCAATGCAAGCGTTAGGAATTAAGTTATAAAGAATTAAGAAAGGATTGTGATAAAGAACAAAAAAAAACAAGAGCAACAACAACTTTTGGACGATGAGGTATGTATGGCCATTACGTGCTCAACATTTGTTCGACGAAAATGGGTCTGTACCGCCACTGTGACTCCCAACTAGTTTGTTGTTTCAGTATGGACGTTACGGTACATAACAATTAAGTCAGCTGTGTAATGTGTTCGGTCGATTATTTTTTTATTGTTTTAACTTTGTTTGGTGCTACCATCTCTTAAACGTTTAGTACCTATTCGTTTTCATTATAGCTTATCACTATACAACTAAAATAACGTTTTGGTTTAAACCATGAGGGTGACTGAATTAACCTTGTACAATAAACAAATTGGTGCTAGTGAAGAATCTTCCCTCCCCCACCTTATTTGCTAACCCCTATACCCACTAACCCCCTAATCATCAACACCTAACCTAGGGGGTTAGTGGTTATCAAATAAGGTGGGGGGAGATTCTTCACTAGCACCGAATCTTCCCCCGCCTTATTTGCTAACCCCTAGGTTAAGAGGTTGGGTGTTGACGATTAAGAGGTTAGTAGTTAGTGGTTATAGGGGTTGGGGGTTAGTGGTTAGCAAATAAGGTGGGGGAGGGGAGATTCTTCACTAGCACCGTGCTAGTTCTTTATACATGGGACTATACAAAGAAGACGGAAAATTTTTTCCGCTAGAGGCGGTAATTATTTAAATTAAAAAATAAGGAAAAACGAACAAAACAGCACTACAAAGTGTTAATAAGTGTAAAACAAATTAATTAAATAATAAAAATACCTTTCTAAATACATAAAACACTAGTAAGAACATATTTCCCACATTAGGTCGGTTATATACGCTCTTTCGTTGCGTTTACTGTCGTCGAGTGTGTGGTGTAGCGGTTTGCGTGCGGTCGTAAACTCTCTTTGTTTCATTTTTACCGGGTTCGAGTCCCGCACAGTGGAATACTTTTTTTATATTTTTTTTCAAGTTTTATTTTGTTTGACGAGTTTGGGGTTAGGAGTTGGGGGTTAGGGGTTGGGGGTTAGTGTTAGGGGTTAGTGTTAGGGGTTTATATCTTATGTGTATAAACCCCTACGAATTTGTCATCGCCTCCTAGCGGAAAAATTTTTCCGTCTTCTCTGTATAGCTCCATGTGTTCTTTATCAAAAATTTCCCCTCAATATGAAAAAATGGTGCTAACCCTTCCCCTGTGTTATAAGGTGGAGGGAGGATTTTTCACTCGCACCTGGTTTTTCATATAGAGGGTAAATTTTTGATAAAGAACTAGCACGATTGATCTGACTGTGATTTTTTTCGTTATAATTATTCAAGAGAATTGTATTAACTAAAGATTGAAATAAACCATGTTTTTATAAAAAGGTCCGATGGTAAGAAAGTTCATAATCTAATTCAGGTTACTGTATTTTCAAAGATTGTAACATTGTGCTTGTCAAGTTTACCTGCCAAATCATTAATGACCTGAGCTGTAGTACTTACCAGAATGGCCGAAGGAAAAAAATGCTGCATATATCTTCCCAATGATAGGAAGCTGGAGCTTTCTGTACAAGTAATGTTTTTGTGATGCTTGCATAATTGATAGTTTAAAGGGGCATACCAACGAAAAATCAAAATTTGTGTATTGATAGATATGCTCAAATGTGATCTAAAGGTACCAATAAAGTTTCAAAATACACAGCTTTTAAAAAAAATGAGTTTTAAAACCGCAAATTCAACTGCTGGAGTAAAAAAAAATTGGCTGTGGCGCAATGCATGGGATTTCCCATAAGAAATAATTTCACTCAACTGTGTTCATTTTTAGTTTCTAAAATACTGAAGAAAGTTTAAATTTTATTTCTGATTTGCTATAATGAATGCTTCTTCTTCAGGAATATATAAAAAAATTGTAAAACATAGACTTTATTATGTTTTAATTTTCGATTGAACATACATAATATGCTGACTCAGCACATTTTTTCATATTAGTTAATTTTTAACGCTTTTTTATATTAAAATGTTCAATATGTCTCACTGGTACCTTCTGTACCATTTTCCTTATAAAAAAGTCAGTTGTTCGTGTGAATATTA
Source organism: Ciona robusta (assembly GCF_009617815.1). Taxonomy (NCBI): domain Eukaryota; kingdom Metazoa; phylum Chordata; class Ascidiacea; order Phlebobranchia; family Cionidae; genus Ciona; species Ciona robusta. The sequence continues at coordinate 6,437,781 of NC_143235.1, forward strand.
GATTTGAAAAATTGCTTAGTCAGAACAATCTGGTATGTAGTTAGGTTCAATCGAAAAATTAAAACATAATAAAGTTTACATTTTTATATTTTTTTATATATTCACATAGAAGAAGCATTCACTATACTAAATCCAAAATAAAATTTGAATTTTCTTCAGTATTTTAGAAAATAGAACAATCAAAGTTGAGTGATTTTTTTTCTTATGGGAAATCCCATGCATCCTCGAAGCAGCGGAATTTGTCATACTCCAGGGTTTTTTTCCACGCAATTTTTTTAAAAGCTGTATTATTTTAGGAAACTTTGATGGTACCTTTAGGTCACATTTGGGCATCTCTATCCATATACAAATTTTCATTTTTAATATGTGAATTGGCTAAATATATAAATATTAAATTATATAACCATACCAGGATGTTGGCGTAACAAAACACTTGCTGTAACTCCTGTGGTTACACGATTGCGCAAAAACTTAATATTGATACTTGTTTATTAATTCATATTATATTTAGTCCAAACATCTTGCAAGAGATTTGCTAGAAATCGTTGCTGCTCATTTTAAGTTAAGAGAGAAGGAATATTTTGGAATTGCTTACAAAAGTGACAGGTTTGGAAAGTGTTTTCATAATTTTTGGGCTAGTACCCTTTAATCTCTTTTTATGGAATAATTATTCTAGCTGTTTGCGTTGTTACAATATGCAATAAAATATATATGTAATACTTATACTTTAACAAATAGTAACAATCAAAATATTATTTTTACCCAAACATTTGTGATTAATACCAACCTACATCGCTGCTTAATTAAATTTATGTAAATTAAACTGACGGTCAGTGAAACATTGGTTCGTCCATTATATTATTTGCATTTACATATTATGATAATCATTGAAAATTAGATTTGAAAAATAATAATAGTTCCGTTAAATGCTAAAGCCGTTAAGACGAATTTTATTTTGTTTTTTTTATTTTCTTTTTATAGTGGTCATTACTCTTGGTTACAAGCTGACAAATTATTATTTGACCATGACGTTGTCAAGAAATCTTCAAGTAGAATCGATTTGTTATTTGCTGTCAAGTAAGTAATATAATATTTTACTTGGTATTTGTAACAATGGGTTTCTCTTTTTTATAAAGATTTTTTGTTGAAAATGTCAAGTTACTTAAAAGTGCTACAACTGCTGAGCTTTACTTTCTTTACTTAAAATCATTAGTGTACAAGGTATGTATTTGTTTGTATTTTAAGCATTAAGATTTGACTTACTACAACTACATGGCAGGGCCATCTAGAAGTTGACAACAATACGGAATTTCGGTTGGCAGCTTTTGTATTACAGGTAACTTTAGTCATTTCATCTGATAGCATTAGCGTAGGATTGTTTTGTCATACAAGGTTTAAATTAGCAGGTTGCAATTTGAAAACTGCAAATCATTTTACAGTGATTTTGTAGAACAGACTACTTTTAAGTTAGATTAACATTATTACCACCAATATGTGGGTGATTAAGGTTTATTGTGCTGATTCGCATGCAGACCAACATGTAAAAATAAGTTAAAGCTGTTCCGAACTGTGTAGAACTATCTTGTGTAAGGATCAAAATAACAGGCTTTATGCTAGGCTAACTTTTTTTACCTTTTTAGATATTATATATATTTGTTTTTATATTGACATGTACAGAAAAATGAAATATATGTCAACGTATTTGTTTGGTCCCCATTTTTTGCCGGTAACAGACGCTGGCCCAAAAGTGTTTTTCTATTTTGTTTTCCATCTGAAATACACCGATTTGCTACTTTATTGCATGTAATTCATCTTAATTTAATATGAAATAGCTGACGAAATAAACACAAAAGCTTTTTTTGCAATTATACCCATCTTACCCCACATGACCAATTTCCCTAAAACTTTTCATTTAAATTCACCTGGATGTAATTTAAGTTTTGTATGTTTTCATGAAGTATATATGTTATAAGTTTAGCGCAAATCCTATAATGATTTATTAAATAAATAAATATATGTATTTTATATATATATATATTTAATATATATATATATGTTTTTTTGCAGACATACTACGGTGATTATAAAGAGTAAGTACACCTAAATATTAAACAGTATTCTTCTTTCGCATATTAATAAATGACTTTCTTATTATTTATTTCAGTGCTGACACTGCTATTCGACAGTTGAGAAAATCTTCAGTTTTATCGAACAAAGTGCTGAGAGATTTTACCTGCATGGAGTGGTATGTCAGCAACAACATAGACCTTATTCTTGTGTCATTTCTATTATGGTTATTCAATAGTATTAACAGTTATCACATTAAGTAATTGCTTTAATATTAAAGTAACTAGTTTTTGTTGTTTTATAATCTTTGCAGTAGTTGTTTAAAATTCTTCATGTGTTACACAGAAAATGTATTTCTGTTTTCTTATTCATGTTTTCAAATAGTGAAAATGCTGTTTTGAAAATCTACAAAGACCTGAAAGATTACAGCATAGGAAAAGCCATAACCAGGTTTGATTTTCTGTTAACCATATTTGCTTTGGTAATTAATATCATATAAATGGTGCCATTGTGATTTTGTTAATACCTGAATATTGTGTTTTATGTGAATTATTTTCCAGTTATTTGACGACGATTGAAACTGTGCCAACATATGGGGTTCACTACTTCAAAGTTAAGGTATTACTTACAATATCAACTTTTTTGTTAATAAAACACAGATGCTTGGAAGCTTTAATAAAATTAATACCATTGTTTATTTTAGTTGATTAGAGTCTCTTTACAACACTGTAAACTCATGCTTATGTTTACTTATAAACATTTTAAAATCTGTAATTGGCTTATCATTGTACTTGTCTCGTTTTCACGAAGATGTTTACATTCAGAGATTCTTTGCTTACAGCTACAGCATAGGTTACAGATGTGGGTGCTTGTGTTACTAATAACAATTCAACTGATTATTAATGATTGTGTGAATTAACACGAATATACTAACAGTATGTTTCAGCATAGAAGCTCTCTATGTACTTTTACAATCAAATAAAATCAGTAATTATTTATTAGTTCCTTATGAGCAAGTAATTAGTATAATATATCCGGATATTAAGGCAATAGGCTTCCTATATATGCGGTAGCTGCCCCATAAGGTAGTATAATGGTGTAGTAACACATTGTTCTTCTGCAGAGTTTATATAGTGTTGGCAAAAAAAGGAAATTTAACTGTAAATAAATTATTAAAAGAGTATTTATTTAATCCGCCAAACTTGTGATTAATAACTAGTTGTCAAAGTAGTCTAATCGAAATAAAGGAAGTTAGGTATATATAATATATGTACTTTATACTTTCTTTATACCAACTTGTCAAACATTCTGAATATCATTGTATTTCACAAATAAATTTATAACAGTCATCTGTGGTATGGAATAAACAGTTTGATTACTTCCATCTATTGCAGGATAAAGGAGGAACAACCTGGTTACTTGGTCTCAGTTACAAAGGAATTCATCAATATGATGTTCATGATAAAGTAAATCCTGTAAAGGTAATTGCTTATTTTGTGTACACATTGTAGTAACATTGTAGGTACTTCATTCCTGTGTTAATTATTGTTTGTGAAAGTGTGCAAGTAGTATTGCCTGTTTTCTCTCATTTAGAGTTTCAGTTGGCAACAGTTGGAGAATTTGTATTTTCGGGAGAGAAAGTTTTCAATTGAAGTAAATGATAAACATCAAAGAACAGAAGGTCTATTTTCCAAAGAACAATTTGGTGATGCGAGAAGGAAAGTTTCTTCTGAAGTTAAAGTTCATGCTTGGTATGGTTCACCAGCACTTATCAAGTCAATTTGGGTTATGGCTATTGACCAACATCACTTTTACTTGCAATGCAAGCAAAGCAAGGTACAAAAGGTGTTGGAAGTATAAATATAAGGCAAAATTAATGGAAATTAAATTGGTTAACCATAGAAAAGTACTTATTAATGACATGTGTTATAAAACTAGCATTGTATTATCTTTATATTAATAAAAATATATGATTCAATAAATGACACTTAAGTAACCTTGTATGATGGGGCAATGATAGTCGTATAATACCAACGTCTTTATTTTTCATACCCCTCTTGCTATCCGGAATATGATAACTAACTGATATAGTGTAGAAGGTGTATGGACTGTCTAACTTAAATGAAAAAGTAATCAGTTTTCTTTAGATGGTTCCTACTAAAATAAAAATTAAACATAAGTTTTATCATTCTGTGTGTATTATTTGTAGAAATGAAACATTTCCCTTTTAACTAATACTAATACAGAAAAAAAGACGTACAACCTACTAATTTAAAGCCAACTTTGCTTTTTATTCATGTTAGTGAATAATAAAGAATAAAAGAAACAACCTATAACAAACTGTCAGCAGTTTTTGCATAGCGTTACATAATATAACTACTTATTAAAACTCTTTAGTTTATGTGGTCCAGTAAATAATTCCCTACACAGCAGCGCCTGTGTTGTATTGTAGTTGCTAACCATCGTACCGCATATTAAAACTTCATATGTATGTGTGTACAGTAAAGATAATATTTATTTTTTTAAACTTTTAATTGCTATCACATAACAATACTCTGTATACTTTTACAGTCTTTCTTAGTCCTGTCATTACAGGAAAGGCTACTTTCACTGTGTTTTAAATAAATTCAATTGGTTGTTAACCTTGATTTTCCTTTTATACATTCATAGCCACGTGTTGTCAAGCTGTAAACATTATTGTAGCTGAAATGTATTTAGATAAACAAGGATATTTCTTTTTGTTTATGAAGTACATTTATTTTATCTCAAGTTCTCAACCAATTTAAACGGATGTTAGTTTATTGTAAGGTTTTGATACACACCACATGTGATGGCTTTCTACAATCTGTATCTTGGCTTTCTTTGTTCCTAACATTTTATTCTTTTCAGGTGAAACGCCATGCTTCAAACAGCATTGTGAATCTCAGCAATGATATAACGGCAAATCGTGAGAGCCTTATAAATGTAGTTAAAGATTCTTCAGAACTAACAAGAAAACAGATTCGAAATTTAGATGTGATGGTAAAAAAAGGTTTGTGATCATTTATTTATATAAAATTGGTAAGCATTTATGCAATTAACAAAATACATTATGTTACAGGTTCAAAAGATGAAGCCCCAGAAATGAGAGCTGCGAAATGTCAAATGTTGGTTGCTTTAAAAAAACATAAAACTGATTTAGAAGATCGATTGTATGACAAAGTTCAGGAACTTAAACAAGTCTGCCTCAAAGAAGCTGTGAGTTAGCATTCATGTTTCCTATTTAAACATGGTGTTTTAATATGCTTATACTTTATTGTTGTTTGAAACACGACACTTACATAGTGTGGTACAGTTTATTCCACCTTTGGTTCAATTTTCTTGCAATATTTTATCAAACAGGATCTAACAGGCAGATTACCACAAGAATACATACATTACATGGATCCAGATGAAAAGCAGCCTAAGATAAATAAAAGGATTGGAGCCGAGTTTAAAGTGAAACTAACAAACAAGGTAAGTATTATTATTTGTTTAAAAAAAGACATTTCTATTTTAATACCCAAGCACCTGTTTTGATTTGTGCAGATTATTATCAACAGCATTATAACACGGGTTGTTATTGTTACAATCGTAGTGGTCGGTTAATCATATCTAAGTTTAAATATTTACAATGTAGCAGTAAGTGTGTTGTTAATATACTTTAACAACATTTATCTCCAAACACATTATATTTCTGTAGCTACAAAGCATGTTACTTTTCCACTATATCTGCATCTAGTGGTTAGCATTTATACCAGTGGTTGATTTGTTAAGTTATATTGTAAACATTATGATTCAACTGGATAATTAGGGTTTCTTTAAACAATTATTCTACATTGTATGATGTTTAACAATTTTTCTCCAATGTATGATGTTTTTAATACAAAAGAAATTATCCAATTGTAATTGGAAATTGTTTTTTTTTCCAGGAGAAAGGTTTCCGATCATCAGACAGCACTGCCATTTCATCTTCACCAAGTTTGAACTCAGAAAATAGCGATGATATGAATAATTTGGCTCAACTTGAAACTGAATTTGAACTTTTGACGCAAATTGCAAACGCTGCCAAGAAACTTGCTTCTGACCCAAACACCAAAGGTCGAACACGAACAAAACGTTTGGGTTCTTATAAAAAGACGCTTGAAAAATTACAGGTGAGTAATAAAAGAATAAAATATTTTCGCGTTTCTTGCCCAAAGGGGCACACTATCGATAAATTAAAGTTTGTATATGGATCAAAATACTTCAATGTAATCTAATAGTACCACCAAATATTCAAACATCGAGACAGCTTCTGAAAATAATGTGTGTCAAAACTACAAATACCGCTTAATAAGGCCACCCTAAGTCTCACTGAAAAAAAGTTATGATTTTATCAAAAATCGTACCCTAAGTACTGTTACTGAATTTACAAGTTTCTGAAGAGATGTAATTAGTTTGTAAATGTTTCAAAACTCTAACAGATTCAAAAATCTATCCGGCAAAACAACCGAGCAGTATCGGGTGAAACCCTATTAAGTTTTAAAATACGTTGTTGACATGCAAACAAAAAGTTCATCTTCTTGTAAATAAGATTAAAATTAGGACCACATTAGAAAAAATGACCTACAGATCCCATTTGAGCAGTGGTTCTCAAAGTATCGGTCGCACAGGGTTGGGTCGCGCCATAAGGTGATTTAAATCTCAAGATTTTTCCTTTTCAAGCTTTCGGTTCGCTTTGTAGCCTTATACTTACCATGTTTTTCTTGGCCAGGTAGACTGTTTGTGTTTGTTATGAAATAGTAGGGATTAACACGTGAATTCATTGCATCATAGTATGGATTGACCGAGATTTATTTAAAATTGTAATCATAACCTTTTCTTTGATGTCTATAATTACTGTCTTGTTGATAATCAAATATATTTATATATATATATGTTAAACTCATTTTATTATTAAACTGTTTTTATGAAAACTTAACAATAAATCAGCTTTGTGTGACAAAACTAAATTTACTTTAAAAAAAGTTTACTATCATTATTTTTCATGCACTGTGTGTGTGTTATATTTGCTGTGTCTCACCTCAGGTTGTTGAGAATAAAATAAATGTGGTGCGGAATCGGTGTGGGCAGAAACCTTCTGTTCGAGCTTCAACGTTAGAAACAGATCAATGTGATGACATTCTGTTTGAAGATGGTGGAATTAGTTTAAGGGAAGAAACAGAATCAGAACGAAGTTCTTTATCAGATGGTATTATAGTTTTATTATTAATTATGCTATTTTTAATTTGTTGGTAAATTATTTTAATCAAAGCTCTTCTTCTGGATGATGATACTTCATTAAGCAGTGGAGGAGACGCGTTATCCACGCACAGTACTCCAGTTTTCCTCAACCTCACCCATCCTCCTCATCCTTCATCAGCGATGAGCGGAATAAAAGAATCATCCGCTGAAGTTGATAATGATAATGGTGTTACCATACACAGGTTACTTAACCTACCACATTTAGATATTACTGGTTTGTGCAATTTATATTTCGCTGTATACAAAGAAGTGATTTCAACAAAGTGATTTGCATTTACATTTCAAAAGCTTTAGATTTGTAAAAATGTATATTGAGTTCAGACTAGTCATTGACCTTTTTTCATGCCAATTGTTCTTATTAGATCTCTGACACCACCACCTTCATTTGAAAGAACATCTAGTGTAGGAAGCTCTAAGAATGAAATGAAAAACGGTCGAATTTCCAACCAATCCATATCATCATCACACTGTTCACTGTTGAACAGTAAACAAGAAAATGTTCCAATTCGAAATTGGATTCGATTGAAGTGGGAACACCCAAGGTTTAATTTATTATTCTAAATTAAAAATGCATAATTCTTGCCAAATAAACAGCTGATAATCATAATATTGGGTGAAACAGTGATAATGGTTTATTTAACCAAAGAAATTAAGTGGTAAATTGTTGCAAATAATCATTAAAATGGTAACTAAACAAAATAACATAATATATCTCACTTGTTTTTGTATTTTTGTCATTAAACGTTTAATTGGATGAGCGGTAAATTTTGCCTAAACAAAATAAAAACAATTAGGTAATGATGAGAATTTAACCCAAGGAAAGGACTTTGTTTACTTACTAATGTTGGGGAATTTATATCAATTCATATTTCATACAAGTTTATTTAGTAAAGAAATCCAAAAAATCAAAACATGTGTTTTCAATGTTTAGAACAAAAGTGAATCGAGGGTGGCACGAATCATCTTTAGATAGTATTGATGCTGATTCAAATACTGGTAGGAACAGTGAGGAACATCTGGATCAAGATATTCATGATGAGGTACATCTCAATATTTTGGCATTAAGTTGATGTAACAAATCTTACATACTTTTGTATCTAACTGTTCCCAAACTGTGATGACATTAATATGCTGTTCATTATATTTACAATCAGTTATATTATATAACTTTTATGTATTATGTACGTTATACATAATAAGTTATAATACAGTAGGAGGGGGGGAAGATGGGACACCTTTTAACCCTATTTTCTCATTCAATTTGGTAGTAAACAAAAAACATTTAAAAAATTATAAAACTGTATCATCACGACTATCATAGGTCGTTGTTAATTGTTTAAAACACGATCAGGATATCTGGATATTATGTGCTAAGTTGTCCTATCTTCCCCCACCCTACTCTATGTAATCTATCTATGAATTAACATAGGTTCATGTTTTAAAATTTTTTTCAGAAACCTCGAATAGGATCATCTGATGCTGATGTAACACCACTTGGTTATCAAATAGATTTACGACCGAACAAGTTGCTGTGTTTGGATTACAACCAACCATCCAACCTAAACAGTAACGATAACAATCACAAGACCAGAGATTTAGGTTTAGTTTACGACATGTCAAAACTAAAACGTGAAGTAAGTTGCATTAATATGAACTTAGTTAATGGCATTTTTAATTGTTTCTAACATTATAGATTAGTGACAGCGCTCTGTCAGAATTATCTGTTCAAAGCAATCCTGTGACATCATCACATCAATTCACTGTTCGCCCCCAGCATGATGTACGACCAAAAGATTATCACAGAAGTGAAAGTCTTGTTGGCAAAGAAACACGAATACCTGGTTTTGATCATATTCGAAAAAGAAGTTCCAGTTTTACAGAGTCTCCAACTCACACTGCATATCGTACCAATAGTAAAGCTATTGGAAAAAATAAAGCTAGGTTAGAGAAACGAACTGCCCACATGCAAAAGAATTTAAATCAGGATTCGAACTTTGAGAGACATCATTCAAGAGTAAGCTCAGATGCTTCGTCTACAAATATAAGTGAACATAATCTGGATAACCAAAGTAACAATTCTCAGGATCTACAACCAGCAATGTTTGACACAAATCTTAATATAAGGATGCAGTATTTAACAAGAAGTTCAAGCCAACTGTCGTTCACGCTTCCATCAAGTAAACCAACCACAGCAGTCGCTCAATCTTCACAACCAACCACCTTTGAAGAACAACCTTTGTACGTGCAACAGCCAAGAATAAGCCAGTTGCCTAAATATTCAAGTGCCCAACCACACTACGCAGTGAGCTCAAATTCTCGTAACATAACGGTTAGTTTATTTATAATCAATCCTTGTTATTACTGGTAGAAGGTTCTCTGTATTACAAAGTTTTTTATCACATTTAATAGCAAACGATTCCAAACATGCACCGTGATGCGTTAAACAATCAAGTTTACCGAGATATTGGAATGGGTTGGGTTCCTTCATTACACGAATATGGAAGCAGAGAAAGTGTCGTTGAAAGTGCCAGTGCTCAATATAAAAAAGAGGTTTTACATTTATTTTTATTTTTAAAAGAAAGTGTTGTTTTTAATAACTTTTTGGTAATTTATAAAAGGAGTAGCTAAGACAGTCTATAGAAAGATTGTAGTAGAAAAGCTGTCACTGAAGTGAAGACACAACAAATTGCTTCAGTTGGATTTAATAATTTTGCACAGATTTGTGTAATACTAATCTGTGTCTCTTGAATATTTGTATGGCAGGTTCTTTGCAACTTGAAGGGCACTTGTGTAATCTAGGTTTAAAACCAAATGCTTCTGGCATGCTCAAGTATGTCTTTGGTAAAGATATTCACCATTGGTCTTTACTGAATTAGCATAACCTAGCAATAAGTGTAGGGTAACAGTGTGACACCATGGATGCTTTCCAATACACCACCCATGTGACTGGTATTACCACCTTTGTTTTGTAATATTTACTGTTCATGGTGTAAATTTCTAAATTTATTTATTTGACATAAAATATATTGCTTGGTTTCCCAGGACATTCAACGTATGCTTAAAGATCACATCGCAACTAAGAGAATATCGTATGGTTCAAGCCAAAAAATCAAGAATCCTGACACTACTCAAATAAAGCATGAAGTGAGAGACTAATATATTTAACCATCACGTAGATTAGGTATTCGTTATCATTTATGTTATTACAAATACATGAACAGAAGAACTGGCCAGATTATCAAACACATCTCCAAACATCCAGTTCTTCAACTATACCTTCCACTCCAAGAATGAACTTCTATCATCTGCCAACACATACTTCATACCCAGGTTTCCATATAACGTTATCAAGTTTGTTTCGTGATATTTACCTATGCACTGATCACAAATGTTTAATAGATGCATTGTTTAATTGTATAAAATTATACTGGAAAATTTAAATTGTTGAAACTTTTATTTGTTCTTTAGTTTGTATTTTATGATAACAAATAGCACATATTTAAAATGGTATTAATATTGGGTTTTAAATTGTTTCACCACAATGCTGGTAAAACACTTTCCCATTTACTTTAGATTATGTAATAACATGAAACCCACTTTCATTTTCAAACTAATATTAGTCAAGATGTGTTTTGACAATTTTTCAAGCATGTCACAATTACTGTAAGAACTTTACCTACCCAAGGGGAAACTTACATATATGGTAAACAGAAACACCATCAATTGTAATGCTTGAAAGCCAATGGTTTGTTCCCAAATTTTGTTTTAGTTTTTTTTGGAAACATAATGTCTTATTTGTAAAATACCGTTTTATATTTGTGCATGCAATATAGTAGTATGTGTTATTTACAATGATTAACTGCATGTAACTGACTCCATACATCAATAACAGTGATTCACCATCAACATCCGCTGCCACAAAATAACACCCTCCAAAATATTCACCCACACCAGCAAGGAATGATAACTGATAATAAGATGAAACAACGGCTTGTTCTTCAACATTATATTCATCATAACCCGCATAATAAAGCAATCAAGCATGTTCGAACTGACCCACTAGTTCCATATGCTCAATATTCTGAACAGAACTATTTTACCGATCCACCAGTGACATCTAGTAATCAACAAGACCCATTACCCCACCACATGACACATCATAATGCGAAGAATGTCAGTAAAGAAGCAAATCAATATTCAATGTTTACAATATCAGATAAAAGGTTAGTAATTGTACTTTATTTGTTTATTTCTAAACTTCGTAAAATCCTAGTGCACATTGTCCTAATCGTACCATATTATATGTTAGACACATCTATTCATTTTTAAAGTCTTGTTCCTGTCATATTTCCCTTTAACATAAATGAGGTTGAATATAAGCCACCTTCTAATATTTAATTTTATCTGTGGTTTATATCAGCAGTACTTTGCCAATTTATGCAACACGCTAAAAATTATTTTAGATAATTATTAATCAATTTTTTTATAGGAAAAACCTAGAATCATGGAGAAGACCATTAGATGTCAAACCGTCGCCACATATCGTCAAACTAGGACAGACTTACAACGTGACAAACTTAACAAATCAACAACACCAACCAGATTTAATGTTAAGTAGACCCAAACCACTTAACGAACAGTATAAACATAGTAAAAAGAAAAACAAATCTCTGTCTGCATCAGCGGAAGATTTACTTTGGTCTGAAAGCAGTGAAGGACAAGAAGGAACTCTTGTATAGTTTCCTGATGATTCTACATTTTTTCAACCAATATATTTTATTCTTTTTTTGCGTTACAGATAATTAAGTTCTTAATGAAAAATTCACTTTTTCCTCTTTACATACAGCTTGTGTATAGACTTCCATGAGCTTCCAGTGTAGTGCAATATATAAATTGCATAATTTGTTTCATGAAAAAGCTAATCAATTATTTTCATTCATATGTAATAAGTTGCTTTATAATTTAATCACTTTAATAAACTTATATAACCTTTATTTAAAACACGATCAATTATTTGTGATTGGACTTCGTTATATATTTTACCATTGTTGATGCGCTTCCATGTTTGTGATCAAATCTATAACTAATTACAAACGTGAAATGCTCTTGTGAAGGTTATGATAGGCACAATCTCCATTAATTGAATATTTAGAGTTTTGTATACTGCCAATTAATCAGGTATGATAGTTAAATAATCGTGAGTAACAAGTCGATCATGATGACAGTCACCAACTTATTGTCACGTGGTGCGACATCATGTTCTAACACCTTTCTTAATGTGTTGCCACACAGCACATTTAAGGATGTAAAAAAATTATGTATTGCCACACATTTAGGGGACGTTTTATACTTTTTAACCAAATATGTTTTTGTAAAGTTTTGTTTCTTTTTTCAAAAAAGCGAACCATGTTTTTTTTAAACATTGATAATTATATGACATTTATCTTAATCTATATTATGTTTGTTCTTTGCTGTGAAAGCTAGTTTAAAATGTTTTGGCAAACAGAGATTTATGTTATATCATGTTGAATTAACATTGTAGTTTTTAAATATAAACTATAGATCACAGAATGCAATGTAACACGAACTGCATAAATATTATCTAGTATAATAGCCGATGAACGCAACAACTCAAAAACATAATTAATTCCGCATGCAGATGAATTGCATGACTACTAATACAACCTTAAACAAATGAAAATCATATCTATTGTCTCATTAAATTGATGTACACTAAACTGATATAAACCGGTGATGTCACAATAATTTTAAATGATGAAAGCTAGAAAATTGCTATTTTGCGCCCATGCTGACTTTGTGTTCTTTTCTGTATGACTGACGAGACAATTCATTTTTTAGACAATCCATTTGTGACTAATGGGTTGGAGCAATGCCGCCATATATCGTTCATTATTAGTATCATTATCGACCATCGATCCCAGTATCCCTTCGGTTATGATGTGACAGGGTTATAGGAGGAATACATCGATTTACGTTAGTTTATTAAATTTTAAAATTCGATTCAAAACTTGCAAGAGGCAAGTTAATGCTAAGACACATAATACTTTAAAGTAAAAATGTAGTTTAACAACAGGTTTTTCATATTTAGCACTCCGCATGTTGTGTACGGATCTCTTCTTTTTGCTTTCTAAAATACAGTTACATTAGCATCCCTTCAATCTATGACATTATAAAATATATTCACTTACTGACTAATTGTACAATTATATTGAATGGACCAAGAGAAACCATCTTGTCACCATTAAACTTGGGTGTAGAAGAATTTATTGTGGTAAAGCTATTGTTTTGTATCGAAATTGATTGTACAACAGATGGAAATAATTGTCCACTTTTCACAGCTGTATGTGTAGTATTTAATATGACCATTCTGTCCTAAAAATTCAGAAAAAAATAATGTTTACATGACTTTGCAACATAACAATCATTCCGCATATGGCTGTTGCCAAATTAAGTGATCTTGAATTTTCTTTTTACCACTAATGCAAATATTGTAACTATTTAATAATAATCAATTGTTGAACTAACATAACATTTGGCCCATTACCCCAACACCCGTAGCGTTTATTTAAATAGAACATGCTTAATCCTGGTAGGATTCCTAATACAAGCATGTGGCTTACAGCACCGCAATGTCTTGTTAAATGGACGATACTTTTATTCTCACATTGCACGACAGTACCCCGGTACCACAAGTACAACTTTGTGAGTGATTGTTTGTCTGTATGTGTATTAGTGACCAATGGGTTGGAGCAATGTCTGTTAAGCGTGCCAATAAAGGCAATAAACCAAACAGCATCACTCATCAAACGCACATATATATTAATTGAATCCTTTTAAAATATCTTTATCTGAAAATTCTTTTATTTAAGAACAAGCAAACCCATTTACTTTCTGGTTCCAACTTTTGTTATCATGAATAGCTCTCTTCTGACGACCAGTATTACAGTTGGGAATGCATGTTGAATTTTCGCTGTCACATACACTTGCCTAAATGTAATTTCTATAATTAATCATATGTAGTACACCAAAAAAATATTGATTGAATGAAAACATTATTGAAATAATCGTAATAATAAAATATTTAACTGGAAATAGAAGGGTAACGTTATTTTTAAAGTTCCGTAAAGACATGAAGTAAGCATAATTATTTATTACTTACCATGCAGCGTATGTAAACATTTTCCCTTCTTACAGCAGTTTTAGTCCAACCAAACACTCTCACGGAAAATCTACCAGATTGCGAATCACCATTGGATATTATATTAACCAATTTAGACACTGGGCAGCTAAAAATATTTAACACAAAATATTAAAAATTAAAAAGAAATGTAACATTCCGTACCTCTGTTGCAGCAAAAAAGTTATCGGCTCAAGTAACCTTTGCGAAGAAGTGACAAAACATGTGTCTATAACAAGAACTAATGTATTTGAAGAAAACAGATCTTTTGATTGTAGATCAACTGATACAAAAAGAACTTCACCCTCAGCTAAAGTGATAAGACTAGAAAGACTTTTTGTTGGCGGTAAGATAAGTTTTTGGAATAAAGCATCTCGGAATAAACTTAAGTTTATATCAAATGTTCCACCTGATGTAATTACTTCAGTTTGCCTGTTAAAAAATTGATCGGGAAATGGTAAATATGTAAACAAAATTGTTACATAATTTAAAAATAGCATAACCATTTTAATTTCCGTTAAAGAACTGATTTGCAAGAATAATGAGTATGGCAGTAGCAAACCACTTTATGTTAGTATAAGCAAGTGAGAAGTATGTTTTTACATTCAATTTGTTGACAGTCATAACACATAATTCTAACATCCAAAGTGTATAAATGCTCAAACCTTGGTAAAGGATGGATGATAATATAAAGCTTACATTACAAATAACTTGTGTCATCTCATTTTTTTACCAGTTATACCAGATATATTGGTCAATATGGAATTGGTAGTATTTAAAATTAATGTATTATTATCAATTTCAACAACTACACCTTTTGTAAGATTCAATCGACAAAATCCCATTTGATGAAAATTCTGATGATGAAGTTCCATTTTTTTTATAAATACAAGTGAAGTCAAATAATACAACTGTAGATTTAATCGTCTCATCCATAACTTCCCAAGTTACACTGTTCTGTATTTGGTAACTTTGTGATGTTACCTGAAATTGTATAAAGTAAACCTGGTGTAAACATCTTTATATAGTAATGATAAACTTTTCATAAACTCCTAAAAGTAATGGTGGTGTTTTAGTTTAATAATTATAATAATAGCTTTATTTGTCTCTGCGATTATGGTAGTAAAGGTTTGTAAATATTTTAAACAAAAAGACAGGATATAGTGACCAAACAACAGTTGTTAAAACATGCTTACAGTTAAAAACATATTTACTTTTATTTGGAAGAAAATAAACTTGGTCACTACACCTAGCTGACAAACGACCCATTTATGTTTAAATGTTATCAAGTTAGTATTCAGATAAAACAAAAGGGTGTGTAAAAGACAACATGTACAATAGTTTGTGTTTAACTTTTATAAAAGCTTACTTGCGTTGTAGAACCACAAGACGTTTCAATTGGTTTTGGAATCATTAGAAAATATCGACTCATATTATGACTGTGCTCAAACATTGCTATACAATGAGAGGAGTCTCGAGAAATAAATCCAACCATGGATGGATTTTGTGTCAACATTCCTTCCTCAGCAATTGCTCGTCGATCAAATGTGATGATGATGTTGTTTGACCCGCATGTCAATTCTGGTCCACCTGGTGCATATTTGATATGGTAATCGTCATTTTAAACAAAATTGTCATCATTTATTAATAAAAATAGCATTATATCTACTTTTTCATTACATCTTGATGTATCATATGATCTATATCTTATATATCTTTTATATACCTTTGACAGTCTTATTATTAAAAAAGTAAGAAATACGTACGGAAATCACAGTGTTTTCCCATCCAACCAGGCTTACAATTACATTGATACCAGCGAGTTAACATATCATTTTTTCGACATTCTCCATTATTTTTACAAGGATTTGGAATACATTCAACAACACAGTCCGTTACATCACAATGCTGTGTTTCATTTTCTTCACCAATGCATGTGCTTGGGAAATCCCCAAAACAAACACGGCTCCGAGAAGATACACCAGAACCTGAGAAAACAAATGCAAAATTTGAGTAAAACCTCTTTTTTGGGTAATAAACAATAATTCATATTCAGTGTGAAATTTCAGAGTCAACCAACATATTAGGACATAATTAGAAATCCTTTATTAAAACTTACCGCATGTTTCACTACACTGACTCCAAGCAATCCAACTTGACCATTTTCCACATTGCCCGAGAGTACAAGCTTGTGTTTCAAATGATCTACCAGGGGCATTACATTTCAGATCAAAATCTTTCAGACATTTTCGTCTGCGACTCTGTGTTCCTTTATTGCAAGTAGCTGAGCATGTACTCCATGGACCCCAGTCCAACCAAACTGAACAACGCCCATCAGAGCAAGTTGAAATTTCAAGTTCACTGTTGTTTTCTACCAGAAGTTCTGTTGTCTGTCAATAAAAATACGTACCATGTGTGATTGTTTGGTACAGAAGTTTTTTATAACCAAGCTGTACCTTACGTGGTTGACTTGGCGCCAATTTAATGTAATTTGAACTTTCTATATTTGCCGACCCAAGGATTTCCTTTACTGGGTATCTCTGTTTATTTGTGGTGCAATTTGTTGTATGTGGTATGCTCATGTATTATATTGTTTCTCCTAGTTTTGCTACAAATAGAATCCTATTTTATTTAAAAACTTAAACTCAGAAAATCCAGATATAAGCTTTGGTTTATTACTTTGAGAACAAATGTGTTTTTAACGTGTAGATAAAATATATTAAACCTGGTATGTGTGAGGAGTTCCAAAAGTGTCAGGCATAAAAGCAAGAGTCACAACATTGCCTATAACAAAATTAAAAAACATACAAAAAAAGTTATACCGATATTCCCATAGTGTCGTTCATTCCCCCAACTGCCTCTTGACGTTTGCAATTATCAATTGTTGATCCTTTACATTGACGTCTTCTTGTTGTGGTTCCGTTTCCACACGTCTTAGAACAGAGACTCCATGTCGTCCACAGAGACCAGGTTGGACATAAACCAAGATTGCAGAAAGTTTTATTCATTCCTTCTAACCCATCATTATCACACACAAAATCTCCAATACAATAACGAGTTCTCTCCTGTAAAGTATAATAATGTTAGTGTAATACAATAGAACAGAAACTGACCCAGCTGCTGTTATTATAACATAGGTTTTTCACATAAGCATGAAATTTCTATTCCAATCCAAGACATTCCTGCAAAAGGTTTGTGAGAAAAATATTTCACAAGAATTAAAATAATCAAAAATGAGCGCATGCTAGAAACTTAAATATGAATGCCTTGATGTTAAGCCATATAAATGATTGTTATCTCGTCTATAAATAATTTTATAAAAGACGACAGCATATCTTATATGTATATCTTTTAACACACTTGATAACCATCACCGCATGTTGTTGAACATGATGTCCATTGACTCCATTCCAACCATCTTCCACATATTCCAAGTGAACAAACTTGTATTTCATTGTCGGGTCCAGTTAATGCGCTGCATCTAACTATATCAGTAACATTACATTGGCGTTCTCGAACCTGATGACCTAAGCAATTAAACTTTTTATTTTGTTATGTTTTATTTAGAAAATAACAGTGATTATCATCCAATACCCATAGATATTATATAATAATGCACCAGTTAAACTAATTTAACAGATTATATAATAGTGAAATGAAATAACAGAATAAAATTACCTAAAAACTGACGGGGATATTAAAAATATGTAAAGTGATATTTCACGTTGGCATATTTGTTATTTAGTATGTTATGTAATGCGTGTAGAGTTTCCATATTGGTTAGAGGTAAAGCGCCTGCTTGTAGCTCACAGACACTGGTTTGACGCTTGTTGCTGTTACCATTGTAAGCAAATTGGAGAAAAACATGAAACAGCAATTGCTCCAACCCATTGGTTCTATTGGTTGGCTAAAAGTCTCAGCTATACATAAGTAAATTAAAAAATCCCTTAAAAAATAACAGTCTACAAATTTTCATATGTGATAACTTATAGATAGACATGAGGTATAAAAAACTGTATACCTGCGTTATAACGACTATCGTTGCTCAACACAGCAGTCTGCATTCATTCATAATCAACAAAATCATGGACCAAACATTTTCAATAATTAAAAAACCAAAACAATGTTCACCTGTATTACAGCTACGTGAGCACTTGGACCATGTTGACCACTTCGTCCATGTTGCGCAATCTTCAGTGTTGCACGTTTTAACTTCTTGTTCGGGACCTTTACAAACCTCTGATCCGGGGACTTCCCCATCACAAATACGCGAACGAGAATGTAGGCCACCCCCGCATGTCAAACTACAACTGTTCCATGTACTCCACTGTGTCCAACCGGGAGTTTCTTAGGAATTTGTATAATTAAGCTAAAAATGACCTACATGATGTTTGACTTTAGTACTATTTAACATTTTAATTGAAACAAATACTTTCCATGTTCAACAAAATTAAACTTTATGATGTTTAAACGTTACTCAAGTTATTAAAACTACTTTTGCAATTACCTTGGCACGTCATTACATAGGTTATGCCCTTATCATCTCGCTTCAAGGCTTGGCTTGTTTTTAGAATAAAGAAGAAATAACCACCAGATATCATTTTGGTAATTCCTTGGCATAAACCTTGTAAAATGCATGTGTCACTAAACAGTTATTTATACTTAATATATTATAGGTTAAAAGATAATACTTGAATATAAACTGAATATAAACCAATAAAACTTGTATTTAAAAACAAACAAATAGTTCCCAACCACGGTACAGATCATTGATACACCACAAAGCAATGTTTTTATTACTTTCATATTCATATACCAATTCTTCGCTGTTTTATGTTAATACAATAAAACAATTGGAATTTAGATACAGTAGGCATACCATTAAATTGTGCACACTTTTGCTCTGCTGATGCACGGGTAAAGGCAAATTGTCGCACACCATTAACAAAGAGATCACCTTTCAATGTCCAGCCAACATTTCTCTTGAAGTTGCACTTTATCGGAACTAAAAACAAGTTTTTACATCGAGCAACAACAACAAGGACATATTTTCACTTACTTTTGCATTCAGCTGTATTGCATCGCATTGATTCCAACTTGATTCCAACACAGGGTTCTGTTAAACATGTTCGAACCCGCGTTTTAAATCCTCCAGCACAACTGTGACTACATTGTGCCCATCCACTCCATAAACTCCACCCTGATCGTGGTTCATCAGCCATCAAAACTAATGGAACAAAATCATCATGACACTGTACAATGCTCATTGTCGGTAAAACTGATTGTGTGTTAAATTAAAAGAAATATACAAACAAAATTATAGCCTGGATAAGAGTATGCTAAATTACAGCAAAAGAAAATGAATACTCATGTACGCACTTGTATGTAACCAGATAGAGGATGATTTAGGAGGCGCCGCAATCCAACCAACATTTCCATTCCGTAATGTATGAAACGAATCATCACGATTACCCCATTTTAAACAGCTATTGTTGCAATTAGTAAAGTTGATCAATCCATCAGCAATGTTGGACAATTTACTCTCTTTCTACAAATATGTATTCAATGTTGATTAGCCAAGTAACATGAAATGAAAATTAAACTACCAGTATGGGCGTTCCAAACGTGTTAACAATTTCAACATTATACTCATTGCTTGAAATATCCAACCATCCTAGAATATAAGTTTCTCGAGTGTCTGTTAAGTTTCCTGAAAATAGAAACAAAATATTTTAGTTTGACTGTAATCTTATCTAAGATATATTTTTAATAATGTTTAAACCTAAATATATTCTTGCAATAACAGGGTCTCTTTCATGTGAACCGTTGCTGCGTGTTATCCATGTTATTGGATCAATCTGCTGTTTTGAAGTTACTGTATTCTTCTCATTATAAATTGTAGTGAAACCAATTCCTGAGCCTGGGCAACATTCTCTGCAAAGTATACAAACTTGTTTTGCACAAATATCGGCCATCGCTATCTGTTATTTTACTTAACACAACATATTACTAATCAATAAGGAATAAAGAGAGTATTGACCTGCCGAAAAAAGCAGTAAAACTAACAAAGCAATTAAAGATAACTGATCTTTTAAATTACATGGCTGGATTTATGAGGAATTCGGTCGAGCATTTAAAATCATTGCAAGTTTGTTATAAGAGTCTGTAATTACTTTAACATAGTACTGGTAAATTAAACATATTTTTTAGGGTAACTTTTCCTAAAACTTATTGTTGTATTTTTAACATGGAAATAATTAGATATTTAATTTTCTGGTTTTACAAAATTTATAATACTGCGTGATGATTGTGTTACTACTGTTAACTTTATGTACATCTATATATAAATATATATACATGGAAAATATAAAACAACAAAAACCTCTTTTATCTTACGTGTCTTCAGCATTAAACACAAGTTTCCAACCAGTGTTTGCCTCGGCAATTTGACCAAGTTGAGCTGAGGTTATTCCTTTACCATTTCCATACGATCTGTATGGAAATACAATTTATCAGAAAACTTAATACTTTTTACTCAACAAACCAGTGTTACAACATTTATCTGTTACATATAAAATCTTTTAAATTAAACAAAATATATAACACAAATAAAAATTGCATTGTATAGATGGCCTAGGCAACTATACATACCTGTATATAAGTGTACCAGATTGTGAGTCACCAAGTGAAATTCCTTTTGGATAAAGATCGGCAGAACACACAATGATGAACTGATTATCAATCGAGTGATAGTTAACCAGTTGAGCCAAAGAGTGTGAACAACCCCAATCATCTCCTAAAATTTAGTTCTTGAATTAACAAATTGTTTAAAGTACTGTGGGATTAGATTGAATACCGTTAGCACCTTAATACCATACTTTGTAAGGATGCGGTTTTATAATCCGATAAATATTATTTGTTTGTTACCAAAAAAAAATGAAAAAATGTCTCATCTTACCCCAACCTACTAGAAATCAAACAAATTATACATCGCCATAAAATACGCCTACCAATATACATGGCAGTGAAACAATGCAATACACTAAATGTTGGGTGTAACGGCCATCCTGCTTTTTTAAAGACACGTTTTATACGTTGCGTGTTTTAACAACTATTACTATTGTTTTGCTGTTGATTTCCTTCTCTCTTCTTTAAATAACATGATCTTTGCAATCGTTTTCAAACAAATAAATCGATTTTATGTTAACAACTTAACCCACTTATTTATTGCTTGTCTTTTTGCATTAACTTATAACAAAAAGACGTATATTAAGTTTAGTAGCTTACCATAAATGATCCAGCGACTGTCATTTGTCTTATAACCAGAGAACCAAACAATATGTTAAACGGTGGCAAGTCAGCAACAAGAGACAAGGAAAGTACGAAATATATTTCGAAAGTCAAAAATAAATATATAATACTTTAAGTCCATAGTTGATTAAGCCTCGTCGTCTCATGACAGAAAATGTTTACCGTTTTATATTATGTTAATTCAATTCAGTAATTAACTTTAGTTGCTACAGTTCCCATAACGTAATTATGCATTCTACCATTAAACAAATTAGATTCTCTCTATCTCACCTTGTTAACATAATAACTTCCCCTGTTTTAACTAACCGCCAACATTTTAAGCTCTTTCTTACTAGGATGTAGATATCGTTTTATCACCGCGATTTAAAGAAATAACTCGACAGTCAAATATTGTAGTAGGGTGGGGTAAGATGGGACAGTTAGGTACATATTGCCACATATTTAAAAAGTTAAAATATACGATGATTTATGTAACACCATAAATTTGTAGTATCATACCATTATTAATTTACAACACTTTAAACAAACAAACTGAAACACAAAAGGAGTTCTTTAGCTATTTAAACTAGGTGCTTTTTAAACAATTCGCAAACAGGCGGGGTAAACTGGGACGCTTTAAAATTTATTCATTTTAATTAATAGTTGAATTTATTATTAGGAATACACATAAATAACGCAAAAGAATATGGTATGCTTTAATTTAAAACTGTTGTAGCTTGCCAACTGCAATATTTTTTTTATTAAGATATGGTAGGGTGGGAAAAGATAGGACACCTTTCGCCAGTAATATTCAAATACCTTGATAGTGTTTTAAAAATTAACAGCATTGTATGGGAGTCGTGAGGATATAATTTTATAATTCTTTGAACGTTCTTTGTTTACAATTAAATGACACGAGAAAATAGCACAAAAAGGTGTCCCATCTTTCCCCACACTACCATATGTCACCTACTGGCCTACAGTATACTTTTGTATGAAGAATTGGCGTTGTTTAAACGATAATTGGTATTGTTAAAATTCATTTCATAAATATTTTATCCTATAAATCAATATGAACTTGTAATAACAGAAAAATTATAAAAAATTATAAAAAGTTTATACCACAAAATAGGTATTGCTACACTGTTCTTAGCACAAGCCATTTCTTATAAATTCGTTCCTATAGTGCAAATAACTGAATTTCGAATATATTTTTCATACATTTGATAATTCAAACTACAAAGTTGCGGTTTTCATATTGAAAAAGTATTGTCTCTATTAACACCTATTTTTATTTGTTAAAAATAGTAATCAGTTCTGGTGCGCGCATTTTATAGAATGTAATTAACGTGTTGTACTCAGTAAAGTTTCTATTTTACAATTTGATGATCGAGACCAAACATGTAACACCGAGACTTTAATGACTTTAATGACGGCGTAGGGGTATTTAATATTTTATTTTCCGTTGCGCGAAAATTTGTCAGATGTTTGTTTTTCGTTGGTATCAGCGCTACAACAAATAAGAGGAAGTGACGCGCCTATAAACCGACTGCATCATTGTTCCGTAGAAGGTGTAAAATAAATATTGCTTCTATTATTAACCCACGATGAAAATTTGACACAGTTAAACCAATTAAGACGTTATAATTTTTTAACTCTTTTGGCAAACGTATCAAAATTTAAAACGTTTTACGCTGTGTATTTGTAAGACGCATTGTTAAAAACGTGTTTTCCAAAAAAATGTCGCGGCCTTCAGCCTTGGCAATGTTCCCCATTGCTTTTTAACTGTACAATACTTTTAAAAACGCCAAAATATAACTGTTAATTAAAATAAATTTAAGCAAAGAGCTACACAGCTCCATGGGCCTCCAAAATCGTAATACGTATACGCCCCTAAACCACACATTATTAATATGACCTAAAAAAATGTCTTGTTTGTGTGAATACTGCTTAAAGTTTGTCTGCTGCCCATGCAATGACAAGAATTAAGTTTTGGTTTAAGTATTTTAACCTGTTTTGACGTGTTCTTGTCCTGGAATAGGAAAAGATGTTGTTTTTAAGTTTCCTCCATCATCAACGAAACTAACTTGTTCTCCATTGGTAGCATTCGCAAAGTTATCGATACCATACACGCTAAAATAAACAATGAAAAATCCATTTCCATACGACATTCGAAAATCTCCAACATTCCGATCCTGTACGAAGATAATATGATTAATGGAATACAATCTGTTATGCAAAGAATGTAGAACATATTTTACAACGTGTGAAATATGAACAAAACCTCAAAAAATAAAACTAAAACTGTAAAGGATATATAGTAAAAAATGATGATGTGTTGATTGTAATCGTAACCATTTTGTTTAATATATTTTGTAATTAAATTTTACTAAACATGATGATAATACAAATAAACTATAGCGCAATTTACAAAGACGATTGCCACACGCGCGGCCGTGTTTTTTTGAAAAATCATCATTGTTGTTTGTTGTTTGGAACATCGTCATTTATATGTTTGTTAGGAGATGCAAGTTTGTTAGGTTAACTCGTGGTTGATTTCGTTTAATTCGGATTTTAACCACATGTGCTGCACACCGAAACTTGCAAAGAAACACAGTTACACGTTTGTTCTTGTTAAGTTCACATCCATCAACTATAATCAAACCACAATAATTATTCATGAATTATGTAATGATTATGCAGATTTAAACCAGTAAGTGATTAAAATTTACGTTGTCCATATTTGATCAAAACTGGTCGTTCTGGTTTAGTTCACAAGTATGTCCTCAGTCATTAGAATGACTTTTGGTCTATATAGACTAAGCTTAAACGTTTTATTTTTTATTACTTTGTTTAGATTATGCTGGTTAATCGAATGCACCCTTAGTGTAACAGTTTTTGCGCTGATCTATATAGTAGGGTGGGGGAAGAGGGGAAACTCTGTTAGACGGAACTTTTTTAATTTTCTTTTTACGGACTGCAATTTAATGAA
Source organism: Ciona robusta (assembly GCF_009617815.1). NCBI lineage: Eukaryota > Metazoa > Chordata > Ascidiacea > Phlebobranchia > Cionidae > Ciona > Ciona robusta. The sequence continues at coordinate 6,462,632 of NC_143235.1, forward strand.
TTTTGATACAATAATATAATGTATATATGTAACATGCTAAAAACTATAGCAGTGCGGCATGGAAACGAATGTTTAAACTTGATTTTCAAGCGTACAATATTATTTCGTGTTATTTACGTATATTCCTAATAATAAACCTCGTTATTAATCAAAATTAACAATGATTTTAAACTGTAACGTCTTATCCTGTGTGATTTCAAATTTGTAAAATCACATATGTTGTGCGAATTGCTCCTCGTGTGTTTTAAAGTATATTTTCGAATGTTTTAATGTGTATTTTTGAATTGTAGTCAAATCATAAAGGAATGATAATACTATTTCGTTGTATTACTCAAATACCGTCATGAATCTTGAACTTGAAAATATTGGACAATATGTGTTAAAGTGTCCCATCTTCCCCCACTGTACTACACAGTGTTTGTATCGGATTTGACGTGAGTATCTAATTTGCACTAACAAAAGTTTTTAAAACATTTAGAACTTAGGTTTCTTTTTTAGTCCCAAAGATATATTTTTGTTTTTCTTCAGTATTCGTAGTCCACATAACTTATATAGTGGGGTGGGGGAAGATGGGACATATTTTCTTTCCCTATTTGTTAGTAAACAAAGATTATTCAAAGAATTATAAAATTCTCAATAACCGTATTCTTAATACTCCCATAGACCATTGTTAATTGTTTAACGATCACGATATTTGGATATAATGTGCCAAAGGTGTCCCATCTTCCCCCTAGGTACTATTTTGGATACTTAATTAAATTTGTGCGTGTTCCCTGTCACCGGCATAATAGAGGGGTGTCACATGCCGCCAATTAAGTTGTGTTTTTTTGCGTAGTTTCCAGGGCGTACTTACTGTGAGCAAATTGAGTTCGTATGCGCAGTTGATCAGGAATGTTTGCGTTGAGCTGTGACTGTGAGTATGTTTAACGATTTTGTATAACAGCTAACTGTTTCTTTTAATATCGCCTTAAATTATGCTAACAATATATTTTACCACTCGAAGCTTTTAAATTTATCCATCAACCAATATAAACTCACTGGGACAGAAATATCCGAGTTCAACAATGTTGTCCACTGAATGCTTCGATCTGGTCGATACAATTGAATGTACATCTTTTTATCTGATATATGACTTGAGTTCTTCTGTAAAAATATAGCAGGCAAAATATATTTTATTTTTCTCATATGTATACTTAAGCCAAACCAATAAACTGTTTCAAAAAATGAACTTACATACAAGGTAACAGCAAAACTTTGATCATAAAAACCGAACACTCCTGCAACCATCATTGGCTGGTCATGCACTTTTGTTTGAACGTGATCAAATATTGTGTTAGACTGGTCAATCAACAAAATGTGACCTTGTCCGCTTAGGTCTGTGAAACCAACGAGCGATAACTTGGTTGTCACTTGCTACAAATAAAACATCGGTAGAATGTTGTTCATGGTCAATACAAATTTACAACTAACATGGAAATATGTTCTTGGGGAAATCCGGCATTTTCCAGAAACACACCAGCTTTCAATTGTGTTTTCTGTTAAAATATTATTTGGGAGAACTAATTCCTTCACGTGTACGGTGTATTCAGGTGTGTTTCTAGTACTTGTAATGCTCATTGATGCTACGCCTGTAAATTAAACCTAGGTAAGCTATCAATATAAAATAATATTTATTATTCGATTCCAAGATATTTTATTCCACTTTTATTCAATATGCAGCCGAAACAGCCTACATAAGAATACTTAAACTGCAGTTATGTTTTATAAATGCTATCGCATGTAAAGATTCCCATGTAGTTTTTTACATCTAAATTATAACATATATAACACTTATTGTGTTATCAAATAAATATACTGGAGTGAGGGAAGATGGGACACTTAAGCTCATATTGCCGTATTGACCCGTATATTTACAAAAATCAAAATACATGACGGTTTTTGGAGAATATCACGAATAAGTACTATCATTCCTTTATTAATTAACAGCAATTCAAAAAAAGATAAATAAAACACAAGAAGAGTTATTTAGCGATTGGCAGGTGCATTTTTATAAATTTGAATATACGCAGAATAAAACGGGACAGTTTAAAATTGTTGTTAAATTTGATTCATAAGTGAATTTATTGTTAGGAACACACGTAAACAACACGAAATAATAACATACGCTTTAAAAATTAAGTTTAAACATTGTTTTCCATTAAAACCTACAAAACTACAATGCGGGGGAAGATAGTCGCAAAATTAAAATATTTTTAGAGTAATAGTTTCTTTGCCATGTAAACTTTATATATAGTAGAGCGGGAAAAGATAGGACACCTTTAGCACATAATATCCAAATACCCTGATCGTGTTTTAAACAATTAACAACGGTCTACGGGAGTCGTGCACGAGTTTTTTTAGAGTGTGAGGATGCGGTTTAATAATGTTTTGACTGTTCGTTGTTTACTGTCAAATGGGATGTGAAAATAGAATGAAAACGTATCTCATCTTTCTCCACCCTACTATGTTAATTAATCATTTTACTACAACGGTCGACGACGAGCTTTGAACCCAGAACTTCTGTGCGTAAAGGCTGGCCCGCTAAATAGCACTATAGGCCACGTTGGCAGTTATAATACAAAACGTTTATTCTTATGTTGGGTTTGGAATTTTTTTTAACTATTTGATTATTTTTTTAATTACAAATGACAATCAGATTATTGGTCCGAAATTGTTTAGGTAAAAGTAAGGTCTCGATTGCAGCAACTAGAGTTTTAGGCATTGTGTGTTAATGTTGCACATTTATTTCCGAACATGATATAAATGGGTAATAACGTATATTTCATTACGTCCACGGCATTTGAAAACAAAAACTCTGGCTGTATAATCTGTTTTATATGTATAGTAGGCTAGGGAAAGACGGGACACTTTTGGTATACGTAATGTCTGGAAATCCTGGATAGAGTTAAACTAACAACTGCTGTGGTGAGACAGGAGTCGTAAAGATACGGCTTTATAATTGTTTGAATGTTTGCTACCAAATGAGACGAGAAAATATAATGAAAAGTCTCCACCTTACTATATTAATGAACAATATCTAACTATTTATTGTAAAACTTTTACACAACTACTATCGACTTTTGTAACCATTGAAAGTCAAATTCTCGATTAAAAAAGGTGAAATAATTTCAGTATATTCTAGTTTCGCAAAAACTTACCTCCTATTAAACTCCAGCAAATATGAAGTGATTCGAACAAAATAATAAAATATTTCAACGCCATACTTTACTCCTCTTTGATATAACTTCTTTCCACTTAATGTCATTAACTGTAGTCCTACTAACCGGTTGCAAATGATTCATTTAGCATGCCTTCTAAACCACATTCTCATCAAAAGTTAATTATCTATTTAATTTAAATAAAGAGAAAACCAATCTGATAAAACTATTATTTCAGACTGCCGTGGGGAAGGAGTAAATAGTCTAGAATACTGTAGTGATTTTAAAACAATAGAATGAGTATATGCCTACATGTGTAAGTTGCGTAGACGTGGTCAAATCCGAGTACGTTACATTCACGCAGCTATCCGGTGTTAAACAAATATAGTAGGATCGGGGAAGATGGGACACTTTGTTGGATAATTTTTTTTTAATTTTCTTTTTACGAACCCCCATTTAAGGATAATCAGGAAAATAATGTTACAGAATTATTCGACAGTAATGTCACGACTTTATAAAACGCCCGTCAAAGCTAATTACTGTTTTTAAATATTGAAAAAATATTATGTAAATATTTAAAAAAATATGTCTCTAGATGGGGGAAGATGGGACACTTAAGCACCTATTGCCAAATATTTTCAAAATCAAAATAGATGACGGTTTTTGGGTAATATCACGAATTAGTTCTATCATTCCTTTATTAATTGACAGCAATTTAAAAATATATAATAAAACACACAAGGAGTTATTTAGCAATTCGCACAACAGGTGAAATTTTACAAATTCGAAAAAATACAGGATAAGATGGGACAGTTAAAAATCACTGTTAATTTTGATTAATAAGTGTATTTATTATTAGGAATACACGTAAATAACACAAAAAAAATACTGTACGCTATGAAAATCAGGTTTAAACATTCTTTTCTTTGCCCTACTGCTATAGTTTTTAACATGTTACTTACATTATATTCACTGTATAAAAAGAGTATTGTTCGAACATCAGTTGATAAATATTGTATCCTACAAATGTATATAAACTTGTAATAACAGAAAATTGATAAAGTTCACATTTTTGTCACAAATTGGGTATTACTCTTCTGTTTTTGGCACAAGTTACTTCTCATAAATTATCACCAAGTGCAAATATCCAAATTTCGAATATATTTTCAAAATATTATCTTTTTATTATATCAGTATCTTATAGTTGAATAACCCCTGAGGTACAAATTACTAAATTAAAAGCAAACCTTCAAAAGTTTGGCAATGAAAACATACAAAACTACAATGTGGGGGAAGATGGGACTCTAAATTGAAATATATTTACATTATCGGTATTCTTCAACTTGTAGTTAACCTACCGAATTTAATCGACTGTGCTAGTTTCTTTGCCATGTAAACTTTTTACATATAACTTTAAACGGAGATATTTTTGTTCTTTTTATTTCAAATTAAAATCATAATGACCCTGCCTATTTTCCCTATGCATATATCTCGTTTTTTTACAAAACTTAAACTAGTTTTATGAGACAAAATCAAACTGTATGAAATATTCAAGGTTGTTTTATGAAGCTATGAAACTAGTTTAATCGTTCACACTTGCAAACTACAAAATTTTATCAGCTTTAGTATTATTTTTGTGACATTCAAAATTAGCACCTTACTATTTCACAGTTTTTTTTTTTTGTTTTTATTTTGCATATTCAGCTTTGTCGCGCAATTTATCAAATCGTGATATTACTTTCGAACAATTCTGTAACATTATTTTCCTGATTTTAATATCGCTACACATCTTGTTTCTCCTTTTGTTCTGCAGATAAAATATTTGACCAATTTTTTTCTTAATTTCAGCTGCCTCCACAATCTCCTGTTTATTCGTTTCTTGATTTATTTGACCTAGACTGAAGTGGTCTCTTTTAAACATCACCTGTGAACCAACAACAAGTTTTGTTAATTTGGATATGATCTGTGAACAGCCATTTCTGTCTACCCTGTAAGAAGTACATTTCATTTATCTTTGAAATGAGATGTTAATTCTGTGGAGAAGACAATGGGAGAAATTTGGTTTTAGAAATTTGGTATCCCTGTTGGTCTGTTTGCTTAAACAAATAAAGTTACACTTTTGTTGAACTCGGTAAAACTGTAAATTTTGCTCATGCTTTTGATTAATTGGTACGCTTCTTTTAACCATTTGCCTGCGTGTGATAGGCTGATGTTATTGAATGCTTTAATTCCAAGTTTATAAAATAATTTTTGATTGATCTTTGTAAATCGAACTAATTAATCATAAGCAAGTTTTTAAAGTTCTACTGTTTTACATTTTTAAGCCATGCTTATGCAAGAACAAGTTGCTACCTCATTAACCAATTCTCTGCCTTTGTTCGTTATTATCCTTTTTGTTGGTTCATATAAATAAATCATTTCAAGAATTGTTTCACCAACAATTCAGTAAACAGGCGTGCCATTGTATAGACATATTTGTTTCTATTATTTGATTGTCGATCGAATCCATTCCCAAAACTTGCCATGAACCCGAAGTCTTATTCAGTCACAATTAGAGAGCTTACATTTTAACTTTTGTGGACAATTGGCAAGCTGGACACATATTTACCTGTTATGTAAAGACTGGTTGTATTGTTGTGTTTAAACATCGTTTAATAAACTCAAACACTTTTTAATTGTATCTGTCATATTTTTAAAGTATGAAGTATCTACTTATTTATTTGTTGTTATTGAAATATCTTTATGCCCACCACTACCTTTTCTATCATGCCATTCTACCATTGCTGTAGTTATTTCACTTTTAATGCTTGTCAAGGTTTCCCATCTTTAACTGATAGTCCACAATTACAAGACATGATTAACTTTTACAAAATAAATGAAACGTAAAACTGTTTTTTACTACTATTATGTAAATAGACAAAAATCGTAAAACTAGAAAACACTATCTTTCCTTGCTTTTGATATTAAATTGCTTTCCCGCTTTTCTCATACCTTGTTTCTCCTTTTCCAGGTATATCTGAATGGCATCCATTTGTTCGAGTAACTAGCCTGTAATTAAACTTCATATGAAAATCCATTCATGTGATAATTCTTTTCTAACATTTATACTCAAACATAAGTTACAAACACATACTATACTTATTTAATTTATTGAATTTGTAAATTTCCTTAAAAAAATATGCTGTGTATAATCACACGAACTGAATATCAAAAATAAGCAATGTTAAATGCGTACTATATTCTTTGTTTTTGCTTTACAAAATTGAACAATACTAACACAGTCAAGTGTAATAATAAGGTAATTTGGGTTTTTATTTCATTACTGGTATTGGGTAATTATCCTGACGTAATCAGACATAGCGAGGCCAACAGTACGATAGCATCGCAGTTAAACAGGTCTCACATAAGCTGTACGTGCTCTTTCAACCTCAATATATGTGGAATGGATAGTCTATGAGTTAGTTGGGGAAACAAAGTCAAGATTGCTTTTTTCGTTTTCTTCGAGTAAAACTAAAACCTTTATTGCTATTAAGTACATCAAGGGAATTAGATCTTTGCACAACTTGAACACATTGATTGTTACTTGATTGTATCGAACCAAGAGGTTGGTATGACTGTTGCTGAAAAAAACACATCTTGAACTCTTTTTCTTTTCACTTGCCATTAAATTAAGGAGAGACATGTTGACTTTAATTATTAATTTTGTGGAAAGTTAAAGGATTTTAACAAAAACACATGGTATTTATTTTGTATCCGTCGCAAGAAAAATAACGGTTAAAGAGAAATTTGTGTTTCCACGTTTGGGTTTTTCGAGTGAAAAAATTGAGCACGCCAATGAAACACAACGCATGCTAAGACTAAAAATAACAATCTTTAAACCAGGTTTTGATTATAATTATATTCCTAATTCGTTTGAGTACCGACAGTGTGAATGAAACGTTTATACAAAATAGTTTGCAACCACAGACCAGTGGCACAGAAATTTCAAATTTTTGAAAATTTACCTGGTTTAACTAACGGTTGGACACTAATGAGAAGGATCATTACTCTAGCATCTAACACGCTTAATATATTGAAACAAGACGTGGTTAAGGAAAATATTATGTTTATAGTCACGCAAGATTTACTCCAGTAGTTTACGCAAGATTTACTCCAGACAAGCAGAATGTTTGTTACGAAACAGTAGAGATTTACACCATTATTTGCCTCATAATAATCGTCCGCGGTACCCTCAAAGTAACATACATGGTAACTGGTAAGCTGGCACAAGGTGTTAAACCCATGTAATAACGACTGTCGTTTTCCAGCTGCGTGAGTCCACCGAACAGACAGTATTGCCGCCACACGTTTTTGACGTTACACGGACAACTTGTGTTTAGCTTTTATGCACAGTAAATATAAAAACATTTCGCAAAGTTTCCCCAATTGAGATTATTGCTGAATAACAAATACCAGCCGAATATATCAACCCCGAAACCTTAATAAAGGTCATTCTACCTAGCGTAAATATGCAGCGATTTTCGAATAAAAGTCGTAGTTAGTATGAAATATTTATTTTCAGGAAGGACTAAGGTGTACCCTCGATTTTCAAAAGTTATGCTGCCGGATTTACTGTCAGTGCCCACAATCACCAGGTTTGTAGCCACAGCCCCCTTTATGGTTGCAAGTGAGCGAGTAATATTAACTTCTAACTTTTCCTTATTTCTATAATTAACATTTGTCCGAATTCTTTAATTTAATTTTAGTTCAATATCTGGTACAAATTTCAAATTTGTTCCATGTTGATATGTTACTTAGCAATTTTGGTTATTGTTTTTAACAACCTTTTACGAATACAGGCTGATTTTCTACACAAACTATGTTGAGCAATTAAGTAAGGCTAAAAGTGCTATACAAGTACAGTATAACAAATTGTAACCAGCTGGATGTTTGTTGTGGTTGGACAAAAAGTCAAGTGATAAAATATTACCATGCTATGCGATTGGTTTGTACATAAACGTCGCAATCTTTCTTCAACAGAATAAAAAGTTTCATTTATTGATGGAAGCACATTTGCATGGATGTGGGTTGGCTTTATTTGTCTCAAAAAACTGCAAATCTGAAATACACATACCGAAACTTAATTCAAAATAGTTGAAAATTTAAATATATCGCCTACCTCACTTAGTGATGAGTGAAAAGAAAAACAAAGTCTGTAACATTGCTTGTTAGTTTGTACCTCCACTACATGTGCTTCTTCACAATTTGTAAAATACATTGTACTCAGGTTGATTGTTAACCATTGTACATTCTTAAACATGTCGGCAACATCCATTTTACTTGCCTTCCATTGACTACCAAGTATCTACAATGTGGATAAAATACATTTAATGGTTTTCATCGATTGCCTTACCAGTAACAGTAGCATGCAGCCGATGCAGGATATATAATTAACTTAATTGTTTTGAAACTGAACAATTCTTTACATTTAGTATCTTCAAAAGCCTGTATCATATTAAAAGAGTTGTAAGCAGTTACAATTTTAAAATACTGTATCTCCGTGTATTGGCAAGAACACCACTCGTCAACTTTCTCAATGCCTGGCTTGGTCAGTGGTGGAGAACAGGACATAGGTAGTATACCTATTCTAAATATTCAGGCAAAACTAATTGAAAATAATGGTACGCGAATTAAGAATGAAAACAATCTATTCAGCAAAATGATTATTTCATGTATTTAGATCAATTGTCAAATATTCTACTTAAATAACAATTGTGTAAAAGTTGGTTATAAGGTTGAATGGAATCTGAATGGAACCTAAGACTTCAGTCTAGTTTTACAAACCAAACATTTAAATAAAAATGGATCTCCAGATTTCATACAAACCAGAAGATTGGTAAAAATGTTACTTGTATTATAACTGACCTCAGTCTTATAACAAACAAATATATGAGAACATGTTGGATCCGTTGTAAGAATTGATGCAATGTTAGGCAGACAATCATAGTTCTTGGCCCTGGAGCAATAAATTTTTTCTCCAAAACTTTTATGTAACTCTTCTATTAAATATTCATATCCATATTTGGCACTCATGTTTAGTCGAACGACGTATTGGTTGCCTGTAAAAAAATGTATATATATTTTATGGACAAAAAAAATGACCAAGTAAGTTTGCCTCACAACTAAATCATGAGTTTCAGAAAAACTCTTGTAATGTATTCTGTAAAAACTTTAAAAACATTATTTAAAAAAAAGGTTTGTTTCTATATTAAAGCATTTTATCAGCTTACACACTTGACTGTTACACACGCACGGAAACAGCAAACTATGTAAACTTTTTGTTAAATTTAAACCTTTAACTATCCACTGTTGCACAATCTTTAAAAGATTCTTCACACAAAGTTCTCTTGGTGGAATATACCATGCCTCCTCAATACAAAATGTTGTGTCAACGTATATATGATCAATCACCTTCTGTATGTCATGATAAAACATTGTGTTAATGAATGGCATGACTTAATCAATAAACCTGATGAACCGACATTTTTTAAACATGGCATTCTACTTGCAGAACTGTGTGATAATCGGAAATCTCCGGTATATAACATTGTTCCTTCAGCACCTTCAAACAAAAACCTGCAAAACAGACATATATATATACCGGTAATTCATTTCTTCCCACTTATTCTAACTTACATAACAGATCCAGGGCAGTGGCCAGCAGGTAACAAAGTGACAGTGAGTTCTTCAACTATGCTCTTTGTTTTGATCCTCAGCAACTGTAATGATATATATTTTTAATGCAATTTTAATGCAAGTATAACAACAAATTCACAGCCACACCTTTGGATCTTCTATCAATAAAACTTCAATATTTGGTAACAGAAACAAGAACTTTTCATCAGCAAGCAAAAGACATTTTGTCACTTCTGAAGTAAACAACTTTACATCTGGTTGACATTTTAATTTATATTTGAAAGCTTCATGTGTTAACCCAACCATATGATCAGTGTGACAATGTGAAAGAAAAAAAGAAAAAGAGCCAAGGTTTTCTCCATCAAATCGGTCAATGGAGAGAAATCTATAGTTTAACATTTGTCCCATAAAACTGCTCATCTTATTTTTTATAAAACAGGAGTTGTTACCAAACAGTCCTAAAACTCTGGAACTAATCTCATCTATTGTAAAATCCAAATGGGTCCCTAATATAACTACAGGTTGCGCACGGTTGAAGATTCACCCAGATATGCTATGCAACCACAACCAAAAAATGCCAAATGCCCATACAAGTTCAACAAACCAATACCGATCGTTTAGCATTTCTGTTCACAACCCGTAGTTTTAATAGGGACCCAATCCAGTATTGTAAACAGAAGTTTTTTTAGATGAAAGAATAATTGTAACTTGCTTTGTCCTCTTACGAACGGAAAACGACGATTGTTATAACACCGATGTTCATACACCTTGTGCCAGCTTAGGAGTTAGCAAGTAGGCTATACACTTTGTGGGTGATTATGTTTTCGATTTTTTTTTGTTTTTGTTAGTATGGCTTTACCTATGGACGAAAACATGAATTGTCACCATAATTCGCTTGCCTTGTGTTTCAGAAACGTTTTGACAGCAATACTTCACTGGTCACCAGGTATAGAATACCGCAACCGACTTGTGAATGTAATAAAATCTAACAAAATCAAACACTGCTGTGATGGGCACTTTATTTTATACACCTGAGGCATCGGTGTTATGCCCCAGTGACGTGCTAGTGAAGAATCTCCCCCCCCCCCCTTATATGCTAACCACTAACGCCTAGGTTGGGGGTTTGTGGTTAGTAGTTAGTGGTTGTGGTTATAGGGGTTAGTGGTTAGCAAATCAGGTGGGGGGGAGATTCTTTACTAGCACCCTTCCCCTAACTGACGCACAGTACGGATGCTGAAGGGGTATAAAATTTATAAAATTAACTGCCTACCCACTGCTGCAGGCGTAAACTGCATTGTGTCGTTTGCCTTATAATAGGTAACAAAATGACGTCATAATGTTATGGCGGGAAAAATAACAAGAAATCACAAACCAAAGGCGTGAACACATATTAAAGGCTAAAAAATGTAACTTAAATTGCAATTAAATGAGTGCACTGTACAAAATATTTTTAACTAAGCATAGTTTCATAAATAATATTGCATACGATCGCCAAAATTAAAATTAGGGGGTAATTACCGATTACTTTTCTGTTTGTTTAAAAGCAATACTTCTAAAAAGTGCCGTTTACAATATTTTTTCGATTGTATTCGATACATTAATTTTAACTAAGCTAAGTTTAATAAACCAGAGTGTATAAAATCGTCCAAATAACTGGTAATTAATGATTATAACGCTGTTTAGATACCTATAAATTTAAATATATATATATATATATGAAACTGATGTCTATGAGTGGAGGGGATTTTTGGCAAAGGGAAATCCAGCTTTTTGAATGCACTACAGCATAGTACACTATATGATTACAGAATTTTGAACAACGTTATAATATTTACACTGTACAATGGACGCTATTAAAAAAAGAGAGAGAATGTATCGCTCCATTATTGGACAGTTGCAAAATGATGGTTACATGGCGATTGCAAAATCGTTAACATCACAAGTAAAGCCATTCAATCCATGTACATCATCAGATTTTCTCTTTAAAGCTTATAGTATTGGTTTGGAACAGGTAAACTTATAATTTAAAAAACTTTTTGTTCTAAATTTTTGCATATTACTTTTTTACATAATATATGTCATTCCCAAATTTGCCGAAATTTTAAAATTGAATAACAAATTTTCTAAACTATTAACTTTTATCTGGCGCCGTGGCTCAGTGGTTAGCGCGCCTGTCTGTAACCCAGAGGTAAGGGGTTCAAGGCTCGACGCTGCTACCATTGTTGTCGTATTTGTCCTTGGGCTAGACACTTAACGGCAATTGCTTCAGTGTTCTCTAGTGGGTTGTCCAAATTATCAGCCATACATAAAAAAATCTCCAAAACAATAATCACCCACAAATTTACATACATGGTAACTCGTAAGCTGACATGCGGTGTTAAATCCATGTAATAACGACTGTCGTTTTCCGGCCACGCAAGGATAAAGTCAGTTGCATTCATTCATTCATTACACTGCATCGTAACCAAAGGGTACCCGCTTCTATAGCTGCCATTATGTCCAAAATAGCAATGGGTTTAAAGAAAATGCAATTTTTTTCGGTAAACTAAAGAAACAATTAAATTTTAAAAGTCTTTGTAAGCATAACTCTATTGTATGTTTATGCAACGAAAATTATATAATTATAATCATTTAAATTATTGCATCGATTACGATTAATGGTTTGAATTATACAACTTTAAATCTGAACAGTTATTGTGTTTAGATTTGGTATGCATTATCGTAGTTATTAGATTACCATTTAGAGTTCATGTTAAATGCTCGTACAAGAGAAAGATATTAAACCAAGGGCTTTACTTCAAACTACATTACTATAAAGTCTAATTAATATATTTGTACCGTTTATGAACCATAGATTGAAGAAGATAAAACTGATCAATCGTATATTCCTAATGTTCTTGAATCAATTCCACCTGGACGAGGAATAGATTTGGAGTTTGAAAACGAAGTTCAGGTGAGTTTTCTTTAACATTGTTACCAATCTAATTTTTAAACTTTGGCATTTTCAGTACCATATAAAAAATCGGTGTATGTAAATTACACTATTATTTCTATATTATTCTTTTATCGAAACTTGTGTAAACATTCTGCTGGTGTTGTTGCCATGCATTATGTAATACTTAAAAATTTACTGTGTTTGGTTTGTTGTGCCACACTTTGATGATGTCTTGTATTTTCGTCTCATAGTAAATAAATATCGGTACAATGAAGTTTACAATATTTTTTACAAACTCAATTTCAAAACTGTGCAAAAATATTTGACATTTGAATGTTCTGTTTAAATCCAGATTGACCGATACATTTTTAATTTACATGTAGTGATATATATATATATACCAAAGTAAATAGATATACAAAAAGTAAAGACAGTCATTGTTTAAAAACAACAAATAATGGACGCTATCTTGTTTCCCACACGAGGCGTGAAATGCATGCATCAGCATGGATATATTCGACAGACGAATATTTTGCATATTTTAACTGATTTTTAGACCTTCAATGAAGTTCATTCATATTTTTGTTTTATAGTTGTATTATAGGAGACGGGAAACACTTATGCTACATCAAAATTGAAAATATTTCAATATTTCACAAGCCAAAACTCAAGCATTCGCTTTTTAAACTAAAATATTTAAAATTAATGCAATGCCAGTGCCAAATGTGTTAAATATATATATAATTCAATGATGGTTAAGCAGGGAAACAAAGTGGCGGCCTTATCCTTACTTGCTGATATCTATGTTTTCTTTGGTATAGACTGTCTATAATAGTCTTTTCAGTGGCACAGTCAGCGGTGTTTCCGAGATCAAATTTTATTTAGGATATCTTATCTGAAAAGCGTTTGCACAATAACTGTTGCAAGTGGACCAGGGTCTTCACTAATGTCACTTCATCAGATCAAATACTTCTACATCACACACTTTTAAATTATTGCAAAGTTTCGTAAAGTAAACTGACAAATTTAAATAGTGTAATACACTCACACACAATATAAAAAATCATTAATTTCTACCTACGCATATTTCTTAATTTAAAACAAACACAGAAAATGCTATTTTGACGGTCACCACACTACAATTTGTTTATTTTGTTCATGCCCCTTTTCCCCACCTTTAATATTTTCTTGCTAGACATGATATAACTTATTAGATGTTCTATTAATACTGTGCAAAATTTTCCTCGTACTAAATTATAATATATATAAAGTGTTACTGTTAGTGGTTATTGGATAGTAAAACAGGTTTAATAATAATATATAGAATTAGAGATGTTTCATGTTTTTTAGTTAGTAGTTACTGGATATGATTTGTGAATCATGAGACAAAAGAGACAAAAAATAAAATACACCAAACTTATTTTAAATGCAATTTAAGATTTTATCCCCTGAAGCTGTTCAATATGAGACTTGTTATGTCACTGCACACAAAGCACCAACAAGAGCTGCAACATTTTCTAAGAATGGTCAATATATTGCAACTGGTTCTGTTGATACTTCGATCAAAGTTCTTGTAAGTTTTATTAGAGTTTTGCTTGTGTATGGAAGAACATTTTTCTAGTTTTCTCCAGTGCTGCCTTTGCACTGTTAAGATTCACTTGCTGTATTAACACTAGGTCAAATATTGTAATGGAAGATCTAAAGTAGTCAAGAGCAAAACTATGACTTTAAAAAGGAATGGACAAATAAAAATACTTTGTACGTCCTACTAAAAACAATAAATGATTTTATATAAAATAAATGTTGTATTTACACAGGATGTGGAAAGAATGCTGGCAAAGAGTATTCTGCCATCGGATATAAATAATATGATGGAACAATCATCACAAGCCGGTGGAATGGCTGACCATCCAGTTATTCGGACACTCTATGATCATGTAGATGAGATAACTTGCATTGAGTTTCATCCAACCCAACAAGTATATGTTGCAAATATTTAATGAAGATGCAGCAAAACTGATTTTGCTTTTTCTTTTTAGATACTTGTGTCTGGTTCAAGGGATTATACAGTAAAAGTTTTTGATTTTACCAAAAGTTCAGCAAAACGAGCAACAAAAGCAATCAGTGAAGTGGAGAGAGTTAAAACATTGGCGATGCATCCAACAGGTTGTTTTTTAGTGAATACTTTCCTTTGTTATTATTTGCGCATTTAAATTTGTGGAGCTGTTCCATGTGTTACTGGAAGCATACCAATTAAATTTATTGTGGGATTAGCTTTCTATAATAACATTGCATTGTAAGTATAATCGTTTTTTATTTTGAATAACAAATACGGGGATTTAATTTAATTTTGTTTACTTGAGATTAGGTACTTTTATGTGATTACTATAGCCACATTAAACATTAGGCAAAATAAAATAATTCATTTTTAGGTGATTTTATTTTGGTTGGAACACATCATCCTGTTATTCGACTTTACGATCTTGAAACATTTCAATGTTTTGTAAGTTGCCATCCAGCAGATCAACACAAGGGGCCTATCAATTGTATATCATACAACCAAACGGGAAATTATTATGCATCAGGAAGTAAGGATGGAGAAATCAAGGTAAATTTTGATATTTTACAAACCTTATAAATAACTAAAAACAGTCTAAGTTTAGCGACTTTTTATCTTATAGAAAGTTCCATACATTTTTGCACTTCCACAGCTAATTTTTTTTATTCTTTTTATATTTTATTTAAATATGTAATTACAAGTGTAGTAAAACTGTTACCTTATCTTTACCACAAGTTAGTTTTACCATATTTTCTTTCTAAATTGCTTTACTGTTGTTTTAGATTTGGGATGGTGTCAGTAGTCGCTGTATCATGAAGTTTCCAGATGCTCATGATGGTGACGATGTTTGTTCTGTTGTTTTTTCCCGGAATGGTAAATATTTGTTAACAAGTGGAAAAGACAGTGTAGCACGACTATGGTCACTTGCTGCACCAACCCATCCAGTTCTTGTATACACTGGAGCCGAGTTAAGCGGAAAGCAGGTGAATTATTTTTATTAAAAAACAAACATAGGTATTATTATATATAACATTAAAATGTGTTGTAACAGACCCATCAAGCTCAAGCAGTTTTTAACCACACCGAGGATTATGTTTTCTTTCCGGATGAACAAACTGTATCGTTGTGTTGTTGGTGTGCACGGACAGGAGAGAGACAACGATTATTATCACTTGGTCATCAAGGTCCTGCACGGAGAATTGCACATTCACCAACTATTGCAGCTTTTATTACATCTAGCGAAGATTTCCGAGCACGATTTTGGTACAAGTCACCTTTATCGGAGTAAATGTCCTTCATAATCTTTTTAAACATATTGAAGTGCATAGTTGCTGCTATGATAACAAGAATAACTGCAGAACTGCTGCTATGATAACAAGAATAACTGCAGAACTTGGTTTGACCACTTCCCATCATGAAACTCATTAAAAACTACACCCAGTTGAGATAAAATTCACTAGTCTTGTGTAGATAATATTCCAAGGTATAAAGTAAATAATGTTGGTAACTTAAGTGGTTGAATTTATATCCATAATATTTTCAAGAAAATTGAAACAGTTTGAAACTTTTTTGATAAAACCTGATTCTGTTTACCTAAGATTACGCCTACTTAACTTTAAACTACGAGCCTTAAAATGTAAGGCCATCAAGAAAGAAGCAATGTGGATAAAAGAGGTGATATTTTTGGGTTAATATCAGAATATGGCATGCAGGAGATAAAGTGCAAGCAAAAAGAAGAGTGAGAGTAAGCTAAAACAATATGTTTGGTGAGGGGTTTTAGATGAATCTTTGTGAATAAAATACTTGGTGAGAGGTTTTGATGAATCTTTGTGAATAAAATACTTAGTGAGGGGTTTTGATGAATCTTTGTGAACAAATGAGTTAGGGTTTGAAGTTTTATTGTTGTGATCTAACATTGTATGTTTAAAGTGAGTAGGGTAGGTCAGATATTAATTAATTAGTTTGACACTAAGACAAAATTTAGATAGGTAATGATTTAGGTGAAATTATACATTTCTAAATGTGGATTCTGAATAATTATATTCACTATTTTAATATCTAATAGTTTTAAAAAGAGTTGGTTTCAAAATACAATAAAGTAACTACGTCAGTAACCTGGTAAACTTTTTATTAATATTAAAGCTGATTCATGACAAGATCTCTATTGTATTACAAACAATAAATTTAGAAATACAGGATAAAACTAAAATCTTAGTTTAATTTAGAAATCTTTTTGGTATTTTTTTCGTATTTGGATTGCTCGTACAACAAGCCAATCAAAATTGTTACATGACAAACATTTAGACATAGAGAACTTATAGTAGTTGACGGGTAAGTGTTCCAACACATTTCAATCAATCCAAATAGAAGCAACCTAGAAGCAAAAGTACAAAAAAAATTGTCAGATTTTAAAATTGTAGCTCAGATTTAAATAAAAACTTTAAATATTAATGATGGTTTTTATATCTTACAACAAGGAACTTCTACATGTTTTCCGTATCAAATGATACGATCATAATACCATTAATATTGAAAATAGATATTTGTTCCAAACTTGGTCTTATTTTACTGGTAGCGTTCATAAGTTTTAGTCATATGCTTAAAATACTGGTACTAATATTAAACTGTTTATTATATTACTAAGCAAAATAGGTTTGGCACCTAAAAGGAGATGAGAAGGGAGTGCACCAAAGTAAATATGGAAGGGTGTGATAATACCATACGTAGAACTGGTAATGTAAAGATCTGCTGCAGCATATTCCAATGAAGTTACTTGTGAACAGAACATATGCTATATGTATCAAATTATTAAGAAAATATAGGGTATATTGCAAATAAAAACAAGTATGAATTTTATAAAAGTTTAATTAACTTCGATCTTATCCATTTTACAACTCAAACTGTAATCGGATAGTTTAAAGCGTAACTCAATAACTGCAAAGTAGAAATTACAAAACATAGTTATCACTTCCAGTTTTAATTTGATTAATAAAACAATTTATAGAATTGTAAACATGACAACTGTTTAATTACAGACATATTTCTTGTTACAAATTTTAACCAAGATAAATATTAACCCAACCACATAGTATATGAAAGGATATGATTAGTATTCAATCGACAAATCTCCATATTCGTTCTTGTCATGTGAGGTTTCGAGTTATTAACAGAATTCCTGTAAAATGTTTTAAAATTGAACTAACCGTGTTATATGAAATACATGCATAAGCGCCATGTCATGGGTTAATGGTGTGGCATGCCAAACCATTGCTGGCCCAACGAGGTGACCAACACCCAAGCAAAAAAAAAAAAAAGAAAAAAGTATTTGCTGGACAGTGATATCAAAATCGTGACTGTCCCATTAATTAATAAAAAGTTTGCAAACCAACAGAAAGGTAGACCAAGCTAACTGTAATTGTAAAGTTAATTCACAGATACTCTGAATACCAAATATTTGGTTGAACTTGAACCACAGCCACTCATTTTTCAATATAATCTGATAAACAAAAACATGTAAACAGCAACCAATGTTTTATGCATTGAAATCAATGAAAACGTCAATTGATAGTATCAAGCCATCAGTTGGTACTTTGTTGCAAATATTCGATGTTTTAATTACTACTTAATTTACTTTGTTCTAAGTTGCAACAAACATACTGTTTGGCTGAGAAAACATAACAGATCGTTTGTAAAATCAACTATTGTTATGTTGCTTGCAGGGAGAAAACTGCTCTCATGTTGAATCTACATGTGCAAAGCAGCTTTGCACAACAAAGTCATCTCTTATTATAACGTCACATTGTATATACCCTCAGTCTCATGTTCTTCACCTAACTAATATATAACCTCACAGTCACATGTTCTTCACCTAACTAATACCGGCCCCTCTTAATGTCTATATGATCATAATATATAGGAATTATACCTTCGCCATTTCCAACCAAAAAATGCACAAAGAAGCAAGAAGTGAAACAGCAGAAGGATTAAATGAAACTTCCGATCAAGAAATAATTCTTCAGAAATAAACCTCCAATTTACGGTCCATTTAAACATAAATTGTCGACTCAAATCGAACGACCGAACTATATATCCAATTGGATTATTTAGAAGGAATGGCGTTCCTAAAATAACCTGAAATAGAAGTTGGTAAATATTTTCAACTACTTAAGCCTGCATACTCTCAATGTAGGCTTAAGTGCAGCATACCATACATCAGTGATTCTACACCAGTGATTTTTTATAACAAACCAAAATTTAAAAAAACCTAAATTCCCACAATACATGCCGAAAAGTTTCCAGATTTTTTTGTTTTTGACAGCCTAACTTATATAATTTTACTGGCAAATCTTTCGCTTTTTTCAGACAATAAAAAAATTACCTGCAGTCCAGCACAAATAATTAAATTAATAGCAGTTGCTTTTATCCCATGCTCAATCATCAGCAGTAGCAGACCAGGGGCAAACAACAGAATATTCATTTTTACAGAAACAGCAAAACTAAAAAAGAATGAGCCAAAAACCCTGCAAGCATAACATTAAATGCTTACTTGCTTGGTACAAATTAATTTGTTTAAACTTTTTAACTACAAGATAAACGTCTTAAATAATTGTATACAATATATGCTTAATTTAATTACTTAATCATAGAATGCAGCTAGTCTGACATGTGATGTAAAAAAACTTTAATACAAAAGATTTCACTTAGTCACTATAAAAATAAACGCACTGTAACATTTAAAAGAAAGTTTTGCACATAAGCGTAACATGATTTAACAAGAACATGGAAACACAAATAGTAAGTTTGAAATGGTGGCAAATGGCAATTGCTTTAATGCAAATTAGTAACCCAGTAACAAAACCAAAAATTTTTTTGAACAGTAACAAGTAACAAAAGACCCAGTAACAAGTAACAAAAATTTTTTTGAACAGTTTGATATAAAGTTAATTGGATAACTACATGAATGAGATTTACTTATCCGTCAATACTATTATTAATTCAGACAAAACGGATACTTTGTATGGTTTTCATAAGATTTATATATGTATATCCATTATCTATTAAAACTAAATAACTCACCAGTAATTCTCCATGAACAAATTCACTGAGATAAAAAGTATCAACATGGCTATTGGATCATTGAACAAACGAAGAACAAATATAGAATGAATACGGTATGATGTACAGCACATAAATATCATCACGTATGGTGGGCACTGAAAGTAATGGATGAACTGTGTAACTAATATCAGTGAAGACCTAGTAATTTTAAGGAGGGAAATACATGAAGTTGGCACATACAACATACCACACAAGGCACA
Organism: Ciona robusta; assembly: GCF_009617815.1. Taxonomy (NCBI): domain Eukaryota; kingdom Metazoa; phylum Chordata; class Ascidiacea; order Phlebobranchia; family Cionidae; genus Ciona; species Ciona robusta. The sequence goes on from NC_143235.1 coordinate 6,482,816, forward strand.
CATATATACCTTTTTTGTTTTGTTGTAGATTCTTAAAACAAAATATAGATTGACTAGGTAAATAAGAAAGAAAATGTATTGACCCATTCTGACATTTGCTCCATGATTAGTCGCATAATACAATGCTGTGTATACATAAACAAAACCTGTGAATAAAAAACTATAAATAAGTTGTTCTTATAAAACAAGTGTGGGTTCCGCAATTGTTTTCTCTGTATGACTGTTAAAGTGGACATACTGGACCATAGGCGCCTAACGCGGTCAGACAGGTTAGGCAAATGCCTAACCTGGAATTTGGCACATTGCCTATTAATTGCTTCATAATAAGATATTCAAATTATGCGTCCACGATTGAAGCTCTAGTTCTGGCCAAATTTACGTAACTTTTAATGCCAGTTAAACATACACTCACCAACGTAACTGTTACATCACAAGCTGTATTGTGATGTCATCCGTTATCGCAAGGTAAGAAATACCAACTTGCGGCGATACACTACGTCACAAACGGCATTGTGATGTAATCCATTATCGTAACCTACGTATTGCCTAATCCCAACCTAGGATGTTACATTACCTCACAATCGCCATTGTGATAGAAACAAAGATCGTAGGATATTTTGTGTGCCTGCGCCTGCAAGTTTGCGATCTTTCAATACTTTACAACCGCTACTACTGTGTGTATACGTTCAACGTGCTGCGTAACGAGTAATACGAAAGTTAAACCCTAACCAGTGCGTAATGTGCGAGTGTGCTAATTACCTTATTAGCTTACGTATGATGTAATAAGTAGTTGACATTTGTAACTATGAGTTTGCCTAACCTAGACAATCAAAACTTAGGCGCCCATGTACTGGACAACCCCTTTTGTAACCACTGGGTTAGAGCAATGTTTGTTAAGTGTCTTGTGCGTCCCTAGGTCATAGTTTAACTTTGCATTCTCGGTAGTTTAACCAAAGATGCGTCAAGTCGAACCCAAGCTCATGATTGAGCATCTTCTTTTTTTTGACGCACATCTCTATTTTTAGCCACATGCAATGTCGCACACGGGAGGGGAAAAATACTAAAAATAAAAACTAATGCAATTAAAGATAATGAGACTGGTCAGGATGACTTTCACTTAAATTATTTTTGCAAAAGTCAGCAAATTACAAGTGATCACAAAAATAACCAGAAAAACCTAAAATTTTAAAGTTAATATTGATAAAAACATTTTTAATTACCTGCTGGATAAACAAGGGGACCTGTATCTCCCTGTAATTTCATGTAATCATAAGTTCCATTTATAAATCCTTCCACTTCTTGCATATAAGCAATCCAATCAATCTCTGTGACTTAAAACAAAAGAATAAAGCCACATGAAACACGTTGTTTAATTAATTGTCACATCATGTGGAAAAGCGTTTCTAAAAAACATAGTTGTAAGTGATAGTTTTAAAAGTATGGTTGACATATTGGACAATATGGTGTTACCCACTGCACTAAAACAATTAGCGTCCAGGGCTTCACAGCATCAGGCCATCAGCCCCCAACACCTCTGGTTAAAGGATGAGCAACCACTTTGACCTGCCGCTAGATAAGAGGGCAATATACAGACATAATATACAAAGTGAAGATACTTACATTTTACAGTGTTAATGACACAAAGGTTTAAAATAACTTCCACACTACAGAGAAATAATCCAACCAACCACGTTTTGTCAGGATTGAAAAAACATTGTACTGCTTCCTTTAACAACTTTTGAGCTGTAACAAAAACTACACTACCCCTATTTTTAACAGGCATGCTGCACTACCAAGGATTGAAAGTAAAAAATAAAGGAAAAGTCAATTTCAATAAAAACTGTTGTGGTTGCAAACATATAGCCATACAGAACATCAATTTTGACAGCAAAAATATTTTTTCAACAAACTAAAACTATTAAAAACAGAATTTATAATTATCGCCATATTTTAATATATGTTGATAAACTCAGCTTATGAGCTTACTGCAGTTACTTGTACAATTAATCAGTTGTAACATAAACACAAAATATATTGAAACTGTAAACCAGAAATTAATGAGCTTGGTTTGTGTACTCTTTTACTGAGCTTTCAAAAGTTTTCAAAATATGTTCACACACAGAGTTTAAATCCTTCAGGCCCTTTTTCAACGCTTCAGTTGCGGAAATACCTCTTGTTTGTATTCGTAAATTCATTTTATTTTCAGCTGGATGTGGAATTGAGTAACCACAAAACTCAATATCAGGATTCTTCATCAATATATATCGCAATGCATTACCCAGAGTATGATCTTCGTTGTGGATAATAAACGTACAACATGTCTCACTATCACCATCCTTGATCTGTTCAACTTCTAATTTACAAGGTATAGAATTTTTTTCCATACTTTATAGGACACAAGCTAACGGAAAAAATATATACATATATTTATACTTTTTCTGAGTCAAATATAAAAATGATGATTCGTGGTCTACAAGTTTACCATGTTCAATCAACACATTATATTAGGCCTGAACCAGTTCAAAAGTATCAATCACAATTTGGTTTCTATAAAGATGCTTGCCTAACCAACACAATACTCATAAATAACCTTATTCGTCTCTGTCGACACGTGGATACACCGGACACGTGTCTTTGTTTTGCACATACGTAGAATAAATACATTGTATTGTAAAATCCAAAAAATACATTTACCTAGCTGACTAGCGCCACCGGCCGACTGGTTTATATAACATCTTTTTCTGTCTATGAAACAAATGGCGCTCTCGATTAGATAAAGAGGACGCCATGCTTTAAAATGTTGTGAAAAAATGCCATTGTCGTGATATGTTTGTTCCGACTGATATATTTGTACAGGGCGCTGCGGCGCCTCGTGCAGTAGGTCGGAACAAATGTTTTGTCCACCCGGTCCAAATTTCTTACGACCCTTTGTTGAAAACGTTCCAGACACGACGTTGGCACGATGAACCTTTAGTCTTGGATTTAAAATCAACTCAGCTGATTTCAGTATTTTATTTGCAGTCTAGGATAAGCAATGACTAATACTAACAAACTTAGTTTAGATTAGTTTAACAAGGATATTTTGCTTAGTTTACTAACACATTTCTTAAACAGGATGTCTTACATACCAAAGTTTTCTCAACCATTGTAAATTAAAATGTGCTGTTAAAAATACGAACTGAATATAAGCCTTCGTTGCTTCGTTGATCAAAAATTAAAAATGTTAAATACGAACTATATTCTTTCTCTTTGCTTTACAGTTAAAACAGTACAAATGGGTAGAAATATACCTTAAAGCGATGCAAAATGTGTTTTTATAGTAATATTTTGCGCCGCAACATTTTTAGTCGGTCCGTATTTAATAGACCTCGTATTATATTTGTTCCGACCTGTACTGCGCACGCACAGTAGCATTGTGCGCAATAGCATTCGTTACGAATATATCAGTCGGAACAAATATTGTAGGGTGGGGGGATATGGACCGCTTTCTCAGACGAAACTTTTTAATTATCCTTGAACGGATCCCCATTTAAGGTTAATCAGGAAAATTATGTTACTGTTTTTTATTATTAAAACAATATGTAAAATAGAAACAATATATTTTGAACAGGTAAAAAATGCGAAATAGTAAGGTGCTAATTTCGAATGCTCGCTAAATAATTTTACACTATGAAATTTTGTAGTTTCCGAAGGTGAACGATTAAATCAGTTCCATAGCTTTATAAAAAAAAAACTTGAAACTAATTTTAGTTTTGTGAAAAACACTGAGATGTAAACATGAGGAAAATATGCCTATCTGGATATTATGTGCTAAAGGTGTCCCATCTTCCCCCACCCTACTATATATAAAGTTTATATGGCAAAGAAACTAGCAGAGTCGGTTAAATTCGGATTTGCAAAAACATATTTATGGATTTTTTTACCGAGCAAGCTTTGAATATGTTATAGCGCTGCCGCTACGTAACACCTAAAAATGAATCATAGCGACGCCAACAGTACAGATGGTAGAATATGTTTTGCAATATTTTTTCCCGGAAGCTTTTTTTGTCGGTGCGCATTTATTTTTTCGTATTGTGTTTATTCCGAGCTACTGCGCATCCAGTAGCGCCTCGGAGCATGCGCAATAGCGCCCGGTACAAACATATCGATCGGAACGAATATATGACGACGACGTCATTAAATCCTATCAATCACATACATTTTAGTTTTGTCCTCCGTAACGGCCCATTGCATCACGATAAAAGGCTGGATTATACAGTTTTTTTAATAAAACCTGCTTTATAATCAACTGCATTAACGGTCTCGTACAATCTGTACCTGAAATTTCGAAGGCTTGGAAGAATTGAAATTTAGCATAATGGCGATGGAATTCGTGCCTTTAAATAAATTGATTGCAGAAAACTAATTGTACAAAACTATTTATAGGATCATTGCAAGTTTTTCGTACTGTCTTCCTTCTCTTTGTAGTTATGTATTTTTTTATTGATAAACTTTAAAGGGTGTTGTTTTTAATTCAATAACTTGTTCCAGCAACAGTTTGAGCACAGCTCTCTTGTAATTCATAGAGTTTATATTGTATCTATGGTATCACGTGGTATGAAGCAACGTGGTTCGCATTTTACTTTTGTACAACGTGGGGTGAGGTGGTGTTTGCGTTTCTATGCTGTGTGCCTTATTTTTTACTTTCTAGTAGCAATTTTTAGTGTGTAAGCATAATTGGAACATACCTACAACCGTTATAAATGTGTTCATTGCAAAGTACCAGTCAATTGCCTATATAAACCTATTTATGACTTAGCACAGTTACTTTTTAACGCAAATATATATTGCTGCAAATATATATATTATTTTGGAATCGCGTGATGTATGGTATTAAGATTAAAGGCAAAATGCTTTAGATAAAATATATCCAGCTTTTCTGTTTTTCTTTAAAGTTTTTACGAGCTTTTATTCACAATCTTGCTGCTGTTGGCCATCAGTGAAAATTTAGTCTAAAGTATTTGGTTAGTTTTTCCTAATACACATTGCATATTTTTTTATTTATAAAATAGGGTGTTCATATTCAAAATTAAGTTTGAAAATGTGTGATAAAAATAAACTGTTACCATACATGGTTACGTTATATTAATCGTAGCCATAGGCGCCCAAATTTTAATAATTCAGGTTAGGCAAACTCATAGTTATAAATATCAACTTCTTGTGTAAGCAAATATGGTAATTACCGCACATTATGCGCAGAGCATGGATACACCATGTCACTATGTCAGTGTGCGCGCGTACTACATACGAATAGTAAATGTTTAATTTAAATTTTTTTTTACAAAAGTCGTTTCGTCTTATGCACTACCCAGTCTGCCTCCGATCCTCTATAAAGAAACACTTGCTTTCTCTTTCTAAAAATGCGCGCGTCTGCTCCAAACCCTTTGTTTTTCTCCTTGCTGTATGCGTGTCCCTCGCGATACGTATAAAGAAGCATTATTTTTATGTTGAAATTTCCAAAAGTTCACACAGAAAAAATCTTGCGCATCTTTGTATTAATGAAAAAATGTGCCTGCCCATCTGCCGCAATGGTTTTTATCAAGTTAGGTTGATTTCTGCGTAGTATGGAATGACATGCTACAGCCACATATTTGCGAAACAATTGCAATTCAATAAAACATTGATTGTTTTCAACATAATTACAATTTACACGTTCATTGTTTTCGTCATAATAGCTATTAACTCTTTAACTGCCCATGGCGACCAAAGTCGCTCTGGGACCACACGTCACTTAAACGACGATTCTGCGGTCATTTCTCCATTATCGATCCCAAATTTGGTTTCATTTGAAAGAGGAAGCAATTTTCATTTGATTTCAGCAATAAAAAATATATCAACCTATTTAAAAATTTTGAGTATTGTTTTGTCAAAGTTTTTGAACATTTTTAGCCAAATTTAGCCATTTTCCTTCAGTTATGTCCCAAATTTTGCTGTAATCTCCTGTTCACGCCAATTCGGAGTTGCAGTAGGGGATTCCCCTTGTACTCAAGCGTTGTTTAGGCTTCGTAAAGCATTTTTAGCTTTGAAACCTTATTGTAGGGGTACTAGAACAGAATTTTTGTACGAAGTAGCTCAAATGGACACTGGGACATATACGCTTGCATTTTCTTTGCTTTTAGTTGTTGAATTAGCTGGTATTACTTTAATTAGTTTGGTTTATATGTACAAATTAAGCAAATCTGTTTGAAAATTAAAAATTTCAAAAATTCATGATTATTTTGCCTGACCATTTTTTATGATATTTGTACTAAAGTTGATGGGTAAAAAATATATATATATATTTCGTTTTGAACGAGATTTGATGTTGTATTCAGCAGAAATAGGACCTATAGGATATTCAAGTGAGGAAACTTTACTTCCTTTTAATGAAAATCGAGTGAACCATCCCGAGGACACTTCGAACTATGTTTGATGGTTCAAAGCTTTTTTAACATGTTATTTACTTTGTTTTGTCATTGAATTTGTGTTTTCTAGAGCCTCATTACTAAATACAACACACCACAATTTACTTTATTAACTGAAAACAATAAGTTTGTCCACAGCACCATCATTAGGAGGTCCGAAAGTACGACACCAATGGCTCTTTATGAGATTTTTACCTGTATGAACATAGAAGTAGATTTTATACATCAAAAGAAAGATAATTTGATACTGATTAAGTTTGCAATGCATTAATTTTGGATATTTTTGTTCATTCCTGAAATATTCTATATTGAAACATTCATTATGACGTCATCATTATTTTGATGATGTCATCAAAAAATTAAAAATATGAAGTTGAAGAGAATTTTATACTCTTCAAACTTTCTGTAGCTTTTATACTCTTTAAACTTTCTATAGCATGTTTTTCTCTAACTGCTATAGTTTGGCTACAAAATCCAATTAGATGAGACCTGGTCAAAAATTAAAAATTTTGGAAAAAAAGGCGGCAGTTAAAGGGTTAAGAAGTGTTTGCATTTTTATGTGGATTCGGTAGAAATCTTGTTGAATATGCCCAATTAACGTTTAAACGGCGTCCCTTACCATACCAGACACGGTTGCAAACCATACCAGTTTAACAAACCAAATTTTGGTCCGATACCTTGAATGGTTTTGAGTTAGTTTGTTAAACTCATATGCTCATTTGACATCTATTAAACCTGGCTGCGTAGTGTTTTTGGTTGAAATTACCGTAAAATTTGCAACCTGTAGTTTTATTAGGTATCCGTTAAAACGAGAGTAAGCGAATGCCTGTTATACGATCTTATATTATGCACAGGTTTTGGTTTAACTTTGGTATTACTCGTTACGAAGCACGCTAATTGTAAACGTCACAGTAGCAGTTGTGACGTATTGAAAGATCATCAAACTTGCTGTGAGGTTTTAAAACGCACAAAATCAATTAGATATTATTTTGCACCAATTGCTCTTAGAGAATAATTGAAGATACGCAGTTGCGACCCATAATAACAACTCGAAAGCAATATATGCTGTTCAATATGTCTTATTTCATATAAATCTGTAAATTGTTTTATGCAATTGGCAATATAGGCTTTGCCTGTTACAAGGGTTAACCGTCACGAGTGGCTTGAGTTTGTTCTGTAATAGGCAGCAAGCACCTTTCGTTCTCGTTGGTTACGTTGGCAATGTGAGAGCATCCGCCAAGCGTAATATAACAACCCTAGAAACTCGGTCAACAATTACCACCAGTTTTGTCGACATTGGTATTTATCAAACCGTCAGCAATCCAGTAGCTCAAAGTAAAGCTTTAGTGATATGTTTCAACTTTATTACATTTAAATTTTAAAAACTGTCCGGAATAGATTGCCAATAAACTGTTAAGGGAGTCTCTAGTGCTGATATAGTTTTATATTATACTTATATTATTTGTTTAGATTTAGATAATATTTAAATTTTTCTGGTTGGTTTCTTCCTGATTTATTCAAACAAAACAATGGTTCAACTGAAGAAAAAATCAAAGGTATTGATATTTTTGTGTGGTTTTATAATTTATGTTGCTGTGTTATGGTTTATGTTGTGAAATTATTTATTTGGAATACTTAGATGACAAATGACTATACTAGTTTAACAAACCAACTTTTGGTCCGATACCTCAAATGGTTTTTGAGTTATCGAAATAACCAAAATGTTTGCAACCATGTAATGGTTTTTGACTATAACTCAAAAACCATTTGAGGTATCAACCAAAAGTTGGTTTGTTAAACTAATATGGTCATTTCACATCTATTGGGCATGGCCGCGTAGCGTTTCTGGTCAAAACAACGAAATATCTGCAACCCGTGATTTATTAGGGACCCGTTTTTGTCTCTGTCTCATAGCTAGACACCAGGTTATGATGCAGCCAAGGATTCACAAGATCAATTTAATTCTTTGTATACATTTAAAAAGGCCAACATTTACTACCAAATCATTTTAAGTAAACTTGTTTGTACAACATGTGTAATTAAAATAAAGGCTGTGTTTGTTTGTGAACGATCGGGAGCAGGACTGTTGCAAATAAGTCGAAATATTACCTTTGTAAAAAATTCTGTCAATTAAAATTCGCTGTAGATGTGGAAATTGTATTTTCCTCAATGCAACAAACCAATTTATGTTAAAACAAATATTTAAATTGTGTTTGTTCAAAAAATAAAAGTAAGTTTGCCAATATAAGCAGAGCCAGTAAAATCCCAAGAGTAGCAGAATATAGAAACATACGTATGTTGATTACTGTCACGTCAAAACTTCAGAAACACTTGTTTCATATTTTCCTTTGCAACACAACGCTGTTAACTTAAGTTGCTGACTGCATTTGCCGCACGTTATTCTAAATCATACTTTCCTTAAACTTAATATATTATGATCACCGTATTTTCCTTTCCGTTTTTGAGAAAAAATTTAGTTAAAGTCAAGCTACCCTTAAGATTTTTAAAACTTAAAATCATTAATTTGAAAAATTAAAAGTATTAGACTAAACTGCCCTTTTTGCCTTTGTGAATTGAATGAGAAAAAGTTGGTTCCAGAGCAAATATAGACTGCATAGGCCTAATGCATAAGTTGTAGGATTAAGTAAGTTTATCATTGCTTTGTTTGTTAATTTGATTTAGTTTATTATTGCTTTGTTCTTTGTTTGTTCTTTTAATTAAGAGTTGATTTTGAAGGATTTTTTTATTTCCCTGCAGTTGTTTTTTGCCTAAAAATAAGATAAATCTTGAGATAATCATAGAAATCCCACAATCTTGTTTTTGACATCAATATTTGATAGATTTTCTTGCTTGAAGTCCAAACTAAAGTTTGTGAATTTTGTCCATTTTTTACCCCGCGTGAATCCCCCTCTATATATTTATTATTTTTGTTTCAGAGTGATAAAACATCAGTGATAAAACCAGTGAAAGTAACAAAGGCTAAAAAAGAGGTTTGTTCTACTACTTTTGTTTGATTTTAAAACTACGTTATGTCTTTACACTAGTTCTTCTTCAAAGCTGTTTTTATGTTTTCTACTCTTGCTATAAAAACTTTACCACCTCGTGCGTTACTTTAGTTAGTGTAATAAAGGAGCCAATTTATTGTGATGTCACAGAGAGTCTAAAATATTTTGTTGTTGATCAAAATCATAAAATTGAGATTTTATTAGACTTTTTACTAATCCAAAACCTGTAATTAGACTTGTTCATCTTTACCACCTGTGTATATTGAGAAAGACAATTGTGCAGTTTAGTCATGCAATAATATATTTTGTGATTTTGCACACTTACAATTTGGTGAATTTTGAATAATGGTATCAGTTACAAGTTGTTTATGGCATTGCTGCTTCTTTGTTACCAAGGCAATGTTATTGGTAAATGTGTGCGTTACACATCGTGCTATAAATGTGGTTTAGCGGTTTAATCATTTTTTGTGTTGTTAATATAGAAACTTAGAAATTGTGTCTAGTTAGTTTAGTTATTTTAATTTATTTATTTAATTAATTGTAACTAAATAATATTATAAAGATTTAAAAATTTAAATTCATGAATTTTCGCCAATATCTATCATGGACATAAAAATAATTCAGCAAAATTATAATTTCTGTCAAATCAGAACGTTGAAATGAAAAAGGGAAAGAAAAGCAAAAAAGTTGCCGCCGAACCTGAAGCAACAAACGATGAAAATGAATTACTGAAGCAAGAAGTTGAGAATGAGGTAAATATATATATATTTATAATGTTTTGTTTATGTTTTTATAAAAGAAAAAATTAATTACCAGATAATATTGCTAACTGGGCATAGAACTGGATCTCTAGTTGGTTTGGTTTTGTTCATAATCTGAATTGTTTAGTTACATGTTGTTAAAATATTGTGGTTTAACAGACTTTTACCATTTTAAATTAAATTGTTAAGTTAAAACAAAAACTAATTCAGCAATGTATTTTGAGACTACCCAGTTAAAATTATTTCATGATGCTAATTTTGCAACACCCATACAATATTATTACCGTAAGCTTATGAGGAATATTTTCTTGATAGGAAAATGATGAAAAAGTTGTAAAAACTGAAGACTCCGATGATGAGCAAGAGGTAAGTCGTGGTTAAAAAGGAAAACAAGCAGTTTCTCAGTTCACTGATTGGTTAAGTTTTGCATATCTATAATAGTTTTAATATGTAGTAAAATTAAAGTGGTTTTAACAACATTAGGAAAGTGCGGATGAAAGTTCTGATGATGACGATTCGGAAGAAGAAGAAAAAGTAAAGGTAAAATTTGAAATTTTTGATTATGTAGGCAATTTGTGTTTCGTGAAAATTAAAAAAAGATATATATATATTACTAACGTGATGGTCACTGTTAGCCCAGAGTTGGTTCTAAAAATAAATTTAAGATAAAAAAAAATACAACCAAGGTTTCAAAAACTAAAAAATCACAAAAAAAAACACTGGAGTAAAACAAAAGTGTAATTTATAATATTATACGATTTATTTAAAATGTTTAAACTTTTGGATTTTGAAATGGTGTTACATAACAAGTGTATGGAAATTTTAAACAAATTGGATTATGGGTAAAATCAATATCTTACAAGTGGGTTTCTTGAAACTCCTGATTTACGCGCCGGGCCCAGGAACAGTGTTTTTTTGGTCTCTGTCCAAGCACAGCTAGGACGATATTTTGTAACTTCATATTACAGTTTCTGCTGGTTCTAATTCACTGATAGCATTGCTTTTGCTGTAACATTTTTACTAATCAATGTGTCAAAATTAATAGAACGGGTGTTGGGAGACTTTTTTAATTAGCACGAACTGTTTCGTCATTTTGGCTTTTCGCCGTATTTTCACAGTGTAACTGTTGCATTTAAAATAGAGCGCATGTTTATGTCGTCAATATTTATTCAACTGAGAAACCAAAGTATATTGTTGGGCGGGCGTAAGAAGGTTAATTTTATTATAAATCGGATTTCTTTCTATTAAAACAATCCTAGACGTTTCTAAACAATCCGGACAGTGACGTTCTCATTGTTAAAACTTTTTTCCACAATTTTGAATCACAGTGTATGTTTATTCTTTAGATACGATTGGTCTAACATTAAAACAAGAACAAACAATAAACGTGTGAATTGGTAGTATTTCGTAACATTGATAGGTTTATCAAACTTGGTTCAACAATTGTAATAAAAAAAACTGATAAAACATTTCCTTGATAACATCCTTCCTCTTTTATGCCATTTGTATTTTGTATTGTTCAAACTGATCACTTTTATAACATCACGATCTGGCCTTATTAAGCCCCTGCAGTCATTGATTGACTTCATTTTTTAAATGTAATTCGCTACCTATGTTAACTTCGTTTTTGGGTGCCAGTGACATAGGAAGTTCGGTAGTAACATAGTGTTTATTTTGTTTCAGCCAAAAGTAGCAAAGAAAGAAAGTAAAAGTAAGGCTAAAAAAGTTGTCAAAGAAAGTGATGAAGAATCTGATGATGATGATGATGATTCTGAGGAAGAAGAAGATGATGAGAAAGAGGATGAGAGTGATGAGGAGAGTGAAGATGAAGATGAAGACGACGATGATGATGATGATGATGAGGTAAATCACACTTCCATAACGAGAAAACAGCTACACCTATTCATTTGCATCGACTGAATGTAATCCATAGTTTATTGGATGCAACTGTGTAGTCGCCTATGGTGGTGTGTATTTGCTTTGGGATTAATTGTACTGCTATTATACTAAGCGGAAACCCACTACTATAAACTTTACTATAAAAACATTTTTTTAGGAAAATGAGGAAGAGGTGAAGTTAGTCAAGCGGAAAGCAACTGAAACTGAAGAAGTTGCGACGAAGAAAGTCAAACTTGATCCATCAGGTGAGTTACACGTCAGCAAATTTTACTTTAAATCAGAGTTTAATATTTTATAATATTAAATTTGAAACTTTGCAGAAGTTGCCACCTTACTTTTCACTGAGCTACCAGAGGGTCTGAATGACGCAGTTTTCAACAAATTTTTAAAAAGTAAAGAAATTAAATGCGTTGCTTGCCGTGCGAACTATGGAAGACAGTAAGTAACTCTGCATTTTGTTCGATGTATGTTTTTAATAATCTTTTTTAAGGAATTTCTGTATAACCTTAAATAGTTTAAAGGGCCTAAACACACCCCAAATTTATTTCGCTTTAATCGATAGAGTGTGTTTTTCTTATTCCAACGACACCTTACTTGTTTTAATCGGTTCTGTATAACCAAAGATATTCCAGCTCAAACACCGTGAAATTCATAAAACTGATTTGAAAGTTGCGTGGCGAAAAAATTGAGAAGTGTACTACCCACGTGACAAATCACGTCACAAGATTGTTGAAGCGTGGCCGCTCTCATTCAGAAACACTGAGAAAGGCGAGAGGCAGTGTTTTTTAGCGAAAAACGAGAGAACAAAAAAAACGCAAAAAAGCACAAAAAAACGCAGGTTTCGCTTTTACGAATGAATCAGTCACGTGACTAGTACGTTCCTACGTCACAATCACGGAGCTCGTAGTAAAAAAAGGATAGCGCTAGAGATCACTGTTTGAGGACGAATATCTCCGCCTATACTGGACCAATTTTAATAAGCAAAGTATTTTTGGAATCAATAAAACAGTCGCTTTGTGAATTTACCATAAAAAATAAAAGTGTGTTTAGGCCCTTTAAGATTTTTGTAAAAGGATGTATTTTTTGGGCTTTGCATAAAATGTAAGCTGTAGCGGCTATTTCTATCATTTTTTTGCGATTACATATAAAAACTTACAAAATATTGAGTAGGATGTTTATACTTGGTTTGATCTCAGGAAAGCTTACGTTGATGTTCGGGCTGAAGATAAAGATGCGGCTCTTCAGCTCCACCAAGTGGAATGGAAGGGACAAGAGATTCAAGTAACAGAAGCTCAATCTAAAGCACAGGATAGAAAAGGTGGTGTATAACAATAACATTAATAATATATAATAATATTTGAATGGGATTTACAGGAGTGTTTTTTTCTGTTTATATTCTTTTTTATTTAGTGCTTTTTAAGTTTTTACTTGTGTTTTGTTTGAATCAAGTTCCACATTATCATCTACATGCTAAGTTGCATTAATTCATAACACCACACGATCTGTGTTCAAGGTGATTCTCTCCTTCAACTCCTGTTTAAATATATGGGAGGGTGGGGAAAGATGAGACAATGTTTCATTCTATTTTCTTGTCACATTTTCTAATAAGCAAAGAATATTCAAAGAATTTTAAAACCATTTCGTTAACGACTGCCATATACCCAATTGTTTAAAACATGATCAAGATATTTGGTTTTATTTACTAAAGTTGTCACATCCTCCCCACCCTACTACATTTGCTTTAGTTTGTGATTGAACATTATGTCTGTGTCTTTTGAAACGATGTTTATTTCTTTTCTACTTCTGTCTATTTCCTTGTACAATCTTTTAACATTTTGTTTGTTTACAAGGTGATTTTGCATCAAACCGAAACGATAAAGATGAAAGAACATTGTTTGTGAAAAATCTTCCGTACAGTGCGGATGAGAATGCGATCGCCGAGCTTTTTGACGGAGTTAAAGAAGTTCGTTTACTAACGGACAGGGAAAGTGGAAGACCTAAAGGGTAAACACATTTATAATGTTATGAAATATATAGTATGGACATTGTTAAAGTAATCACGTTTTTTGTGTGTTGCCCCACCTGTTTGGGTGCTACCCACTGGTTAGAGTAGGCTTACAAAAAAGTTAGTAGAGACTAAAGTTAGAGAGTCGTTTGGCAAAATTAACTTTCGCAACAACATTCTAATAGTTGCTATAGGTATTAATATACTCTATAAACCAGTTGCCTTTTAGTTCGCTTATTAAGGCAGGTTAACTTGGTGTTTTGGTAACAGTTAAGTAATAATAAGTAAGTGAATAATGTGTTAATGTCTATATTTTAACAGAATGGCATTCATTGAGTTTGATTCAACTGCTGAAAAAGAAACGGCTTTTGGTTTGAAAGATGAGCTGGAGATGGACGGAAGATCTTTGTATCTTGATAATGTTACTGGTGGTGGTGGTGGTGGAAGAGGTCGTGGTAATCGAGGTGGAAGAGGAGGGTTTGGCCGTGGAGGCGGTGGATTTGGTGCTGGGAGAGGCAGAGGGGGAAGAGGTCCATGTAAGTTATTCATGTTGTGTTTTATGTAATTACTGTTCGAAATTGATTTTTTTGGGTTTCTGTTAAATTTAGGTTATGGACAAAGCCTGTCTATTGTTGATAAAGATATTACGTTGTAAAGTATTAGATAGACAAAACATAAACGTTTCTACCAATAAAGTGAAGTAAACACAATACATGTTCCGTGGTATGTTTATTCAATGCACTTTATATTACAGCTGCACCAAGCAAAACACTTTTTGTGAAAGGAATCACAGAGGACATGACGCGAGATACTTTGTATGAAACCTTCTCTGGTGCAACAGACATTCGTATTCCCCAGGATCGAGACACTGGAAAAAATAAATTGTGAGAAATTAGTTTTTGGACAATTGATAATGAAAGTTAAACTGTATAGCAAAAAATTGTGAAATAATATTTACATTATTACATACAAAAGTGACGCTTAATAAAAATAGATTCTTATAGGCAATATACGTTGCTGAATGCACTTCTATGATGGTGTGTCTAATTAGTTTTATTACTCAAAGATCTGTTATATTTTATGTTTAATATATTATGCGTAAATAGCTAAGAATCGATGGTTTAAATTGAATATTTTCAGCTTTGCTTATGTTGAATATCAATCTGAGAGCTCGGCAACAGAAGTTTATAAAAGTTCGAAAGGAGGTATGCATGTTGATGGAAGTAGATTGACCATTGATTATGCAGCGGAACGCAGCAATGATGGTGGTGGTCGTGGAGGTGGACGAGGAGGTAAGTTTTCTATGCAATAATATAGTTTTCCAAGCCTTAATTTGACACCGAATAAGCAAGCTTAGCGTTTCTGGTTGAAATATCTTGGTTTTGCGACTCGTAGTTTTTCTTACCGAGTAAACGGAATAACATGTACAATCGCTAGTCTAATTTAAAAGCATTCATAGACTTCCGAATCTTGTATTTCGATTTGAATAGCAAAAGCTTTGTTATTTTAACACATCCACAAACCAAACGGTGGCAGCAACGAGCTTCGAAACCAGTATCGTTAGTTGCCTTTCAACTTTAAATATCTGGTTTCTGTTTAATGAGATGTAATGTTTCCTTAGGTCGTGGTGGTGGATTTCGTGGAGGTCGCGGCGGACGTGGTGGTCGTGGTGGCGGTAGAGGGGGGCATTCAGCAGCCAAACATAAGGGGTCAATTCAAAGTTTCGAAGGAAAACGCACGAAGTTTGAAGATTCCGACTGATTTAATGGTCGCTGACGTCATGCACCTTGCGTAATCATCGAACCTGACGTCAGTGGTCTGTGAGCTCAATGCGCTCTCAATGACGTCATAACTCGTTTTTTTATGGAATTCGTGTCGAGTTTTAGTTTCCATTATGATACCAGCGATATCGTGAGCGCCATTTTTAAATCGACGTCTTTCGATCAATTTCGTTTCCAGTTATTTGGTTGAATTAACGTCTTTGGGTTCTTTACTATCAATACTGCCACTATGTGTGGGCATAATTTCCTCCGATATTTTCTCAACAGTTTTACATACCACTGCTGAGTTTTAGTTGACCACTTGTTGTCACTGTCTCAAAATAAATGAACTACCAAATTAAAGTTGTGTTTATATTTCTTGGCAAATGAGTTCTTGAGAAGTCTAAGCGAAGATCGATAATCAGTCAAGAGATCTTGGTTATTTAATGTTTCGATGACGCGACGTCGTATGTAACTCATTGACAATGGACCTTTCAATCAAATGAGTGATTACGTGTAAAGCGTAATCGGATGCTTGTGTGTGAGTTGCGGTAGCCATCGGCGATTCGATATTGACATTGCTGTTTGCCCGACGGGCACAAAGCTGTGCGCGTGCAACCTTCACCTCCGCTATTATTTACGATTTTCCGACCACAGACAAGATCGGAACGTATGGGAACGCCGTCGTCGACACTTTCCCACACTCGATCTTGTTTACACAGGTCAGAGGGGCGCGTGCGGTGGAAGCATCTGAACACAATCGCAAGTTTGGTGAAATCCGGCGCCGCACGATCCTCCAACGTTTTCACTCGAAATATTATTTTAACCGAAACTAAGTTCAAATTTACACTTAACAATATTTTTTAACAAAAATTATTATTTACCAACATTTTATTGTAATTGAAACTTTATACGACTGCAGCATTTTTGAAATATTAAGAAAACAACTTGTTAAAATTGTCAAACATTTGGCCCACCGGTGACATTATTGCATTAAAATCCCATATCCTTCATATTGTAAATCTTCATCATACAAAGGTACAAAGTTCCGCTGTTACTTTGTAACTGCGGGTAACATCAGCGTGGGAAAGGTACACACCATCCATAAGTATGTTTTATACTTATGCGCTGGTTCTGCTTGAATGAATAACAATAATTAAACGCTGATGGTTTAACCAAGAAGAAAACTTTTTATTTCGTGAGATTTTGATGACTGTCTTGACTTGCCGGTAAAGTAATATAAGATGCTATTTCAGCTTAACCGCACGTGCTAGATTCCGTCAAGTTTTTAATTTGAACTTAATTTTAACGAACACAAACTACAAGCAGCCATTTTTTTCTATCCGTTTGTATAATTTTCTACACTTTTTGCTTATAAAATTATTTAACTTATTTTATTTTGTATATTGTTAAATTCGTAATGAAACTATATTAAATTTATCGACGATTTTTATTTAAATAGCTTTAGGATGGCTTATTGCTTGCGCGACTTAGTGAGATTTATTGCCTAATCCGAACCGTGCTTAACTTACGTCATCGTTTAACAAATGTCTTTAATATTGTCGTTATCGGAGCTTGAGTCGTGGGAAAAGCACACAACGATGGACTAAGTTACTGCCATGCCGACGCTCATAAAGCTTTTATTTATTCAGAAGACTTTGACTTAAGAAAGTTATTATAATGGCGCAACGCATGTGTGGCTTGCGTAAAGTAAACTATACGACCTTAGCAGAAACGACTTAATCAAAACAACTTCTTCACTTTTATTAATTAGAACATTATTCGACATACTTCTTCCCAGAATGAAGGTAAAAATCTTTTTGTCCCAGTATACACAGTTACATATTTATTTGCGTTTAGCGCAGTATTTATATTTACAAGAGCCATTCTGAATATATATAAATATAATGTTCAAATGTTCAACTTACTATAATTTATCAATGCTATTGTACCGTAATTGTTGATAAATGGTCAAGGTAAACGAACGGGTGCGAGTCGCGTGTCAAACATGGTCTGGAAGTGAGGTAGGCGACTGACACGAGTTCGCCACGCGAGTCACTAGGGTCTGTTGGCTTTGTGGTGTTCAGGAAAAAGATCCAGAAAGTGTGTTAGACCAACGCTTCATCCGGACCTGATTCTTATACTGCCAGAACAAATAGAAAATTAGTTTTCATAGTCGAACTATAAAAACAAATATCGTATGAGAAAATACAGCAAACTGTGATTTGAGGATTCGATCTAATTTTAGACATTAAACAAAACGCAGGACTTATTTATTTTATTTCAATGCCGTTTTGTCGACAGGAATATCACAGTAGAGATTTTAGACCTGTATAGAATTTATTTTAATTTACTCAGTTCCTGTCTGGTACATGTAATCCTAATGTGTGACGTCATGCAACTGGAAATTATGTCATCAAGTGACGAAACACAAGTCGGTGATGTTGATTTAGGCGGAACTTATATAGAAAGGCAAAAGGTAATTCAGAAGGATAAATATTCATATGTTTTCATGTTAACAATGCGGTAATTTTCTCATTCACCCAAATACAGAAATAACAATATAAAAAAAAACATAAAAAAAGGAAAAAAAACTAATTTTGTGAATTTATCATTCTATTAAAACAGTCGTCGAAGCCAATAATGGAAAAACGAAGGCGAGCTCGAATCAATAGCAGTTTGAACGAGTTAAAATCAATTCTCCTCGAAGCGCTAAAAAAAGATGTAAGAACAAAATAATGGTGAATTTTATATTTGACCAACTTTGTTTGGCTTCTAATAAAACGCCGCTGTGTAGTTTATTCTACTGGAAGCAGCCATTTTACCATTTTATAATGAAACGTAATAATTAGAAGTCGTGAAAGCGGCAACCTGATTTGCAATATTCGGCCTATCGATATACAATATAAACAAAAATGTTAAATCTATGTTTATTTCTCATTTAGAAACATCTGTTGGTTAAAATTTTTTATTTGTACGTTTGTATGTTTAGTTTCTTTTAAAACAAACAATATACATAATTTAGTACAATGTAAAAAAATATGATTAGATTTATATATTTTAGTAGTTAATAAATTTATAGGTATTGTTTTCAAAACATTTTGGCAATAACTAATAAAATAAATTAGAGCACGCGTCATTCAAAGTTAGAGAAAGCTGATATTCTTGAGATGACGGTAAAATATTTGAAGAACGTGGAACGCCAGCGATTATCAGGTTTAAACATTTGTTCTAAAGATGACCCTTTAATTAACTTCTTGTTTGAGATGTAATGCAAAATACCGAAAAAATAATAGCATCTCATAAGCCGCATTCTAAAAGTTAAACTAATTGTTTTTTTTTTATTTTTACCGTAAACTAAAACAGTTTCCTTGAGCATTGACCCTGCCGAAATTAACCAGTACAAAGCTGGTTTCAACGAATGTAGAAACGAAGTCATGCGGTTCCTGAGCACTTGCGAAGGAGTTACTGTTGATGTGCGAACAAGACTTTTAAACCATTTGGCGACGTGCCTTCATTCTATACAGGTGATTTAAAAGTAATTCTACACTGAACCTTACCCGTTAAATTGAAATACAGTTTATAGGTACAGAGAAACTGTGTAACAAACAAACAAAAATATCCACTTTATATACGTTTATGTGCATATACGGTAGAACCACGTTGTAGTTGTAAAATATTATTATAGTAGTGTGGGGTAAGATAGGACACGTTTTTATTCTCTTATCTCGACCCATAAGAATATTTAGTGAATTATGTTACCGTAGCCCCGTGGCCCTAAAATAGCGTTATTCATTGTTAAAAACACAATCTTACCTCACAGTTACTATATGTTCGTATAGTAGGGTGGATGAAGATGGGACAGGTTTGGTACAGTTTATTTAAATATCCTGATCGTGTTTTAGACAAATTAACAACGGTATATACGATTTTGTAATTTTTTAATTTTTCATTGTTGACTGCCAAAGACGATAAAATCGAATAAAAAGGTGTTCCATCCCCCCCACCCTATACTATTTATATTTTTGTGAAATAAAGTCATGGTTGTAAATTACAAAGCATTTCCCGATAACAGAAACAGCAGTCAAACATTTTCGATGAATCGGTTGCAGACTTCGGTTTGAGCCAACATTCCAATCAACCTGCATCTATATTATCCAATGGTCAAGCAATCCAAGTTCAGTTTTCAGATTCTACTGTCCCCGTTGCCCTTGGAAGCCTAAACACAGGTATAAATATCTTGGTTGTTCATCAGTCTTCTCTCCGTACTATCTTAGTAATTATACTAATTACCTTCAAAATAGAAAAATCATTTTAACTCGTTTTCCGAAGATACGAGTTTAATATTCTGCAATGTGTACTCCTAAGCATTTTTTTAATAAGCCTAGCAGCCAAAATATATCGCATGATAATTAGAAGCGCATTTTTTCGAGTCCAAAAGAAAAACGATAAAGTATATTTTTAAATCAGGTTTTAGTCCAATTATCGCCCCAAAGCCATCAGTTTTAAAGCGAGTAATCTCCGGTAGAGAACAACCATTGGCAATTGTTCGCACGTTGCCCAATTATGTTGCTACGCCAGTCGTTCTGCAAGATTCAATTCAACTTACGTCGCAGATTGGTGGAATTAGTTCTGCTAACATCGCCTTCCTTCTCCCGCCTTCCTTAGAAAACGCAAACACGTCTTCAATGAACAATGCTAAAAATGAAGTCAGTGACACTCTGACTACAGAAGGCCAAGCTGCAGAAAAAATCTTATCTTCACCGACATTTGAACCAAGTTTGGGCATGAAAGTAAACAGCAAATTAAGTGACGAAGAAACAGTGAGCAACAAAACCAGTACAACAGAATTTTTCACACCTCGTGATAAAACAAGCACAAAGAGTTCCAGGATTTACAAATTAAATAAAGATAATGTCTCATCTACATGTTCTAATACGATGAAGATAGTCCCAAACCAGGATATAGAAACTATGACAGGATTAGCCCTAAATAAAAGACGAAATAAACGCGACAAAAATGTAAAACAAGAGGGAAATCAAGTACAATGCGTTCCAGCTGATTCAACGGAATCAAAAAAAATTAGGCACTGTCACAAGACTCATAACGATGACGTCACAGAGGAAGATTTCCGTTTTACCAAAAAAATGAAATTGAAAGACTATTGTTTACCGACAGATGAAACCCGACAGAATAATGATTGTATATCACAACTTAAAAACCTTACACAAGCTAATACGGCAAACGAAGCAACCATCAATAAAAGCTGCCATATTCATTGTAATAGTAATTTTACGTTACAAAACAAAACTCAGGATCCAACACAAACGATGGTGTTTTGTAGCAGTGGGGTGTCGAAGCCGGATTTTAAATCTATGGCTGCCACTAAACAAAAAGGAGGACCGTGGCGACCTTGGTCAGAAACAGATTTGGTGGGCGAGTGAGTTAGAAAAGCAAACAAACACTGTGAATTGTATATCAAAACCAATCTGCACTAATTTAAAGATGTGCTGTAGCTGACTTGTTGATGTGCTGTAGCTGACTTGAAGTATACCACACTGCTAAGCATATTTATTATTACATAGCAATTTATTCCAAAACTTTTTATTTTCGAAAAAGTTTTCAACCTCTTTTTATCAGTTCTTATTATTATTGCATGTTCCTTCAAAAGTTCATAACTTGGTTTCAAAAGTTCAGCCTAATATTTTTTCGTAACTGCTGCCTGCCGTAATCCACGAAGCTTATGTAATCGTCGCGGATAATTAAATGACACAAAACCAAACACGTTTGTACGTTGTGCTGTTGTAGTGTATTACAGATGAAACGTCACAAAGCCAAAAAATGAAATATAGTAGAGTGGGATATGACGGGACCCTTGAGCATATACAGTCAACCCCGCTTAATCGGACCACATCGGGACCAGCGAAAAGCGGTACGATTAAACGTGGGCCGATTAAGCGGGGTTGACTATTACCCAATATTACTAAACTTATAAAATATATGACAGTTTTGGGTGATACTAGGAATTAGTACCAAATACCTTTTCATAATTGACACCAATTAAAATACATATAAACTTGCAACAACAGAAATTTGGTAATAACCTTAAACAAAAAAACTGAAAACTTAGATATTATACTCGTTTCTGTAACTTGTAGTTAACCTACCGAAATTAACAGCCTGTGCTAGTTTCTTTGCCACGTAAACGTTATAAATTATTATAATTTTAAAACGGTATGTTTTTGCTGATTTTAATCCTAAATTAAGACATGACTCCTGCCTACTTTTCTCATGTTTATATCTCAGTTTTTATTATAAAACCAATTTGATTAGACAAAATTAAATTGTACGAAATATTTCAGCCTATTTTTAACTAACTACGACTTTGTATTAATGATTTAAATTCGGAAATTGCATAATTTCGGCAGTTTTCATTTAACAAGCATTAAAAAGCTGGGCATATTATTATTCTTTTTTTACTAATTAAAAACACCGAACTTTAATACTTAACAACAGTAACCGCCTTTGCCGCGAACTTAGTTGGACCGTGAGAATACTGTCGAATAATACTGTAACATTTGTTTTTGTCTATCATCAAATAGACACCCGTAAAATGATTTTTTTAAATGTCCCGTCTTACCCCAAGTTCCATCTTCCCCATGCTACTATACATTATTACAAATATCCCTTTTTGTAAAAAACGTTAATTTTATCCTGGGCAGGAAAAGTTTTTTTTCGTTAGTATATACAACTAAAGACATATAAAAGAATATCGGTACTAACAGTTTCTTTGTAGAGCTGCGAACCTTAATCTTTGTGAAACGAAATATAAAAATATACGATGAACGGAAAATGGATATGCTATATATGTTTGATGTAACTAATTGCGGATTGATATAGAAGTAGCCGTTCAAGCTGCAAATATACGTCGGAGTAATTTAATGATACGCTTGTACGAAAATCGACCCCAACCGCCATATTTTAAGCAAAGGATGTTCGAGATATGATCGTGGGAAAATCGGCAAGATTTAGTTTGCCTGGGGCAACAGCCCGCTATAAAACCAACACAGAATCCTAATCCAAATGTTTATGTAAACGAACTTTCGCCAAATTGACTAATATTTAAAAAAAGCAACTTCTCCTAAATCCATTGTTACTACAACTGTTATTCAAATTAACTGTAATTTACGCACATAACACGAAACAAAACTGGCGGTTACATAACGAAGCATATAATCAAATAAACAAATTACGACCAGTATGCTATGATACAATACCATTGTATACAGTAATGGTAATTTATTCACGGTGACTTTAAATCGTCTCGTATTCTGGTTTTCTGCTTCGACTTCTCCCAATAAAATAAGCAACAACCACCAACAATATAAGTCCGGCAAGAACGGAACCCACGATTATTGGTATGATCGGGCTCAGGTCGCTCTTGCAATCATCAGCTGTTTAGTGGAATATATGAGCTACAATCGATTGCGTTTGATTGAGGAAAGCGACATGAGCAACTATGTTAATTAAAGAAATAACGAACAGTTGTTGTTCACTCACTTTCACCAAAATATAAGACATGACTCAACCTATTTTATATTCATTACGTCGATTCACAACATTATTATTATTATTTGGGACAGTAAAAGTAATCAACAAACGATAAATGAGATATAATATCCTCTTTAGAAAAGAGATTTTCCAAACTTCAGATTGTCAATAAATGTTTAAAAATTACAAGTTTTTATTTAACTAATCACAAGGTTTATTTAACTAATCACAACTTAAATAGAAACATTTTAATCAACAGGTTGATATGTATTTCTTTTCTTCTGAGCAGAATATTTTCGATAGCCAAAAAACCCTATGCCCACTGTCAAGAATAGAATAACAACAGTGATAGCGGCAACAATTGCTATCTTTGCAGTCGACCATTTGTTGTCTGCAGCACAATCGTCAGCTGCCAAATACACAAACGGAATCTTTGCAAAGATTGAGCCAAATACATAAAATAAAACTCACAGAATAAAATATTCTCATTGAACTATTTCATTTTATTCCACACCAAATAAAAGGGTGATGAAAGTCACCGCTTTCTTAACATTTTCACTGAAATCCAGCATTTCACCAACCACAAAAACAGTGCTGCTTACCTGTACTAAAAAGGCCATGGTTTTTATCAACTCCATATGGCTGTAGTTGGACGTTGGCGAATGAAACATAACATTGGGTTTCGTTCAATAATACTTTGGTGGTGGTCGTGCATTTGTACGAATGATCTTGATCCGATTGGAAGAGATGTAAAGAAGAGTTTGCAACTGTTACCTTTCCATCAGCTGAAATAAATTTCATTAATACATTATACCATTAAAAGTTGATTGCACTATATCTGCAGTAACATACTGTACAAGCTAAGTTTTACTTGAATACCAAACAATTTACATTTCATTTACTTTTTAAATGATAAAAAGCTAAAAGAAAGCATATGAATATAAGTAATAAATTACAGTCATAAGCGTGGTTTGGAAAATATTTTGAATTGGTGTTGTATTGAATGTGAACATCAAAGAGGTAATAGTTGAACTTGGGCCCCGAGCTGGTTCGATTGAAAAAGAAGTTGAATGTAACTTGTTCCATTTGAACCCAGAAATAAGATATTTGGTTTCCACATTCCCCACCAACCACTGTTTTTGTTGAATTATCCAACGGGATTCGAGTGTTTGTTCGCTGCATGTAAATATAAACAAAGTTGTATTAAACTAGACTGATAAAATATAATGGCAATTTAGATTTAACATCACATGTAGAAATCGACCAACCTTTCCAAGCAAATTAATATATGTAATGTTAGCAGTGGCAGAGAACATATACATGGAACAAATGGATTTGTTGGCAATCACCGTCCAGTTGCCAACATTTGCTTCTGGGAGAACTTCATCCGAAAAACATTTCTGAGCTGGAATTGTATTTTTATTTAATCAGTTTTAATTTAACATTTTTCTTACAAAATATTTGCATTATTTTACATTTTCTAACATCAACCAATTATTTCACATTTCCCCAAAAAATTAAATTTTATTACCAGATACAACTGAAAATCAACTGATAATGTGAACATGGTTCCATGTTCAGAGGTGCAAGTATTTCATTAAAACACTTACGAGTAGAAAATTTGTTTTGCTGAATATCAAATGCTTGCAACTGAACACCAGTTATACGGACGATAACATTCGATGTAGCGTTGACAAGTATGTCATTCTCAACAGTTTGGCATGTATAGGAGTGTTTCAATGGCGTGCTCATCTCAGTGAGGTCAGTAACACTGTACATGTAGGGATTTCCACTTTTTTCTGATAATAAAAATAATACAAGAAATTTGAAATACAACATATTTGATTTTGTCATTAGAAAGTTTCATGAAACATTTTATTACCTACTGTTACAATATGATATTGTTTCAAATTTTTATTAGTTAAAATTATATACAACCTTAAAACAGAAGTTAACATTTCATATTTATTCAAGTTTAGTGGTACCTGATGCATTAGCGTTGGGGAAGTTGTTTGTAACGTTGTATTGAACATTAATCCCACTTAAGTAGGTTTGGTTGAGTTTGATGTTTCGAGTGAACGTCAAAGATAGGAATTGTTGCATCTTGCTGTTATTAAACATCACAATAGATGTTTCACCCTCGCATGTTGCGCTCACAACTGAATTATTTGAATTAAAGTTGAACCCGATCTCAACCTAAGTACAATGTGATGGATGTTACGTGAATAAAAAAAGTAAAAAAATTAGAATTAACAAACAAATAGTTTGTCCTATTAAGCTTTAAGTTGTACAAAAATTGAAAAAAGTATAGAATCCCCCATAATGCTGCGTTCCTATTGTTTTAAAGATTAATCCTTAAATATATTAAACTGTAATATTAGACATCTGACAAAACTTACCCCTGATTGGTTTATAGTATTGTATGTTGTTCGCATTTGAACGCCAATCGTTGCAAGAAAACAAGTTTTATTGTTCTTTGAATCCACAACCTTGTAGGAGTCTGAGGATAAACGTTAGATATTTCTTGTTTTGTCATTGTGGCAAAACTCCATACCCACGTAAGCAATTAATTATCTTATTAAGCACAGCAGCATATATATGATGTGTGGTTATACAAATTCATGACACAAGCCCAACAAGTGACATAAATAAACCTTACACAAATAAAATCAGACTCAGAAAGTAAAAAAGAAAAGTACTAACAAAAACAAATAAAAGTAACCGACAAAATACTCACGAAGACTTGGATCCACAGGTTGGTACGGAGCATTTGTTGTTACTGTAAACAACATTCACATGAATAAAGAATATTAATTTGAGGTCAAAACTTACCCATGGGTGTAGTTACTGAAGCAGGTGTCGTCACCTCGGAATCACAAAAATTTGCTGAAACAAGTAACAGTAAATCAGATTATTTCATGTGCTCAAATGTTTAATAAAAGCAAGCTGTTCCATTTAAAACACAGTAACAGAATGTTAAAACAATACTTAAAAATAAAATATAACAGTGGCAGGGTTTCAAAGCTTTGCCACAGAGAAACAGATATCATAATTAAGGAAAGTAATTTAATTTTACCTCGTGTGGCCAAAAAACGATGTTATAACATGAATGTTCTGTTTCATACAACTCATGCCAGTTAGGAGTTACCACGTATATACCTTTGTGTGTTTTTTTTTGTATCGCTGACAATTTAGATAAACCATTGGTGACCACTAGGTGTCTTGTTCCAGGACCAAATACGCCCACAACGGTGGCAGCAACGAGCCAAGAACCTCTGGGTTAGAGGCAGGCGGGCCAACCACTGCCCCACGGTGCCGGATAAACAACACTGTGTTTTATATGATATGACTTACCGTCATTGAAATCACCGGACTTGTTCATTCCAAATGCTTCCCATTGTGTATCTTTCATCATAACCAGCAACATGTCTTTAGTTGTATTTGAGTTGACAAAAACAGTTTGTTGCAAGTCACAACGAAACGAATTTGTCACTGGTGTCGCGCCGAACATTAATCCACCGTGCTTTATTGTAACTGTCTTCCCATACTCTGTATTAAGAAACAACTTATAGCTTGGACAGTGATTCACAAATTTCTCCTTTAGAAAAGTGTGCAAGACTTACAACACACCAAGCGCCAGCGAGTGGGAAATTTAAATGTAATGAATGAATTTAACTTAGTTTATCCTGGCGTGGCCGGAAAACGACAATCGTTATCACACGGGCTTAACACCTCGTGCCAGCTTACGAGTTACCATGTATGTTACTTTGTGGGATATTATTTTTTTAGGATACTTTTTTTATGTAGGTTTGATAATTTAGACAACCCATTAGTGACCACTGGGTTGGAGCAATTGCCTTAAAGTGTCTTGCCCAAGGACACATACGCCCACAATGGTAGCAGCGACGAGCCTTAAACCCATTATCTTTCTTCTTCAGGAAAGTTTGCAAGACTTACAACACACCAAGCGCCAGCGAGTGGGGAGTTTAATAATGTTGTTTATCATTAGAATATAAATAAAGAATCAGGGTGTTGGGACACAGCTTGAGAACCACTGTCTTAGGTTAATAGTTCTTAAATTTATAAGGGTTTTAAAGTGGATTCTGTTGAAAGGTGTGCAAGAAATATTAAATCTCTGGCTCATGATTATAAACCAAAATTGTAAACAAGAATTTTTGTTCAAATTACCAGGATGATTTTGAAGATACCAAAGGTTGGTTTTGTAAGATAACGTCACTTCATCCAACATGTATTTCACTACATCTGATTCAGTATTTCCAACAGGTTTAGGTTTGACAAACGAAAGTGTCAGATTCACCAATTTTGTTCCATCCACATCAAGTGTTATGCTTGTAACATTACTACTGCATGAGCCTGCTAACATTGTCACTCCACTTCCATTCACATTTATTGTGGAAATTTGCATCTTCAAACAGATATAAAGGTTTTGTAAATAACAAATTTTATTCATATTTAACTGATAAAAACCTTTTGTGAAATATCCAAATACATTATTTTAAGTTGAAGTGTAGATTTGAATCGAGCGCACGTCATGTTGGTCTTGACATCTTTTACAGCCCAGTCTCCTGATGAAGCTGGCGACTTCTTAGTATCATGGAAACATACTTCTGTAAACGCAAATTATGGTTAAATTAATTTAAATATTATATCTATGACATGGTGCACCATCTTTCGATGAATTGTCAGCAGGAACATATGCTTGAAACATTGTGACATCAGTGATACGCATGAATATGTCCAACACTTGAGTGTTATTGGTAAGGAGACTGACTTGTGTTTCGATGCTGCAACTGTAGGAATTTCCTAATTTTGTTGGCATTATCATAAGGTCTGTAGATCGTGTGTTAATCACCACTGGTTTGCCTGCAAGAAAAAAAAAGTAAAACAGTTTCAGGTTTATGTGACTTATTTTTAATTCGTCAACATTTGTTAAATTTCTTAGTATTGATAAGTACTAAAGTTAAAAATCTTTTGTTTAAGTGAATATATTGACCAATATTTTTATTTAAAACAATTGTTATCATACTTGGTGCCATGGCAAAAGTGTCGTTGCTAAAAACAAAGTCGTATTGCACGGATGTAAGAGAAACACTGGAGTTATTCTTGTTAAAAGTTAACGTCAAATTTTGGTTTCGATTTTCATCAAATATAGAAAAGTTGAAAGAATTTTTGCTGCAATCAGTTGCTTGCGTGATGCTGCTGTTATTCATGTCGAACCAAGTCTAAGAATGTTATGACCGAATTGTAACAATTGTTATTTTGGTTCACTACTTACAATTAGATTAAAATATTTTGTGTAGTAAGGTGTGCTGTGACATGTTAATTGCTATTTGCACAACTTATTTAAAGTAGTTTTCCTATTGGCCAACAATAACAAATAAAAAAAATAATATGTTAAAGGTTTATACTAATTCATTGTAGCAGGAGCGATAAATGATTATTATATGTTTGAGACTTCTTAGTCTCTAAAACAACTACTTTTCAACTTTTCATTTAAACTAATCTCTGCCTGTATACAGAGATTCAATCATTTCTCAGTTACTATTGTCAAATATATATTAAAAAGTTTTGGGAACACATTAAAAAACTTACAGTAGAGTAGAGAAAGCTGGCACATCTTTAGCACATAATATCCAAATAAACAATTAACAATGGTCTATGAGAGTCGTGAGAATACGTTTTTATATTTCCTTGAATGTTCTTGGTTTACCACCAACGACCCATCTACCCCAATGTCCCATCTTCCCTACCCTACTATGTTTACTTCTGTGATAAAACTTCATAGGTGAATTACTGTTCAGTGATCATCAAAATAAAAACCTAAGATACAAATTAATATAAATTTAGTTAAAAACTTACATCATAAGATTGGTTTACATTTGCAGTATTGACATACGACACACGCAGTTGAATTCCTGCAATCGCACGAAAACACAATTTTTTGTTGTTTGAATCTAATCCTTCCCAGTGATCTGAAATGTGATATAATTTAAAATTGTGCAAACATGACTTTATGTGGGTTGGATTTTCTAAGTTTCTTGTTTATATGAAGGGTTTAACATTTATCAAATGTTGGTCAAAAATGAAGATTATATTAGTTCACTTTTTTATTGTTTAACCAATGTAATCAAAGCAACATGTGAAATGTGAGAAATTACTTTCTTCACAAAACTTTACAAAAATAAGATAACTCACAAAACTTTACAAAGAAAACTCACATGTTGGTGGTTGGAGTGGGTCGGGGTGGGGGGTCGTTCCTAAAATAAAAATCACAATTAAACAACAACCTTTTACAAAACTGACTATATTTTGTATGGCAGCTTTTATAGTAACAACAAGAGTGCTACAAAATAAAATGTTTCTTAACAAAGGTTTTATAATAGTCAGACCACATTACTTCAAAAATAAATATTGTACCCTGCTTTAAACTATGATGCACTTTTCAAAAGTTAATTGATAAATAATTTTTTTCTAACCAACTGTTGGAGTTTTTACTAAATATAAATAAACTTATGATCATGTTTCTTAATGCCTATTTCAGAATGCAAATTCGCATTACTTTTACACAATGGTTTAAGATAAGGTATCAATGCGTCATGGCTTTTGTTCTTAATGATTTATCTCATAATCAATGGAAATTACACAACAAGTAATTTTACTGATCCGAGTAACAAAGCTACAACTGCTGTGTATTGAAATACACAATCACAGCCAAACAATCAACTTTTTAAATGAACAAAATGCACCTTTATTTTATTTAACAAATGTTGTATTGTTTGTTTCTCTTTTAACTGAAATAATTATTGTTTAAAATGTAAAAACTAGTTATCATACTACAGTTTATATATTCACCTGGCATTGGGGTGGGCAGCATTTCCGGACATTTAGAGCCTGCCAAAGAATACATTTGTTAAGCTAAATGAATGTCACTTATTTATTCCCACATGCTGAGTCAACTTAAAAAGTTATAACAACAATGTCGGCATATTTCAAGCACCTTATGCATGCTTATTTTCATATGTGACTTTGTAAGTGATAGTTTTTTTTTGTAAGTAATAAAATTAGGAAAACTCTTGATGCAACGACTGGTATGTCTCTATTTACAATGATGGAGCATCAAGCAATAAGTTTATTTCAGTTAATTTGTGAATGTTCTTTACCAACCACTGTCTCATGCCACTGTTGATATGTTACACAAACATTTTCGGGTTCATTCTTACCTTTGCTAAAGCCAGAGTTAGGTAAACGAAAAGCTTGAAGGTTTGTCATATTAAACATTGCTGACAAATGTGATGTGATGCTGATGTTTAATGGAGCATCACACTCAAACGATGAATCTATCGAAGTTTTAAATACTTCAAGTTTTGTTCCATTCTCAACAACTTTAGTGCCTGAAAACAATAGAATATATAAAAACAGATGTAGTAGGAGGGGGGGAGATAGGACATCTTTAGTACATAATAGCCAAATATCCTGAGCGTGTTTTAAACAACTAACAA
Source organism: Ciona robusta (assembly GCF_009617815.1). Classification (NCBI taxonomy): domain Eukaryota; kingdom Metazoa; phylum Chordata; class Ascidiacea; order Phlebobranchia; family Cionidae; genus Ciona; species Ciona robusta. Next base: position 6,513,760 of record NC_143235.1, read on the forward strand.
CGGTTCATGGGAGTCGTGGGGATAAGGTTTTGTATTTCTTTGAATGTTCTTTGTTTACTACCAAATGGAATGAAAAGGTGTCCTATCTTGCCCCACCATACTATATAGAATAGCAAGTGTATACTTTTAAATTATGTTTACTTTTTATAGGATGGTTTGGCAAGTATCGACTAGTTGTATCCATTGTGAGAGTTGCAGCATCCAGGTAATAGTTCGAAGATTGTTTTTTGGAAACAAAATATAGCTTTGCTACAACAGATTGATCCTTTTCCAAACCGAAAGTAACATTGACGGTGGTGTCATCACAAGTAGCTGTAGCATTTGCATCAGAAAGCAGGGGAATGTTGGTTGTCATGCTCTAAAATATTATTTACGATGCATTATGTACATTACAAAACAGCCTTTTACTGCCAATTTTAGAAATCCTAACAGTTTAAAAATTACAATAAACAACTTTTTTTCGCAGTAACTTGGCACTTTGCGTTACCATATAGTGCCCATAATGTGTACCGAAGTCATTTTGTGTATATAACTAAAGCGTAAAAACAGGTTTCCAAACAATGGTTAAATTGAGAAAAGCTAGGAAGTTCAAATTTGAAGAATTTAATTAGATGTCAGATTAAATACTGTCACACTTAGGTAGATAAACAGTGTCCTAACCAAAAGTGTCGATTAAAGGCAAACATTTGCTAAGTTTTGGTTCAAACAAGAAAAGATAAATGCAGACTTAAAGTGAAACTATTACTATTTTTTAGTTTGTTTAACTCTAACTTACATTTCCTATAATGTTTGTATAAACAAGTGTGAAAGAAGCAGTGGTGTTCATTCGAAAGCAAGAATCATCATTTGGTTCTGATAGATCCCATAAAGTACTTTGTGCAGTAGGCATGTTGTCATGGAAACATGTAGTCACTAAATTTAATTGGAAATATAACAATTTCTAGATACTAAATCATAAATGGTCAAATGGTATCTTATAGGTACCATTTAAACATTTATCAAAAAGAGCTAAATGTCAATTGCAAGGAGTGGTGGAGAACTAAACCCTGATGCCAACATCATTCTAAATTTGGTTGCACACTTTGACTTGAAAAATTTAAGAAAGGCAATGTGTTTTTATGGACACCAGTGACCAGGGAAAAGACGTATTTATTCTTCTTTAGTCAAATGTGTCCAGGATTAATTTTTTTTCTATCAAATGTGTTGATTAGAAATTGACAACTTTTGGCATTGAATTTTTTAGCTATTTTTTTAAAATTGTTATGGTTTGTTTGTGACTCAAGTTCCAAACTAACTTTTTTCTGAAGGCTTGTTTGCAAAAGCTTCCAACTTCTGTATATTGACAAATTGCAATGATGCACTAGTTACATTGGTGGAAGAAGACTCCAGTTCTATCTGCGTATCCTGACTGCACTTATAAAATGTCTTGAATGGAGTTTTAAAAACATTTGTTGCCTTTGTCATTGTAAGGTTAATATTTTCTTCAACATCTGTAGAAATAGGTATGTTGGCATAGAGAATATATGAAGTGCTTTATAACTAGGTACGTACTGTCTGCTTTTGGAAACAAAGTCTTATTGATTGTAAGGTTTACCATCAGCTTGGTCAATGCAAAAGAGCCATCGACAGATTCAAAAGTAAATTGAACATTTGGTGAACTAGCTGAGAAAAACTGGATCATACTTTCATTACTGATACTGGCATTTACAGGTGTATCGGAACTCTTTATAGGTATAACCTGTAAATAAAATAATCACGTGTTAACGAAATACCTTAAAACAAATATAAAGAATGGATGTTGGTCATACATGAAAAGAATTTAAGCATTATAACAAGTGAGTCTAATTGCATGGTATTTGTGGTTCATGCAAGCTTATAATTTTTTTTATATATAGCTACAATTCAGATAAACCATTATTAGTGACTTTGGAAAATCATTGGCAAACATCATTAAGAAAATAATAAAGACTATTATATTTGTAGAAAATATTTGGGCACCTTAACTGCAGAATTTTTATTTGAAACTCGTAAATTAAGGTTCAAGTTCGCAAAGAATACATTCGTGTCTCCTTTAACATTTTTAACTGTCCATGTATCTGGGGAAAACTTATTAAAAACACAAATCCTGAATAAAAAAAAGAAAATCTTACCTCCATCTGCCAGCGCAGAACGAAGACCTGGATATGCAAAACAAATTGTAAAATATTTTTAATTTTACCAATAAGTTTTAACATAGGTTAGAGCACAAAAAATAGATTATTGAATTAAAAACATAAGGTAACTACATATTTCTACTATAGCTTCAAACTAAACAAATCCTTACCTACTCGTGTACAACCTCAACTTTAAGCGCTTGCTATCTTGAAACTGTAATTCAAAAAACTCGAAACTTGCTGAAGTGAAAATTTATTTTACATGAGTTACACGAAAAATATTTAAATTAAAATGACACGACAGTAAAGCAATGAAAATTGTTTGTTTGAGTGTTATATTTTTTACAATCTCAAGTGCGAAGAACAATTTTGTTCAAAGAGCAACACAGCAGTGAACATAAATATTGAAAATTTAAAAAACAAATCCAATTTCAAATTTCTTATTCCAAAAACATTTAAAGTTGTGAATATGATGTTTAAGTTACAGCATGAAGTGAAAGTATGTCTGGTAAAAGTCCGAAAGTGTTATTGTTGTAAATTGTTTTGGAAGAAAAAGGCATTGTTATCTTGACATTTAATATCCAGCATTCAATCCTGTAAATTATTAACAGGTAACAGCTGACGTCTACCTCCGACATCACGCAACGATCAAGTAAACATATTAACATTACACCAGTTCAGTGGTCGAATGTTCATTTATCTAGTTATTATATATCAGAATATACAGCTTTTTAAAATCGGATTAATATTCAAAGAAGACTTTTTGTGTGTGGGTTTAAAATAAACACAGCTGCAATATTACAATACATGAGGACTACAATTAATCAACAGTCATTCAAGTCTCGAGAAATCAAGTGGGTGGTACAATTTGCGCAAGTGTTAATGTTTACCATAATAAAAATATGCAACCACTAAAAAAAAATAATAATTTGTGCTGATCGAAGCACTGACAGTATTACCAATGGATGTAAGTTTACCATCATCAAAGGTATTTTAAATCACAATGATATCATGAACTAAAGGAAACTAAAGCAATCCTTAACCACAAGCTTGAAACAGCAACAAAATTTATTCAGACAAATTCACTTAAACACAACCTTTAAGTTATAAGAAATACCACCTAACATGACAACATTGTTAAGTTCAACAGAAAATTATCACCCCCATTAAACAGAATATTTACCACCATCCTCAATTTATTATATGATGTTTGTAATGAATTCTGAAATCGCAATGTTTGGCTTACGTGGCAATCCTTTACATTGCTTCATATCTGTGCTTCATGCGACGTCGGCCAATCAAATAGGCGATAATTACTATGATGATGAGACCACCCAGGGCACATCCAACAGCAATTGGAATGATTACGTTGTTTCCAATGTCACCTCCGCATATCTGGGCTGTTTGTACATGGTTGTGTTATGAAGTGTCGAGTGTATGTTCATGTAAGATTGGTGTGTAAAGGGGAAAAAAAAAATTTGTTAGTTTGTTTTCCGTAGTAAACTAAAGATATTAATTTACAAAGTGTGTTCATATATTATTATTACACTGTTTGACATAATTATTAGGAATCCGTTATTTGATAATACAGTTCTTGTGACACAAAATATCGCACAAGAACATGTAGCAGAACATTTCAACATGTTGAGGTGTATTGTGGACATAGCCACCTAACCAGGAGTTGCAGGTTAGGCGGGCCAATCATGGAATTTTATACACTGAATTAATCACAAGTAAGTATTATACCCAATTAGATGTAATTTGTTTGTATGTCTAACTATAACGGCCCCCACATTTGTAAGAGTTTAACGACTATGATTGTGTGCGTGTGACATATTCTTAATTGGTACAACCACAAATATACATTAATATTTTCATGTGCCCGCAGTGCAACGTATGCTTATTGACTTATAATTTAAAATTATTTAAGTCAATTCGCTCAGTGTGACAGCATCGCATAGATAGACTAATAATTAACTAATGTAGTAACAAGTCATGAGACGAGTGCATCAACAATTGCACAACACTTACGCAAACCACAAAATAGCCCAATCATACCACCTCACTTTAAAAAAAACAGAATTTCAAGTATTATTTAAAAATATTCAAAGGGATACAATGCTGGATATTAAAGGAAATTTACTTTCAATTGAGAACCAACCACCCTTCTGTTCAAACTTTATGATAAAAAATTATAAACAACATAAGAAAATGCATATTATGCTTGTGCATGTATGGTATATGAACAGATACATTATGTCATATAGTTCTTGTGACAGATCAAAAGGCTAGGCTTGCGATGAAACTAACTAGTAATCTTTATCAAATTAGTTTCACTACAAAAGGTATCGAAAACAAAAAAGCGAAGTTGAAGCATTTTGTAACGGAAGGCAAAATCTAAATCGTGTCTTAGATTTCCTCATAGCCCGTTCGACTTCTGCGTCGTCCAACGACATAAGCCAAAATTACTACAAGTATCAACCCCGCCAACACCGAACCAACTACTATTGGAATAATTGAACTGAGATCCGAATGGCACTTTGTTGCTGGGGAATTGTTGAATTAAATAATTAAGTACACATCAAAATAATAGATAATATATAGAAGGATAGGGGAGGATAGGACACCTTTTTATTTTATTTCTCTGTTTTTTGGGTATTAGGTGCTAAAGGTGTGTGTGATCCCCCACCCTTTTATATTAATACATATGTATACAGTATACATATGCCCTTAATTTTACTAAATTGTAAAAAAACAAAACTAACCAATTCCATATTTTCCATTGTCAATTTTGAATGCTTGAAATTGTACATATTCCAACACCATAGTGATGTTATTGCTCATTTTCACTTCTATACCCGATGCACACATGTATGAAGCTTTCAATGCCACTTTACCAACTGTGAGTTGAGTTGAATTTGCTTCAACTGAAAAACAATTTGTTAAATTTATTGGAATGACCACCAAAAAATAAGCATACAACACAATTATCTCAATACATTTATACTGTACTTCCAAAGACACTTTTATTATTGCTGCCATTTAAATTAATCTACTTTCCTAGAAGACGTCAGAAAAATACAATAATTTAAATGGCAGCAATGTTGTTTTATATTGTGTCAATGATGTTTTATCTTGTCCTGATCATATACAAGTGTGGCCAATGTACCAGCTACTTTTCTGCTGCGCCTGGTACTGTCCTTTTTATTAGGCTATTATTTCAGGGTTGTAGTAGTTGTAAATCCAGACCGTGACGGGTAATTTTATTGAAAATCAGCGTAATATATTTTACCCGCACCTGTTACCCACACTAGCGTGAAGTTACAGGGTTGCCAGGCAACCCTTTGATTTTTTTTCTGGAATGCGTAAGGAATTACGTTCGAGAAAATGAAGACACCATTATTACTGCGAACAAACTTCGTTCACGCTCATTAAAATATGTCAATACATTATGGTTGGCAGACGTAAGAAAGTTAAATACTGAATCGCATTTTGTTATTTAAAAGTGCCATTTCTCAAGTTCAACAAATGTTGCCAAATAGCCACTAAGCTTAAAGTTATCAATTCAAAATGAATTTGTGCAGAATGAAAATTTCACTTACTTCCATTTAAGTTTGCTTTTACATAACTCAGGTAAAAAGAAGAATTTTTCGTATCCATTTCAAAGGTCATTGAAAATTCATTTTCCATATAAACAACATCCATTAAGCTGCATGAGCTACTGCTATTGTCAACTTTGTACAATGAAGTAACATTCTCTAACACTGCTTCGCCCTGTAATGTGCTTGGGTTTCTTAAAGATTTAAACTTAAAAATAAAATTACAAACCTTTTTAAAGTAGGCTTTTATATCAACTTTCAAACAAATGACACCATTTTCAGACACTGTGTATTCATTTTGAGATGGGAAAGGGCTTGGGGCAGCAGTAGTAAGTGGTGTCCCAGTGGTAGGTGATGCAGCAGTAGTTGATGGTGGTGCTGTTGTTGTTGTTGATACAGCAGTACTAGAGTTTCCTACAGTTGATGTTTGACCAGTTGTTACATTAGTAACAGTAGCAGATGTTACAGGTACCGTTACTGTTGTTGTTTCATTTGATTCAGCTAAAAAAGTATGCATATGTTACTAACATTGTTATCAAAAAAGCAGAGGCTTTAATTCAAGTTCTACACAAAAGCAGATTATGATTTGAGTGAGCTTGTAAATAAATAGTGTCATATTATACCAAGAAGTACCGAACTATGAAGAATTAGCAAAATTAAAACCAGCATATATTTAAATCAAGCACAAAATAAAATTCATACAAACACTTTAATTCAAATTTTGTTAACATGCATCAAATAGGCCTGTCGTGTATATAGATTTAGGTTTCTATTGTAACATTAATCATTATTCACTTACAGTCTCGAGACTGTGAAAACAGAAATCAATGACGTAAGGTGGTATATTTTGTTTTTAAATTGGAATGAGGGTGCCAGAGTGGTCGAAAGCAATTACTAGGTGAAGTTTTTGTATAAAACGTGACTTTGGTTTCCATGACATAATTATGCTTAGTCGGATTATGTTTGTATCATGTTTTTGTTGCACAGACAATAGGTTTTAGTTTGTAATTTTATTTTATTTCTTTAAGTTTTTACAGCAGGTAAACAATATTTGAATTTTTTAGAGATACAGCATAGGTGTATCAAAGCTACAATTCCGCTGCTACCATTTTGTATCTAAGTTTTTTCTGTCAGTTTTATAAATCGAAGATGGGTTTAGACACAGGATGTTCCTGCTGTAAATAACCCTGCATCTATTGCACAATATATAAGCTGCTAAGATGCTAATATATCGAATAATATTCAAGTAACATAGGCAGTGGCGCAGCTGGATAAAAAAATTTTTTCTGCGCGTCTGTTACTTAAGCAACCAAATCTTAGTATTGATAGCTTAAATCTGACTATGATGCGGGCGCAAATGAAAACCTGTTACCTGTAACATTTGTTTTAAACATGCATCATAATGGAATGTATATAATCAAAATATAAAACTGAACAACCTATCATATCAGTGTTTATGTGATTATTAACAAAAGAGGATGCTTAATTTTGAAACGTATAAATAAGAAACAAGATATGTGATGAAGTCATTATGAATGAAAAATTGAAATGATTTAAATGTAAATGTAGTGATTGTTTGATGCTCACTAGTTGCTTGTGGGGTGGGCTCTGTTGTATCAGTTGTTATTGTTTCAGGAGTAGTAGACAATGTGACAAAGGAAATAGTGGAAAGTAGGGGGGTGGTAGCAGATGAGAGGGAAGTGCTGCTACCAGCCACAGTCGACGCACTCGCAGTAGTGGTTTTATTTTCTTTAATTAAAAAAAACGAATTCTTTCAAATGCTTTGCAGTAAAGTATATACCACAAATAATAAGAACTGTTGAACAATATACTAAGAATAATGAAACATAATATGCTTCAACAGACCCATATTTAATTATATTAAACAGGAATACCAACGAAAAGTCTCTTTATAGATAGAGATGCTCAAATGTAATCTAATGGTACAACTAAAGTTAAAAAAACAAAACAGCTGTTTAAAAAACTTGAAAAAAAATGCTTTTTTAGCATATGGGATTTCTCATAACAAAAAAAGTAAAAAAGCGGGTAAAGTTGAGTAACACTTTTTTATGGGAAATGAATTTGCAGTTTTGACAGACCTGTTTTTCCGAAGCTGTTTCGTTTTTTAAAACTTTGGTGATACATTTGAATCACATTTACGCATTAACACAAATCTTGATTTTTCTTTGGTATGCACTTTAAAACATAATATGTTAGTTTTACTTACCACTTGCATTTCCACAGGTGACTGAAGTTCCTGTAAATAAAATATGATTAAACATCTAAGAACTTTATTGGCTACACACAAATCATTGAATTGCCAGCAAAGTTTTAAACAGATTTAAAAAACATCAACAAAATCAAAGCTTAATCAACAATAAAAAAGGATCAAAATTTTAAAACAATTATGTTCACAACATGTTCTATGAATTTAATAAATGACAAACCCAAAGCAAAATCTTCAAGAGTAAAGCCAGGTATTAATATTGAGTTGATAAAAATAAGGAAATTTTGAAAACATAGTGAATTATCACATTGTTTGAATGAAGCATTTACTTAAAAGCGGTATTCACACATGGCAAGAAAGTAGGCAGCAACAAAGGAAGGTACTGATGTTTAATTAAGTTAAACCCATCCCTAATTTTGACTTGGCCTGCTTAAAATTTGCATGTGAAAATTTTTGCTCATAAGGACAACAGCTTTTCTTAAAATATGTCATTGACTACACCCACCAAACTTTTGGGATCGCATACAGATTATGAACACAAACTGATCAATAAAACTATGTACATATATAACATATTTAAGTGATTAATAAACAAAGTTTAAGTCAACCACAGGACAAAGTACTCGCTTGAAATTGGCTTGATGTTATTGTTTTTATAAACGGATATTTATCTCTGCCCACTGACACCATCTGAAGCTAAGCGCCGAATAAAATCAACATCTAAAACATGGAGGTGGTAATTTCATATCCTGGTTGACAGGTGTATACGGTTTGGTGAAGTAAAATATCTAGGAAGCAGACTACAGCACTGGCATCGCATAAGCAACCACTAGAGTATATATTTTGGGAGAGCGAAAGTATTTTAAATGAATATACACGTTCGTCATTGAACATTTAACTGAGTGCGACGTCATCAATGAGAGATTTCTTTTTAGTCAAAACGTGCCGCTTATTAACACGTGGTTTCCTTTACAGCAACGATTTATTCAAAAATTATTTATATATAACAGGCTAATTCACAAGATTCACAAACTTTTATTTTTCACTTCTAGTAGTAATGCATCTTTGCGTAAATGTTGTTATTATGTAGGGATACACCGGGTCGAATCCGGGTCCAATTACCCGGTCGAGTATCGACGTTTTCGTGGTATTCGGACCCGGCCGGGTATCGTAATTACTCTGTCCGGGTAATTTCATTAATATTTTAGTTGTTCGTCATTTAATAACACGGAAAAAATGGTTTGTAGGGCGGGTATTCAAAGGTTTTCATGGCCCGTTAATCCATGTTCTTGCGCAACAAAGTCCGACGTAACATTTCGTACTATGACGTAACAAACATACCTTCATTCGAGTTGCGCAATACTGTGCGTAAAAATATACTATACTCCGTGAAATTGTTGCTGTACAAGAGAATTAAGAATAAGAATGAGTTCTACTTCAAAGTCATCTTCTGTTTGAAAGTATTATGAAGTAATGGAAACAGACACCTCTACAACAGTATGTAATCTGTGCAACGTATCGATAAGTCGAGGAAAGTCTGTTGCTACATATACGACAAGCTCCATGATAAAGCACTTACTATTAAAACATCAAATCGATGTAAGGAAGCAATAAAGTGGTGCGTCGTCTCAAAGCAACTGCGGTAAAAGACCGACCGCTCAACAGACAATCGAAGGGATGTTTGCCAAAAAACAATGTTTTTTAACAACGCACCCGGTTGCCCAAAAAATTACAAAACTTATATGTGAGATGGTTGCAGCAGATTTTCTTCCTTTCTCTGTGGTTGAAAACGAAGGCTTTAGGCGTTTATTTACTGAACTCCAACCACGCTATAATATTCCGTCAAGAAAATATATAACTGAAACCTGCATGCCTGAAATCTACACCTAGGTAAGACAATTTATAAAACACCAGGTCAATAATTCGATGGGTTGTTTTGCTGGAACGACAGATATATGGACAAGCATTCAAAACATCGCGTATATGAGCCTCACGATTCATTTTGTATCGTGTGATAAGGGCAATCTTCGTCTTCTGTCCTACGTGTTGTCGTGTAACGAATTAGAAGGGTCGCATACTGCTCAGCATATCTTAGAAGAGATAAAATATCAAGAAGCTCTCTGGGATATACAGTTACGGTACATGGTCAGCGATAATGCAGCCAACGTTGTTAAAGCCCTGCGCGATGGTGAGATCAAGGGAGTGCGGTGCATGGCACATACCATCAACCTAGTTGTACACCACGCCTTAAAAAATTCCCAACGAACGGTCAATGATACAGTCGCCGTTGCTCGTCGTATTGTTACACACTTCCACCATTCTCCGCGGGCATGCGGCATGTTAAAGTCAGTACAAACGGATCTTAACCTTCCAAAACACAAGCTCATCCAAGATGTCCCAACTCAATGGAACTCAACATTTTTTATGCTTGAGCGATTATTGGAGCAGAAACCCGCAATAAATCAGTTATATCAGACCCATGGAGAGTTTCAGAACCTATCGTTTAATGAGTGGAAGCTAGTTGATTCATTAACAATTGTTTTAAAAATGTTCGATAAAGCCACCTGTGAGCTGAGCGGCGAGGTAGCAACAATTTCTCACATTCTGCCTATTAAAGTAAATCTTGTGAGGAAATTGAAAAGATTTGAACATGAGAATGCAGAAGGCAGGTTGTTTGGTATAAGCACTTTCATATCGGTACTAAAAGAGCAGTTAGAACATAGGTTTAGTAAACCACACCGTGGTGTGCCACAATCTAAAGATTGCTATTTCTACAACGATGACGTATATACCACCTGCGCCGTTGCCGCAATATTGGACCCGAGATTTAAAACTTCTTGGTTGGATGATACGGAAGAAGTTACTCGTCTTTCTACTGCCATACAGCAACTTGCTCTGCAGCATGTTAGTAGTGAAAACACTGGTGTCGATGCTGGTGAACACCTGTCATCGACAGAAGATTCCGGCAACGAAGATAGCATTTTGTTTGAGTGTCCTCTGTCCGACGATCAAATTGTTGACACTAAAACAACGCCAGGATTGGAACAGAACGCCGAACAACAAAAAAATAAAAACAACAGTTATGCGTTACATTGGAAGTCAACGAATAAAGTCTTCAAAGTCGCCGTTGGATTTTTGGATGGATCACTGCGCGGACTGTCCCGCATTGTTTTCCTTAGCTGTATCACTTCTTTCTTGTCCACCAACAAGTGTATCGTCGGAACCTCTTTTCAGTTCATCGGGCGTGATTGTATCTCCCCTGCGTAATCGTCTCAAGCCAAAGAATGTGGAAGTGCTAACATTTTTGCACTACAATCTCCGTAAACTTAATTTTTTGTATTAAATGGTGTCTAGGAATTTGTGCCTCTCATGTAAATAAATGTTTTTTTTATGGATAAAAATTCGTTCCGTATGTAAATAAAAATTCGTTCCACATATTCAGTTGAATTGATGCGCTAATCAATGTATACATGTCTGATGGATCGACTAGATTATGGTTATTTCGTTTTGATACACTAATTCGCCGACGGACGTGTCTATACTTGCTTGCATGCATGCGATGTAAGGCTACACAAGGCGCATTTTCGCTTTATATGACAACCGCATACTCGTGCGGACTCGACGACAGCCGCGTAATACATAAATAAAAATGCCTTTTTGACGTCACTCGCCGGGCACTCGGATTCGACCGGGTAACTTTTCTCATTACCCGGATTCGCCGAATCCGGGTAATTTTAATTTCGTCCCATCCCTATTATTATGTATATATTTCGTGCCCCAGAGGTTCTGGGTGGTAAGAACTTTTCAAAAGCTATAAAAGCCAGATTTTTAAAACCGACAACATGTAACGGAATCTTTAGGTTCGTTTAAAAGTTGGCAAGGGGAAAAACAACATTAAATTATAGTTGAACTTTAACGTATTGTGCATGTTTCCGTATTAATATGTGCTCAAATCAACCCGTAAGTTTAGTTAGCAACATTAATCTATGCTACGCACAATAAAACGTCATTATTTACGCAGGAATTACTCCAGACAAGCAGAATGTTTGTTACGGCATAGTAGGGATTCACGCGTTGATTATTTACATCATAATACCTATTTTTGTATTTAAATATTGCCTTACAGGAACTTTTTAACTAATTAACCAAAAGTTCGTTGTATATGCGGTTCATATTATTGCCACAATATTTTGTTACATCACTTATAGTTACAACAACGGTTCGACAGACCTAAAACATAACACAATACACATATTTCTTTAAGGAGTTTGGTTTACTCCCTCTATTACCGCATAAGAATTCAGTTAAACAAACAGCATTACTGCTAAACAGGCGATGTTTTATCGCCATCGCATTCTAAACGATTTAGGTCATAATAATCAACTTTAAGCTGTTCCAGAAATATTGCTGCTTTATATCCACAACATTTTCCTCAGCCAAGCAGAATGTTTGTTACGAAATATTAGGGATTCACACGTTCATTATTTAGCCTGCTGGTGCTTAAAAACAGGTTAAATGTATGCTTTTTCACGTCTGACATTAAGTGAAGGATTGTCTTGTTCACGATGCATACTTTCTACGCACATGACCGTAACAAGCATGTGAATACAATTTGAGATAGATAAAGCTTGGTGGCCACTGGCAGATTAGATAAAGCTTGGTGGCCACTGGCAGACCTATTTTGCCAGCTTTAATTTTGGTCATAACAGCGTGTAATCTTTTTGTAACCCTGGATCTTGGTAAAAACCAATTGTCTACGATTACGAATTATCCAATTTCTTGTCTAAGCTGCTTGCCGTGTCAGAATAACCAATAAAATACTAAATTAATTTATGCTCGTTTGTAAATTTTATCGCATTTCCTTTCTCAACTTACTGTTCCTATAGTCTGGCTTGGGAGACGAGTGATCTTTTAGTCAGCATGTAGATACTATAATATAGATAACGATTGCAACAACTTGCGCAATCAGTCACATATATTAAAAGCAGTCGTATTGTACTTGATTTTAGGTCACAGAATTTTGATTCTACAATCAAGCATTACTTTGACGCTCACCGTTGTTCGTTTACGTAAACGAAACTATGTATAAAATATCTGAGAAGGATGTTCAAACACCAAACAGTCCCTCTAGATTTGCTACTGGAGTGACGTCAGAATGATTAAGTTTCTCGCGACAATTTGGATGTGGAAAATTACGCTCGGTGACACCTAGCACTGAAACGCAGAATTGTGCTTGGGTGAGAAAAACATCGAAAATGTTAGGTAGTGCTAGTGTGCGATTTCTTTTTAAGATTGCTTTCATCACCAATAATAATTTTAGAGCCACATGACGACAATTTTTTGCTGGATGGATCTAATTATTAACCTTTACTCAAAAAAACAACAATAACATACATATAGCAAAGAGACTTACTGAAAATGCTTTTGAAAAATTAAAGTTGATATAAAACTGCTGCAACTTTTTCTTTACATTACAGCAAACTTTTCGGTCAACAGGATTCAGTTTTTTAACAAGAAAAGCATTCAATCATAATCATTTGGCAAACAATTTGTGTCTTGTATTGAATGGATTGCAACTTTGTTAAGCAGATTCTGAATATTATTATGCAAAAGATACCAAAAATGCAGATGTTAAACTGCTATTTGCTGTGTAAATTATGCGGTAAACTGCTATGACAATGACATGACTGTAGATTTTTGTCTTTAACACTACAGCAAATGTTGGGAAATAACAAAGTGAATTTCGGGGGGATTAACCATGCGTCAAAAATTAGGAACAAAATATTCAATTATTTCTTTTAATTTTCCAAAACAACACCACACTTTATTTCACTCACCTATATAATTTCAATGACAGAGTTTTATGTTACAACATTTCGTATAAAAAAGGGCTTTTGTTTTTCATTTTTCCGCAAACTCTTTGTAAATGATTTAGCTTGCATAACATAACAATTTGATAACTTAAGCTACCTCGATTTATATTATTTCAACTGCTCTAAACACTGTCATGAATGTAATCTATTTTAACCACTGAGCTTAACTTTTTCCATTAAATAATAAATTTAATCCAATAGTGGAACTGTTAACCAGCGCGTGTTTAACCAATACAAGAAGCCAATATTCACTCGTAAGTTCTTTGCATGTCTACCTTTTTATCACCAACCCTGCACTATTTTGTAGTCTACACACAGTTTAAAATCAAATTAAAACACCTAATACACAAGTTATAACATAAAAAAATTGAAACTACTTTAAAATACGGAAACAAAACTTACCCAGAATGAAAGCAATGCAAAATATCTCAAGAAGATTTCTTCTCATATTGTTTGTTTAAATTTCCTTTTTACAAAAACCACAATAACCTAAAATTGTTGGTTCGCCCTTAACTTAAATATAAACCTAAAAATATTATTACTTGACTCTGCTATTAATTGAAAACAAACTATTAAATGAAATTTGGTTTCTGAAGGGCAGAAAAAAGATTGCTGTACAGTTATAAGCAATTAAAGTTACATAATTATTATCTGCATTTTAGGTCAAAATAAAAGGGAGTAACCATAAGTCTTGTCCTGTTTAACAACACTACATTCCCTTGATATGAGATGAAGTACAAGTTACAACTAAGCAGATTAAGAAGTTATGTTTCCCGATCAACCATTATTCGACAAAATCCTGTCATTGTTTGCAGATTGAATAGGCATGAACATATGCTTTATGCCATTCACAGATAATTATTGGTTACAACTAATACAGCACAAACATATATTTTAAGAAAATAAACATTGGATTAAAGCTTTCAAAGAATTCATTTTGCATGGAACAAGGTAGTCTACAAATAAGAAAACTGTTGTGTGGTAATTGTTGTGTACCAAATGTAAAAAATTAAAAGTCATCTATATATATATATACAGCCTATAAATATATTGTCTTATCTAAAAATGCAATTCTTTCGCATCATTGGGTGATTGTTCAACAGGACAATAAGGACATTTTACTTTTGACCCAGAAACCAACTTAGTAAGAGCATCTCTTGATATAACATGACCACACACTAAACGTAGGGGTGGGTTTTTTACTGTGGTTTGTTGTCTTAAAATAGGACATGCAAAAACTGAATGATAATGCTGACAAGAATCAAGATCTATATCAATGGGCAGTTCATCATTATTCGACAAAGCACCGGAGCACTGTCTTTGTTCAATGACAGATTTTATTGCAAGAAGAGCAGGAAGCGCTTGACATCCGGCGGAAAAACTTGATATTAATGGACTATTAACAGAAAGACCAGTAACCCGACATGCATCACGTAAAAAGTCAGAACAAATGTCATTCCACATTTTTTCAGATAGCAGATCACAATAGGGTGACTCTGTTAGCCCACGCTTTACATACAAGAAACATCCCATTAGTTGTTGAATTTCTTGGCACTGCACAGGGGCAAATTGTTGGAACTTCTTGGCATAAGCTACAGCTAAATGTTGATGGGAAGGACCCAACTTAATTAATTCAATAAACTTTAACCTATGAAGTTTAAATTCAAGGTTGCTCTTTTCTTTTTGTAACTGCACTTTATTCCGTATGCTCCACATAAGCGCAGGGTCAACTACTCTGTTCTGTAAATTTTCTAAAATCTCATTCATTTCAATAAAAGGAAACCTCCATTTATCATCAATATCTAAATTACCATCGGTTGCAATGCTTTCAGCAACTGATACAGAACCTTGCCTGTAAAAATGTTCACATATGGCACGGTTAAATAGTGAGTGGTGTGTATGGTCTGCCAAAATTTCATGCATATTTATCGAACCACATTCAGCATCAAAATTCCGGTCAATGGTTTTACCGATACGAGAAACACTGCTATGAAGATCCTTATGTTGACCAGAAATTTTTTGACCAACTGACTTTAACTTTTTATTTGTTTGAGTAACAAGTTGTCGATGGGAAGCTGAGAGTCCAGTTGAGGCATCTTGCACATTCAGCTCATTTTGTAACTTTTCAATGTGTTGAGTCAATTGTTCAAAAGTTTGATGAGTTTGCTTTTTGTAGCTTTCAAACTTTGCTATTAATTTATCAACATCCTTTTCAGTATTTAAACAACCTTCCATTTTACTAATGGTTATCTGCATTTAAAAATTAATTTTGTTTCAGACAAAATATACCAAACCCTTTTAATTTTAAGACGAGCGTACAAAAACTGTAAAGTAGTATACTTAATCTTTTGTGTGCAATACGGTACAGGAAGTCAGTGTTATTGCATGTTGCCAGATAAAGATAAAACAAAGAAAACAGTAGTTACGCTACCAATTTCTGCATAGCCAGCACTTATATTGAAACGGATTTGGCAAAGTCTAAACACAAGCATCACATGCGAGATAATAGCAACTCACACTTCGATTATGTTCATCACATATATATTAAATATATGTTAACCTTATTATTTGCAACCTAAGGTCAGTATTAATGATTTGATGGAAACGCTTTGTTGCACACTTCTAATAAAATGTTTGTTACACACCTAATTTGTTAGTGGTTGGGAGTTAGAGGTTAAGGCTTGGGGGTTAGGGTTTTACTTAGCATAAAATCATGCGAAAAAACAAGATTATATCGTGCTCAGCGGTGTAAAAAGTGCCTATTTTCGATGCCGCCGGCATCGGCCGGATTTTTTTAAAACTGCCGGCAAAAAAAAAACGGCCGGCGTGGGAATCCGGAATTTATTTACTTCGCCGGCTGCGTAACATTTTGTTTCGTGTTAACGTATGCGTAAGTTACCTATTCGTGCAGTTCTGACGTAACAAACAGCCTTATATTATCATAAATCCGGCATTTATGCGGAGACAATGGCAATTGTGACGTAACGTTACTAGCTATGTCGTAATGCACTTGCGGTATTTGATTGCGCCATAATAGGGATTGTGACTAATGTTATACGTAACAAGACGAACAAATATTTCAACTCGTGTTACGGAATATAAACACAGACAATCTTAAAGCACTATTAAATTCCCGGTAACTATTATTACAAAGAAAATTCGTTGCAGGTAGAAACGTGTGAGTTTTAAACTGTAGTTGGTAATCACCGATTAGTTTTATAGTTTTATTAAAGTAGCAATCCTAGTAGAGTATTCCTTGCTTAAACTAGCGTCTGTTATTAATTTCAATGCTGACCGGACAAAGTTTGTCGCGCGTAGTATAAATGACACTATGCCGTATTTATTAGAAAAGCTCAGTAGCAAAACTTAAATTTTACGGCTAAATGTTTAGACCTGTGACACGCTTGTGTTACACGTGAAAATCGTCGCGGAAAACAGACTTTGATCCGGAAAAGACGAAACATGATTGACACATTTTCAATTAAATTTCTACGCTACGAAGGACCGCGGGAGAAACCATAAGGCTTATACCCAAAAACCTCGTACATGGTGAAAGCAGCGCACGAACGCGGGGCTAGATAGAGATGCAAAATTTGACGTCAGAACACACGCGCCGGGAAAACTGCCGGAAAAATATAAATGCAAACCGGTATCGGCCGGATTTTTATTTTTTACATGCCTGATCGTGCTGTAACCTACGTAATATATTAGATCTCTATTGTGACTTAACTAAAGTCGCTCTGGGACCACACGTCATTTAAACAGCGATTCTGCGGTCATTTCTTCATTATCGATCCCAAATTTGGTTTCATTTGAAAGAGGAAGCAATTTCCCATGGTTGATTTCAGCAATAAAAAATATATCAACGTATATAAAAATTTTGAGTATTGTTTTGTCAAAGTTTTTGAACATTTTTAGCCAAATTTAGCCATTTTCTTTTTGCTATAATCTCCTGTTCGGGCCAATTCGGAGTTGCAGTAGGGTATTCTCCTTGTATTCAAGTGTTGTTTAGGCTTAGCTATAAAAACTCATTGTAGGGGTACTAGAACAGAATTTTTGTACAAAGTAGCTCAAATGGACACTGGGACATAAAGGCTTGCATTTTCTTTGTTTTTTCGCACTGTTTTATGCTAGTGAAAACCTTAACTCCCAACCAATAAACCCTAGCAAATTACGTGATCTGTAACGCAGAAATCAAACGTGACAAGATGCATTTTATGACGTAATAATCTAACCTTTGTTTAATTCATGACGGTTCGTGTGGAAAATACGGTTACGCAGCACGATTTTGCGCATTTTCAAAACTTAGGTCTCACTGATGTGTAAGATACATTTTGGAACTAAAATTTTAGTTGGCCACCAGCAGCTAAGAATTACCGTGACTTAACACATCACTACTTTGACTTAATAAATCGTTAACCTTACGCAAGTAAGGCAAATTAAGGTGACGAAGCATGTTTTCAGACATTTTCAAAGTAACAAATCCCTGATACATAGCAGAGTAGGCTGATGATAAGTGTTAAAGGTTGATGGATAGGGGGTTAGTGGTTATAGGGGTTAGTAGTTAGCGTTTAGTGGTTAGCAAATTAGGGGGGAGAGGATTCTTCACTATAAACAGCCAAAATTTTAAGTTGCCACTAGAAATGATAACCATCACCCATTTCGTTGTTCGTGCACGAAAACTAAACGTTCCTACTCAAACTGAATAAGGGTAAGTTAAGCGGTATGGAACTGCATAAACAAAATCACATTTGGATAAACTGTACACCTCATCTACCATACACGGACACTTTGGCAATACAAACAGTCACGAGACGTAAACCAATGACAAAACATTAAAAACGGCCAATGAAGAAAGACTTGCAGAGGTCAAAGCTTAACGAACCGTAGACAATTCTGACAAGAGAGCAAAAATGTTTTTTCAGGTATTTGATCTTGTTTTAGAATTAGTAATAAGAAAATATCACACATTTTTATTGTGGGAAAGGCTTACTGATGCATCACAGAATTACCAGGTATTTGAACTCACACAATGTAACAATAAATGTAATTTATTTAATCTTGCGTGGCGGGGCAACAACAGTGGACTCTGTATAACACGCTAGTTCTGTTTTATACACCTCGTCCCCGCTTACACGTTACCACATATCTAACTCTTATTTACCATTGTATTTAAGCATTTGTTTAGCGTTAAATTAAGACACAAGCGTAAGTCGGCAAAAAAAGAAAAATGACAGTATCCGTCAGAAGGATCGATGTGCTATTCGTACTGACTGTTATACTTTGATGTTTGTCGGCTAATGACAGCTGTAATCCTTTCTGGTCAGTGAAGAGTATGTGATAACGATTGGCGCAGTTGTTGGTGGAAACCAGGATAGATCTTTCGGTGTTACATTGACAACCGTTTTTAAAACACTCTTATTATAGTACAATGGGGGAACATAGGACACTTAAGCACATATTGCCAAATATTTCTAAAATCAAAATAGATGACGGTTTTTGGGTAACACCACGAATTAGTACTATCATTCCTTTAATAATTGACATCAGGGTGGGGGAAGATGGGACACTTTGTCAGACGAGACTCTTTTTTAATTTTCTTTTTACGGACCCCCATTTAATGATAATCAGGAAAATAAGGTTACAGAATTATTCGACAGTATTATCACGACTTTATAAAACGCCCGTCACAGCTGATTACTGTTTTTAAATATTAAAAAAATATGTAAAATAAAAACAGTATACTTTGAACAGGTAAAAAAATGTGAAATAGTAAGGTGCCATTTTTGAATGCTCGCTAAATCATAGTAAAGCCAATGATTTTTTTAGTTTGCGTGTGCGATTAAACTAATTTCATAGCTTCATAAAACAACCTTGAATATTTCGTACAGTTTGATTTTGTCTCATAAAACTAGTTTTAGTTTTGTAAAAAAAACACTGAGATATAAGCATAAAGAAAACAGGCAGGGGTCAATATGACTTTAATTTGAGATAAAAACAAAAAAAATATCAGGGAAACGGTATATATATAAAGTTTACATGGCAAAGAAACTAGCACAGCCTGTTAAACCCGGTAGGTTAACTACAAGTTGTAAAATACTGCTAATGTTAATGTAAATATATTTCAATTTAGAGTCCCATCTTCCCCCACATTGTAGTTTTGTACGTTTTCATTGCCAAACTTTGAAAGATTTGTTTTTAATTTAGTAATTTATACCTCAGGGGGTTTTCAACTATAAGATACTGATATAATAAAAAGATAATATTTTGAAAATGTATTCGAAATTTGGTCATTGGCACTTAGTGTTAATTTATAAGAAGGACTTGTGCCCAAAACACAGTAGTAATACCCAATTTGTAGCAAAAATAAAAACTTAATCAATAGATATTATCAATTTTCCGTTATTACAAGTTCATATACATTTGTAGGATACAATATTTATCCATTTATGTTCGAACATTACCCATTGTCGTTCAAACAATACCAATTGTTATGCAATAGGTATAACACGTTAAAAACTATAGTAGTAGGGCTAGAAAAAAAATGTTTAGACTTAATTTTCAAAGCGTACAGTATTATTTTGTGTTATTTACGTATATTCCTATTTATAAATAGCCTACACTTAATATTCAAAATTAAAAATGATTTCAAACTGTCCCATCTTATCCTGTGTGTTTTCAAATTTGTAAATTTCACCTGCTGTGCGGATAGTTAAGGAACTCCTCGTGTGTTTTATTATATTTTATTAAATTGGTGTCACTTAATAAAGAAATGATAGTACTAATTCGTGGTATTAACCAAAAACCGTCATCTATTTTGATTTTGGAAATATTTTAGAAGGCAATATGCGCTTAAGTGTCCTATCTTCCCCTATTGAACTATATCTACCTCGAATTTGCGATGTTAAACCATAGATACCTTACATGGATAGTCAACTCTTTAATTGTTTTAATATGACGTCATATTTTTGTTTCGGTTCAGTGACTCTGTTTGTTTGTAAACACAAATTTGAGTTATACGCGCCGTATCTGTATTGTTATATTTTTTGTTAAAATCTAGAATGGCTCCGTCAAATTGCTCCGTTCCTGGCTGCCTCAATAGTTACTTAAAATCTAAAAGTAGTGGAAATGATAGTGTCTCCTTATTTACGGTTCGACGTCCGGATCTGGCAAAAACTGCAGATGAACGTTCACATCGAGAGTCGCTGACGAATTTTTTGTTGTCAGTTCGAGATGTGAAAAAAGGAGATGTTATAAAACAAATGTTATTGAAAGAGACGTAAGTTTGCTTTTTTCGTTTACTTTTTATTTAACTGTATCTATTAAAAAGTTGAATTTTAGCGCAGCTATATGTGAGAGGCACTTTTCGACCAAGGATGTAGTAATGAAAGGTTCTAGAAAACAGCTGAAGCTTGGTGCTAAACCATACAAAAATTTGCCAAAGTCCACAGTTCGCAGTCACTCACCCAGGAAAGAACCAGCCATTAGACAAGCAGTTTTAAAAATCAGGCATCAGTGCATACAGGATTTGCAGAAGTCACAAATGAAATTGTCAGAGAACATTAAAGGTAGTTTTTTCAATTGTAATTAATTTTAAATTGTCTTGGCCACTCACTCAGTGTGTTATTATTATTTTTAGATTTGTTGCTTTATGCTTATTTGTGTTTGCTAGTTATACAAATAGCACATTACGTAAAGTTTCACAAATTTACTCCAATGAGCATACTATTATTGCATTTTAGATTCATGGATATTTTATACCTGACGGTCCAAGTTTATAGCCGAATTCAAAGAACCAGATTTTTTGTTGCACCGTATCAGGTTAGTTACTGTTAGTCTGTTACTGATGATTTATATGTTCCATATGGTCTGAATAAAGAAGATGCTTAAAACATTTTTGAAAGAATATTTCTATATAATGTACTTTCAGAATTGAATTTAATGCTGATGCTGCAGTATCCTCGCTAGCCCTCTGTGGATGGACTGTCCCTACAACTAAGTTTAGTATTGGAAATGGACAATATGACACACTGTGCAGCTTACTCCGTTAGTAGTTCTTGTATTCCTTAAACATGCTGCTAAAGACACAATTTAATACATTTAACCTAATTAGGTGAAGCAGAAAAACTTATTCTATGTTGTGGAATAAAAGAAGCCGATGAAAAATCCAAAATTCATCCTTACTTAAAATGGAATGGAAAAAAGATTGTTACCACCAATATTATACGATCACCTAACTGCAATATTATTGGTAGGCTACTCTGTGCTATTTTATTAATACTAAACTGCTTTTACATTTCGTTATATTAATATCAAACTCCTTTTTACATATCACAGTTGACCAACACTGTAATGAAGTTCCTGTCTGTCAGGGGTGTTTAAATTACAGTGGCTTCAGCAGAAACGATGCTGTGGAAGTAAACAAGGAAGTGCATGACACCATTAAAGTGGGTTTCATATTTGTTTGTTTCTAGACAATCTCCATAATTTACAATATCCCCTTCATTTTTTTTTGCAGGTTGTTTTTGATAAAGAATTACACAATCTCGGTGAATGGCAAAAAATGTTTTACCAAAACCAAATTCAAAATGCCTCAGCTTCAGTCTATGCAAGGAGATATCATCCTGATGTGATTAGGTGGGCAATTGAACTGTTTTGTCGTTCACCAGCTGCTTATGAACACATCAGACAAAGCAATGTTTTAACTCTTCCTTCAGTGTCAACTATTAAAAGTTACAGGTATGAATGGCTGTATCGTATGAACATATGTAATTTGTTTGTATATGTATTTTGTTGTTCACAAGATATTTTCAAAATATTGCAGAAATTGTATTCCTGCTAAGACAGGTTTAAACCAAATGGCTATCACCGAAATAGAGCGTGTAGCAAAAGAATCCGATCAATTAATTGGATTCATGACATTGGATGAAATGAAAAGTAAGTTCGTAACTAAATTATGGTGATTTTAAATTTAAAATAACGTTATATTATATTGTATACAGTTCGTGAGAATGTGGTCATACGAGATGGGAGATTGTTTGGGTTCGCTGAGCTTCAAAATATTGACAACTCTACGAATTCTAACCTTGCAACACACATTTTAGGTTAGTTTTGTTAACACTTTTTTATGTTGAAAAAGGGCCTTTTACTTTGAAGTAACATTAAATTTGTTATGTTCAGTCTTTTACATCAGGACGGTAAAGCGAGAAATTTCTCTACCCCTTGCTTGGTATCCGACGAAATGTGCCGCACCGTTCCAAATGGCATTAGTTTTTTGGGAACTGCTCTGCGAGTGTGAAAGCAGGGGATTGCAAATTCATGCTGTGATTGCTGATGGGCTGTCACTTAATCGAAGATTTTTTAAATTGATAAGTGGCCGTAATCAGGTTCCGTTGGATGGAACATTTACTGCTCCAAATCCAAATGCACCGCATCGACCAATCTATTTATGTTCAGACCCATGTCATTTGTTAAAGGTAAACTATACTATTATCATATAGACAAGAAACTATGGCAACTAATATGACAAAATTACAGACTGTGCGCAACTCGCTGTTGTCATCGAAGCCTGGTGGCACAAGATACATGAATATGAATAGCAAGGATATACTGTGGACAGACATTATTAAATTATACGAAATGGATGCAAAATCACCCATTCTTAATTCTTCAGGACTCACTGTGGATCATATAAATCTTACACCATATAGCAAAGTAACTACTGACTAACAAAAATAACTTCAACCTTATATTTCATGTAATCAAAATTTATACAGATGAAAGTTAATTTAGCGAAAGATGTTTTAAGTTGGCGTGTTGGACAATGTTTGAGCCGTATACCTGAAGCAAACGGAACATCTGACTTTGTTTTAATGTTTTCAAAGTAAGTGATTACACTTAGATTTTTGTTTTAGCATAGATGCGCTTTAATTTATTTTGGCGTGCAGATGGTTTGAAATTATTAACTGCAGCACAAGCTCTCCCATACGCGACTGCTCAGACACCAGGTTGAAATGGTTGGAGGAGATGTTTATCAACAAGTTGCTTGAGTGGAAGGTTTATTTTTTGTATAAAATATGTATTTTTTCCTCTATTTAAAAACTTCACTTTCAGAGTTATGTTGAATTAAATCACCCGGGAGAACATAAAAGATTATTGGCTAGACCAACACTAGAAGGATTACTGTTTACTACATGCAATTTCATTGGTTTATCTAAGAGATTGTTACAGCACCTTGATTATGTTTGTCTTCATTCCTTTAATCAAGACATTTTAGAAGCCTTTTTTGGAAATCTGGTAAGTTGAAAAACTTGGCAAAAGTGGAATAAATATCATTCATGAATAAGTGCTATGTAACAAATATTTTTATAGCGTCAGCTTGGAAGACGGTCCGAGAACCCTGATGCATCTCAAGCTGCGTATGGTATACAACACCTTACTGTACGCAAAGTCATCAAAAAGATTAAAGGCTCAAATGCAAGCACAACTTATGGGAAAAATAATGCTTGGACCAATGTCTGTGATGTGCCAAAACGAAAAAGAAAATAAACTTTGCTCAAAATGTTATTTTTTATTTTGCAATAGCGTAAACTTAGCAAAAACATATTAAAGGGTTTTAAGATTTTTTCTTAAACTATAACGTGATGTTTTCAATTGGATAGATAACTTCAAAAATAACTTTTTTGCAAAAGCATAACTCAGAGCTTTGACAAAAACTGTTACAGCATGTGTAAGAATATTCTCAACAGCATCACTATTGTCTGCCTCATTACTCACATGGTCTACTAAGTGTAAAAATGAGGAATCATTCAACACCTGATGCCGAAAGGCTGTGAAATCAATGCTGGCAGGACTCTTATTACACTCAATCGTCATTTTAGTGTAAATATGCTGTAGTAAAAACATGTAATTTTCAGATGGATACTCCAATTTAAAATCTTTTTCCAATAATTTAATTAGGCAACCAGAAGGTTTGTTCGAACAATTAAATTAACAACAGATAAATGGGAGGGAAATTTTATACGCACTTTTCTGATAGTGAAGCCAGCTATGTACTCCACAATGTCTAACTCAAATGAGGTTATTGGACTGCTTTCTGAAACCATTGTTTTATTAACAACAGGTGTAACTATTTTTTTCACTAACTGCAATAAAATTGTCGCTGCTGCTGCGTTATTAACAGCAGGCAAAAAAAGAGAATCTGCCTTCAGACACAAATGAGGATACTGGCTCACTATATAGTCGGCTTTCCTATGTTTTCCATAGTGCTGCATTAGTTCTGTCACTGCCTTAAGTCCCTTTTCTGTAAAGGAATGCTCTTTGGAAATATCGTTCAGCATTTTATCCGGTTGCATGTTGTCACTATAGGGTTGCTCTTCCATTGAATATTCGTATTCGTTTAAATCATTTAAAATTATTCCTTCCATCATATTCCGGTCGATATTTTGCCAATCCTCTGGTTGTTCCATTGCGTTTTTGTTGATTCTGAAAGCTAACTGACTAAACAAAACAAACAGATTCACTGAAGCGTAACGGAAACAATGGTATGCGGCAAGTTGACTATCCATGTAAGGTATCTATGGTTAAACATAAGAGATTAACAATATTCTAAAATTTAGAAATAAGTCCAAATTAAGCAAACTCGCCAATAAAGAACATCCACCGCCTTGAAGCTAACATCACCAATTATGCAGTTTAATAACGTCTCTATATCCAGGAGACTACAATACAAATTAGAAAGGTCATTACCGAAAACGTAAAAATGCGAACTGAACCGAAAGACATCAGCCACAAAGGGAAAGAGTATACGGAAAGAAAAAATTAGTGGACAATCGGGTTTGTACTGGTGTCGTGATGCATTTGTTCAAACCGTTGAATTTCGTCCGGTCGCTATATTGCGCATTCGCTGCAACGCTAATGGACACGAGATTAAAACAAATATAGCGACCAGTCCAAATTTAATGCGGAAAGAGTTAAGTGTTTTATATTACTACTAAAAAACTCATTTAGTTTGCTGATTTAATTCAACGGTCGCAATAAATATATTACGACACCGGCACGCGAGTGCAGTGATAAAATAAACACCCACAATTAGGAACAAATATGTTAACTCGTAAACTGGCACGACGTATACGAAACAGAAAACCCGTGTTTCAACACCTGTCGCTTTCCGGCCACGATAGGATAAAGCAAGTAACATTTATACATTCATTGTTTTCACTCGTTTTCTCCATACAGTGACCTGTAGTTTACCGCTAAAGATACTACGCATGTGTTGTGCCTGACCGGCACGCATCTGTAGAACGGAAAATCAATACCGGCTTGGAACCGGATGTCCTCATATGCGCACCTAGTACGCAGAGTCACCGTCTCTTCTTAAACCCAGTATATAATGTTTGACTACAAAGCTTTGACGACATAACTTTTCAAAAGCTTTGACGACATAACTTTTCAATTTGGTGTCCTTTTAATTCAAAATTTATACCTCAAGGGTAATTGAAATATAATATAATGATATAGTAACAAGATTATATAGAGAAATATATTTGAAATTCAGTCATTTGCTCTTGGAGATTTTTATGAGAAGTGGCTTGTGCCAAAAACAGAGCAGCAATACCCAATTTGCTTAAAAATGTAACTTTATCAAAGTTATTACCAAATTTCAATTTTCTGTTGTTACAAGTTAATATGCCTTTGTATAGAATACAATATATTAATTAATTGATGTTTGAACAATATCCATTGTTCATCAAAGAATACCAATTGCATACAATGTGGCGCGCCTGTCTGAAGCCCAGAGGTATAATGGGTTCAAGGCTCGACGCTGCTACCATTGTGGGCGTATGTGTCCTTGAGCAAGACACTTTAAGGCAATTGCTCCGACCCAGTGGTCACTAATTAATGGGTTGTCTATAAATTATCAGCCATAGGCCACATAAAAATGGAAAAATTCTAATAAAACAATCAGTATTATTTGGTGTTGTTTACATGTATTCTTAATCATAAATTCACGTATTAATCTAAATTAATAATGAGTTTAAACTGTCCTCGAATTTGTAAAATTACACCTGTTGTGCGAATCGGTAAACAACTTCTTGTGTGTTTTATTATATATTTTTGAATTGTTGTCAATTAATAAAGGAATGACAGTAATATTCGTGGTTTCTCCACAAAACCATCATTCATTCTGATTTTGGAAATATTGAGCATATGAGCTAAGTGTCCCATCTTACCCCACTTTACCATATCTCACTTTTCACAAAACTACAAAAATAGTTGTACTTGACAAAACATTTGTTTTAATATTTAACAATCAAGTCATGATAATATTGTCGAATAATTAAATGACATTATTGAATCTTAACACAACGTCACTTACATGTATATACGTTCTCCAGGTTTATAATTTGAGAGTGAAATAACCAAAATAGAACAGTAGGGAATACAATATACAACTCAGCTGTACAAATAAAGCCACCTCTGACCTCGCTGTGTGTCGTCGCCTAAAATCTCGCGCTAACAAATTACGGCGTCATAAACTACATTAAGACATGAACCGACTGTCAAAGGAAAGTTGAACTGGATTTGTTTCTTTTTTATTGTCCTTTGAGTCATCTAAAGTCGCCTTGGCCTTCAGTAAATATTTTTCCATACGGATAAAGACAACAAAATTTGATGTAATACTGATAAAGACAAAACATCTGATGTAACGACGTAAAAACTTGAAATTAAAACATTTGTGGTTATTTTAGAAACATTTTTAGTAAAACTTGGCGTTTCCCTGCCGTTATGGTAAAAAGCGTGCTCAGAGCAAAGAGATTAATAACCTTAACTGGTTTATAGAAATACCTGGATTAAAGTCCGACCGAGATATTCTTAGAGTTCATAGACATCTTATAAAATTCTATGCCTTATTGCACCAACCAATCAGACAGCTTCGTTACCTCAGATCAATGCGGGATGTTTTGAACTTTCGTTGGGAAAAGTATGTAGCTCAGTAGCTGTATGATGGAAGCAAATGTTGTTTATATATCGATTTTCAGTAAGGCGGATCCTTAATTTAACGTAAGTAGTAAATTTAACCACGTCATTGTTACTACATTCATAATGTTACAGCAACAGAAGATTAAATACAGATTATGTCGTAAAAACAGATTCTAAATTTTATAGGGAAGTTGGTGGAAATAGTGAAATACAATATTTTAATGATTACTTTATTGTTACAAGTAATATAGGTTTATTAGGTTAGGTGCTAGTAAAGTAATATGGAAGTTAGCAGTGCTTCTAGCAATCACAGTATAAAGCTGTCATCTTCAAATGCATCTAATACTGAATCTGTTGTAAATGTTGATCACTCCGAACGCCATCCTTCCATTGAAACTCGTGTGTGTGTTGTTGGATCTGCTGTAAACAATGGAAAGCTGCTGGAACAATTAAAGGTTGGCTGTGCCAATAAATTTAATTAATTTTAAATTATTTAGAATTTAACATAGTTGAGTTTCTTTTGCTTTATTCAATTTTTTTTAGTTTTTAGGGGGATCCCTTTAATTAGTGCATGTCCGCTATGTCCACTATGTCCACAATATTTACTACATAGTGGACATAGCCGACATATCGGACAAAGCGGACATAGCGGATATAGTAAACGGAATATTGTGAACATAGTAGACATGCACTAATTAAAGGGAACGTTTTTACAGCTAACAAAATCTTAAATATATATATATCAGTTGACCGGTAAAAATATTAGTTACAGCTTTTGTGGGTAAAAGGTAGGGATGCACATTACAGAATAATCATGTATTCTAGAATATCCTAGTATACCAGTGTGCAGAGTATGGCAGTTCCTGACGAGATCTCGTGCGTGCAAGACGGTTATTTTTCCTGTGCGCGCGTGCTATCATTAAAAATCTGCGTGCAAAGCACGTACATTTTCAAGCCACAATAGAAAATCCTACTTAATTTAATACGAATTTTGTTTAATGTTAAATTAATTGGCGTGCGTGGGACAAACTATGGCGTGCATAAACAAAAGTTTGTAAAAAAATCGCTCGTGCATCTGCCATACTCTGCAGACTGGCTAGTATATATACTTTATTTCGAATCTAGAATTTCGAATCTTTTCTTATTTACAGGGGAAAATAATTTTACCCACAAAAGTCAGTTTATTGACCCTTCAATAGTAGCCTTGTTGAATCATGAGCTATAAGATTAAAAATTGAACCTCTGGGTAATGTTTTGGGTCGTGATGATTGATTGCCAAGTTTTTCGCATTTGGCAATTTCACACCATACGATGCATGCTAACATCGGACATGCCGTCTGTTTCTGCGTGAACAGAGAGGTCACCGCACATTACTAAATCAAACAAAACAGTGACAAAAAAAACTTTTAATTGTAAGAAGGTCTTTCATGATAAACCTTTTATAAATGCAATTATTTGTTATATAATGAAGGGGCTTGCTCTTGCTGCTAATATGTTTAAATTTAATTTTTGCAAACATTCCATACCTTTTTTCCTTGTTTTTTTAACACTGTCCCAAAACTACTTTATGGAAAAGATTAAAAAATAAACTGTTTCTTCCTATTTCTGTTTTTGTACCTTAACCAGTATTAACTTGGTGATGTGTTTTAAAGTTATGTCTATATACATATATATGTATATATGCATAAATTGTATGATTAATATTTTAATATTTGTATTATTATGATATTATCTTCTATCCTGTACTTCTATTGTTAATTTTTTTCCCTTTGCTTAGGTTTTTATTACCCCACTTCAGTGCTGCGATTCGTTGCCAGGTGTCGCCGAGCGCAGCTTTCGACGTCCAAATTGTCGCGAGAAAATTAATCATTCTGACGTCATAATACGTCACACCAGTGGCCGTATTTTCGTTACATATTTTCGTTTACGTATAGGTATAGCTCTAAACGAATATAGGCGCGCGTCAGAGTAACGATCGTTCGTAGTTGACAAAATTGTGTAAAAAATTAACTACAATACGACTGCTTTTTCATATATGTGACTGATTGCGCAAATTGTTATCTATATTATCGTATCTACATGCTGACGAAAAGATCGAAAAATCTCCCGAGCCAGACTACAGGAACGCAAAATCGACAAAGAAAATGCGACAAGATTTACAAACCGGCATAAATTAATTTAAAATTTTATTTGGTGTTTTGACACCGGCAAGCAGCCTAGACGAGAAATTTGATAATTCGTGATTGTAGATAATTGGTTTGTGACGAAGCGCCAGGGTTACGGGAAGATTACCCGCTGTTATGACCAAAATAAAAGCTTGAATCTATAGTGGCGAAATAGGTCTGGCCAGTGACCATCAAGCTTTACCTAAACACAAATTCTATTCACATACTTGTTGCGTTCACGTGCGTAGAAAGTATTCATCGTATAACTATAAACGAGACAATCCTTTGCATAATTACAGACGTGAAAAAGCAAAATGCAACTTGTTTTCAAGCACCTGCAGGCTAAATAATGAACGTGTGAGTCCCTATTATGATGCAAATAATCGACGTGTGATTGCTATTATGTCGTAATGAATTACCAGGTCAAACAATCGTTATTGAGATGTAATGAATCCACGTGTGAATCCCCACTATTTCGTAACAAACACACTGCTTACGGCTGAGGAAAACATGGTAAATATAAAGCAGCAATACTTCTGGAACAGATTTAAGTTGAATATTACGACCTAAAGCCCTAAATCGTTTAGAATGCGATGCAGCAATTAAACATCGTCTGTTTAGCAGTAATATTGTTTGTTTAACTGAATTCTTATGCAGTAATACAGAGGGTAAACCAAACTCGCGTTAGCAAAAAATAGTAACAGACTTTCCAGAAATATGCGTATCGTATTATGTTTTAAGTCTGCTTAACCGGTGTTGCAACTATAAGTGATGTAACAAAATATTGTGGCAATAAAAACCACACTATACAACGAACGTTTGGTTAGTTAGTTAAAAAGCTCCTGTGGGGCAATAATTGAATACGAAAATCGGTATTATGACGTAAATATTCAACGTGTGAATCCCTACTATGACGCAACAAACATTCTGCTTGTCTGAGTAAATCCTACCCCTACGTAGATAATGACTTTATTACGCGTAGCATAGATTAATGCTGCTACCGCGGGCGAATGCAAGTGGTGAATTAAAACTTACGGGTTGATTTACGCACATATAATTTAATATGGGCTGATTTAATATCGTATTCCCTCTTGGCAACTTAAAACGAACCTAGAGATACCTGTTGAGTGTGCACTGGTGTGGTTGAACGAAACACCAGAACGACTAAATCGAAGAAGGCCGAAGTAGTTGTCCTAAAGAATATTTTACCAAAACATACAAGGACATATTTTTTATTCAAAATTTAATGCATCCAAAACAATCTTGGTCAGATTTTCTTGCGAGTAAATTGGCATTTAATCCGAGATGAAGAGCGTTCTAATGAGACACGACGATTAAGAATACAAAAAAGATAACGACGAATCATTTTATCAAAATGTATACCGCTGAGTTCAGTGATAAAAAACCTCAAATTTTAAAGATATATTATTTGTCCGCTAAATCTAATAGTATTACATCCACGCACGTCAGAATTCCCACTTCATATAAAGCGATTTCGTTGCTGACCCAGACTTTGGCGACACCTGGATTTTTTAACGACACTGCGTAAAATTTAAGCGACGCTGCGCTAACCGTCGCGACAGGCATTTCGCGTCGCTTAAGATTTGACATCTGCAGTAGATTTTGGCGACACTGGGCACCGTGGCTCGCGCCGAAACTCGGTTTCGCGACGTTGACGTCGCTAAATTTAACAGTTATTGCCGCGACAATAAAATGTAAATAAATTAAAACGGACTAGGTGTCACGAGCCAGCTCGGCTGTCGCCGAGCATTGCTCGCGAAAAACGGCTCAATCGCAGCTCTGCCCCACTTAACCATATTCCAGGTTAATCTAGCCTAGCCCATTTTAATAGACTATTTATATGGCAAAATTCAAATGATATAGCTTGACCCATGATGTTACAGGGTTTTATATAATAAAATGGTTTTATTAAATGCAATCGAAATATGTAAATCAATCAAGTTTATTAAATTTTATTTGATAGAAAGTTGAATTGATAGAAGTTTTGATAGTTGAAATATTGAAGGCAACAAAGACTTCCAAACAAAAATATCGACACAGATTGTTAAACATGGTAGTTATGTAACAATAACCATAAATTGACAACTGCAAATTAATCCATGCAATCTAATATATTCTGCTGCTTTACTAACTTGTTTCATAATTATTATTCTTTAAAAATGCTTGGTCCGATTCAAAGTTTTCCAAAAAGATCTACTTTTGTAGAAATGTTTAGAATAAAGCTCAGCGCTGTGCTTTCATGACCTCGCCATATTCTTAACTGGCATTGAATTTTTAACTTTTATCAAATTCCACAATGAGAGTTGTTTTATTCATTCACGGCAACACATGTTATAACACAAAGACAAATGTTGTATGAAGAATTCCGCCTAAAGCCACCACACTTTTAATCAAAACAAGCTAAATGTAAAAACTAAAATTATTTCACGAACTGAAGCTATTGCGCATTCTAAGCAACATAAAACTTATTAAACCGCGCCCTTTGTTCATCTCTAATTTTAGTAATTTATATATGGATTATATGCTAAGTGTGAATTGTAACATGCTAACTTGACCCACGCTTTAGCCAGAGAATGAGATTCTTCTGCAACTGCTGTATGTCAAAAAGGTCATTGTTGTATTTTAACCTTTACATGCGTTATTGTGGCATGATAAAACCCCATACTACTTTGTATGATGTGCAACTGAATTGTTGTGCAAAAATAAATTTTGAAGAATAAATACAGCATGCTGATGGATTGATTGCATGATATACTATGATTATAACAATGTTATTATTAGTTATTGCTAATTTATAATAATATGCAAAATACAACAACTAGTTTATAATAATATACATTGGAGGGGAACGGATCGCTATCCTAGATTTCTAATAAATTTTATATATATATATTGATTTTTGTCATTAGTAATGCAAAGATTTAAAAAGAAACAAGTTTATTGTTTAATTAAATAAAAAAATGCAGTTGAAATAACTAGTCTTATGTTTAAGGAGGTTTAGGCATTTTCTAATATGTTTAAAACGAGGGAAAATGAGCTTTAAGGCAAAAATGGGTAAAATTCTACTAATAATATTTGCTTCTTTTGTCTTGTATATATGTACCCTTGTCGCAGCAGACTTAATAACAATAAATCCCTCTCCCTCCCCCCGTAATAAATGTATGTTTGTTTCCCGCTCTGTTAACTTATAGTAATGTTAGTTATTCAATATGATAATGTGTTTCAGAAATTGGATATTCCATATTTGACATCAGTGGATGGCATGGAATATGCAGAAGAAGAAGATCCATATTATGAAACTGTTTTCATTATGGATGAGTTTAATGGAGAAACATTTAATGACTTGAAAAACAATGACTGTAGAATACTCGGTGCTCCCGTCATAAACACAATCATGGCTACAAATGAGGTTTGTATAATGTTTTTTGACAATTTTGTAACATAAAGTAAATTTAAACAACATTATTTTTTCCAGCCACTACCATATACTTCCCGACCATTATACTGCACCCTTATGCAAAGTTTAAATCTTTGCTTTACTAATTTCAAAACAAAGGAACATCTTGCTCACTTGGTTACTCTTTGTCATTACATGGGTGCATGTATAAGGAAGGACATGAGTTCCAAGATAGATTTTCTTGTAACAAACACACTTCATGGTCCAAAGTATCGGGTAAGTCAAATTCTTCAAACTAATTTTGATTCCTATGTTTAATGTACAAAACTTGCACTGCAAAGTATGAATAATGTATATTTAGACTGCTGTAAGCCTTGGAACTCCAGTGATGAAAGAAGAATGGATTCATAGATGTTGGGCGGCACGTAACCGTGATCAACCATGTAAAGCAACTGATGATGAATTCTTGGTTCCTTGTAAATCAAAACCTTTTGAAGGTTGCACTCTAAGTTTTCTTGGTTTTTCAGGTAAAAATTGGCCCTTCTGTCAACATTTTTTTTAATTTGTTTTATAAGTTTATTAATTAAGAGATGCTATATTAAACTTGAACATATATTATTTATTTAACAATAAGTATGCGTGTGCAATACATGTAACTGCCCAATATTCAACATTAGCAACAATTATTTGAACATATATTACTACAAATTAGAATGTGAAAAGAATCA
This sequence comes from Ciona robusta, assembly GCF_009617815.1. NCBI lineage: Eukaryota > Metazoa > Chordata > Ascidiacea > Phlebobranchia > Cionidae > Ciona > Ciona robusta. Next base: position 6,547,906 of record NC_143235.1, read on the forward strand.
CATGCAAGAACAAGCAAGAGAGCAAGGAGGTTTAGTTGCTGAAGTTGGCGATCCAATTTGTTCACATCTTGTGGTTGATGAAAGTTCTGTTGTTTCTTTACCTTTCCAACCTCAGGGAAAACTATATATGGTTGTGCAAGAGGTTTGCATTTGTTGCATATTTGTTCCATATCACTATTTGCAGTATATATATATATATATATATATATATATATATATATATATAGTCGAATAAATGAAAAAAATCAACAACTTTAAATTTCCTCCTTATCAATGCATTAAAATAATTCTTTTCATCTGAATGAAAAATATTTATCAAATTTTGTACTGTCTTTTATTTTCCTGACTTTTTATATATACTTTCTGTTTCTTTTATTTCCTGTATAATTGGTCATTAGTATAATAATTTTTTAACCTGTTTTTTAGGTCTACTACAAATTAAATATAAAAAAAATTATGGCATATATATATTATTTTAGTGGTTTTGGGGAAGCATTCAAATTGAAGCCAAAGCAGCTGAATCAATGTATGTGTTTCAACTAGTTGAATGTCCGGCTAGAATGACAAGAAGTTCCACAACATCTTCATTGCTTGGTATGTTTTAAAATCATTCTCACAATTAGAATTTCCTCACAATGTGCTGCTAGTGTGTTCTATTTTATCTGTTAAAGATCCAAATTGGTTATTTTTAAATGTGTTATGAAAGATATGTCTGCTTCGTGTTACAAATACCAATGTTTGTGGGCAAGATACTATATTCTTAATGTCTGTTGTTATTTTTTTTCAAAACAGGAACACCTAAATGGAAAGGTTCTACACGAGGTTTATCGATGCGACAAACAGGTTCTTCTGGTAAACCTTCATTTTCACGAAAGCGATCGCGAATTCGAGAAGAAACGCTTGCCAAGCTTGCACAAGTACTTCTATTTTTAATATATTGGTTTTAAAGTTATTTCTTCATGTAATAAACATAATATTGGTTAATAATACAAATATAATATTAATAAATATTATTCCAAATATTCAGTTTACAGTCTTTTGACAACTTTTTTAAAAGAACAACCAAGTAATAGATTTACCATACCTGTGTAAAACCTATACTTAATAAAATTGACAGGAAACTGATGTAAATAACTCTCACTCCCTTCCTCCACGAAAACGTCAATCAACAGATACATCTGCATGTATTTCTGAATCTATGTTGGATATTTCATCAAGCACAAACACTGGTGTGTTACTACCACGTAGCAAGGAGGACATACTAAGAGGTTGGCTGATCTTGTTTTCACATTGTTTGCGTCTAATAGATCACTCTGTGATTAGATTTCCGCTCACAAATAAACTGGTTTGATCAATGTAGATCTGATCATGTATGATATCTTCCATAACTTTTTACAAAGTAATAATGTTATGTTTTCCAAAACTTTGTTTCTGGTGGTTGATTGGTCAATAACTTAACATGCTGTTTAAACTTGTGGTTGCATCATAACTTTTAGACATTAGACAACCAAGTACAATTTCCAAATATCATATTACCACAGTTGTCAGTTACAATACAATCATCCAGGTTGTTATTTTTTAGATGAATCTCAGTATGCTAGCATAACAATAACTACAGAAAGTAGAAAATTCAGAAAGCGTAAAAGTGAAGATATGTTACAAGATACAGCTGGTGAAGTTTTATCAGTAGAAAGTAAAATGAGATTTCTGTCCTAAAACTGTTAATTTTCAGATTTAAACATTTCTGAGTGTTCCGCACTTTATAATGTAAAGCAAAGAAAAATGTTGCATCCAAGAAAGCAGTTGCCAGTCTCTTCATTAATGATCACTAGTTCACCAGTGTTTAAGAGTTCTAGTCAACTTTTGACAGACAAGAAAAATGAAAATGTTGTTTATTCATCTATGACTGATATCAGTAGAATAGAAGAAGAAAGTTTATTAGAACAAAATGGTTTGTTTGATAAGTTGTGGAGTTATTCATTAGTTTCTATGCAGTATGGACATTGTAAGCGATTTAATTAATCTGATAAAGTTGTTCTGGTAAATTTATTACACCAAAGTTGCAACACCTCATCGGCTCATCCATGTCGTCTTTATCAGGGTATTTACCCGTGTACTTTACCTAATGTAGCTGAAATTATGGTAAATAGTTGTAACTGAAATTAAATTGATAAACAAGCTATATTAGGTTAAGTTCTGTATGAAAGAATCAGTTTACAAAGTTAAAATATTTATCAATATTTGTTTTATATTAGAAAAAATAGCGGGACCTGTTCCTGTTGTGACCGCTAGGTATCAAGTTGTTATGGAACTATTGCAAACAGAAAAGAATTATGTTGGAATACTTCAAACCATATTAAATGTAAGTTTGAATGTGTGTGCACAGGTTAATGTGTGTTATTGTGTGAACACATATATATAATGTGTGTAATACTCCTTGTATCAGGCAACCAGTAAATTCCACATAACGTCAATAGTAAATATCTGGTTTACTGAAAGTTTCCAATGTGTTTGATTACATCATGGTGGATTAACAAATGAAATTTTTTAGTTGTTCAAAAAGCCGCTGGATGATCCACATCAAGCTGGTGGTCCAATACTTGCAAGCGAAGATGTGAAAGTTATATTCAGTTCATTACCTGATATTGAGGTAGTTCATCGTAACATGAGTGATGATCTGCAACTTGCTATTGATCAATGGAATGATTCATCATGTATTGGACAACTTATATTAAAATATGTAAGTATCAAAGCATAAAGTATAAATTAACTGCATGTTATCAGAAATTCACTTGTCACTGTCTACTTTACCTGATTCATTTCTATTCTATTGTTTTGTCATCCGGTCAGATTTTTAAAGTTTGTTTTACACCACATTATTGAGGAATTAATATTTTATAAACAATTTTACTTTATTTATTCATAAATTGGTATATCTTCTTGATTTACAGGCTGATGAATTTGGACGGTGTTATCCCCCCTTTGTCAATTTCTTTGAAGCAAGTGTGGAAACTTTATCAAGTTGTGAAACAAGATCTCCACGATTTCATGCATTTTTAAAAATCAACCAAGCAAAACGTGAATGTGGGCGACAAACACTTGCTGAACTTCTAATTAATCCCGTGCAACGTCTTCCAAGGATAATACTCTTGTTGCAAGGTTTATCTAATGTTCTGTATATTTACCTGTGGCTGTGGTGTAGCATAGTGGTTAGCTAAAGTTTACCTTGTTCCAAGCCTGATGTTTCTACTAATGTGAAAAATGATGTTTCATGACGAGACTTGGTTGTAATTTATTCAACTTAGTAGCCACTACATTGTTCTCCAAATTACCAGTCGTATAGAAAAAAAAGGAAAAACTCATTAACTCTTTAACTTGCATTCGTAGTAGTTTACTACTTAGCAACTTCTTACTTGTAACTTAAGTGTGTAAGAAGTGTATGGGGCTACCACATCAAGTATATGTCGAATTAGGGATGCACATTACAAATAATTGGACATTACAAAAATAAATTCACATTAGAAAAAATAAATAACAATCTAGAATTTTGAATTTTATTATTATTGGGCCATTATCAATTTTACCCACATTAATCAGTTGATTGACGTAAAGAAATCTTTGAAACAACATGGCGAAAAGTTTCTGCTGAACGTTTCTCAAATACAAGGATAGTTTTTTTTATAACCGAATTAATATTTTTACAAAATGTTGTTTTAAAAAATTACATTGTTAAACAAAGGAACATAAAAGAATTCGAAAAATTCTGTATTGTGCATTCCTAGTGTAATACTTTACCAGTTTGTCTGCATGCAGGGATATATAAGTGATCAACGTCATAAAACCTAAGTGAAACAATTAACACCAAGGTTCAATACAGATATAAAAAAACACACTGAGAAGGAAAACCCAAACCATCCAGATGTACAAAACATTCAATCATCGATTGATGCTCTTAAAGAAGTGATGACGCATATTAATGAAGATAAACGTAAAACAGAGTCACAGAGACAAATATTTGATATTGTTTATGAAGTAGAAGGATGTCCTCCTACTATAGTCTCATCACACAGGTATCAACTGTTTGGTGAGTAATACATTACACGTTGGGTTTATTTAAATCTCGGTTACAGGCAATTTGTTGCAAGAGCAGAGGTGATAGCAGTTGATGATAATCTTTGTAACAAAGGAGACCACATAACTTTCTTCATATTTTCAGATTGCATGGAAGTGAGTGTTGAGTACTGTGAAGCTGTATATAAATTTAATTAAAATACATTTTGATAAATCTGCTGGTCAAGCTGTCTTACTTTTTTTCCTATTTATCTATCTCCTATTTATCTTGATTTCCTATTTATCTTGTTGTTATCAGAGTAAAGTTAACAGCTTTTTAAATCAAGTTTTATTTATCACAGGTTTTATACGAGTCTTTGTTCGTGTTTACAGTTAACATGTTCATTCATCTACAGATTGCAAAACGTCGACGGGGAATTAAAAGCCAAAGTTTTAAAAGTCCGAATGTTCATGGTCGGCCAGCGTCAGTGAAATGTTTGAAACACACAAAACTTTTATCTCTTTCTCACATTAAAAAGGTTGTTAGTATCACCGATTCTGAAGGTAATTTGATTTGAATAAATAAAATACTGTGTTATTTCAGTTTGCTATATTAGTTACATTCATTACGGTTTTGGCGACTTTCGTTTCTTGCTCTTATTATTATGTCCTGATCCAAGAAATAATATGTTATGTTTTTATCAAGATTGCCAAAATGCGGTTTCTCTGTTTTGTCGCACACCAACCGATACACAGGATTGGTTATATACGTTCAAGGTGATGACTTGCACTGAAGACAGTATCAGTAATTCAAAGGTATATTAAATTTTTAATGGGGTAATAAAATATAATTAGAATAATTGAATAATGTATTTATGTTAATGTTACTGGAGTGAACGTTTTATAGCATTTTTGAATGCAACTTGTTTGTTGTTGTTGGTTCAATAAATTGATGTTGCTGCACAGGATGAAGTTGTCACAAGTGGAAAAGAAAATATTGCGAACTGTAGCAAGAGCCGTTTGCTTCAAATATTATCAAAGCACAGAGCAAACACTGTTTGCAAAGCTAGTGATGAAAACTTTATTTGTTGTGTTAATTCACAAGACCTAGAAGTTTGCACTGCAGACCTTGGTTCAACTTTGGGCCGAGCTGTCAGGTATACTATTGTAACTTTATAATATCTAATATGTGAAAACTATTTATACATCATTCCAATTTTACTTGACAGAGCTGCGAAGAAATCAAGTAGGAAGTTGACGAGAGCATTTTCATTTAGTCGCACGCCTCGTCGTGTGATGCAGAGAGCTGTCACCAACATGCTCAGTCCTTCCCAACAACGACCACCAACCGGTTTAAATCAAGATGACAGCCCTAACTGTAACGGTTTATCAGATGTTAACGATGATGCAAAGGATAGTACTCGAAGCTTAAGGGTGGAAAGTTTGTGCACTCCACAGCGCAATAGACGAGGGAATAGACTCGGCAGTACCACCAGTTTACAGGTGCATGAAAGTAGCTGTTCTAAGCAAAAACAAATCCGATGCAATCTAAATATTTTTGACAGTAGTTTTGATTCACCTTAAGTTCAAACAATATTTCCTATCTTATCAAGCAAGGTTAAACTTGGATTTGTGGAATGGTGTTTCTGCATGTACACTAATCACAAAATTATAAGTTTGTATTTGGTCTTCAGTCTTCACAAATTATTTAAAATTTATTCACATTTTTTTGTCACTGTGTGGCGTGTTCTTCACTCATTATTTGAATGTGCAGCATGATGAATCACAAGAGTTCACAACTTACACAATGAAACCATCTGTGAGCACCATGACTCTTGCACATCCTCCATCTGCTGCTGATTTAATTGAGTTCCCTGCCATCCCAACACCTCCCACAAGGAGACGAAGACAAAAAATTGTTAAAGCAGCAACTGTTGCATTTGGAAGAACCGGTTCTTTCAGAAAAAGAGTGAAAGCTGAAACTGCTGTTTAAATAGTTTTACTTCATTTTCGCTTCACAGTAAAAATTCGATGTGAAACTTGATCCTTCAGTTACTTCAGTTTAAAACCATATTTGATGTGAAAATTGTTATTGTGTTTTTTTTAGGTATTTTGAAACTGCCAGTTTGGAGAACTTAATTTTTTTTATTTTAAGTAATATTGTGCAAAAATGGTAAAAGTCGTTTGAGAATTTCCTTTAATATTTTCATGTTGTTTATTTATGGTGTCCTATATATAGTGCATGTTGTTTGTGCTACATTTATCTGCTTGACTAACTAGACTACACCAAGTACGCCCAATGTTATATAAGCTTTCAAACTTATAGCTTTTAATGGTTTACCGAAATTAGTAGAACATGTTCCTACTACACACAAATTTATATAGGTCGTGGGATATGGAGCCCGTAATTGGCTGCTAACATTAAACATAAATCCTTGATTTCATTAGTTGAAATGTTGCACTGAAACAATATTTAACTGAAAGAAAAGATAATACTCCTAACCCGAGTGTTGACCGGTGTATTTTACGATAGCCGGTTAATTTTTAATTGTAGTTCGGATTATTTATATTATAGAAAACATACAGGGTTAATTTCATTTAGTATAGCAGGGTGGGGGAAGAGGACAACCTTTAGTTGTAAACAAAGAACATTAAGAATATACAAAACCATATCTTTACAGTTCCCCTAGACCGTTGTCAATTATTTAAAACACGAACAGAATTTTCGTATAATTGTGTGCTAAAGGTGTCCCATCTCCCCCAATCCAACTATATTAGCATTTTTGAAAGCAGTAAATTGCCTTTGTCGCATTTATTGGAAATTGAAGGTATAGTATTATCATAATAAGTCTCAATAGTAATTAATTAATTTACAATAAATTGTTTTTTTAAAAGAGAACACCTTTCATTCTATTTTCTCGTCCTATTTGGTTGTAAACAAAAATATTTAATGAATTATAAAACACCCTACTTCTATATATGAAGTTACATGGCAAGTAAACCAGCACAGCCGGGTAGTTTCGGTAGGTTAACAAAGTTGCAGAATACTGTTAATGTAAATATATTTTTATTTGGTGTCCTATCTTACCCCACATTGTAGTTTTGTAGTTTTTTCGCCAACCTTTGAAAGGTTTGCTTTTTATTTATTTATTATTGGGCGACGCTCACTCATTAACGTTTGAACCACAGAAATAAAAAAGAGTAGAACGCACAATTGCCCAAAACCATGATATACACTTTTATTTTCTATTCACGTGGCCGCCAACTCCGTCCCCATTTCGCTTTGTCTCCATTGAAAAAAATAGGCACAACAATAGGTTTTGGCTGTTTATTTTAAAAACTACACCAACTATTTCAGTTTATTAGGCCAGTTTGTTTTTTTGGTAGGTTATAACGTTTTCAGATTAGCGCTTGTTAGGGAAATTTAATTATTTAGTAAATTGAAATAAAAGATTCAAACAAATGTTTGTTAAATAAATATATATATATATTTATTTTTCCCTATAAAATATTTATTTTTCCCTATAAAGAAAAACTACGTTAAACGCTTTGGATTTCATTGACTACAACAGTAAATGGGAACGACTCGCGAAAGTAAGAGAGTGTTTCAGCTCTCTCTTTTACCGACATAGGAGATGCGCGTTCTATTCTTTGTTGTTCTTGTGGTTTGAAGTTTTGAACCTGTTTGATGAAATCTTAAAATACGTGTCTTTTCATTAGAGCTATGCTTTCTTGCTGTTATTTGCGTTATTAATTTCCGCACATCTCAATTATTAAACATTATACCTTAAGTCTGACATTTGAACTAAATACACTTTACTACACCCAAAGTTAGTATAGACGTTGACTACACCTAACCTTAAATTTTATTACATTGATTTTAATACGTATAACCAAAGAGATTAAAACCATTGGTTTTATTCTTTTTGGTATAACTATATCCATGCTCATATTTTAAAAATGTTTACTTAAGTTCGTTAGTAATGTGCAGTTTGTGTTATATTGAAGGTTGTCAATACAATATGATTTTTTATACATCAGCTTTATAATGCGTTAATAGTATGCAACAGAGTTTGTCGCGAGCACATACATTCATTCTTGGTTGTAGGATCATAATATGTTGTCTATGCTAGGATGTACCAACTGTTTGCAAAATATACTGTGGGTGTATTATAAAGAGAAATTGTCAAAATTTACAAATTAAATGTTTGTCATATTTACATGTACGACAAAATAGATATAAAACACATTTAAATTTGACATGCAGCTTAGTGGGTTTATGAAATACAATGTCAAACTTTTCAAGGTCGTACAGTGACTCGGTCGCAATCGACCAGGACGAACAACCTGATGACAAAAAGAAAGGTAAATAAATATTTATTGGAAAACGTTATATAAACTTTTCGAACAGGCAAGCTCTTACATAGTGGTCAATGTGTAGCAAGCCACTGAACACTTTATGTGTTAAAATATTCTTTATAAACTAATAAATAAAAAAAAAACAGCTGACATTTTTGATGTTCCAATGGATAATATTCGAACTTTTAAATTTAATGTGAAACATCTGGCAATCATTTCGGTAAAAACCCACTAGGGTAGAAGATATGGGACTGTGGCTTGTTTTATACATAGATGACCAGCGATAAAAACATTTTGGCAACTTTATATTATTTTGTTGTTTTTGCATGTTGTTAACGAATGGCAAATCACTTAGAAAATAGAAAACAAGGATAACCAGCACGTTCATTTTGTTTAGTTATATAATAAGTCAACTCTGTAAAAGATTAATAAGTGAACATTTGGATAGTGTAGTGATAATTAAATAATTATTATATAGTTGTTATTTTTTTTAATATGTTGTTATGATACAAGTGCGGAAATTACCAAACTGCACTTTCTTGGTTTCATTACATTACAGCTACATTAGCTGACCACTTTGTTGTTACTGTCAGTTTACAGACTTAATATATCTATTAGCAGATCATCGTTTGAGTGTTCCGGTTGAACAAACTAGTGATGAAATCAAAACAAGAAAAGACAAAGCACAAAGCAACTGGACCAAAATTTTTCGTCCATGGAGATGGAAGAAAAAAAAGAGAAGCGAAAAATTTACAAAGACTGCAACATGTCAGTAGTTTGCTAATTGACTTCTTTCCTTAGTGAAGAAACTCAATAGGCATATTTTAAGATATGATATTTTTTCATCAGTAATTTATTGTTTCTCATTTTTTGTTTAAAATAACATAGATTTGTAGAAGCTCAATACATTTCTATTCAACATACGTTTTTATAAAAATCGACGCCACTGTATACATATATATATATATATATGGGAAAACTTTCAATTACTTTGTTTCACAGAATTATTGTTACATTATAACTCGCTGGTTTTAAGTCATTATGTTTTTTAGCTGCTAACTTAGAAATTTAATTTATTAAACCCTGTGACATACAACACCACCACTATTTTTATCCATAACATTTTTCTTGAAGTATTACTTTTGAGCACAGTAATACAGTGGTTGTTTTAAATATGTCATTTAAATATGTTGCAGCTCTTGAGAGAAAGATATCTGTTCGTAGCACGCGAGAGGACTTGATCAAACGTGGTCTGTTAACAGAAACCAATGGTGAACCTGGTATGTTGTATGAGAAACTAGTGTGAGATATTTTATTGAATGTTTATAATTATCCAAGCAGCATCAACTTTGGAGAAACCAGTTGTTCAATCAAGTGATGAACAAGACGAGTTGAATGAAGTTGATCAACAAGATGATACGATTTCATCTGCAATGAATCGTTTTCCATCCCTGCCAAAACAATCAGATTCGATTCGAAATCGCCGTCGTTCCCCTTCAGGTTTGATCCTCCATGATTAACATAATTGGCTGTTGGTTTGTTAGTGCATCACATGTTCAATGTATAATGTGTTTAATAAATTTAATTTGGATTTTTTCACCTGGTTAAGTTTTATTTACCTAATTACAGACCCATCAGTGGCCATGCGTTCTGACAACGATCTGAATAGAAATAACGCAACACATGCAGCATACCAAGCAAAATCTGAAGCAAGCACTCATTATATGTAAGATTTATAAAACGTTTATTGAACATAATTTATCAAAGGCTACTTTATTGAGTTAAGACCTAATTAGAGTTTTTTTTAACTGATTTTGAGCATTTTTATATTGACTGTTTAGCGTAAAAAGAAATTGCAAAATTGCAAAATCAACAGTATTTGGTTAACACATGGTTTTACATCAGACATCAGAAATATCCATCAGATGAAGTGACGAGAGATAAAGGTGAAAACGATGCTCGAAGACATTTTCACAGACATTCATATCAGATCGCAACTTCTTCCTCTAACAGCCTCAATCGAGGAGATGACAGATTAAATGTTGGTAGATTTCAAATGCGTGGTTCAGGTGGCAATGATCTTGTTGCAGTTGGAATTATTGGTCACAATGCACCAGGTTCACGATCTGCAGTCTCATACAGTGGTCCTACTCCAATACCTGCAGAAAGAAGCTTTCCCAGGTCATCGGATTCATTGAAAAATGCTGAACAGCGTTTCAATGATGAACACAGCCTTACAACGGCTGCTTCATTGCCTCCTGCTTTAGCAGCAAGGCTCTCTCAAGATTTAAGCAATGCTATTTCCAACAGTCTGAAGAGCCAGGTTGCATCAAAGACACAAGAGAAGAGCCATCCTTACCGAGAATCAAGCAAACAAGATCATGTGCATTCCAATATTGCTAATCCTAGGTAAATACAAAAAAAATGGGTGAAGTAATCATGTCGCACTTCTTGAGTAACGTCTTGAATCTTATCAAAGTACAATTCAACTAAATAGTGAAACATATGATCTGTGTAGTTAACCGTAACCAGAAGTTATTTGTGCCGTTTTAAGTATGATCTTTTGTCATTTTAATTGTTAAACCAGTTATTAATTATTAAATTTGGAAAACTTTGTTTTAATTCAAGAAGTTCCCAAGATAATTCCCGACTTACCTCAAAAAGTGAGACATCCAAACCTGTACAGCATATTAGTGCAAATGAAAGTTTAATTTCCCCGCGGCCTGTTGCTGCTAAAAGAACTGAGGTGAGTTAATGTTTCAAATATCTATATACGTTACCATATTTACAACAAATTTATTTTTAACATTCTTATTTCTTAGCAAAGTATTGTTGGAAAATCGGCAACCCATGTTGTAAAAGGCCCACCACCAAAACCGCCCCCAAAACCATCAAAACAAGTGATAAACAAGGTTGGATGTTTTATACAGTAGTATAGCCCAATGTTATAGAAATTTACTCTATGTATCTCAGTTTATTTTGATTTTTAATTTTCCAACATCTATTATCAGGCAACAGAGCAATATAAACGATCAAGTGTTGAGGTGAAAGAATCTTCCCAAGTTCCACTGCCACCACCACAGTATAGCAAACCTAGAAAGCCAGGTAATATATCCAATTAAGATTATTTATATTTTATTCTAAAGTAAGCTGTTTCAATATATTTACCTTATTTCCTAAAATGACTTAAACGTTTAAGTATCTTTTGTCTCCCTTTTACTTATAGATGAAATTGGTTGAGTTTTTCCTGGTATGAGTGTGGCGTATGGTTTCTATCAACACTGAACCCATGTTTTCCTACTTTGGTAAAATATAACATTGAAAACATTCCAATATTTTGAACAGAACACTTGGTGCCAAATATTCCGACTGGTGATGTGAGGTTTGCTGGAAGTGCTGAGATTATACAGAGAACTACACAGATCAATATACCACAGTAAGTTATACACTTATTATTAATTGAAACAAAGTTCATAATAATAGTTGGAAATATTCCAAGTATCATTGTGCGTTGTATCATTGACACGTGTTGCACAAAACTAAACCAAAGTTTTTTTGAATTCTGTTTTAAAAATACTTTTTATATTTGCAAATGTTGCTATTTTTTAAGGAGTGAAGTAATATTTTCCTGTAAGTACCCAAGGTTAAAATTAATTTGATAAGATATCTGCTGCAACATTGACTTGTATGGTATTGGTGGTTGTAGTTTCGTTCCGTAAGAATTGTTTTATATATGCTGTATTTATTTATATTATGTGTGATAAAATATTTATTCAAATTAAATAGCCCTAAATAATTTTGAAACTGATATTTTAGATATTTAAGAGAAAATTGCACAGAAAGTGAAAACAATTCCTCAACTGCCGCTTGTGATTCCGACTCTGATTCATCGGGACCAATCCTTTATCGCGATGATGATGATGAGGATGATGAAGGTAACATTATGTTTTATATTAAATACACAAAGTTTTACAAAGATCAACTTTGTATTCAGATCTACATTCAGCTGTTAACTTTGTTTAAGTTTTAGTAAAAGTATCAATTTGTCTTACTGGATTAAAATTCACAATAGGTTTGGAAAAGTTTTTTAACAGTGGTGACAACATGAGGTTTTTAAGTTATTACTTGCTGGGAAGTAGTTGCAGTTTTAATTGTAATAAAGATAAAAACAAACAGTCAAAACAAAAATAATGACACCATTAGAAGAACTATTTATCGAGCTGGAGTGGTTCTGATAACTGTTCGTATTTAATAAATGACCTTCGTTTTTTCCTGTTGATGAGCGTTGTTTCACCATGTGACATGTGAAACATAGTGAAATTAATTTATTGTGAAGATTAATAAGAAACCTAAATTGGTCACATTGCTTTATGTACGCGTTGTATCTTTAATACTTTGCTTACTGCTTAAAGCTATATTTATTACAATATAAATAATCCAGGTTTATTCTAAAATGTGTATATTCCGTACCTGCATACAGTGATATTTTAGCTAGAGTAGTGTCCTGATTACAGCATGCGTACATTACATAGAAATAATAGAACACAGTTATGAAGTTGTTTTGTTGTGATAATTAAAAATATCATATTTTTTAAATTGTTGATAATCCACTTTGAATCATTTAAGATTTTTATTTCTTTTATGGCGAGCGGGGTGATTTAAAAGTCATGTTTTTTTTGTTGGTGTTATAACAGCTGGAGAAAGAAAGTTAATTATTTATGATAATTTGAAATTCAGATTCTTTATAATGGAAGCTAGACTGTTATAGTGGATCTTAAGGGTGGATATTATTATACTGCATTACTGAACGTCTGAACTTATGTGTCATATCACAGTGTAGTTATTATAAACATACTATGAGTCATTAGCTTTTCCTCAGAATAACTCTACAGATTTTACTGTTTAATCTGTTCTCAATCAAAAAGTATAGCACAGTGACAATGCCATGCACTACTATGGTATCAACTCCTGGTGTTGAGTTCAGCGTGTTAACATGGAAAGGGAGTGAATATGTTTTCCACTAATTATAAATGGGCGTCATTGATGCAGGAAGTGGTTGTTAAATGCGTGGTGTTCTACGTAGGTCATACTCTTACGTAAAATCAATACTCACAAGAACAAGCTTAAGCAGCCGACTACATGAAAGGGTTAATTTTTTAATGCAAGTGATAAGTGAAAGGTTAAGTCAGACAGTTTATGGATATAACGTCGACTCAATTTAAAATTGTATGTTCATTCTTAGAATTGAGAATCTGTGTGATTATGTTTAGAAATGTTCGAAAGATGATATATGTTTTGGGATAGTATTTCAATAGCAATGCTGATGCAGCTGCACAAATTATTTCTTAATTCTTCAAGTTTTATTATGCCGGTTCCAAAAGTTTTTAAAAAATTGTTTAAAGGTTTGTTGTGTGAGATTTTCTGCTTGGTTTTTAATATAAAAAAATGTGTTTACTTAATATTCTTTTTTTTGTGTGGTGTACGGAAACACTTTGAATCTGTATTACTGGATCGTGTCAATCAAGTTTAAACCACACTTGTATGGCCTTTGTTTGTTACTCATGGTTCACTCAGGTTTAAACTCGATAACCTTCATTCTTCGTCTATTAAAACAACAGATGTCTGTTGGGAGTAATCATTTGAATTAAGTAGCTTAGTTTTATTTTTTGATATTTAGATTCATAAATAATTTAGTTGTGCAGTTAAGGCATTGATCTTTTATAAAATGGTTGGTATTTTTCGCAGTGTGTTTTTTTATTTAATTTAGTTTGATATATTATGGATAAGTTTTTTAATTGTTATTGCCATGTCATTTATAATTAGTTTAATTTGTAATAAAACAAGTTTTTTTTTAGTTGATGATGCTGGTGGCCTTGCTGCAAAAGTAGCTCGACGTGATACACTTGCTCTACGCCTCGCTAACCGACCAAATCGTACAGAGTTGGAACAAAGGAATATTATATCCAGTCCCCAGAAGACAGAGGAAGAAAGATCAGCGGTTAAAGTTAATCTTACAAGGTTATTTGCAATATTAAATTGCAGAAAAATTGTCAAATATATAGGATATTTTGTGGGTGTATTATTGTGAACTTGTTTGATGCATGAATTATCTCACTTGACATAAACGAAATAGGTTTAGTCCCTCTTTTAAGAAGATATTTTTGTAGGCTATAAAATAAGGTTATATTTAGTTTTATTTTGTTAAAACCTAATAGTAAATGTCGACATTACATTGGAACGGTTTGATCCATTGTAGCTTTCTGGTGATGTATGCTTTGGCAAACAGGATATGATCTCATAAAGATATTTGATGCCGTAATTTTGTCTAACAATAGTGGGGGAAACATAATGGTAGTCAGTGAATAGATATTAGTTGCCCATACATGACCTAAACTACGAACATAATCATCAAGTATAGCACATAAACATAATGTGGTAATAGGTGAATAATTACTTTTATACACATAAGTTTATGCATACTCTAATTAGCACAGTATTTCCCCCCTAAAAAATTTAGAATACAATGATTCTATTGAAACATTTTTTCTCAAAGCTGCTGCTACTACACTTTAGTTTTCAGAGCATAAACTGTTTTTAATTCGTAACTTGGTGTTGCAAACCACTGTTGTTGGACACATCCAGTTAATGTATTTACCTGTTAGTTACTTTCCCTGCCTTACTTTGCTTTTATGAATTAGACGTTTGAGTCAACGCCCAACCAAGTCCGAATTACAGCAACGCAACATCTTGCCTAATGAAACTCCTGAAGCGAGAGTTAAGGAGAGGGAGGAGGTGAAACATTTTTACAATCGAATGATTTATTTAAAATGTATTCATGTTTTACAATATACAACAGGTGAAACGACAGTTAACTCGAAAATTATCAATGCGACCAACAGTGAAGGAACTAATAGAAAGAAAAGTTCTCATAAATTGGCATGAGTATGTAGAAGTGTATGAAGTGCAGAATTATGATCGACGGGGAGATAAACCTTGGACAAGGTTGACACCGGCAGATAAAGTAATGCACTTGGTTTATTAACATATTATTAATTATCATAAATAAAACTTTATATTTGTACAGGCCTCAATCCGCAAAGAGTTAAATGAGTTCAAAGCGAATGAAATGACAGTTCATGAAGACTCACGACGATATACTCGATTTCATAAACCATGATTACAATTTTCTTGGTGCTGTCGAGGCACATCTTGATTTTTGCACGACTATCTCGCTTCAAAGTGTTTTTCATGTAGCACTTCACGGGATAATTCACCCGAACCAATAATACAAATTTATTCTAATGTGGTTTATCATGGTCATTTTCCTTTATTGTTATAAATAAATGTATTAAGATTGTACAATATGAAATCTTCATAGGTTTTTATTTTAATTTTCTTATCACTGCTGATCAGGTCTCGCTTGTTGTTGCTTCAATATTGATATTTCATTGTTAAGTGAACAAATCTCTAATTGCAATTGTTCCATGCGTAACATTGTTTCTTTGATATTTTTCTGAACTGTTGGTTCTGGATCTATGTCAGGCAAGAACAACCCTGTGTATAAAATAATTTAAAAAAAGATCATTTTATTGATGGACCAATTGAACTAACCGTCCCACAAGTATAAACTGTGTGGAGCCACTGAAGGCCAAATAACTCCGTTACAACTTTCATAAATTATATTTAAATGAAGGGGTAACACTTCCTCTGATAGAAAGTACGACCACAAAGAAACTGTTTTGGTTTGAACTTTGTGCTGTCTCCTGAAATGAAATAAATATATTAATAACAATTTCTTGATAACATGTTCGTAAAGATAAAATGAATATATATAACCTTTCCATTTCACTGTTGCATAGAAATGTTCCAAACTGCGACGCATAAGCATGTCTGCTCAGTTCGCACAAAAACCTGGAATTAAATTCAAATGCAAGTGGAAATTGTTGTTGAAGTTGAAAAACACAATCCAAGAATACAGTGAATGAAGGTCCTTCAGTTTGAGTCTTTTGGTTACTGAAATAAAATACACTATTTAAACAACATACAATACCAACAATATATCGCTCTTTTGAATAAGCACATGTAATATAAAAAAGTATATTTATCGGGTGTCTAGATTAAATTAAAACATTAACTTAAAGACCAATAATTTAGATACGATATTGTTGTAACTCAGTTATGTCACAAAATGCAATATCACAAACCACAAGCACTTGTATAAACCATGTTTCAGAAAACAGTAGCTACTTATCCTACTCGCTAAACAAAATATTGAATAAATTGTTTAGGATTTAAGACAAATTAGTGTGAGATAATAAATTGGTTAAATATAATCCCCACAATACCTCAGGGCGGAATGAAAGCATCTGCTTGCAAATGGGTGTCCTGCTTTTATCCATTCACGATCAATGAGGCATAAAAATCCTCTCATAGTTCTGCACACTGCAGACAATTATTCAATTATTTGTTAAAATAAGTTTGCATATTAAAAGCAGAACCTACATGGATCTAAAAGAACTTGAGTGAGTGCTGTTACTTGTAAAGTGCAGTCAACTCCATGTGAGCCATGTACCAGCACGGATGCTCCTTCTTTATCTACACATTGTGCAACCAAACATGCTGCTGATAATGTCTCCTTGACCAATGACAACCAATTGCATGATTCCAACTTGCTCTGCCACTTCTCACTGTTTGTTGATTGATCATGACAAGCTTCCACCAATCTAATTAAACTTTCCTGTTGAACTTTGTGTCTGAATAAAAAAAAAAGCAAATTAAGTTTTATAAGTCGCGTCTGATGTGAAACAAAAATACTTTTGTAAGCCATGATGAATTTTTCTCCACTGTGGATAGTTGAATTCAGTTTCAAATCCACCTCCTTTGGAACGGGCATTTGTTGCTGACTGTGAAGTTCTGTAAAGAACATTTTTACGTATTAGATAAAACATATTTGTACAAGTAAAATCAAATTCGATTTATTTTTGAGACTTTTATTGTCGGACAGGCGGCAGGTCATTATACCAATTATTCGATTACCAGTTTTCCTTTGAAGTTTGTCCAAGCTAGATAAGTATCAGATAGCCCTCCCCACTTAATTGATAACAAACTGTTAGCTAGACAGTAGTTTGGATACATGATAAAGAAGTGTCATTTATCCACATTCTAATTAGCAGATGATAATAACTATTTTTACACCACAAAATTTTGTATTACCGCAGGTCCAATATATATCCTCTATGTGCTGGGCCAAGTATAATGTTAATCATTTTTTCATCCTCTTTACAGCGTTTGTTACTAGTCCCAGTCATAGGTTGACCACACCGCATCACAACCTGATTAACAATTTAATTTTCACCATCGATCCTTTTATTTCAATGTTTAAAGATAATATATGATATTACAAGATCTCTTACTCTGCGGTTGGTATGATAGTAACTCAATATCGGGAACCGTCCATCTTGCCGAAACTCAGCTGATTTTTCGATGGCTCTGTCATCGATGAGTTTAGGAACTATCACTTGAGAAGGATATGACTTGCAAGCTTTAAAGTGAAGGTTGATGCTCGATATTCTCCACTGGTCCGACTAGCAAAGAGTAATTTCATTAGAATATTAATACTAATAATCCACACGATGTGTTGAAGAAGCCAAACCTTTTTACAAAGATCAGCGAATTCATTTTCAACATGAAACAAGTCAAAACCATCTTCTTCAAATTTAAATGTTGGGCGATAGAAATAAGGATACTGTAGATTGGGCTTGCCCAGACAGGAGAGTGCCTGAAATATATTTTTAAATTATATTTATTTACAAGAAAAAAACCTTTTTGCATGTTTATACTTTTATTTTGTTACACCTATGACATAATCAGTAAAAGAGAGTGCAAAAACTTTTCATTTTACAAAAATTAGATAATTTATGCCTTGGTTTTTTATTATTCTTTATGGGTGAGGTCCTTGTCAAGGACCTAGGATTTAGGCCAGATTTGGCCCATTACCCCAACACCCGGAAAGCCCATTTAAGTCCTTCTTGCGAGCGGTGCCGCGACACCGCATCGCAGTCAGACGCGTATTGTTGGCACCATTTTTTATCCTCGTGTGCTTAGGAGTTACCATACTTTTCAACTTTGTGTATGATTTTTATTTGATATGGCTTACAATTTGGACAACCCATTAGTGACCGCTGGGTTGGAGCAATGTTCGTTAAGTGTCTTGCCCAAGGACACATACGCCGATCAGTGTTAGTACCGCTGCCGAGCATCGAACCGGGGGCACTTTGGTTTCGATGCAGGCGCCTGAACCACTGAGCCACGGCGCCGGACTGATGCCTTGGTTAGTTAAAGTATCACCTCTACTGATGAGCAAATATTGTTTGCATCTTCGAAGCTTGGAATAGTAAGTTGATACTTTTTGAAGTTTTTGCATTTAAATATTAATGCATTTCTATCTTGTGAATACCTAAAATAATTATACATTATTTTAACATTATAAAAAATTAATTTGGATAACGTCATATAATGAGGATTTATTTATCTTTTTTCACACCATTTTTGGTAGCTTAATACACTTTAAGCTTGTTTAAAAAACGTAACTTTATAAGTATTTTTTTATTATATGTGTTATCAAAATTACCTTTTTTCCACTGAATCAACATTTTTATGCAAGATCCAATATTCTTTATTTTCTCCATCTTGTGAATATAAGATAAGATGATGGCCAGTTAAGCAAGCTGTTCCATGGTATGTGGGAATGTTGGAACCTTCCAGAACACATTCCTCAACTTTTGGTGTCTAAAATAAATAAATGGAAGAGTTTAAAATCTACATTAAACAGATTACTTTATTACCAAAAACCTAACTTACCCGAATATATTCTGAAAACTCCATTAAAATTTTAGACCAGTTTTTATAAACTTCCGTACCACTAGGATGTAAAGTGGAAAGAATATCTTGTTAACTTCGCCTTATAACTTTTTAACTCAGGGATTCTTAAACTTTTTGAAGCACGCCCCCCTAATGAAGATCTCAACACACTTGCGCCCCCCCCTTTTTGTTAAATTATCACAGTGGTGTTCAATTGATACTGCCATGATCCACCACAGTCAAACCTGACAATTGGACATGCTTTAAACCGCGACCCCTTGGTTGACTGTATCTGTATTATTGTGTAAAACCCATTATCGCGATCAACGCAAAAGTGAAATCAAATAACTGTTCGGTTTACGTTTGCGTTGTAATTTAACCTTATACACTACACTACACTACTACAGTATTTACCATGTTTTTCCTAACTAGCAGGTAGACTGTTTGTTACGAATTAGTAGGGATTCATTGCATCGTAATAGCGATTGTTTGCCTGGCAATTAATTACAACATAATAGCAATTCACATGGCGATTATTTGCGTCATAATAGGAATTGACACTTCATCATTTAGCATGTGTAAGAGGTTTAAAAACAGACTTAAACGTTTGCTTTTTTAATTTAACTTTTACGTGCGTCGTATTTTATAGCCTTTTGAACACCACTGTAATAACACTTTATTTTATAGTTTTTCGCGCCCCCTTCCGAGTGTTTCACGCCCCCCGGTTTAAGAACCACTGTTTTAATTACACACAAACCGTGACGAGTTGGGGTACGTAGCAATGTAGGCATATAAAAACGACCAAAGTGTAATAGGAACAATGTTACCAAACTTACAAAATACAAATAGCAGAGTGCCCTATTTATTAAATCAATAACATTAAAAAATTGTGTTTATGATTATATTTTAGTTGTAGCCAGCTTCAAACCATCATCAATTACTAAAAAATGCAGAACAATTTATGTTCGATGTTCATATTTATGCTATTAATATTTTTCTTATTTTTTCATGTTTATATTACTTTTTAGGATATTTTGCTATAACGCAATTTTGTTAAATGAATGACTGCCATCTAGCTAGGACATAAAAATAGTTATTTCTCGAATTAGCCCGATGTTTTCAAAACAATATACAAAACTGGCAGAACTTATTAAACTTTCTACATACCATAGCTGTATCAGTAACTGAGTATCATGAAAAATATGCATATTTCGCAAATTTAACCAAATTTGTTATTCGCCGACTATACAAACAAGCAAAAAGCAAAATATCGATACACCTTAACTCTGTTTAAACACATCAGTGACATCAGCAATTCATTTTATTAACCTGTCACAAACGTGGGGATTCCCGATAATATCATGACGTCGCGGATTTTAAATTTCTGCAGATATTCTGTATGCGACGTAATTATTTTTAAAAATGCAGCAACAGTAATCAAGTTTCAAATGCATCGAAAGTTTTAACACTTCTGGTTGGTTCATAAGGGTTTTTACGTTACAACCATAAAACAGGTAAACGTCCGGTTTCCTGTGAGATTACGCATCAAAAATGCACAAACAATACCTGGTATAATTCTGCTGCGGAAAGTAAGTACATCAAGAGTTGCTGGTCTTTGTATTTACATTCTTCCTTACTCATTTGGAAGTTACCGTAGTACAAGCTGGGTTGCTACATAAAGTATTGTTAACAGTGGTATCCGGGGTGGTCTGTGCGATTATGTTATCTTGAGCTCTCCATACCATGTGAAGTGTTTTTAAGTGGGTAGATGTAGTTTATGATACATTATATGTTACATACGTGCTAGAAATTCTCCGCCTGTATTGAACTTACTCGACATTAGTCTTTTTAAGTGGACAGTCTTATTTCTTTCATTCATTCATTCATTCTCATCAACGTATGTAAAAATAATTAACGAAAACGAACAAATGATAATCAAGTAATTAAATTATGTTATCATGATGTCTCAACAACCCAGATAACGTTCAATTATTGCAATTCTATTTAGCTGTGTAATTTTAACTCCATAAAATAACACAAAACACACATTTAGCACTTTTGCTTTATTGAGCATATATTAAGTGTTTTTGATTAATGATCCCGTCTATATTACATATCATTTGGGTGGTCTAATGTCAACTGAACAACTATATTTATTCAATTAATTAGTAAACACAGGGGTAATGTTGGTTTATACACTTACGATACAGAAATGCATTATACACCATTCAAATATGTAAGCACTGTACCAGCACATACACATGATGTGCCATACATAACAAATAAAAGATTATACTTTGATAGTGATAAACATGGTGGTAATTAAACGGAAAATTTTACACTATTTATTAGGAAAATACATTTAACATTTTAAATTTAACCAACTTTGTATCAATAGGTATATTAAACTATTTATAGAAGTGTATATTTGATGTCACAATATTTACTAGATTAATGGAATATTTTTGTTTTAAAAGCAGAAGATGTAAAAAAATATCATGCTGCTTTGTTAACTGGAACAACTAAATAAAATAATAACAACTACTAAGGAAATATCTTAGTTTAGTCTTCATGATTTTTAACCCTTATGTTTCCATGCAAAGAGATATGGACAAAAATGGAAACAGGCAAAAAATTGACTCGGCCGCGGCTATAGCTTGGGATAACTGCACGACCACGAACACATGTCAGTCTGTTAGGCATTATTTGTAAAAGAACTTTTATAGATCAATAGTTAGAACAGCAAGAACGGGATGATTGTCTTTGTTGTGTGACATCAACACCAGCACTGCCTGCACCGGTCTCCTTCACTGGAGTCTATACAAGTTTAAAAAAAAAATAAATAAATGTCTTTAAACAATAAGCACATCATTTAATATATCCTTTATTCTGCGTGTGCGTATAAATAACAACAATGGAAATATAAAACATCATGGATTTTGAGATGTAAATTTAAAATAAATATGGCATAAGCCAACATTTAAAATCATTCTGAGTAAAACTATAAGCTAAGTAATCAAAAAGTATATGATAAAATAAGTTTGAATTTTCAAACCCAAATAATCTTTAATACACTCAGATACATACCTTATGTAAAATATCCGTTGCAAGAGCAATAAAGGCCGTCTCAATATTAATGTTATTCTTGGCACTAGTTTCATAAAACTTTATTCCGTGTTCTTTTGCAATCTACATGTTAGACATTTTTTATACTTTTTTAATAACACAATTTATAGTATCTTTTTTCTGTTTGGACTAAAAATAAGACATTTTACACTTTGGAACTATAAAAAGGTTAAGTGATGATGGGCAACCATTGTCAATACAACTTGGTGCCGGTATTACCTTCTCACACTAATTGTGCTACTACAAATCAATTTTAAGCTTGCATTTTGAATGCAGTTTGAATTCAACTAACAAAAAACCATTTCCACACGACGGTAAGTGCATCTTTTATGCCAAAAAATGAAGCATGGGATTCGATGAGAATTTGTCTAAAGTTCGAAAAATACTATTTATTTACCATTTCTCCTCTTTCCTTGCTAATCATCCTCTTATCTTCCATATCGCATTTATTTCCCAACAACATTTTTTCCACATCCTCACTTGCATGCTGTGGTAAATTTAATAAATATTTTACTAGTTAGCAAGTCAGGGTAAGAATAAATGATGTATGCCTATCCAAACAATCCTCAACTAAATAATATTTCGCATTAGAAAAAAACAGAAGGTATGTTTTAGTATTTAGGTATGTGACATTAAAATCATGTCCCTAGGGTTAAGATGAGAAATATAAAGAGTGTAGGTGAGATATTATTTACATAAACGAGAACTAAATCACCAACATGACTTGAATGAGGTGTGAAGCATGACTACACACTTCAGTATACTGTGTAGTGTAAACAATTACAGTGATTTCCCCCTGGAAAGTGAACCACTAGTAACAGTCTCAAATGTGCTATTTCTTTACAGCACTGTAATCACTAATCAGTTAGCTTTTGCTTCTTTATTTTTAAAATGCTTAGGATCCATAAATTCTTACAATTAATGATATAATATATATATGATATAATATATATTTAGTATTTACTTTTATTGGAGTTTAATATGTTAAAAATATTGTAACAAAATATTTTTTTAAATATTTACTTGTTCTTAACCAAAGTAACCAGGTCAACTAAACGTTATGTATAAAAAAATACCTCTTCAATGTTTCTTAACCACTTCGAAATGTTTTCAAAACTCTTTGTGTTTGTTATATCATAAACCAACATAATACCATTCGCTCCTCTATAATAGGAAGTGGTGATTGTGTGAAATCTTTCTTGACCTGCTGTGTCCCTGTCAAATTTAACAATGTTAATTTAAATACAATGATTTGATCCATACTTTGTCTGAGTAACGATAATGTTATATATATATATATTAAGTGTGGTTTTGTGGAATTGTATTTTTTTTGGGGGCGCTTAAAATTTTAGCGAGTTCTGTTTGTTTACTCCACTCCTTTGTCCAAGTTTCTCAGAACACATAAGTCATGACTCATGACTACTGCAATGCAAGTATTTTGACATCCTAAACATAAAGTTTGTAAAATGTTTGCAAATCCACCCTCACCTCAAGTACTATAATACCCAAATAAACCCAAATATGTCGTTAACAGTCCTTATTGGCTTAACATTAAAAAGAAAAGGTTCACACATTTGCACAGCCAGAAAAAAATAGGAAGTAATAAGAATTCAAAATTATTGAGGGCAAGAATTATAATGTCACCCAAAGTTATGATTACATGATGAAATACTTGGATGTTGGTTCATCAGCACGTTCCTACCAATTTGCAAAAAAATTAAAGTAAAACTTTATGATTACCAAATCTGCAGTTTAATTTTCTTTCCATTGAGTTCCACAGTTTTAATTTTAAAATCAATTCCTGAAAAACATTAAAAATAGTATAAAAATATATATATTCATAAAGTATTAACCTAAATAAACCAAACTGGCAACTGGTTATTCTTCCATATTTAGTAGACCTAATATTAAATAGCAATGACCGTTACAACCTGAATATAGGTAAACAATAATTGTTTTAAGATGGTCTGTTAGATAAAATTACATTTGTTCCACATATTGGTTATAAAATGTAGCTTAGAAAAAAATGTAAATAAATTTTGAGCTCGTATATTGAAGAACATTTCTTTTATAAATCCATAATTTTAAATCCCTATTTATTACAACTAGTATGTAGGAGTAGACAATGATTTCAACATCTTGCTTAAATCTGATAAAAACCATTTATAGAAGGTTAAATAAATGTTCTCCTGGTGTCTTGTCACCCCATACTCAACACCAAGTCACCTTAATGATGATAATATTACTAAAAAATACATCAAGATTTTTTAACCAAGTTTATTAAAATTTTTTTGAGTCTATGCCTATGATGCCATTTTTAAAGGTTTGTAGGTAGATAATTCTTTCCTCTTTAAAAAAAAACAAACTGTAACAACTTTTTACCAACGACCAATAATTTTTGTAAACACCTGTTCCAGAATGCATATTTGCATTACTCTTAACCAAAGGGTTTAAACAGTATAGAAACACTTTTACTTACCAATAGTCGAAATGAATGTTGTATTGAAAGCATCATCAGAAAAACGAAACAACACGCATGTCTTACCAACACCAGAGTCTCCGATCAGTAATAACTTGAAGAGCAAATCGTAAGTCTTTTTTGCCATTATTTCCTACTTTACGAAAAAACTATTTGTGTTGTTAGATAAACTACTTCAACAGACAACAAAATATCAATTTTCAAGTTTCCGCTTAACTGAAAAAAAAAATAATTTTGCAATTTTTCCACTTTTCCAGATAAACTGCTGTCTGCAGATAAAATTGCACAATAAACAAAAAATACCCCCAGCTCAAACATCTACTATTCGGCACATTTAAAAGTACTGATATAGAAATCCAGTGCAGTGTCACAATCTGTTTAAGCGATCTTATCCAACCGTGTATCAAACAGAGAATATTGCTAGTGTGAAGTAATAAATAGTTAACCTAACACAAGTCAGAGGAATTGCGGTGTCAAAGCATGCTTTCGCGCATTTTAAAGACATTGGACTATACGAAGAAGAAGGTACACTTTTTCCGCTAGGTGTCAGTAATTATTTAAATTAAAAAATACGTAAAAACGAACAAAACAAAACTACAAAATGTTAATAAGTGCAAAACAAATTAATTAAATATTAATAATGCCTTTATAAATATATAGTAAGAACATCTTTCCCACATTAGGTCAGTTATATACTTTTGTCTCTTTACTGTCGTCGAGTCTGTGGTGTAACAGTTAGCGTGTGGTCATTATTTACTTTCTGTTTCATTTTTATCGGGTTCAAGTCCCGCACAGTGGAATACTAATTTCTTAGAGTTGTTTTTGTTTGATTAGCACTAGTTGAGGTTAGGGGTTACAGGTTTAAATCTTATGTGTATAAACCGTAAAATTACCCCCCCCCCCATAGAATAGAGAGACGAACGAATTTGGTATCGCCTCCTAGCGGAATAAGTGTACCTTCTTCTTCCTATAGTCCCATGTATTTTAAAGTTAAATCTCGAATCAATACCCAAAGTCTCTCGCGAAAAAAATTATACAGTGGGTGTTAATGAAACCGAAAAAAACTTTTGGGATCAAAACTTTTCCTAGCCACGGGCTGAAAGGAATACCGACCTGTGTTATAACAACTGCGGATGCGACACCTCACATGGAAGGAACTAAATTCACTCATTAAAATATCATTCAATATCTATTCTATAAAATTACTTAGTTATTTAGCAAATAACGTTTATACAGACCACTTAGACGAACAACTCCCTGAATGATAGTCATGACATTTGATTTAAGTTATTTCGTATAGTTCGCTTGTGGTTAATTTCTTTTTATCATTGGATTTACAGTTTTTGTATAACGAAGAATTACTACAAGTACTTTTTAACTAAACCATATATATACCAATAAACTATTAAATTGCAAAGTCAAACTACTTTTACACACAAACGGACGACGCACATCTAAACATGAGTACACCGCATTCTGATCCTAACAACACACGATGGCGTTTTTTGATTATTTAAATAAATTAGGAGAACACTGATTACATGAAGGCTTCAAAACTGTTTGCATCAAACCGGTAAAATGCATACATAACACTTTCGAAATACGAAAATACGGCAATTTTTAAACTAACTTCAATAACAGGAGTGTCAGTCACCAAATGTTAACACAGACATTTTGGCAAAAACCTGGTGGCCGACATCAAAAGACAGTGTTGCCTAGTTTATAGCAATATGTTTATTTACAAAGTAAGGTAAATGATTCTATATATAACTTAGAGCAAGGTTACGTTAACAAATGACAAGAAGGTTTAAGCAAACTAACATTATGTAATGTTTTGAATTTTTGTTTATTTTAAAGGTTAAACTTTGTTACTAAAGTCAAAACACGGTTATAATCAATATGTACCTCAATGCTGACAAAAATACTCGGTCAACACCGTATTATGCAAAAATGGCAGTGATTGACTAATGTTTGGTAGATACTGAATAGTGAATAAAAGAACTATCATAAGACTGGACATATTTTGTTTAACTAATATTTATACATCGTGTTTATGTGTATGTTTTAAGAGGAAATTACAAGAATCGTGTGAAAAGTACACTACGTAAAAAGGCAAACAAACAAGAGAGTCTAGCTCTTATACAGGGCCACGAAAGCTATACGACGTGAGTTAAAAAAATGAACGTAAATACACATTAAACATCAAAGAAACCGTCTGTGTTGCAATAGAATACGAAATGTTGAGGTAGGATAGTGATAAAAGCTGGACGGAGATGTCATGTAACTTTTGTTTTTCGATCATATTATATCACTTTTTCCAGTCATACAACACTTTTCAGCCATGCGGTGCACTCTTACCCTTTGTGGACTTATAAGTTCTACTATTATCTTACATAAGAAACGTGTATAAGAATTGTTTTTATTTATTTGCAAATATTATACAACCAAGACTCTATTACCAGAAATTTTAATTTTTGTTTCTTTCGTTATATGCATGCCTGGTGACCATCTAAAACACTTATTACAACAAATCTGCTGGGAAAAGTATTTTGTGTTAAAGGGATATCTTGAACTTATTACTAATTTTATTTTTACTGGATTAATAACCATAACACACCTTTGGTGAATCGGAATATGTATAACAGGATGGGGTTAATACTTCAAGATGTATTGTCCAATATTTAAAAATCAAATCATATGTCTGTTTTTGGGTATAATACCAAAACTACTATACTATTGTGCTTTTATTAACACGTAGAGTTATTTATAGATTCACACACCATATGCTATGATTGCGTGTCGCAAAGAGGCAGGGAATTAAAAGAAAAAAAATGGTTAGTTTGAATAATAAAACTTTATTAGCAATATACTTATAATTTACACGAAACAATAATTTTATGCTTGAAAAAAAAACTGTGAAAATTAAGTTTAAAAATTCCTTTCCTTGCCCCCCTGCTATAGTTTTTAATATGCCCGAAACCGCGATACGTTCTTTTTTCTATTCACGTGACCGCCAACTCCGTCCCATTTCGCTTGGTCTCCATTGTAAAAGATAGGCGCGTAGTAGTTTTAGCTGTTTATTTAAAAAACTACACCAACTACTCAAGTTTATTAGGCCAGTTTGGTTATTTGGTAGGTTAACGCTTACAGTTTACCACTTGTTTAGGGAATTTAAATGTTTAATAAATTTAATTAAAAACCTTTAAACAAACGGTTTGTTAGAAGTATACTCATATTAGAAAACAGTTGTTTTACCCTATAACTTTAAATTAAGTAAAAAAAAACGAAGAAAAACTACATAAAACGCCCTCGATTTCATTGACTACAATAGTAAACGGGAACAACTCGCGAAAGAGAGAAAGTGTATCATGCTCTCTCTTTTGTCGGCAGTGGTGGGCGCGTTCTATTCTTTTTTATATTTCTGTGCTTTTAACTCAAACGCGGCTGCAGTTTTAGCCATAAGGAATAAGCAACTGTTGTTTATAACTTAATTAATGCTCTCCACTAGATGAATATATACAGATGTATTGACGATAACACGAATCATAAACAATAGCCAGATTCCAACAATACCCATAATAGAGCCAAGTCAGCCAGTTTGCCGCACGGTACGTACTTTATCCTCTGTCCCAGAACGTAATTCTCGCCGACATGCCTGAATGGTTAAAAAGAAAAAAAAGGATTTGCAATATTACGCAACGCAAATAGGTTTGTAGTAACATCACATGTCAGTCGCAGAAGTAGAAACTACGAGGTTTACATAGTTAGCTGTATCATGTATAACTGATTAACTGTATCCTGTAGGCTGTATTATATGTATTTTACTGACCTATTCGATTTATATTATTTTCGATAATATATTGAGCTACATCCCACATAAGTGGAAGTGATATGCTCACCATAAGTTATATTTTCTGTACAATATATATCCACCCTAGAACGTAATGAACGCTTTATATGCAATATATCCACCCTAGAACGTAATTATTGTTTTATATTCAATATATCTACCCTAGAACGTAAGTTATGTTTTGTATGCAATATATCTACCCTAGAACGTAATGAATGTTTTGTATTCAATATATCTACCCTAGAACGTAATTATTGTTTTGTATTCAATATATCTACCCTAGAACGTAATTATTGTTTTGTATTCAATATATCTACCCTAGAACGTAATTATTGTTTTGTATTCAATATATCTACCCTAGAACGTAATTATTGTTTTGTATTCAATATATCTACCCTAGAACGTAAGTTATGTTTTGTATGCAATATATCTACCCTAGAACGTAATTATTGTTTTGTATTCAATATATCTACCCTAGAACGTAATTAATGTTTTATATTCAATATATCTACCCTAGAACGTAATTAATGTTTTATATTCAATATATCTACCCTAGAACGTAATTATTGTTTTATATTCAATATATCTACCCTAGAACCTAATTATTGTTTTGTATTCAATATATCTACCCTAGAACGTAATTATTGTTTTGTATTCAATATATCTACCCTAGAACGTAAGTTATGTTTTGTATGCAATATATCTACCCTAAAACGTAATACATGTTTTGTATTCAATATATCCACCCTAGAACGTAATTAATGTTTTATATTCAATATATCTACCCTAGAACGTAATTAATGTTTTCTTGTTTTGTATTCAATATATCTACCCTAGAGCGTAATTAATGTTTTATATTCAATATATCTACCCTAGCTAGAACGTAATTTATGTTTTGTATTCAATATATCCACCCTAGAACGTAATTCATGTTTTGTATGCAATATATCTACCCTAGAACAAAATTAATGTTTGTATGTAATATTCCCATTTGATTTTAGAGTGGTAGGT
The DNA here is from genome assembly GCF_009617815.1 of Ciona robusta. Classification (NCBI taxonomy): domain Eukaryota; kingdom Metazoa; phylum Chordata; class Ascidiacea; order Phlebobranchia; family Cionidae; genus Ciona; species Ciona robusta. The sequence continues at coordinate 6,577,641 of NC_143235.1, forward strand.
AGATAAATTTATGTCGTTGTATTGAGCACAATCCAATGGGAAATGTAAAACCACAGCTTTTAAGTAGTATTATGTAATAGGTATTAGCAATATACAGTCTCTTTAGATGACTGCTTCTGAATATTGAATCAGGTAATGTCCTATATATTATATAGTTAGTTATTGATAAATGTAATGTGTGCTCACCGAATGCCTCAATTAGGTTGTTATGTTACAGGTATGGGTGCTTTCCATAACTGTACATAGCTACCTTCACTGTTTAGAGAGAAAAAGCAGGTTTTTTCTTTATCGACGATTGGGAGCACGTGCGTGCACTATTTAGAGAAAAAGAGAAACTGTTTCTTTATCGAAGATCGGAAGCAGGCACCTCACTATTTAGACAGAAAATCGGTCGACGAAACATTGACTTAGTAAAAATTTACAGAAAATCGGTCGACGAAACATTGACTTAGTAAAAATTTACAATTTATTGACTAATGCAGTGTAGATAATTGGTTGGTCTGCCCACCCCGCCAATCAAGGTTTGGCGCCTAAGTACATATTGTGACTTGTAAGAAGTTCACAAGCATTTAATAGGTTGGTTTGTAGAATACTATTGCAATATATAGGTATAGTATTGGATGCAAACCACTTGCCTGACAATGTGTCATCTACGCATGGAGGTGGATCATTTGAAACACAGAGTCAGGATCCTCATTTTTAAATCAATTATTAATTGGTTAAGAAACTTTTCCGATTAAATGGTTTGAGGCTATTCCTAGCCTAATGACAACTTTAAGTGGTAGGCCTATTATTAATGAAATATCATTTTTAATTAATTACTGAAGTATTTTAAAGAATTAAACATAAACATACTACTTTACTGATATTGTAATATATGCATAGTTGCATACTGATGTTGTAATATATGTATCTAATGGCGTAAATACAACAAAATAAATAAGTTGAATTGAACACATCGATATCGGTAGCTATGTACAGTTATGGAAAGCACCCATACCTGTAACATAACAACCTAATTGAGGCATTCGGTCAGCACACATAACATTTATCAATAACTAACTATATAATATATAGAACATTACCTGATTCAATATTCAGAAGCAGTCATCTAAAGAGACTGTATATTGCTTATACCTATTGCATAATACCACTTAAAAGCTGTGGTTTTACATTTCCCATCGGATTGCACTCAAAACAACGACATAAATTTATCTACCTACCACTCTATAAGTAAAATCAAATGGGAATATTACATACAAACATTAATTTTGTTCTAGGGTAGATATATTGAATACAAAACATGAATTACGTTCTAGGGTAGATATATTGAATATAAAACAATAATTACGTTCTAGGGTGGATATATTGAATACAAAACATGAATTACGTTCTAGGGTAGATATATTAAATATAAAACATTAATTACGTTCTAGGGTAGATATATTGAATACAAAACAATAATTACGTTCTAGGGTGGATATATTGAATACAAAACAATAATTACGTTCTAGGGTAGATATATTGAATATAAAACAATAATTACGTTCTAGGGTGGATATATTGAATACAAAACAATAATTACGTTCTAGGGTAGATATATTGCATTTGCATATAAAACATAACTTACGTTCTAGGGTAGATATATTGCATATAAAACATTATTTACGTTCTAGGGTGGATATATTGCATATAAAACGTTAATTACGTTCTAGGGTGGATATATTGAATACAAAACAATAATTACGTTCTAGGGTAGATATATTGAATACAAAACAATAATTACGTTCTAGGGTAGATATATTGAATACAAAACAATAATTACGTTCTAGGGTAGATATATTGCATTTGCATATAAAACATAACTTACGTTCTAGGGTAGATATATTGCATATAAAACATTAATTACGTTCTAGGGTGGATATATTGCATATAAAACGTTAATTACGTTCTAGGGTGGATATATTGAATACAAAACAATAATTACGTTCTAGGGTAGATATATTGAATACAAAACAATAATTACGTTCTAGGGTAGATATATTGAATATAAAACAATAATTACGTTCTAGGGTAGATATATTGCATATAAAACATTAATTACGTTCTAGGGTGGATATATTGCATATAAAACGTTAATTACGTTCTAGGGTGGATATATTGAATACAAAACAATAATTACGTTCTAGGGTAGATATATTGAATACAAAACAATAATTACGTTCTAGGGTAGATATATTGAATATAAAACATTAATTACGTTCTAGGGTAGATATATTGAATACAAAACAACATTTACGTTCTAGGGTAGATATATTGAATACAAAACAATAATTACGTTCTAGGGTAGATATATTGCATATAAAGCGTTCATTACGTTTTAGGGTGGATATATATTGTACAGAAAATATAACTTATGGTGAGCATATCACTTCCACTTATGTGGGATGTAGCTCAATATATTATCGAAAATAATATAAATCGAATAGGTCAGTAAAATACATATAATACAGCCTACAGGATACAGTTAATCAGTTATACATGATACAGCTAACAATGTAAACCTCGTAGTTTCTACTTCTGCGACGGACATGTGATGTTACTACAAACCTATTTGCGTTGCGTAATATTGCAAATCCTTTTTTTTTCTTTTTAACCACTCAGGCATGTCGGCGAGAATTACGTTCTGGGACAGAGGATAAAGTACGTACCTTGCCGCACCAGTATGGTGGCCCAGTGTTGCCACACGTTTTTTTATCTCTTAACAATAAAAAAAACAAAAAAAAAACGAAAATAAAATTGAAAATGAAAACGAAAATGAAAACGAAATTGAAAACGAAAAATGAAAACGAAATTGAAAACGAAAACGAAAATGAAATTGAAAACGAAAATGAAAACGAAAATGAAAACGAAAATAAAAACGAAAATAAAAACGAAAATGAAAACGAAAATGAAAACGAAAATAAAAATGAAAACGAAAATGAAAACGAAAATGAAAACGAAAATGAAAACGAAAATGAAAATGAAAACGAAAATAAAAATGAAAATGAAAACGAAAACGAAAATAAAAATGAAAACGAAAATGAAAATGAAAACGAAAATGAAAATAAAAATGAAAACGAAATTGAAAACGAAAATGAAATTGAAAACGAAAAAAAATGAAAATCAATTTCGCTTTTCGCGTCGTGGCCGAGGAGTGCCAACGAAAAAAAAACGAAAATGAAATTCAATCGCGCCGTGGCCGAGGAGTGCCATGTGCAGTGTTACCGTTGTATTTCATTTATACTTACCATATTGGATTGTACGTCCTTCTGATAAACAATAAAGATGTAGAGTTAGGCGTATCTACAATCTACATTATGTATTTACTTTATTGAGTTATTTAGCAAATAAAACTCAGTGAAATTATCAGTACGTAAACTCGTTATTTTGCATTGCATCACTGAATCGAATGACGTCATATTCAAGCAATTCCCTCGGGTGAAAGCGCTGTTAGTTAGTAATGGCTATGTTGCCTGCGTGAGTTACCTCTGTAGTCAGTTTCCTGTTTCAATTCACAATGGAAACCGATTGGAAAACTGATGATGATCTTAGGTTGGAACTGGAAAGATATGTTTGTCAATCTACTCCAAGAAAACTCATTTTACAATACATGGAAAGAGATTTTTCAGAGTATCAATCTCAAAATGTTCCTTGGTCTCACTGATACCCGCTATATATATAGTTTTTTTTGAACAAAGTCGAGCGTTCGTTTCGTAAATTAATTTTAACAAGCGAAAAGAAGCTTCGTCGCCGTAATTCACCTGCAATGCGTAACCATTTGTTACGTCTAAATAGCAACATATGACGTCACAATAAGGATATGTTACGTCGGATATGGCACATTATATTCTTGTTTTTCGCACAGTTTTGTGTTGGTAAAACCGCAATATATAAAAAGACTAACAGCGATTTTACCCGAGGGAATTGCTTGAATATGACGTCATTCGATTCAGTGATGCAATGCAAAATAACGAGTTTACGTACTGATAATTTCACTGAGTTTTATTTGCTAAATAACTCAATAAAGTAAATACATAATGTAGATTGTAGATACGCCTAACTCTACATCATTATTGTTTATCAGAAGGACGTACAATCCAATATGGTAAGTATAAATGAAATACAACGGTAACACTGCACATGGCACTCCTCGGCCACGGCGCGATTGAATTTCATTTTCGTTTTTTTTTCGTTGGCACTCCTCGGCCACGACGCGAAAAGCGAAATTGATTTTCATTTTTTTTTCGTTTTCAATTTCATTTTCGTTTTCAATTTCGTTTTCATTTTTGTTTTCATTTTCGTTTTCATTTTCGTTTTCATTTTTATTTTCGTTTTCATTTTCGTTTTCATTTTCGTTTTCATTTTCAATTTCATTTTCGTTTTCATTTTTGTTTTCGTTTTCATTTTTATTTTCGTTTTCATTTTCATTTTCGTTTTCATTTTCGTTTTCAATTTCGTTTTCATTTTCGTTTTCATTTTCGTTTTCAATTTCGTTTTCATTTCCGTTTTCAATTTCAATTTCGTTTTCAATTTCATTTTCGTTTTTTTTTTGTTTTTTTTATTGTTAAGAGTTAAAAAAACGTGTGGCAACACTGGGCCACCATACACCAGACAGGAGAAAGGCAATATAAGCCAGTCAGACGGTGGCGCTAGACAGTCAGTAAAATGATAATAGTTGGAGTTAACACTCATAAACTTTTTGGTTGTGCACGGCAGCGTGCGGACGGTTCTCGCAACATGCGCGAAAAAGCTAGCTTTGCTAGGGTGGTGAGCACCCAAAAGATTAATATGTTTAAACGCCCCAACTGTCTGAGTTTTAAAACAGAAAAGCAAATCAAAAGACACGAAGTGATTGATATCTTAAAGAAAATAGGCTTTGAAAGAAAGAAAATTCAGGGAATTGCTGAAATGAAAGGAACCAAAATCGATGTCACTTGCAGCTCAAGAGAAAATGTTCTAGAGCTAAGAGAAATACTATCTAAACGGGAAGAGTTTTACAATGTATACTTGTACGAATCGGATCATGTTAATGTCATCCTGGGATGGGTACCTATACCATTTCCTGACCTTTTAATAACCGAATTTCTGCAACATAACCATGGATCAGTAGATAAAATAGTTCAAAAGACCGACAGAGATGGGCTTAAAACCGGCGTAAGGATAGCAGTAATGAAAAAAGAGGACCTGATGAAGCACCCAATACCAAGCTATATCTCAATAAATAATATGGAGTTTTACGTCACTTACAATGGGCAAACAGTAACCTGTAAATATTGTAAAGAACCTGGGCACAAACAAGCCGAATGCTCCAAAAGATTGCAGGATTACCCAAGATTAGAACATAAAACAAAACAAAGTGATAAAGATCAACTCACTGGCACTACAGTCGACGATATTCTTCCGCGTGACGTCACATCTACGCCTAAGGAGAAGGTGCGCGGCAGTCTAGATCGAGACTCACCAAGCCTCGAGGTAATGCCTACAGCAAATCATCCGAGAGAAGCAGTACTTGCTGAGAATATAGAGGCAAGTAGCAAGTCGGGTCAAGTGAAATCTAGACCAAAAAGGCCACTATCGAGCCCGGAAGAGTGTAACAAAGCCAAGATGCACTCTGTCAGTCTCAGTGAAACAAAACTCCCTGTGAGCTGTCTGAAGTGCAAAAATGAAGGATTGTCCACAGAGAATGCTACGTCATACCACTGTTGGGGCTGCTCGCAGGAGTTTGTCGTGGCTCGCACTTGTTGCTCAAATGACTTGTTTCTGGAATCAATGGAAGTAGAAGATACAAGCTGCCCTTTATGCCAGAGGAGATTGAAGAAGATGGCTTGCTGCAACACCTTTCAACCAGAGTCTCGGTTGGACGACGGCTGCTACGAGTGCGTCACTTGTCAAAGGTATTCTAGACTTTGTAAATGTTCAAATTTTAGCTGTTTCGGCAATAGAAATACCAGTAAAGCTTGCAAAAACATTGCGTGTAAAAGTAAGCTAATTAACTGTGAATGCGGGAAGCGGTATATCGAAGAACTTGACGACGAACCATTTGTATGTCCTTGTGGTTGTGTTTATAGATGTGAAGCGTAACTATTGATTTAGCAAATCTGGACGACTTTTATTTTAACTTTTTAATGTCACTTAATATTGCTATTTATAATGTGGCTGGTTTGCGGGATAGCAAAAAGCGCAAAGCAGTGTTCAACTTTATCCGAGGTAAAAAACTTAATTTCACATTTCTACAAGAAACACACGGCTGTGCAGTCTCTAATAGGCTATGGGAAATGGAATGGGGAGGACAAATTCTTTGGGCTAATGGGTCAAACAGAAGTAGAGGGGTGGCGATACTTTGCGATAAAAAAACTTCTTACACTTTGGGAAGCACTAATGCAGACCCAGAGGGAAGATATATAACCGCTGAAATTCGAATAGAATCTCGAACGCTGCTGCTGGCAAACATATACGCCCCTAACAGAGATGACCCGATATTTTTTGAAGATTTATTCCAAACAGTTTCTCGCACGATAACCAGCGCAGATATAATTTTAGGCGGTGATTTCAATCTTACACTTGACCCGCACTTAGATAGACATAATCCAAACGCCGAAAGAAACCATAATGCGCGAGAGACTGTCCTGGAGCACATGCAAACTCTTGGACTAGAAGACGCGTTTCGATTAAAAAACTGTAACCTTAAACAATTTACTCGCTACCAATCTAATCCATATTCAGCCGGTCGAATTGATTTGTTCCTACTATCCCAACAACTCGTGCCAAAGTTAAGTAATTGCGTTATTCGTCCAAGCATTAGATCTGATCACAGTCTTGTGATACTGTCCCTGCGTTTATCCCCTATTAACAGAGGGAAGGGTTTGTGGAAACTTAATAACTCGTTACTGCAAGATGAAGCGTCAGTTACTAAAATACGGAAACTAATCAGGGACTTTGGCGCAACCAATCCTCGCGGACATGTCAATGCTCATGTTCGATGGGACACTTTAAAGTGTGTGGTTCGTGGAGAATTCATTAAACTAAGCGCACAATATAGAAAATCGATACAGAAGACTCAGACGAAACTAGAAAATAAACTAGCCTCTGTAGAATCCGAAGTCACCGATGCTGGGTCCAACCCAGATGAAAGTCTTCTGGAGCGTAGACAACAACTGCGTAACGAACTGGATTGTTTAATTGAACATCGCACACATGGCGCTATAATAAGAAGTCGTGCGCGCTGGGCCGAGAGTGGTGAAAAATGCTCCAAATTTTTTTTAAACTTAGAAAAACGTAACTCTGAGAAAAAAACGATATGGCGTCTTAAAAAGTCAAACACCGTGCTAACCGACCAATTGGAAATAATTAATGAACTCCGTACTTTTTATAAAAATCTATATGATCCAGGGCCGCAACCGACACCAATATCCGATATCGCCAATCACTTAAACTCGCTATCGCTACCAAGACTTAGCCATGACGACGCTCTCAATCTTGAGCAACCTATAAGAGTAGAAGAAATACACTCAATTATAACGTCCATGCCTAATAATAAAACGCCCGGGAACGACGGACTCACAGCAGAGTTTTACAAAACCTTTTGGCCGGATATTAAAGTATTCCTTATCGACTCGATTCGACGCACTGAAGCTACAGGCATGTTGTCGAATTCCCAGACCGAAGGCGTAATAACACTGATTCCGAAAGAAGGTAAAGATCCGTTGCTTGCTACAAATTACCGACCTATCACGCTCCTCAACGTTGATTACAAAATATTTTCTAAAATAATTAACTCAAGAATTAAATCCACGTTACCTGAGCTAATACATCCAAATCAAAATGGCTTTATGAAAGGGCGTTTCATTGGTGATAACATAAGACTGTTGTTTGACGTAATCGACTACTGTGACTCAGAAAACATCCCAGGAACGGTGGTCAGCCTCGATTTTTTTAAAGCCTTTGACACGTTAACCTTTAACTATATACATGAAATGGTAAAAAACTGGGGTTTTCCGAAGTACATACAAAAATGGATCAACATTTTTTACAATAATCCGCGGTGCGCAGTAGCAAATAACGGGCATGTGTCTCCCCTGTTTAGGGTCGGAAGAGGTTGTAGGCAAGGAGATCCAATATCTCCTTCACTTTTTGTTCTTGCCATTGAAACGTTAGCTGCAGAAATTCGTGCAGCTGACTTTAAAGGTATTGAAGTCGACGGCAATCAGATCAAAGTATCGCTCTTTGCAGATGACACCGTTATATTTACAGACGGCACGCAGAAAAGCTTTGACAGTATCTTTAAAATTTTACATGGGTTTGGGGTTAAATCTGGTTGCACAATTAACCTTCAAAAATCTCAAGCGTTTCACATCGGTAGCAAACGAAAGTGTTTAAGCAGGCCAATGTCGGGCCAGGGACTTAGGTGGCCTCAAGATCATATGAAATACTTGGGCATTGAATTTCCTATTCAAAATGAAAGCGATAAAAATTTAATAAAATCCAATTTAACAAAGCCGCTAAATAAGATTGCAACTCTTCTAAACATTTGGTCAGGCAGAGCCCTTACAATGCTCGGAAAGATTACGGTCGTGAAATCTCTAATAATCCCGATACTAACATATAAGGTAAGCGTGCTTCCAATACCAATCCCGACACAAATTATAAAGTCCTTAAACACGAGAATTTTTCGGTTCGTTTGGGGATCAAAATGGGAACGAATAAAAAGAAAAACGCTGTGCCAAGAGATAAAACGGGGAGGTGCAAGCATGATCGACATTGAAGCTTACACTCTAGCCCTACAGTCCAAGTGGTTAAAATTTCTCATAAATCCAGCATATGAGTCATCGTGGAAACTTATTGAATCCCGTTACTTTAACTCAGAGATCTTACTGGCTACATTACTATCAACTATACGTGAAACGTCCGTCGAATTCAAACGAATGTTACCGATCCGATCGTTACGAACCACCTTACTAACGATTAAACGTATTTATAACTGTGGAGCGTTGGGCGAGAAAATTAATAGCAATAGATGTTTATGGTTAAACGCAAAAGTTAAGTGTCGCTCTCATCCGTTTTTCATCCAAGAGTTTGCAAGTGCCGGGATAATAAACTACTGCCAAATAATCAATGAAGTGGGTAACTATATGAGCTATTCAGAAATTGTCGAAAAATATAGGGTGAAAGACAGTAATACCGATTATAAATGTTACAACGAACTAATAAAATCTATACCAGACAGTTGGGACAAGGGTAATGTCGAGATAGAGAATCATGCCGCTGACGCAGCAAAACTGCTAGATGGCGTTAAAGAACTTAAAGCAACAAACTCGATTTACCGAGAAATAACTGGCGCATTTAAAGATCCGAACCCCAAAACACAACAAAAATGGGCCTTAATAGTGGGATACATTGAAAATTGGGAGAAAGTGTATTTAAGAAATTATTTCTGCACAGTCGAAACAAGATTACGGTCATTTCAAATAAAACTACAAAACCACGGTATCGTAACTAATGAACTACTATTTAAATTGGGATTTAAAGACAATGACAGCTGTGTTTACTGTAGAGATGAAACTGAAACGATAATCCATGCTTTTTATAATTGTCCAAAAGTTAAAGACTATTGGTATAAAGTTGAAAACTGGATTTGCGCAAGGGTCCGTAGACCATTTTGCTTTCACGTAAAACACTTTTTATTCGGTGTTAATGATGTTCTTGTGAACTGCTTATTGTTGTGTGCTCGATTTTGTATTTATCGCTGTAGAGTGCAGGAGAAAATTCCCGTAGTAAAAATTTTTGTTCATGAAGTGGAAAGGATCCAAGCCACTGAATATCAAATAGCCAAAATACGTGGTCTTACTTCCACACATTTTATGAAATGGGGTGCAGCCGTTTGTTAATGTTGTTACTACAATCGTACTGTTGTTCGTAATTTTTATTGCAATAAAAAAAAAAAAAAAAAAAAAAAAAAAAAAAAGTTAACACTCATAAAACTAGTTTTAGAGATAAACGAAAATTATGTACCTAAGAAAATAGGCATGGTTCAATTTTAGATGACATTAGCACAGATAATAAAATTAATTCAGTCACAGTTACTTGGGGATAGTTTATGAGAAATGGCTTGTGCGAAATATAGAGCGTATAGGCCGTGGGAACGTGAACATGTTTATATAGTATTTACTACCGATTCTAATACTAAAACGAAGGTTTATGAAAAAACTTTCAAATGTATTTTAGTTTTGTAAAACTAATACTGTCCCCAAAATGTGAACCTTGACATCGCTGCGTTTATCCAACCTCTTATACTTGTTGGGTTTTGGTAAACTTTGTATCCACCATACGCCCCAATAAGAGTAAGAACCCCGATCGTAATCATCGCTTCTTGCTTCATTCTTTTCATAATAGGATGACTTTCCATGTATTCTTTAAGAATAGAAGCCCTAGCATTTGCATGTGGAAAGGCTTTTTCCGGGATTTTCTCTCCAAGAAATTTACAAATTGGTTCCCAACCGTCTTTGAAATTGTATAACAACAACTTATCTTTCGGGACTTTTTAATGTCATAGAAAAAAAGGACAAAATTGTGTAAGAATAAAAATATCCTCTCTGACAAGTATAGGTGTTACCTGCAAAACGTACGCATTGTGATTTCTGTACATTCGTCTCCAAACTGTCTCGTTATGCTGGCATTTTGACCAAGGCCATTTTTGCGTTGAACCAACTTCCACTTGCACTGAAAAGGAAATCAACTGTCTTCAGATTATGAATGAGAAAATAAATGCAACTTACTCTAATCTTCACGTGATTGGAAAACGACGGTTTTAATTACACGGGTGATATGTTTCACACACCTCGTGCTCGTGCCCACTTACCAGTTACCACGTATGTAATTATGTGAAAGATGTTTTTAGTGTGGTTTACAATTTAAACAGCCCATTAGTGACCACTGGGTTCGAGCAACTGCCGTTATAAGTGTTTTGCCCAGGAACATTGGCGCAGTGGCACGGTTTGTTATAACGTGTACCCAAACGGAATATAGGCTTAAGGCTCGTCGCTGCTAGCATACTGGTCGTATTGGCCAAAACACTTAACGGCATAACTGCTTCAATTCAGTGGTAACTAATCGGTTGTCGAAATTGTCAGACAAAGATAAAAAATCACCCGCAAAGTTACGTTCGTAGTAACTCGCTGACATGGTGTGTATGAAAGAGAATAACCATGTTATAACTACTGTTGTTTTTTCGTCCACCCGAGAATAAATCAAGTTATATTTAACACAAACCACCACATTGGTAGCAACGACACAAGCCCATGTCTCGTAACCTTTTGGTTCGAGGTTGTCAAAATAAACATTTACCTGAAAATAACCAAGTCTGTTAACTTACAACAAGCTGAAGTAAACTGAAAATGCTGCCATGCAGAATAGGAGAGCACTTGCAATAAAACGTACGTAGTTTGGTCTAGCAAGGAATCCAATGTTTGCTTTAAACTTCGCACCCAATCGTCTTCATCTCGAATGGAAAATATTATCTGCAGATATACGAAAGATCAAAATGGTAATCTCATGACCAAATTCAACTTGACCAAATCTTAAAATGGTACCTTGGTAACAACGCACTTTTCTTTCTTTTAACGCTCGATATACAAACACATAGAATATTCCAAATCTTTTCAAATCAAACAATTAAACACACAATGTATTTAGAAGAAGCTATATAAGACTTGGGTATTCGATCAAGAATTAATTCGAGTTACAATAGGTACTGATTAAACTTAGCGACGTGAAGTCGCTCGATTAACATGTGAGTTTAATAACAACGGCACCCCTGTTAAAAAGGTTAACAAAACATAAATATAAAGACCTTTGATTCCGGGTAAGCTTCTAATATTTCTTCCCAGAAGGTATAACAAGGAGCATCAACCACTGCGTCCACACCTTCGTACATTCTTCTGAAATCGGCCACAGTTCCACCTTCTTTCAATATTTTTCTCCAATCTTTTCCAAGATACCACGAGTTTTCAAGCCAATCATACGTTTTATAACCAAATTCATTGAACACAGCTGCCATGGTTTTGGTCCCAGTTTTGGCGTAACCAGCATATATTACTTTCATTTTATCGTAATTCAATTATACTTTCGACTGCGTTGTTATTGCAAGATTTTAGCTTGCTTGTTCCGTCATGTGTTAAATGCACCTACAATAAGTTTAGTTAATAAGTAACGGCTATTCCGAATGCTTTTGCCACCACACTTAACTTACAGTTCGTAATACATTAACGTATATATATACCGCCAACTTTGTGTTTTTCGTTTGTTTAATTTTCTAACTACCCTTGTGTCGGTCGTAATAGAACTCTGTCTATTAAGCTATACTGTTTCTGTACCTCACATTATAATTGTTATATAGCACACATCTGCATGTCACTGAGTTTTGTTCATATTTTATTTTTTCATTTATTTAATTCTGCTGATCTATAATCCTTCTCTGTTGATTACCAGCTTCTCTTCTTTAAATTTGTCTATATATATATATATGTATGAATATATTTATTATTTTCATTTTCATAATATTCTTCTTATATATTTCTTTAACATATTTGCTGCCTCCAAGTGCCATAATTTTTTTTGATATCGTGACCGATAAGACAAAAGAAATTTTCTTCATTCATTTATTATATGTCTGCTTGTGTAAAATATCGTAGCAAAAACATACACCGCCCAAGATTAAATGTACTGTTTATTGTAATCATTACCCCGTGTGCGACTTATTAGTAGCAGAGTCCGTATATACGGAGTCTGATTAGTAGTATCCGCATATCTAGCCGAACGTCCCGCATATCTAGCCGAAAAAGGCCAACTGGTAGACCAAGTTTATTGCAACTTAATAAACAAGCGCTAAACTGTAAGCGTTAGCCTATCAAATAACTAAACTGGCCTAATAGAATTACAAGCGGTTGATTTGTGACGATTTAGTCTTTTAATTCGGCTAAATTTATATATTTTTTCCAAAAAATGTTTGGAAAGGTAAATAAAAGCTGTTTTACACCTTTCCAAAAAAGGAAAACACAAACAAAACCTAAAAAGTTCGTTTAAATCAATCCAAAGTCACCGCTTTTGCTTTTCTTGAGACACAAGGACGGCAGTTGGACTACTCGGTGTTTATACGATTCTGAATTGACCTTGTTGATTAAAGCTTAGCTCTCTTGATCTTCTTTAAAAAATGTTGCGTTTTTTGGCAACCCGATTTATGTGACGTCATTCTCCTATTGCTTCCATATTTCTGACAGAATTCAGCAATATTTTAGTGGTACTTTGTATTTATTCAATATTAGTAGTAAATCATTTTGTAAATACGAACACAATGGTAGACCCATTTCACCCATAAAGTGAAATACAATGGCTGATGTCGCATTTGATGATGCAGCTTGGCTTCGTTGCCTTCTTTCCAGTATTCAACTTGAACAATTCTTTTTAAAACTAAGAGACGAACTACAGGTATAAGCTTTTGGTTTTTTATATTTGATTTAGTTAAATTATCGTAAGTGTTTTATCGAGCAGATCCTCTGGTTCTTTGCAGATTAGGCTGGTAGGAAATGAGGCTAGCAGTTGGGGTTTTTAGTTGGGGGTTAGTGCTCAGCAGATGTCGCAAGTTAAGGATCCACTACCACAAAGTATCTTCGGGTCCCTAATAAAACTACGGATTGCAAATATTTTTTTGTTTTGACCAGAAACGCTACGTGGCCACGTCCAATAGATGTGAAATGACCATGCGAGTATGACAAACCAACTTTTGGTCTGATACTTAAAATGATTTTTTCAGGTATGGTCAAAAAAGATTTTGTGGTTGCAAAAGACTACTCGCAGTTGCAGATATTTTGGTTATTTGAAAAACTCAAAAACCCTTGGTTTCTGTTCGAAATAAGCATAATGTTTGCGACCATTTGCAACCCGTAGTTTTATTAGGGACCCAGACTCCTCCATGTTCATATAGTTTGCTCAGATTTAAGTAAAATGCTGGTAATCCTTTAGCTGGTGGCCACCTGAAATTTTGGTTTCAAAATGTTCCTTAAGTCTCACTGTGTCGAAAATTAACTTTGAAAGTGCGCAAATTGGTTGCGTAATCGTTTTTTCCACACCAGCCGTTATGAATTAAACCAATGTTGGATTATTACGTCATAGAATGCCTATTGTTACATAGAATGCACATTTTTAAAGTTAATTTTCGACACGAATGCCCAACTTTTTAAAAAAAGAGGGCTATAGAACATTTTAAAACCAAAATTTCAGGTGGTCACCAGCTAAAGGATTACGTAAATGCCTTTAAAGCTTGAATAATAAACAGTAAGCCCTACCAACTTAGGTGAGATTAATATACATATTGGAATTTATGGCAACCTTTTACATACATATGCTATTGTGTGTTCTGCAACAAAGTACACAAGAGCAATTTCGTAAAATTAATGTGTTTAGGTTACACGTCTTTCTCACTTTGATTTTGTGAAAAGTGAAGACCTTGATAAGATAGGGCTTGGAAAACCCGCGCAGCGGAGACTTTGGGATACCGTTAAGAAAGCAAAGTTGAATCTTAAAAAAAATCGCTTTGGAAGAAAGGTGCTTTATGTTTTTGAAAAATTATTTAAAACAATGAGTTCAGATGAGTTTCTAATACTATTTTTTTTCTACCAAGTAAGAAGCACTCTTTGTTATTATTATTTTTCCAGTTTCAGATTAATTAAAAAATATACCGTTACACATTTATGTCATGTATTAAACATTTTGGAAATCATACTTTAGCAACTGTTGAACAAATAAATAATTGAACGTTCATTTTAATAATGTCTGGAGCTGTTGCTTACTGGTTTAAGAGCTTGCGTTTTAACCTAAGGGTACTAGGTCAGATGCTCCACAGCAATACTAATACTGATTGCGGTATGTGTCCTTTGGCAAAAGTACAAGACAGTTAACATACATTGTTCCAACCCAGTGGTCAGTAATGAGTTGTACACGTTATAAGCCTATCAAAACAAAAATTATACACAAAGTTGATAAATCGTAGAACTAATGTTATTGAATAGCCCATATATATTATATTTTATAAATGTTAATTTTTGATAATCAGGATTTAGACAATGCCACTATTTACTCCTAAACAGAAAACTGTTTCGAATTCATTGGAAGAAAAAAGTTTGGGTTTGGTGCTCGGTGCGGGGTTGACTTGTTTTATTAGTGAAAAGGAACTTGTACTTCAAGAAAAAATAGGAAGTGGCTCGTTTGGATTTGTACGAAAAGGAGAATGGACATCACCTAGTGGTGCAATTGTAAGTAGATCCCTTTATTTAAAATAAAGATTGTGATATGTAACGCTTGTCATTTTTCATTTAATGAATAAGGTATAATCAAAGTGTTTATTCAGATTATCTAATTTCTACTTAGATTTTATAATACATTGATGAATGATGTAATTTTTTTATAATAGGTTATTATTTGATGTTTTTGATAATGTCCTTGTTGTCTTACAATGATTTTCCACATCTCTTGACTATTAAATTATGTTTTTACTTTTTTTTACCTTAAATTGCTGTTTATTTAAAAATAACCGTCATTTTTCAGGTTAAAGTTGCTGTTAAATGTTTAAAGCAAGAAATGTTAAACGATCAAAGTGTGTTTGATGACTTTGTGAAAGAAGTCAACACAATGCATATGCTGGATCACCCAAATCTTATTCGTTTATATGGAATAGTAATTTCATCTCCAATGAAAATGGTAAGTTTAGATAACTTTTCTCAATGTCTATGCTCTGATAACTAATTTCAACTTGACTTTTTATTTTAATTACAAGCTCTTAACATTTTACATCCCCTAGCGGCCTAGCCTACTAAAAACTCATTTTTTCGTAAACAGTTTAAAAATTATATATATTTATTTAGCTTATCTTTTATTGTAACTTTCATTCTACGCGTTATTTTTCCTTATACCTCAAATTACTAAATCAAACAAGAAATTAAAAACAAAACAGTCAAAACTGTTTTGTAGTTTGCCAAACTTTTCCCCAAATGTTTTTTTTGCCCAAAAATCAGAAAAATAAAAAGATGTACAAACTTTGGAATAGTTTATATAATCATAGAATTCCTACAATCATTTCTAGACATCAATGTACGATCAATCAAGGTTGTTCACACAGACTAAATAATGATGTTAATAGTTTACTTGGTGAGGAAAACGAAAGTTTGTGAGTTTTGTCTTTATTCCCTCTTAACTATACCTTGTTATTATTCCCAGGTAACAGAGCTTGCACAGTTTGGTTCATTGCTTGATTGTTTACGAAAGAGCAGTCGTCATCTTTTATTTACATTGTGTGAATATGCCGTTCAAATTGCCGTTGGAATGGCTTACTTGGAACATAAACGCTTCATTCATAGAGATCTTGCTGCACGCAACATCTTGCTTTCTTCAAAAGAAAAGGTCGGCGATTGGGTGTTAATTAAGATGTTTGACATGGGTATGGTGGCCAGTATTATTCAGTTATTACTGACTGAAGCCAACAGTAATAAGATGCAGCAAAATGACAATGTTAATGTGCATATTATTAACAATGGGTCCATTTCTGGTTCATGTTTCTGCATATATTTGTTAAATAGAAATTTAAAGAAACAAAACTTTCCACTATTGGTTTGGTGAAATTTCCTTATTTTACATTTGTTTTTAAAATGTAGATAAAATGTTGTGTTAAAAAATCTTTATTAGTTTTATTTTAAATTTTGCTTTTAAAAACATGCTTATGTTATAAGAGGGATGTTATAGATTCACAGGCTATTTCTTCATTATAAATAAAAGTAAATTAAGACTGTTACAGGAACAAGATTAAATTCCTTATCAATTGTTTTGGCTTCAGAACCCCTAAGAAAAAATCCAAGAAAAATCAAATCAAGGAGACAAACTGGGAAATAACCCTCCAAATATATATTTTATGGGGTTTTAATTAAAACTTGTGGTTGTGATGAATAAAAATAACTTTGATTTTCCCATTTTTGTCAAAGGGGCTTTAATGCTCTATTTATTGTCCAGAGGGTGATATTAAAAAAAGGAAAAATAATCATTTTGGCAATCTAATTTATACTAACTAATCTTATTGGTAATACTACTGGCTATTTTGTTGTTGTTTTTCCAAAAATTAGGTGAAGATAGGAGATTTTGGATTGATGAGGGCTTTAGATAAAAATGACGATCATTATATTATGAGAGAAAAACGAAAAGTTCCATTTGCCTGGTATGGTATTATATATTTTAATATTTTGTTATTATGATTATGGTAAAAATTTACTACAAGTGTTTAAAATAAAACATTGCTTTACATCTGTGTTTGATGGTTGCATGTAAAAACACAACTGCTATATATTTAAATAAAAACAACTTTAAACATGTTAAACAGTTCAACTGATTCCACAAACTCAATATTAATCTCGTCTGTAAATTTACCTTTGTAACATTTACTGATTAAATTTCAAACATCCTTTTGATAAAACTTATATATATTTTTTTTAATAAACTTTTTAAATCGTGGGTAATAAAAATATTTCACAGTTGATCAGAATTACTTAAACAATATAAAATTACAGGTGTGCCCCTGAATCACTGAAATTGCGTCAATTTTCACATGCAAGTGATGTTTGGATGTTTGGTGTTACTTTGTGGGAAATATTCACATATGGTCACGAACCATGGCTTAGTTATAATGGAGCACAGGTAAGATTTCATATTTATATATGTTTAATTTGACTTAAGTCACTCAACACAGCTTTGTTTAATGATTCATATGCATTTTTATAAACAGCAAATTTCAACATATTGAACATACCATCGCAATGCAAATCACCTGCACAACTATTGTATTTGAAGATGCGTATTACTTTATAAAATGTATTGATAAAACTTGTGCACTGTAGAATTGTAAAAAAAGTATTAAAGTGGAATAAGGTCATATTTTCTAGTTTATAATTAACTTCATTGTGTATCTAACAGTGAGGGTCATCTGACCACTATTCATAAATTTGACTTCAGTTTCCCTTTATATAAATAGTTTACAAACTACTATTTTTGTCTGTCCCCATGGCACAGTTGGTTAGCTAAGGTAATGGGCTCAATGCTTGTTGCTGCTAGCTTTGTGCTTGTGTATGCGTTCGTGAGCAAGACACTTAGCTGACATTGCTCCAACACAGTTGTCACTTGTCTAAACTGTCAGCCATACATGAAACACAAAAAATCCCCTAGAAACAATTAATTCCCCACAAAGTAACATACATGGTGCCTCATAAGTTGGCAGCAGGTATTTGAAACAGAACTCCCGTAGTACAACCACTGTCGTTTTATCGCCACATGAGGGTAAACAAGTTATATTTATTTTTAACTATTAAAGAATTCTTTTAGATTTTACACAAGATTGAAAAAGAAAATGAACGATTATCTCAACCGGACAATTGTCCTGATTCATTTTACATTATCATGCGAAAGTGTTGGAAACTTGCTCCAAGTGAAAGACCTTCCTTTGCACAAATAAAAGAGATGACAAAAAATGTATGTAGGCTGCACATTTTATAAAAAAAATGTTTTTTTTGGTGAACTTTCAATTTCTGTACTGATTAATTATTGTGTTCCAGGGATTTCCGGAAGAATTAAAAGCAACAAGTTCATTGACGGAAGCCGGGCGTTTGTTTGTTGATGTGGGAGATTCATTGACTGTGTTACGTGGCAGGTACCATGCTGTAATACAAGTTGTTGTTTGCAACAGTTTTTTTTATTAATACAGTTAATTTACTGGTGGATATCATTTATCATACCAATGTGGTTAGTGTAATTGCCATGTGATAAGAGAGTGGAATTAAATCTCGTTGTTGCTTCCATAGTGTGTGTGTGTACACTTAGGCAAGACATTTTTAGGTCATTGCTCTAAATCACGGATCACCAATAGGTTCAAATGAACCGAAACAAACAAAAAGTAATAAAGGTGTATGATAGTACCGTGACAACTGTGCATGTGCAGAGGTTTATAAGTTATCATAATTACCCTATTTCCTAATTAGTAAAGTATGGCTGTTAAATATAAAAATTTAAAACCCTCTTTCTCTGTACTGTCATGGTGTTATTTTTTCGATTTTTCTGAATGTATTTTTTCAATAGAGCAGACAATTACTGGTGGAGAGGTCAGAATAAACGAACATTAGAAGTTGGATTGTTTGCTCGGCACATTTGTGCAAGAGGTAATACGGGTTTAATTGGTTTGTTGTATAAATTTCCTCTTTATAACCATAAAATTCCTTATATTAATTTTCATCTGCTTTTATATTTTGGTAAGCATTTGTCATACAATTAATTTGGTAATTGAATAACTTTTAATTCGATTGTGTGTAGGTGCGTATTCTTGTGATGATATCAGTGCTCCCTTGAAATGTTCGTTTATTCACACCGGACATGGATCAATTGATCCACTACAAAGTTGGGGAAATGTAGATAAAATAGATGAGTAAGTAAACACAAAGTAATCACAATCATTCTGCCTTTTAATGTTTCATATTTACACTTTTTGCTGGTCAGTGAGTAATTTGAGATTGGTTACAGACACAGTATTCAATACAATATGTAGTAATCTGCTAACACTTTGTACAAATTCATGCCAAAAACTATTTGGTAATCTTTCATTTTCAACCTTTAAGTATAAACATAAGAAAAAGAAGATAAATATTTTGTTCAGTTGGAAACAGTTTAAAAAAGGTCTGTAAACACTGAAAAATGAGAAAATTTACCTGATCCAGAGTAATTGTGATTTTTATTTTAATGATTTTCCACGTAACTCTTACATTTCTCATAAACCTTTCCACAAAGAACATAAACCATGTTATGTTTGCACTGTGTATGTGGAAAGTACTAAAAAGCATCAAACTATACAGCTGATGAACAACAATATTTACATAAGTACAGGGCATTAGGCATCCACAATTTTACCTTTTTTTATTGTTACTACTAAAGAAGCAAATAAAATGGTTTGGTTTCCCGCCTTTTGCAACCGCTAAAAGAGAAGTTATTTTACTTTGGGAAGAAACAAATGATATGATTGGTCAGATTAAGCTTTATATGGAGTTGGTAGAAATATCGAAATCTGTTTCTTGTTTTTCATTCGCGACCTCTAATTGACCAAACCGGACAATAATAAATCAGACTTGGAAATATTTGGCTCCTTCCCACGTCACTAACATATATGACCTTTCAATAAGCACCTGATTGCCTCCCTTTGTGGTAAAGTGCATCCTTCAGCCGGATATTAATACAACATAATATACAAGAGATGATAAAGTTGCTGAAAACAAATTTTGGATTGTTAATTTAAAAAAAAGCCTGGTTAAACACATAGATGACCAACTTCACAAATATCCTTTGGATTAATTGATGTCATCTCTGTCTATAATGTGTTGTAACAATTAGATTTCACGCAGATTATACCTCAGCAATCCGATGGAACCACCAGATCTTATCGACATGTCCACAGTTTTAAGTGACAGCCTTCCTCAAGAAAACACTTGGGACGCGAAGGTTCATCCTGGCCACGCTAGTAAGTGTCCTGTTTGTATCTTGTATCATATTAACATTTGCTCAGCATTTATATATTTCTAGCTCATCCTTTTGGAAAGGTAGTTGCACAAAATTATAAGCAATGATTCAGTAGCGAATATTGATTGTGCTTTAAATTTGGAAATGAGAAATATTATAAGTCTTTTCTTCTAAACTTTATAATATTCTTAAATTGTATATTCAGCTGGTCATAAAGAACGTTGTCTCTTTTTTTATAAAAAAGGCCATTTAATTCTTATTTTGGGATGCTTCTCAAGTGTTTTTAATGTCGTTTTTGTTCCATTTCATCAGGATAAAAAACATCTAAGTGTGTTTTATTCTGCTTTAATTGACTTTAGCGGAAGTTGTCAAACTTGAGATTTATTTCCTAAACTTGACATATCATCATGTGGTTAACCTATTTGTTAGTCCAGCCATAGCATACCTGTACAGGCTGTACACCCATGTACATGGAATTAAGCTCACGTTTCTATAAGAATGTCAGGGTCGCTTTTGGCATGCCGACTTATTTGTTAACAAAAGCGTTGAAACGAGCGTGATATACTCGGTAACTTTATTAATGAAATGTTGTTAGAATTCCAATTTAAACTATATTATGTTTACACTTCTGTTTTCCCACACCCACAGCCAGCTGTACAATTACAAATTCTTACACTCGTTGATTGATTGATATCAATGGACGCCATTTTGACCTATAATCTTTGAGTACGATTATAGTTTGATCTACTGGATTCTAAGAATGCTTACCAACTATTAGTTATATTTGTGGTCCGTGTCCCGCATTAACTCGAAGTAAAGTAACTTTATGACGTCATGATCGCCTTAAAATACGACGTTGATCAGTGAAAAGGCGAAAGTGTTCCGTTGATAAAATTAAGTATTTATATTGAAGTGTTGGGATTGTATATAGTTTAAGCTGTAACGTCATATTGACATTATTTTGATATTACATTTTCACAATTGACTCCAGCAACATACTGTTTAGTGTTTATGATTTTTCCAGTTTTGTAATCAAAGTAAATTTTATTTGACAACATAGGCCCTGCATCATAGGTTGTTCAAAGCTTCATATTCGTTTTACAAAAATAGAAGAGATAGCCGTTGTGGGGATAAAACTCTGCAAAAAACAACCCATTACGCCATGCATTGCATTGATAATCTTGGCACATTGTCAGTATGATTTGCGTTTTGCAACATACCGAACAGAGATAAGCCATGTCACTTATACGTGCCTGGAAAGATAAACGGTATGCAGGTGCTAAATATAACCGTTTGCTTTTTCCTATGTGTCAAGTAAATATAAATCATTCGGTATAAAACAATATTAAACCCTCATGACATTCGGCTACGAAATAAAATCGCTCAGGGTTTACCTTTTTCTCGTAATCTGATCCAGCATCAATGACGTCATAAAATGTCAACCCCCATGTACGGCATCCCGCCGAACATAAATCAGCTCTTGCTATCGGTTAAAGCTATGCACTGTTTATTATCTTACTCCACGAACAAAACAAACCGTCGAAGCGCTTAAACATATCGGCAGGTCCGCTGGTTTACATAATGCGGCGAACCACAACACAGTAAACTTGTAATTCTAACTGTGACCATCGTGCATGAGATTGTTTCACTTTATTGTATCCACATTTACAACGAATATTTTGTGAATTAGTTTCTTTACAATTAGTTCCAATAAGTTAAACTCGATTGAATTTTGTATTGTTGTATGAAACGTTAACCCCGTTTACCCAAGTCGTATGTTTTATACATTATTAGTTCATGTTATTAATTCCAAAAACTCACCGTGCTCTAAATGCACATTTAAAAAACATAATCGTTATATTTACACGAGGCTTTCTTTCGCATCCTATTGACATTTTAACAAAATGGCGCCATGATACCACACGGAAAACTACTCAAATATGTTTTTCAAGTGATCGTTTGTTAGTTCCTAACAGTCAATATTATCACATGTACTTTTTGTGAAGAAAGGAAGGAATATTTGTTGCACGCTCTTGTTGTCGCAGTGTCGAGGCTCACGTCATTATCGGTGCTGACGTCAATATCTGCGTAGATTTAGGTTTGTAGATCTGTGAAGGAAGCATTGACGTTATCTCGTGCAGTGGGAGGTGATGGGATCCTGCTCCTCACTGAAGGTTGAGTTAAAGGCTCAAAAGATTTCTATCTTTTCCTAGAAGTGGCCACAAATTCATAAGAATGCTGATTTTTATCTCGTCTTGATCATCTTCCGTCGTCATCTGTGTTTACTGATCATGTTTCCTGATAATAAATGATTTTACTCGGTTTGCCATCGATCCGGTGACTTTGAAGCAAGGTGCAGCAGCCATCTTGTCATATACTTAAATATCTAATCAGATGTCCCGCGAATAACATGCTTATATGCGACTGGATCGACCTTGTTATATAGCTGCATTCACATTTCTAAGCGGCAGTCCATGTTCTATTTACTACTTTTCTGTTTTATTTTCTACTGACCCCACCGGAAGAGACTTCTTACACACTAGCAATACTACCACTGTTACGTCATAGGGAGCGGATCTTTCGTTTCCGCGTCTATTGAGTGGACGCATTCGGAAAATACCCAATCCGTTATAGTTCACAATTGTCTCGTTTTGACGTAGCATGAGTTCACGCACATTTAATACACTGTTCTAAAAGTGACGTATTGTTTTTAAGGTTCGACTTTCAGTTCACTTAATTCACGAGCATACCTATAAACTTAAATTCTATCTTTCTTGTCTTTTTCGTTTTGTATGTTACGTATGTCAATGAGGGGTCGACTCCTTGTGACGTATATGCGATGATTAAAACCGGTAGCAACTATACTTTCAGATACTGACCTGTGTTTATATATTCTCTGTATGCATCGCTTACTTACATATCACAGTTTAATAGTTTGTGTTTGTGGCACCAAATGCAACAAAATCACACACGGTTTCTATATAGTCTATAATGTTCAAAATTTAATTTCCGTTTGCGCATAATGCGATGTTACGAGAAAAACTTTCCGAGATACCACATAAACATATATATAGTATGGAAGGCAATGGGATTCCCAAGTTCATTATGTTAATTGGATGATAATTCACGTTTCATATCTATATAACAAAAACGTCTGTTGTACATCGTTTTATTACAATGACACAATATACTGTGTTGTCAAACCAGGGATGAGTTGGTTTAATATAAATTGATTGGTCTCATATGAGTTTGTGTTGGGTTTATAGTTAAGTTATTCTTCCTCAACATGGGTATGTGTTTGCAGTCTTTGCACCTGCGTACGACCGTGCGGCCACTCAAGTCCTGTTTATCAAATAACAAACATGCAATTTTCACAGAAGATTACTCTGTAGCGCAGAACCCGGTGGTTCCATGAAGGTCAATTGATTTACATCACATTCGGTTAGCTCCCCAAACACGTAAACATGGTAGCACATTACAGTTCAAATTTTCCTGTGGTGTAGTTTTTACCGATAGGAGACACCGTTAACTATTGAAAGTAACCAAGTAGTATGTCATGTAAGCCACGCATGTTAGGAGAAAGGAAAAGTATATCCACCAACAATAAATACAAATGCGGTTTCGTTTGTATCCAAACGTAATCTGTAGTAGAAATTGTGATCTCAATTCTTCGAAATATTTAATCACACTTACATATACTAAGTTATTGAAAGCGAGCGTGGGATGTGTTAATCATATCGCTTGCTATAAAACGAATTCGGGTTGTTAATATGTTTCTTCACATACGTGTAGGCACACACTTAACCATTAAACACGTCATACACGTGAGTCCATAATATAGTTAACTTTTATACCATTTTTATCCATACGAAGAATTTTAAAAAAATAAGTTTTTAAATGAATTCTGTTTTTGGTTCAAATTCGCTCAAGGACTTTATATTTGCCTCGATTTTTTGTTGAATCACATGGTTTTAAATGAAAACTGTTCACTGGTATTTTTTGTCCACAGTTAGGTGTATTTATTTTTGTGCAAGCACCTGCTGTATCTTTGTACGTGATATTTAATGTTGAAATGTAAAAATAATCGATTTATCTGTGAGATAACCTTAAACGTTCGAATAGGTGTGCGGCAATTTCACTAATCTTTAGTTTCTCATCACAGTTATGCTTTCAGTTATGACGTCACAATACGCCGAAGGTGACGTCATAAATCTTGGACAAATAAACAAAGTGAACGTTGGTGGTCGTGAAATAATAAATAAAGCACGCGACAAGGAAATTATATTTACCATATCAGCACAAACATTTACAGCGGCTGCATTTTACTTCACCGTCCTTCTTAAACAAATAAATCTTAATTATTTTCCTGAGACACGAAAAAAGTCGTGGTTTTTAATGTAAATGGGTTGATGGGCAATTTTTCCTTAAATAATAATAATACCTTGCTCGCTTCCCGACATTGTGTTACACAATCAAACTATAGTTCTCCCTGTGACGAGAAAATATCAATAATTATTTACATTAGATATCTTTTTTATAATTTTTTTTAGCCTTTTACTTTTGCTTTTTTATAAAGTGCCTATTATATCTTACGTTTTACATGAAACAATAATGTCGTTGGACTATTTTCCCTGGGTTAATCTTTGCAGCGTGTTTAGAGGGAAACCATTAAACGTAAATCACAGACAAAAAGGGATGCACAATACAGAATTTCGAATCCTTTGTCTATAAATCTAATTACAGGATTCGTATTCTGTTTAATGACATCATCATACATCACATGTTAAATTAAATTAATAAATTAATTAATCATGGTTAGTATAAAAACTTTTCCTTGTATTTGTTGGGCGTTCAGCAGAAAACGTTTCGCAACAGCGTCCTATACCTACAGCATAGATTGCTATACGTTTGCTTTAGCCGTTTGCACTACAGGTCCAACAAGGCTACTATTAAAGTGTCAATAAACTGATATATGTGGGTAAAATTAATATTGTAATATAAATAAAATAGACTTGAAATTTTAGGTTTGAAAGAAAGTATTTTAGAATATTATAGAATACTTTATTATTCTGTAATTCGCATCTCTAGAATCACGAGACATCAGTCACTGTAAGACATAAAAAACTGTGATAACTTTAAGTTATAGCTTGCCCACATGGCAATCTGTTCACCTGAATATCCGTTGGTTAATATTTGCTTTTTCGATTAGCTGCTGCAGGTTTAATGGCGGTTCGTGAAACGTACAGATTGTGCAGCATCAGCATGTATATACCAAACTACCACAGACGAATGTATCTGACTTTTTGTTTCAAAAAACGTTTGTATAATAAGAATAGATAACACCTTAACGCTGATTATAGTTTTTATGTAAAATCGCTGTTTCATATTTATAGTTTCCTAAATATGTTGTATTAACATATCCTCACTTTCATTAGTTTCTGTTATGCGGTCAGTCCGTTAACAATCTTTTCAATCGAGTATCGGTTTTGTGGAGCATTGTGGTCACACATCCTCCGCTAATGCGCCATTGTTTATTGTAATTCGTGCCCGAGCATTGCGGATCAAACTGCGGCTTCAGAAATCTGTTCAACAAAGGTTGCCCTAAAGTAATTAAGCAGTCTGAACACAAGTTTCACGGCTCCCAGTATATGCGTCAATTGTAGGACAGTTATTCAAAAAATCCGTACGTGCGTCATAGATTATAATACTCGCTGTCACTTTTGTTATGCCTTATAAGTAAGAACTAAGGCTGGTTGGCCGCACAGGAGAAACTTCAGTTAAGCTGAGTAGAAGTTTTTCACCGATTAAACCAGATTTATGGGTTGTCTTGGTGCTGTCGGCAAAGTTTACGCGGCAACGCAAATGATTCGACTGAGAAAATAAACGTTCAGTTTAAACTTCCAGTTACCAACAATTTTACATTGAAAATGAAATTTTAAATGCACAATCGTGTGATGGACACAGGTTCTTATTTTGATACAATTACGTGTTTTCAATATATAGCAGCTTTTCTTGTAAACACTTGTTGTTGAATTCATTGATAAATAATCACCAAATATGAAAACTCACAAACGCCAACTTTGGTTACGTAAGTTTCCACTGCACTTACAGTGAAGGTCATGTAATGTAAGTTTTACGTCAAGCAAGATCCTCATTGCTTACCGTTGTTTACATATTTGTGTGTCGTATAGCGGCGCTATGCCTTGGTGGGTGGCGCTAACTTTAATGCATATCTTTATCTCCCGTCACCCTATGCTCTTTATGTAAACAGTCGAGGTTTGCAGTTCTATTTTGACAAGGTAAATAAATAGAAGTTCACAACACGCTTGTGCACTGTGCTATCCGTAATCGATTAGGTACAGTCATTTTCAGATGGCCGTGTGTTTCCAATCTGCTGACTACAGCACGTCATAAGGCGGTATATGTTATTCTTATCTAGATGTGACGTCAGAGATGAACGTTTACTGGAATGTTCAGACAATTTTCTTCAAGTTTTCCTACGTTGTAAATTTCCAACATGGGAATTATTTGTTTATGTTTTCAAGTGTGTTGATAGGATCGTTCAATATTAATTCGATTTAGCGTTGGACGCCGAAAAGGAATGGATCGAATCCGCGCAAATAAAATTATCTTTGTCCCGGAGCGACAAGAGAATATCCTGCGGTGTTGTTTGTTAAATAAACCGGTTGAACCCTTCCCGTTCTTGGCGCCACCACTTCAAAGTGACTGGTGAATTTCTAACACCCAGTTGTAGAATTCATTGTTTTGCTTTATGACGCAGAAGCGTCAAATAAATACGTAACTTCCGACACGCGAAATTACGACCGGCTCGTGTTCTGATGTGGTGAGTATTTCTTCCTTACGTGATTAGTTTGTGTGATCGGCACGCGACAATTCATTATTACGTCATGTCCACGTTTGGAGAAAGGCAGTTCGGTGAAATAACCAAATAAAACTCTGCGTTCACACTAATTCCATAACTTAACTTATACAATTTTCACAAACTGATTGATCGTGAAGTAAAACTTCTCCCTTTAAGTCAGTTTTTCCATTTAATCGATGCGCTTGGCTGCCTACAGCTGGCACACTGTCGCTAGAAGTTGAACAAACAAGGCGTGGGCGAATGCTTTTATTTAAATCCAGTAAGAACAGACATCTTAGTTCTTTGTCACGTCTGATGATGATTCACATATAACACGGATGATGTAAGCCACTTACGCAATGTGGATAGACTAATATTGTTACTAAATACTTCCGTTTCCGCGTACCAGAGAATTTTGTGTGAGTACTAGCGCGGTGTTAGATATACTAAATGTACCACGACCTAATAATTTCTGCCGACCGTGGTTATGAAAAGTTGTGAAAATTTGTCAGTGTTCTTTATCTCCTCGTGCATATGTTGGAATCGTTTTATTGTTATTAGCATGCATCCGTTTCCGCTGACTGCTCGCAAGGCAAGGTGCGTGTTGGTGTGTGTGTGCGTGCTCGACATCATTTCTTCTCACCGGACGCTTCCCAGACCTAAGCGATCGTAGCGCTCAGTGGCAGTGTTCATTTGTTACCGGGCAGTCGGGGAGAAAGTTCCAGTAATATCATTATATGTGGTGTGAACAACCAGTCTATTTAAGGCTTTCGTGATTCAGAAGATTTAAGTTATGGTCGGGAATATTAATTTTATTAAAGTCAGAAGAAAGGCGATTGTCTAGAGTATCTTATGTATGGAACGTTTTTAACACAGTTAGTTCTTCACACGAATGCGAACTTGAGATTACTACTTGTATTTCGTTGTACAGGTTTTCCTAGTTTTATTATAAAGTTGTTTGTTATACTGATGCCGACCAAGACAAAAACTTCTTAATTAATTGATTACAAAACAACGATTTATGTTTTGCGCTTACAAAATGAAGTTGAAAGGCATGTATACTTGTGTGACGCGGGGTGTGGATTCCGGTAAGTCACCGAGGTCAATGACGATGTATTTTTATGGCTAATGTGTTATGTTTGTTTTTTTTTAGATGGTGCGTATGAACAAAACGAATCAAAAATACTGGAGAGGAAAAAACTTCATAAGTTGACAAAGAAACGGTGAGTTTAGTTTTTTTCTTGAATAAGTCAAGTTGTGGGCGGAGGATGTAAAGTATTTCTTCACCTTAGACAAAAATGGCAGCAATTACCGAAAGCTTCAACCACGAAATCGGATTCGACTACCGGCGACGGCTCTGAATATCAAAAGCAATGTTCCCCGGTTATTATCGAACCATCGTCTACTGATGTAAAACCTCACCGTCAGAGAAGAATAAAACCCGGAAAATGGAAAGAAACATCAGAAGTAACGGATCCTACTTCACTTTTAGATGAAAGTGCATCTTCAGGTAGAATTGTGTTTTTTTTCTCAATTATACTTTCCGTATCACGTTGTACGCCAAAAAAAATAGTTCTTATCTTAGAAAGCCTTTATTTTTCAACCAAACGTCTTATTTTTAATTCACTTTTTTTAGAAATTTAGAATTTGTATAAAATTTGCATTTACTAAATGCATGCTGTTATTGTATCAAACAGAGCCAGTTGTTCTTTAATATTTTGAACTCTATTTCCACCCTTACCACAAAGTGTTCTATTAACCTCTGTCATATCGCCCATCTAACCACTGTTGTGACGTCTTAGACCAACTTCCTTCCCCGATAAAACCACATGATGCCAATCACCTTTTCCTGGAAAATAAGCAAGATTTATTGAATCCAGTCTTTCAAGATCAATCGGCTGCGGTAAACACTTGTTTTCTTCTCTTGCTATAATTCTCTTAACGTCGTGTTGTGACAAAATAATTACGTGAACTCGTTTTCACAGTATGATACTGTAGCGCCGGATGAAGACCAGTCACACGATGACGTATTTTCGCGTCCGTCGCCAACGTGGCTTAATGACCAAGGTAATTAATTTTCATTATATCTCTTTGAAATATTTCAATTCGTTTATTAGGCGAATGATGTGAATATTTATATTTGTCTTGTGAAGGAATGAACGCATGGGACGTACGTTTCCCGACCACGACAAATGATTCAAACGATGAGACAATGGCATTAATCAAAGCTTTAAAGCTGAGTTCCCTGCAACAAGAAACACACAGTGTTCCACAAACAGCCGCATCTTCAGCATCTCTTAATCAAAACGCATCAAAAATCGCAGCTGATGATTTTGAAGACCTTAAGAATGAAATGATGAAGAAATATGGTTTTGTTGGAGCTGTGAACTCCGGTAGCGAGACCAGTTTGTCTTCACTTTCATCTTCAACATCAAGCCTCGTAACGACATCTGTGGATCAAGCAACCGCTTCATTTGAGTCGGTTCGTGCGCTGTGTGCTGAAGAACGAGGACATCGAGGTTTTGACCGGTTACGACCGGATCCACTCCCACAACGCTCGTTAACACCCAAGCCCCGATCAAGTTCAACCACCGTCACCAGTAAAGAAGTTAACTGGTGTGACATACCACCTCTTATTCCACCACGGGAACCTGTCAGACTTGCAAGGGTTTCTCCTCACCGACATTCCTCCACACCATCCCCAACCTCATGTTCCTCAACTGCTGACTCATCTTTACTCCAATCCTCCGCATATTCAAAACCGAAGCATCCGAGCCAGTCTTCCACAACCTCTGTGTTTTCAGCCCTCCCACCAAACATGAGTGGTTCGAATCCGGTCATCCTGCCAATAATGAAGGACGGCAAGCAAGAAAGCTTCACTCATTATTATCTACTCCCTGGTGACAACCGGGTAAGTTTCATTGTATACGATGTTTCTTTTATTTTATCACATATTAATACGAAACATTGTTTAATACTGCTCTTACCTGATAGATGGAAGAGCAAATAAAGAAAAAACAAGAACGAAATCAACCACTGCATGGAATATCTCGTCCCACGCCGTCAGCTCGTGTAGTTCCTCTCATCCGATCTAGTGCCCCGCCCCCACCACGCCCACCGCCACCTCTATCATCTGGATATGGTCAGGCCATTGGTAAGTTAAACATAATGCAAGTGTGTGTTACTCAATTCTTTAAACTTAATTTTTGTACAGCACTCACTCGTACGTCATCAAGCACCCCCACACCAACAGTCATTCCTATTGCATCAGCAAACCCAGCTCTCACTTATCCACCGCGCCGACTTTCGCCAGCACACCACACACAAGCGAATTTTAGTATATACAAGGACATGGGCCCAGGACAGAAAGTGGTGGCTGTTCAATCGGAAGTTTTTGGTGTAACAGATGAAGAATGCCAATCTGCTTTAAGACTTAACTCGTGGGACGTTCTTAAAACGATCAACTATTTAAAGGTAGATATGTCATGCAGTGAAGTCGTCTGTGGTATCTAATATATTTTGAAATCGCAGATAGAGCAATTGTTTCGGATCGGGGTTTCAAGCCGAGAACGTTGTCAACAAATCCTCCAAGCTGCTGCCTGGGATCTCCAGTCTGCATCACGATTTTTACTTTTAGAACACCATCAACAAAATAATACAATCTGAGTTAAACTTTCTGGTGCTTTCTTCATTTCGGTGTTGCTAGAATATTCATTATAATTTGTCAAAGTAGGGTAAAAATATTTAGTCAAATCAACGGCATTTTTATTTTGTTTTTTTTGCGTAAAGCCATTCACTTTTGTGTTATTGTTGTTAAAATATTTTATCTATTACTCCAATATTACCTTTGAATTGCAGTATTCACAGCAGACAGCAGTTTGTTGCTCTGATGTTTTACTACCACTTATTACTGTTCATCGATTTTATTGTTTTATTTTTATATACTTCTGTATCTGCCGAATCATTTTGAACTATCAAATATGAATTCAACTATTTCAACCACAACAAGCTGTTTTAACTTCGAACGTTGCGGAATTGCAGTAAACAGTGTAAATTGTTTAAAATACGGGATAATATACATACTTAATATATATATATATATATTATACAGTAGGGTAGGGGAAGATGGGACGCCTTTTAACTCCATTTTCTCGTCCCGATTAGTAGTAAACAAAGGAAATTCATAGAATCATAAAACTATATCCTCACGGACCGTTGTTAATTATTAAAAACACGACCAGGCTAATTGTATATTATGTGCTAAAGGTGTCCCATCTTCTCCAACCCTACTGTATAATATGCTACAATCTGGATCAAACCTACGTCATCGGCTCGATTAGTTCCACACTACACTTTTTCACATACGATGTAGGAAAGGTTATTGGCTCTACAGTCTGTATTAAAATTGTGGGGTAAAATGGCTTTTTTTAGCGCAACATGGCTACATATTTTAAAATTCCGAACCAAAAGTAGGGTGTGGCAAGATGACCGCTTAAGCATATATTTTGTCTCGTGGTAGGATGGGAAAAGATGGGACATGTTAAGCACATAATATACAAATATCCTGACCGTGTTTTAAGCACTTGAAACCGGTCTGAGGATATGGTTTCATTCTTTAAATGTTTTTGTTTACTAAACCAAACTGCGCGAGAAAATAGAATGAAAATGTTTAATCTTTCGCCACTTCAATGTATGTTTTAAAATGAATTTGACGGGTTTTAGGTGTAATTCGTTAATTTACAACACAAAGAAATGTATTTAAAATATACGAGAGGCTTGTACCGATTCGCGTACGTATGTCGTATAACGAAATAAAACTGAATAAAATCTTGTGTATTTTGATTTGTAAGTGATGCTGGTTTTTAGCCACACATTTACTTTATTAAAAAATTATAAAACGACAATATTGTCCTATTTCCACTGAGCCATCTTGACCCCAACCTTTTTATCATATAAGTAGGGTGGGGTAAAACGGGAAACATAATATTAAAGTAAAAAAGTCGCGAGGATATTTTATATTTTTTTGAACGTCCTTTGTTTACTACCAAATGGGATGAGAAAATAGAATGAAAAGGTGTCCCACTTACCCACACATAATATTGTGGGGTAAGATGGGATACCGCAACTCAATCCCATATTTACTGATCGCATTTTGTACAATTAGAAATTTTCTTTTTAGAGTCGCCGGGGGAACAGTTATAACTCTTTGTTTACTATTGCAGTAAGACATTGCAGAAAAAGTAAAACATGTCCCATCTTACCTCATTCCCAATAAACATGTCACATTTTTTCTCCTACCCCTAGCAGGTGTTCAATATATATTTTTTTATAGTTAAAACAGTATTGACTTTGGTCTGCGTTTGTTGGGCTGTGAGGGTGGTGTCAATTGATAATGTAGAAAATTTAAAACAGTGATGGGCAGATGGCTGATGGGAAAGCAGGAATATTATGAAGTAAAGTGTGTGGTATTAAACACGATTTTGTCATTTAAAATATTTAAAAATCAATCATACATATTGTCAACGGTTACAAATCATTGGACTTTTTTTTATTCATGGCAGTGCGCATGTATTCCACTTTCAACTGCAATGCTGAATTTTCTGCTCGGTTAAATAGTTGCAATAGTTTCGTTCAACTGTTGAACATAAACAGCACATTTAGCTGTTTTTCTTGTAAAACTGTGAACAATTGCAGATCTACAGTTGTTACTAACACAGTGAATATGAAGATTTTCTTTGATTCCAAATAAAGTACTCAAGTTTGCAACATCATACCTGGTGGTAAATACACGGGTCAGTTGAAAATAATGTTACTTTATTGTATAACACAACGAGCCTTTATCGAAAAAGCATTTAATTCAAACACAAATTTTATTCACATACTCACAAAAGGTAAAAACAAAATTCGTTACAAAGTAATAGTTGTAATTAATAGTAATAAACAATATTTTTAGATAAACCACAATGAAAAATGTGCCACATATGATATAACAAGGAGTGAATACTCACGGTCCACGCATTTCCATTTGATGCAAGGCTCCACTGGATAAAATGAGATTTTTTCCTTTGGAACTTTCAACTAATCGTTGTACGTTGTTTATCGTGAGTCGGCGCATTGTGGTGTCCCTGATCATCGGGGCATAACAAACCTAGCACATACACTAGGAAGTGAGAATTAATAAATGCTTAAACTATTTTAAAATATTCCTGGTTGAGAATTTCAAATAGTATATAACTATAGACACTGGACAGTACCAAATGTAATTGTTGTTTAACCATTTTCATTTATATATAATATGTGTACCATATGTGTACACATGTGGCAACAATACAGACTGCCCCAAAAGTATTCTCATATTAACTATTAACTGGATGTGGATGCAGTTTTAGTTAATGTAGTGGAAGTGTTACTGTAAAAACATAACTTCAACTTAGCGGATTTCTGTGATGTGTAATTGTGGTAAGAAAACAATGTCATTAATGTTTCTAAACTTGCCAATGTGTTTTTATACATCACTGTTATTTATAAGTGATACAATTCATCATTTAAATGTATGATGTCATGAGGACTATTTTTTCATGGCCTAGTTCAGTCTTTTGTGTACTTAAAACTTTTCGTTGTTGTGAATGTAATGTAGCATATGCTGCTATAACTCATGTTTAAATTAAGTAGCTGGCTATACACAAATGTTATTTTCTTTTTAAATGCGTACAATCATACTCAGTGCACAAACATATTATATAATATCATTGGTTTTTCCTTTGAATATCCTGGAATAATAGCATAAATTAGATATATACATGTTAATCTGTATTTATTTAATTTATATTAGCTGGAACATTACCAAGAAAATACCTCAAAATTGATGCCACGACTTATAGCAGCTTGCACAGTGGCATGTTTTGGAAGATAAGGAAGTTTTTCACTTCCATCAATACAAATAATGTCGATATGAAGTTCAGTGCAAGCAGAATGAAACAAGCGATCAGTACGTGGCAGTACAGCAATGATATCGTATAAACCCGTTGATAATACATCACGAACCTACAAAACAGCTAATGATGAGCTTATGGATCTTTAACAAAGGTTTTTAAATATATATAATTTCATATGTATTTTACAATTCTGTTTAAAAAAATCCTATCAGTTTTTAACTATAAATTACTTCACAAGACAATTGTACTAACTTTATGCAGGTCATCTAGTTCACACAACTCGATTGTGATACGTGAATATTGTTGAAAGTTTTTTTTGTTGATTTTTAAATAACTTTTAGATTCTGCATCAAGATGCAATAAAGGAGGTGGCTCAGGTAACATCAGTTTCATTCGTTTGGCTGAAAATTACAACTTTAGAAAACATATTAATATCATTTAGGGATATGTTATGGATGACATATTTGCTCAATCGTTCTTAGTTGTTGATATAAAATGTACACCCAAGCAGCTTGAAGAAATATAGTGTTGATTTTGAGGGCAGAACCTTATAGCTAAAGCTTTGTGATGTGAGTTATGCCAGGGTTACAAAGTTCCAGATTGAAATGAATGACAAGCACAGAGGGTTTATTCCTGCATAGGTTTCTCAATTTTGACCAAAAAGAGGTGTCATTATATTATAGTAATGTGATGATTAGGTATTGGTTGAATTCTTTTGTGGTACCAGGAACAAATCACCATATAAATGGAAAAGTCTGTACCTTTGGTCTCTTTTGCAACGGATGAAACATTTTGATTGATTGCAACTACTTCGTAACCCAGGCGTACAGCCATATTAGCTTTGCTGGTAGTCTCCATTAAGCAGTTACTTTCATATTGTATGTTGAGGTCATATAGTTTTCCGTGAGGTGGAATTGGTATACTACTCATGGTACGCTTACAAACTCTACAACACACATTTAAAATAAGTCGGTAATAAATTTTTGGTGCTAGTAAAGGGTTTTCCCCCACCTGTTGTAAACTGTTTATCGTGTCTGCTCCATAGATATCTATATATGATATCTATGGTCTGCTCACTGTAGACTTATCGCGCCTTACGCGCTCTAAGCATTGTTGCCCGAGGTTGCCTTGCCGCCGCGTGTCCTTCTTTCCTTGTGTTAGACTTATCGTGCTGCAGTGTTCACTGTATTATAGTAATAGTATGCGAAGGTTGTTGTGTTGAGTATGAATGTAGTATCTTAGAATTGCGTTGTATATATTGTGCGCTTTGTGTATTTAACGTTGTGTGCGTTTGCAGATGCAGTCCAATAAAGCCTATATTATTGAAACTTGTAATTAGGTTACGACATTTGCTAACCACTAACCCCTAATCCCTATAACCACTAACCACTAACCCCCATAATCACGAACCCCCTAACCATCAACACCTAACCCTTAATGGTTAGCAAAAAAGGTGGGAGGGGGGGAAGATCTTTCACTAGTACCAAATTTTTATTTTTGAGCACGTTAGTGGTCATATAGATCCTTTTTCGTCGAACAGTTGCTCTTGTTGTTGTTGTTTTTTGGACGACTTTTTTCCGCACTTACCTCAATTTTCAATTCTAGCATTTATTCTTTATTGGGCACGTTAGTGACCATATAGATCCTTTTTCGTCGAACAGTTGTTCTTGGCATTGTTGAGCACGTTAGTGATCATATAGATCCTTTTCGTCGAACAGTTGTTCTTGTTGTTGTTGTTTTTAGGCGACTTTTTTCCGCACTTACCTAATTTTTTTAATTCTAGCATTTATTCTTTATTCTCTTGATTGAAATCAAATTACAATGAATGAATGAATCTTACTTTATCCTCGCGTGGCCGGAAAACGACAGTCGTTATCACACGGGTTTAACACCTCTTGTCAGCTTACGAGTTACCTTGTATGTTACTTTGTGGGTGATTATTTTTTGGGGGGATTTTTTCATTTTTTTATGTATGGCTGATAATTTGGACAACCCATTAGTGACCACTGGGTTGGAGCAATTGTCGTTAAGTGTCTTGCCCAAGGACACATACGCCCACAATGGTAGCACCGACGAGCCTTGAACTCATTATCTAATGGTTACAGGCAGGCGCGCTAACCACTACGCCACGGCGCCGGACATATATATTTATAATTTTTAGACTGAATTTTCAGATTTAAAACCGCACGATGAGCGATTAATTAACGATTACTTTCCTCATGCACTTTACATAGCGGAAACACTGTCTGGCAGTTTGGCGGGAAACGACACGTGTCGTATCCACACAACGATTCACGACTGAATCAATAATAATAATAATAATAATAATAACTTTTATTTGTCTCTTCGATTACAGTAGCGAAGATTTAGAAATGTTACAAACGAAAAGACATGATATAGCGACAAAACAACAGTTATTAAAACACGCTTACAGTTAAAAACATATTTACATTTAGTTGGAAGAAAATAAGCGTGGTCGCTACACCTAGCGGACAAACGAGCCATTTATTTTAATTAAGTTAAACTTCTAATAGAAACAAAAGTGTGCGTAAAGACACGACCCGTACAATGGGGGGAGTCGGCTTTAAAGAGAATTGACCCAAAGATTGGGCCCTGATGGAAAAACAAAACCCCCAAAAAGAAATTCCACCAATAGTTCACAGTGAACAGTTGCAGGGGCACACTTGTAAATTGCAGAAGGCGTGCATTACTGTAATACACAAGAAATTCAATATAAGAATGAATACGAGAAAAAATAAACGTGTAGAAAGAAAGATATGTACAAAAGATGCAGCAATGTTAATCAATGACTTATGGATGAGGTGCTTGGTTGATGAAATGTTATTTGCCTATTTGGTGAAGGTCCATGTAGGTCAAGAGATCCCAGCTGAAGATGGCCGATTTTTTCTATCCCCATTTTCTGCAACTCAAAGGAAATATTTCAGCAGTAACTTGGAATATATGTATTTAAATAAATAAGATAATAAGGAAATAGAATACAGAAAGAAAAGCGAGTAATACAGGTGCAATTGTGATAAAAGTTTTGAAATTTGTGGATAATGAAAACAAACAAAAGTGAGGGATGAGAGACTATCAGGGCCGGCACTATTTAGTTTAATCATATTTTTTGCAAAGAAAAAATAAATAAATACAACACACACATTTGTGCCATCGGCTTGCCAAGTGGTAGTTCTATCTCAACAGTTACATCATATTTTTGAGTGAATGTAAGAAAATAAAAATGTGAAATATTTGACAAAAACCATGCAACACTTCAATTTAAAAGTATTAGTATATAGTGGTCAGAAGCACAGTGTTCACACAGCAACTAAAACCTGAGATACAGCAAAATGTGAGTTAAATATGTGTAATAAAAAATAAATAAATATATATAATAAAAAAGCAAAACAAACAAACAATGAAACAAAAGCAGAAAGGAAAAGGTTCAGTAATGAAGAATTTTAAGAGGAGATGTAGATACTGGCAATTTAAACCTTTGAAACAGGGGTTATAATTTGAATATTAATTTCTATATTGTGGATAAGGGGGTATAATTGCAAGGTCATAGCATTTAGGTTAAGGTGTTGTTTGACAGCTGCATGAAATCTTCTGAGGGTGGGTTGGTCACGAATATTAATTTGTAAAGAAGACCATAATTTAGGGTCGATGTATCTCATAGACTGTTGGGAAGTTAATTTGTTGCAGAATGGAATGAAGAATTTGGCATTACTTCTTGTTTTTCTAATCAGGTGCGGTGGTTTTGGGGAAATTATGTCAATAAGGGGTTGAGGGAGTTTATTATTGTTACATTTGTACATAAAACTAAGGATTTCTATCTGGTACATTTCTTGGATGGTAAAAAGACCATGTTGGTTCACAGTTGAAGTTATGTTTTCTCGTTTACCAAGGTTAAAAGTCATTTTAATGAATTTGTTGCAGAGAATTTGAAGTTTAGATATCAGTTGTTTGTTTCCGTTACACCAAGTGGATATGCAATATCTAATATGGCTTAACATCATTGAGTGGTACAGGGTTATGAGGGTTGGTTGATTTACTAATGGCTTAATTTTGCGTACTATGGCTAAGTTAGTTCCTAATTTTTTGATTAACTCTGTGATATGTAGTTTCCATGAAAGATTTTCTGTAATTGTTATTCCAAGGAACCGAAAAGAGTTGACTTGTTCAATCTTATTATTATTAATCTTGATTTCTATTGGTACATGGGGTAGTTTAGTGTTGGGGGAGTTGGAAAAATACATAAATTTAGTTTTATCAGTGTTTAGTACCAGTTTGTTTGTGCATAGCCAAGTTAGTGTGTTTTCTAGATCTGTGTTGGAATCAAACTATTAGCATTTAAGTGGGGACGCATTAAATGCACTACTCTTATACCGTATTATCATTAATCGTAATTGAAACATTATTTTTAAATTAATATCATATGATTAATATTAACTTCTAACATTACCTAGTTACTGCGTGATTACGGTTTATCAAAATTCATGAAAACAAAAGTTTTTAAGCTACGACAACGTTAACTAGTGTAAGTTTACAATAAACACATGGTACAGGAGTTGTACAAAGCGTATTTACACATATTCTTCACCAATCACTCAATCCTCATACGTCTTAAGTTTCATTAGGTATAATGCATGTATAAACACATTCTGCCTACTGCTCCACAGTCACCAAGAGCGATTAGAACCCGTTTTGTTGGTTACTTCAGATTTGTTTTTGATCGAACCTAGTCGACCGCTGTAGTAAAAGGAATAATTAATATAGAAGGGTGGGGGTAGATGGGACACCTTTTCATTTTGTTTTCTCTTTTCATTTGGTAGTAAACAAAGAACATTTGATGAATTATAAAACCGTATCTTCACGACTTCCACAGACCGTTGTTAATTGTTTAAAACACGATCAGGCTACTTGGATATTATGTGTTAAAGGTGTCCCATCTTCCCCGACTCTACTATTTTATGCTAATTAGTTTAAAACGTGCTCATTCATTAGATCTGTGATCTCTTGTTAATTTATTTTATACACACGTTATATGTATTTAGTGAACGGTAGATGATACTTTATCCTCCGTCCCGAACGTAATTCTCACCGACAAGCCAAGGAGAAAAAAAGGGGAAATACAGTTTTCAACAGTGTTTACGTCACGCAAAGGATTGTAGTAGCATCACGTGTCAGCGTGTCAGCAGAGGTAAGGTACCGCCAGAGCAGAGATATTAAAACAATTCTTTTTGGTCAGAGATACATAAACGGACGTATGTAAGTCTGATACCATCCACTGCCCTAACTTCGGACGGTTTTTAGACAAATATGGTTTAATTTTTTGAATGGTTTGCGCTAACAAATTATGGCATAGTTTCACATAACACTACGTAAGTACTTTAATTGTTTTTTATCAGTGAACCTAATATTTAAATCACATTCATAAATATTCACTGTTTTATTACTGTCCGTAGGTAACCGAAATCTGCCTAACTTTGGACGACAGACCGCGATCGTTCGGGTTGTGCATTGAAAAATTGCCATTTATTGAACACGGTAGTGGTTATATAGATTCTTTTTTGTCGGACAGTTGTTCTTGCTGTTTTTTTTCGCGACTTTTTTGCATTTATCTCAATTCCTAATTCTAACACTTATCTCTTGATTGAAATCAAATCATAAAACAAATTTATAACTTTTAGACTAAACTTTCAGTTTTAAAACCACGCATAATTAACGATTAATTTAGCCTTTTTTGTGGTCGAGTCTTCTCCAGAACTTCCCCTAAAAACTCCAAATAACATAGAAATCAGGATTTCAATTTTGTTGTACCTGTTAGTTTATTTAATACATTGTTATCATACAATAACAGTATGTTTTACTTTTTTGTTGTATGCAATTGAAAGGGGCGGGGGGGAGGATTCCTCACTAGCACCGAACATCATAATGATCTATTTAATGGATAAACATATAATGTGGCTTTGTAAACCCAGCTTTGAAAACAGAGATTACTTGTCACCTCAGTATTGCTGAATTGACACCTATGTCAACTTAAATGCTTCTTTATTTGTTATAGAATCCAAAATACTAACATATGTGTGCAGAGTGCAGTTAAGTAATGAATGTGTAATAAGGCAATATACACAAACATTTTTTGTATTCTTTGTCGAACTTCTGTTTTTTTCATTACAAATCCGTTGTATTGCACCGGTTTGGTTTTATTAAACATTTAAAATTGCTCCCAATAGGTTTGTTTGACATTTAATAGCAGTGGCGTCGATTTTATAAAAATGTAGGGGTCGCTGTTAACTGTTCGAAGTTAGGGCAGTTGACCGGTGTCGTGATATATATTCGTTTCTATAATGATATTTTTTTTTCCTTTTTGTTCCGACCTACTGTGCATGCGCAGTAGTGTCTCGGTGCAAGCGCAATACTGCCCGGTACAAACATATCAATCGGGCCGAATATATCACGACACCGGGGCAAAATATTACTAACACATTTTGCATTGTTTCAAGGTACATTATTTCATCTGTACTTGCTGTTGGTATCGCTATGTTTGATTACGTCAGACATCATGCTGTGAGGATAATTACCAGTAATTAAATAAACACTCAAAACACTTCTCTGTTGCACTTTGATTCTGTTAGTATTATTCTATTTTGTAAAGCAAAAACAAAGAATATGGTTCCCATTTAGCATTATTTATTTTTATCAACTAAGGCAAATATTCACTTTGTATAACACAGCATATTTTTAAAGTAATTTTCAACAAGAAAAGTATGGTATGCATAAGGTATTCTGTTTGAGAAAAGTGTTAGTAAATTAAGTAAAGTATACCTTAAACCAACGGTACCGTTGCTTAAACTAATCTAAAAAAAGTTTGTTAGTGGTATTTTCTTATTCTAGGCTAGGAATAACCTACTCATCTTAGTTCGACTGACCTTAAATCGAAAAATTAGTTTCAACATGAAAACACTGTGTCTGGAATGTTTTCAAGGGTGGTAATAATTTTGTACCGGGTGCTGGTCATTTGTTTCGACCTACTTCGCATGCGCAACAGCTCCCGGTACAAATATATCAATAGAAATGAATATATCACGACACCGGTACAAAATTAACGGTCGGAACATATTTATATATCACGATACCAGTAAGTTACAGATTAAGGTGTTAGAAGGGTGTTAAGAGGTTGCCAGTTATTGGTTAGAGGGAGTGGTTAGTGTAGTTAAGAGCTTTTAGTTGGAAGAGATAAAAGGCTAAAATTAAAACAAGTGTGAAAAAAACACTAAAAAAACAAGGTAGCAAAGCTCTAATGGATAAACACGTGTTAAACTATTTAGCATAATATTAATTTACCCTATTATTACAACGGTCGACTAGGCTCAAAGCTCGAGCGAAAATGCATGGAATTTCCAATAAAAAAACGCCAGGACCATCCTTTAAAAAAAAACAAAATGATACAACGGGTACCAGTAAGACATAGTGAACATTTTAATATAAAAAAATGTATACCGGCAGTTTCATTTTTTTTTTTTAAAAGAAATGATTTTTCCCTGATGAAGTCTCGCCGTATGGCAGGCGAAACGTTGGAAATACACTACGTTTTTATACAAGATGAGCCACTGATATATTGAAAAATTGATGAGTCAGCATATTCTGGTATGTAGCTACATTCTACCAAAAAATTAAAACATAACAAAGTATACATTTTTATATTTTTTTGTATATTGTTGAAGAAGAAGTATTCATTATACTAAATACAAAATAAAATTGGATTTTTCTCCACCTATGGGAAATCCCATGCATTGTATAATCTTAGGAAACTTGATGGTAACTTTAGGTCAAATTTAGAAATCTCCATTCATATACAAATTTTCATTTTTCGTTGGTATCCCCCTTCAAGATGGTCATTTTGAATACCCGCCTATCATATAAAAACTGCCAAGAAATTGAATCATCAATCCATTATCATAGTAAGTTTAATAAATTTGCTGAAATATTTTC
Organism: Ciona robusta; assembly: GCF_009617815.1. Classification (NCBI taxonomy): domain Eukaryota; kingdom Metazoa; phylum Chordata; class Ascidiacea; order Phlebobranchia; family Cionidae; genus Ciona; species Ciona robusta. The sequence continues at coordinate 6,620,061 of NC_143235.1, forward strand.
TACATTTTGATTCTGTTATAAAATTACTTATTAGTTTAGATATGTCAGAAAAACTGAGATGTGTAGGGAAGAAAAATTGACAGATTTTTATTACCTATCTTGCACCACTCTTGGAGGTTGGTAACTGCCAAACTTAAGAATTGTTTGTAATTTAATAAACCTATGGTCATGGGTGATTGAAATATATTAATATATTATATAGGCATACACTGTTACAATTGTTTGACTCTGTGGCATAGCTAGTTGTGCTCATGTTTCTAACCCAGAGGTAATGTGTTAAAGGCTTGTCGCTGCTACCATTGTGGCTGTCTGTGTCTTTTAAGAGGGAATTGCTCCAATCCAGATCCAGTCACTAATGGGTTACATGAAAAACAAAATCCTCACCTTCTGACTTCCCATTATTGTATGAGTTCTCATATAATTGAAAATGTTTGGTACTTTAAAGTTTGTTCCACTAATAAAGAACCTAAATCAAGAAAAACTCGCTACACATAAGTGTAAAATTAAAAAGAAGAATTTTAATTAGTCAAGTAGGAAATTAAAACTTCAATGAAATGACAATAAATATAGCTAATCAGTGTCAGCAAATTAAAAATTAGTAAAGAGTTTGAAACAATTTACATTAACTTCTTTGAGATACTTTTAGCTTAGGTAACATAATTTGTAATCAAATTTAAAAAAATGTTACTAGTGCAGGTGGTGGCCTACTTTACTCTCTAGGTTTTTCCACAAAAGGTTATGTTCATTTAAAATAAAAAAATAACATTGGATTAAATAAAAGCAAAATAATACAAAACAACCGCGTTAGGAAAACCTTTTTACAGCAAAGGATCCTAGACTAGGTTATTATTTTTTTTGAGGTATATAAATTAAATAGAATTAAAATTAAACAAATTTTTAATAATATTGCAATTATTATAGTTACAACTTGCTCCACTTCCATGTTGGCAATTTATTATGAGGGGGAACTTTTATTGGTTGATCATATAAACTTTGTGCCCCATCCACCTTAACAGTTTCACCTAATGAAACAAAAAATTATTTATTAAATTCTTACGCAAATTAGTCATTTTTAAATCGATGAAACAGTTAGAACACGAGTATTTAAAAAGTTACCTGTAATGAAGGATGCAGCTGGGGACAACAAAAAACAAACAACTCCAGATATTTCTTCTGGTACACCCAATCTGCAGCTTGGTTGAATTTTTTTTGCTTCATCAAATGTGTTTGGTGGGTAGTTTGCAACAGCTGTTTCGGAGAAAATAGTTCCCGGTGCAACTGAGTTGATTCGTACACCTTTTGAAATCCATTCAATTGCAAGTGACTTGGTAAGGTTGTCAACAGCAGCTCTTGCTGCCCCAGTGTGAGAAAGAAAAGGGTAGCCTCTCCACATATCCACAACAATATTTACAATAACACCCCCGTTTTCCGCCATCCACTCGTTGAAAACAGTTTGGCAACAATAGAACGTCCCAGTAAGATTTGTTTCAATGACAGCATGCCAACCCTTTGGAGAAATATTCTCAGCAGGAGACAGAAACTGTCCCCCACCATTGTTAACCAGATAGTCCAATTTCCCAAACATTTTTACTGTATTCTTGAACAAAGTTTTCACTTGATCAGGTTTTCTTATATTGCACTGCATTGGAGTGATTCGGCCGGATAAAGTAGGATTCCTGTTTAATACTTCTGCAGCATCATTGAGTTTACTTTCATTCCTTGATGCTATAACCACATTACAACCAAGGCTAGCAAGCTCTGAAGCAATTGCTTTACCAATTCCTGTACCTCCACCAGTTACAACTGCAACATTCCCACGAAACAAGTTTGGTTTTAATACAGATTTAACCGATAGCATATTAGAAGATGCAAATCCCTAAAATGATAAACTCATTTTTACTTCACCAAGTAAAATACTGTCTCTTTCTTGAGACTATCAAAGCCAAAGAAAACATAGCATTGGGCAACAAGTAGGTTTAAGACATAATAACCAATGTTTCACACAATATTGCATTTGCACCTCCGTTACAAAATAGTTATACGGTATAACCCAGAGCTAAGCAACCGTGCCACAGAACACAAAGCATATCCGTAATATGATAAAAATAAGGTTATGGGGCTAGGGCCACCACACACATATATCGCTTTTGTGTGCAACGCTGAGGGTAGACGTGTTGCAACTCGACGTTAAAGTGACCTCACATTACCCAACCACAATACTCCGTTAATCAATGTCAACGCTGCGAATACGACTTACTTCATGAAAACAAACCCCCTGTTGAACGAGGTTAATGATATCCCGTTCAGCCGATGACAGGCCCAAATCGTTTCCAGCTTTTAGCATGGCGTTACACTGCTGTCACGTGATTCTGTCTGGTGTATTTCAAAGTTAGTATAGAGGTGTATTCTCCCTTTCTCTAACACAATAATGAGAACTAATCAAAGTTAGTATGAGCCCAACCAGCAATCCTGTTTATTCAGTACAGGCTATGGCTGTTTGTGTGTGGCTGCTGTTGCACACACCCAAGCACACGCGTTCAGTTGTCACGCTTACCAACACAATAGTTACTTTTTTAAAATGATTTTCCAGCTTACTTTAGACTTTAGAGATTATGAAGCAAAACAGTACAGGCAAAACTACAATTTCCCTACATGGAACTATACAGAGAATACGGTAAAAATTTTCCGCCAGGAGGCGATGACAAATTCGTTTCTCTATTCTTTGGGAAGCAGTTAGTTTCACATATAACCGACCTAATGTGGGAAATATGTTCTTACTAGTGTTTTATGTATTTAGAAAGGTATTTTTATTATTTAATTAATTTGTTTTACACTTATGAACACTTTGTAGTGATGTTTTGTTCGTTTTTCCGTTCTTTTTAATTTAAATAATTACCGACACCTAGCGGAAAAAGTTTTCCGTCTTCTCTGTATCAGAGTCGTATAAACACCGAGTAGTCCAACTGCCGTCTATGTGTGTCCAAAATATTTATATATCAAAATAGGTATTTCTATGACCAAAGTAATTTCCCTTACCATGATTTTTGTAGTAAACAAGAGAGTAAAGCTCTAATGAGTCAGCACGTAACTAAGTAGCAAAATATTAAATCACATTAAATCAAACCAGAAGTAACAAACAGAGCGCTTTTTAATCGACATCGGTGACCGTGCAGCAGTAGGTAGAATTTATTTATACCTTTAATATAACTCATAAATACTTGTGTATAAGGATTGAGTAATTGGTAAAGAATATGTGTAAATACACTTTATACAACTCCTGAATCTGTTTACTTGCAACTTAAAATAAGGTTTCAATTACGATTAATTATAATGAAGTATAAGAGTAGTGATTTTAATGCGCCCTCACTTATTAGTTCAGTATAGTCGTCAATTCTTGTGCAGATTCTTTATATCTTACTAACGCGCGAACTTCCAAACTTTCAGACAGGCTCGGCGCCGTAGCACAGTTGGTTCGCGCGCCTGCCTCGGTCCCAGGGGTAATCGGTTCAAGGCTCGTGGTTCCTACCACTGTGGGCGTATGTTTCCTTGGGCAAAACACTTAACAGCAATTGCTCCAGCCCAGTGGTCACTAATGGGTTGTCTAACTTGTCTAACTTGTGCCACATAACAAAAAAATATCAAAATTCACAAAAAAAATAATCACCCACATAGTAACATACATGGTAGCTCGTAAGCTGGCACGAGGTGTTAAATCCGTGTGATACGACTGTCGTTTTCCGGCCACGCGAGGATAAAGTACGTTACATTCATTCATTCATTCATTCATTCATTCATTCATTCATTCATTCATTCATTCATTCATTCATTCATTCATTCATTCATTCATTCTATAGTCTACGAATGTCCGCGTGGGTTCGAACTTGAATGCAAGCAACAATTACACGTCCTATATTAATGCATGTAAATACACCAAGATTTTTTTCTTTTTAACATAGTAATAAAATGCACAGAACTGAATGTCGTCATACCTATGCGCCGTGATGCTACTGCGCATGTGCAGTAGGTCGGAACAAACATAATGACCACTCGGTTCAAATTTACTATACGACCCTCAATTGAAAACGTTCCAACCACGAAGTTTAATAGAAAGACGGTAGGCCTACACCTTTAGCATATAATGTCCAAATATCCTGATTGTGTTTTAAATAAATAATAACGGTACATGAAACTCGTGAGAATATGGTTTTATTTTTTACTTCAAATGTTCTGTTTTAACTATTAAATGGGATGAGAAAACAGAATGAAAAAGTGCATCCTTTACTCCCAGCCCACCGACACGTCGAAATTTTAGTTTGTGATTTAAGTCAACAAAACTTAGTTGTGTATGTTATTTGTAGCCTGGAATGACAAGTACTACTAACAAACTAAATAAATTAGTTTAAGCATTTGTCTTGCGCCGTGGCAAAGCGGATAAAGCGCATGGCTTTAACCAAGAGGTAGCCTATTAGGTTTCAGCCGTTCTCTGGCTGCTACCATTGCGGTCGTATGTGTCCTTAGGTACGACACTTACTGGCAATTGCTCAAACTAAGTGGTCACTAATGGGTTCTCCAAATTATCAGCAACACATAAAAAATTGAAAAAATGAAAAAAATGAAAAAATTCCACAAAAATAAATACCTACAAAGTAACAAACTTGGTAAACTTATTCATATTTTGTCTAATTTACTAACATTTTTCTCAAACAGGATGACTAACAAACAGCCATTTTATATAAACAGCCATTTCACGCAGATACTCTGATTTTATGTATTAAACATCTATTGCTTTTGGTCCCATTAAAATACCGATAAAAAAGCTACGCTCTTTACTATGTAGTTAGACTACTTTGTTCAACGATATTAGATAACATGAGACTCTCCGAATACGTGATGCAGCAACTTTATTTCTTTTAATTTGGAGATTGCTATAAAGGACTCCGTGCCCCGTTAATGTATGCAATGAGATTATTGGTTAAGTCATAATAGTTATGACTTACGATATACACTGTCAACATTTGCACAATGGGAGAGATAAAGATGAAAAATTATATCCCACTGTGTGTTGCTGGGATTCTTCTGACAACTATTCCTGCACTTTTCTTTGCCTTTCCGTAAGTTTTTACAATTACAATGCCGAGGTTTTTACAATACAATCTGAATGTACAATATTTTTAAAGTTTTTAAACACCTATCACACTTTTTGTGATCACTGGTGCCCACAGAGTTAGAGAGGCACCACTTCTGGTTATTTTAGCATTCCTATATTAAAATTACGAAGAATTAGCTCACACGTGAGTCAGAGCCGTAGATAAATCAGTAGTGTAAATTTCATCAGTAATTTAAATAGCCCATCAGCGGTTTTGGATTAAATACAATATGAAAACCGATAACCTAGTATGTGGAATATGTAAATGGGCTCTTGATAACAAAGGCGCTGGACCCAGTGCTCGACGTTTTCTCTAAAATCAGGGAAATGTTTTGGTGAGTGGATATGCCAATTGATAGGTAAGGAAACCAGGATTACAAATTGTAATTGTAATGATATAATCATAAGCAGGCATGTAAAATATAAAAATCCGGCTGATATCGGTTTGCATTTATATTTTGCCGGCAGGTTTTCCGGCGCTATGTTCTAACTTCAAATTTTGCCTCTCTATCTAGCCCCGCGTTCGTGTGCCGCTCTCACCATGTACGAGGCTTTTGGGTATAAGCCAACGATTTATCCCGCGGTCCTTCGTAGCGTAAGAGTTTAATTAAAAATGTGTCAATCATGTTTCGTCTTTTCCCGATTAAAGTCTGATTGCCGCGACAATTTTTATGTGTAACACATACGTAAGTGTCACAGGACTAAATATTTAGCCGTAAAGTTAAAGTTTTGCTACTGAGCTTTTCTAATAAATACGGCATAGTGTCATTTATACTACGCGGGATAAACTTTGTCCGGTCAACATTGAAATTAATAACAGACGCTAGTTTAAGCCTGGAATACTCTACTAGGATTGCTACTTTAATAAAACTATAAAACTAATCGGCGATTACCAACTACAGTTTAAAAAACTCACATGTTTCTACCTGCAACAAATTTTTTTTGTAATAATAGTTACCGGGAATTTAATAGTGCTTTAAGATTATCTGTGTTTTATATTCCGTAACAGGAGTTGAAATATTTGTTCGTATTGTTACGTATTACATTAGTGACAATCCCTATTATGGCGCAATCAAATACCGCAAGTGCATTACGACATAGCTAGTAATGTTGCGTCACAATTACCATTGTCTCCTCATAAATGCCGAATTTCTGATAGTATAAAGCTGTTTGTTACGTCAGAACTGCATGAATAGGTAACTTACTCATACGTTAACACAAAATGTTACGCAGCCGGCGAAGTAAATAAATTCCGGATTCCCACGCCGGACGTTTTATTCCGGCAGTTTTTAAAAAATCCGGCCGATGCCGGGGCATTGAAAATAGGCACTTTTTACACCGCTGATCATAAGGTGCCGTCGTGCCGACACCCAGAGGCCAGAGGTGCAGAGGTCTGACCTGAATGTTTTAAACTTCAACAATTTTTGAAATGTTGTTAGATTCCGAGTTCATAACGCTTAAGAGTTCTAGCAGTCTTATACCAATCACAAAATCAGAGCATTATTACGCCACGTTTAAGTGCTTACAAAATATTCACTGAAACGTGTCAATCCTTTACTTTATTGCAAACGTGAGAAAGTAAACTTATAGCCTATTTTTAGGCAATCATCTGCTAAATGATAAACGTGTGAGTTGCTCTTATGACGCATAATTATAAACAACTATGGAATTGCTATCGTGTCGAATTTAATTGACAGGTTAAACAAATGTAAATAGCAATGAATCCACCCATACATGTGTGAATCCCTGCTATTTCGTAGCAAACTTTCTGCTTGGCTGAGGAAAACATTGTAAATATAAAGCAGTGCTACATATGGAATAGAATTTTTAGATACTGTCGCGCCTGTTTCAACCTATAGGTAAGATTCTGAAGTAGCGTCACCGTAAATGTAAATATCTTCCCGACTGCTGATATGAACCTAATCGCCATTATGAAGCCAGTAATCAATGTGTGAATTGCCATTATGACATAACAAAGCAATAAGCATGGATGATGAAAAACTTACGTAAACATCAACTTTATTGCTTTAAAGTTGGAATAATAACCATAGGCGGTGGTAAACAATATGCCGATAATGATAAGCGATGCCTATAGAGCTTTGTTTATTTATGACATCACATTTTGCAACTCCACGTTTTTGCAAAACTCGGTGCCTATGAGTAATAGGCACACTGCTACCATTGTTGTCATCGTATGCCTGTTGTGGCAAGACACTTAATTGATCCAGCTTTCAACCTAGTTGTCCAAGTTTGTCTAAAAAATACGCTGTGTTAGAAATTTGTTCATGTTACTAACTTGCTGAAGTGTAATAATACTTTACCTTTCACTAACTTTTTAGGGGGTTTAAACAACAATATAAATGATTAGCTGTGAAAGTGAAATTAAAGTTGATTGGTTATTTTTATTAAAATTCCTGATTCTGCAGAGGGAGAATTATGCTGCAAGAAGTGTCATATTGGTTAATAGTGTACACGGTGGTGGTGTATGTTTATGTTTTGATCAACTTTATTATGGCTGGAATTAAAGATCCTGGAGTATATGCAAAACGTAAGTATGTGAAAAGCATTTTTGTTCGAATTTATTTATGCTGTTTTTTTTGTTAAATTAGCTTTTAGTTAATATGTGATATTAGAATATGGTATTGTACAAAAAAAACAATTTTCCGAAGGTGAAGATAGATTAATTGAATAATTGTATCACCTATTTTATTCCAATGTAAATAAGAGTCGGTTTAGTGGAGGGCCGAGCCTTATGCTATTAATATAATGTTGCACGCAAGAGCAAAAAATAATGAAAGAAAAAAATGAAGCAACTAAAAGATAACGAGTCTAGTCAACATAACTTTTTCTTTAATTATTATTCGTTTGTTGTGAATTTGCTTTCTCCTAGTGAAGAATTGCTTTAGCAAATTTACACTAGTGCCCAACATTTCCAGATCTGATTTTTTTATAAAAAAACAAACATTTTTAAACAATAAAAACTGCTGCAACAGTTATAAACAATTTTTTTACTAATTTCTATTTTTATGAATTCTACATTTTGCAACACTGGGAATTATGCAACAGGTCGTCTCTTTAACCGCAAACCATGTGTTCTGTATGATTTTGATTAATGGCGCTTTTTGACTAGTATTTTTGTATAACTTTCTCCTTGATGACGTCATAAGTGACCGGCTCGGCGCTCGTGCAAAGCTTTTAGTTAAAGCTTACAACCTGGCGTACCCGAGTTTTTACAACTTCAGCTCATTCCCATCGCATACCAGTAAATATTCTGAGGTATAAGCGAATCCATGTATGATGTATATATATATATATATATGTGTATACTTTTTTTTGCTAGGCTTTTCAGGCTCTTTTCTGTTCTTAGCCCATGTGTTGACGTGGAGAAAAATATTACAGAGAGAAAATATTACATGGCTCATAAATACAATTTAAACTCTGAAATGAGGTTTTATGGTTAGTTTATTAGGTAACAAGCAGCAGAATTGCATAAAATTCATTTCTTTTTGTGTACATTACCGAAATTGTCAACAATTTTTGCCAAATTGTTATCTTGCTTAGTATACTGCAGATGCAAACTAATTCAAGTCAACATTGTTTTAGGATTCATACAAAGAATAATATACAAACATCCAAACAATTTTTCAGTAAAGTTTGAAAAAATATTGTTTGCTTTCCCAGGTACGGAGCCTGAGGATGATGAAGATGACTTCAGAGCTCCAGTTCACATCACTGCACTCATCCATAATGTGTCAGTTCGTATGAAATGGTGTAGTACATGTAAATTTTATCGACCACCACGAGTTTCACATTGCAGTGCATGCAACAACTGCATTGAGGTTTGTTCTTGGTTTTATAGTGCATGGTGGCAATAAAATTGAATTAGTGACTAATTAGTGATTCGGACTAATAAACCATCACTTAATTAGATAAATCTTTAAATCCTTTAAAGTAATGGTAGTGTATATTCAAATTAAATAATTTATTTTTTCAAAATTATTAATAACTTCTGGTGTGTAAGACACTACCTAAAGTTGTATATCAATCATATATAAATTTTGTTTGCCACTTAACCTGGTCTTCTCAATATGTTCATTTGCTGGGAATTAAAAATTGTTTAATGCTTGAAAGTGCACAGCAGTAAGAAACAATGGATCGATCGCGAATCTTATCTTGTAACTTGTAATAACAATCCTAAATTAGAGGTTACGACTTAACCAGTTCGAATAATACTTACATCCGAAAGCTATTTCTGCAATAATTCAGAATAAATAAAAGGGAAAATCATATCAAATTATAGCGGGAATGAAAGACCAGGCATGTACAAAATAAAAATCCGGCCGATACCGGTTTGCATTTATATTTTTCCGGCAGTTTTCCCGGCGCGTGTGTTCTGACGTCAAATTTTGCATCTCTATCTAGCCCCGCGTTCGTGCGCCGATTTCACCATGTACGAGGCTTTTGGATATAAGCCTTATGGTTTCTTCCGCGGTCCTTCGTAGCGTAGAAATTTAATTTAAAATGTGTCAATCATGTTTCGTCTTTTCCCGATCAAAGTCTGTTTTCCGCGACGATTTTCACGTGTAACACAAGGTAAGTGTCACAGGACTAAACATTTAGCCGTAAAATTAAAGTTTTGCTACTGAGCCTTTCTAATAAATACGGCATAGTGTCATTTATAGTTATACTATGCGCGATAAACTTTGTCCGGTCAACATTAAAATTAATAACAGACGCTAGTTTAAGCAAGGAATACTCTACTAGGATTGCTACTTTAATAAAACTATAAAACTAATCGGCGATTACCAACTACAGTTTAAAACTCACACGTTTCTACCTGCAACGAATTTTCTTTGTAATAATAATTACCGGGAATTTAATAGTGCTTTAAGATTGTCTGTGTTTTATATTCCGTAACACGAGTTGAAATATTTGTTCGTCTTGTTACGTATAACATTAGTCACAATCCCTATTATGGCGCAATCAAATACAGCAAATGCATTACGACATAGCTAGTAATGTTACGTCACAATTGCCTCTGTCTCCGAATAAATGCCGGATTTATGATAATATAAAGCTGTTTGTTACGTCAGAACTGCACGAATAGGTAACTTACGCATACGTTAACACGAAACAAAATGTTACGCAGCCGGCGAAGTAAATAAATTCCGGATTCCCACGCCGGCCGTTTTTTTGCCGGCAGTTTTAAAAAAATCCGGCCGATGCCGGCGGCATCGAAAATAGGCACTTTTTACACCGCTGTGAAAGACATGAAACATTTGGGTCGTGTGAGAATGTTATTGGGTTTGTGAGAATCGTAGCTGGATATATCCAAGCTGCAGCACGAAAATAGGACAACAGGATGGGAAGACGGCAATAAAACTGATTAACGAACGAATTGAATAGGACAGAAACGCTAGAACAATGTATAACAATATTATATATGTATATGTATATTTAACTTCCAACATTCTGGAGCCATGGTTGAGTGGTTTAGGCGCGTGCATCGTAACCTAAGTGTCCCTGGTTCGATGCTCGACAGTGGTACTAATGCTGATCACAGGGGCGTATCCAGGAATTTATAAAGGGGGGGGGGTCCGCAAGTTTTTGCTTAGAAAACGGATGCGTATAAAACGTAACGTGCTCGATAAAAACCCCCCCTGACTAGCATAAATAATAACGCACACGCTGGCGCAAATAGACGTGTTCAAAGGGAGGCTATCTGATTTGCGCCGAAGGCGCAAAAAAAATTTTGCTTAAACCCCCACGGCCCCACCTTTCTGCTGTAAAACCCCCCCGTTTTACAAACCTAATTAAATTTTTAAATTACCACGTACGTTGTCATGTTATTGGGTTACGACGGCGAAGCTTATTTTGCGACGTAACAACAATTTATATGTGGTTAATTGCGTCATAATGTCCATTGACGCGTCCGTTATTAGCTACATCGTGGATGTAAAAAACACGTTAGAATTACGTTCCTTGTTCTTTTTGTGATAGTACCCAACTTTCTATACCTCAGTAAAAAGTCGTAATCGAGTTAAGTCTACTCACCGTGTGACACACAGCGTGTGTAGCAAAAATGGGTACAAAGACGACCGCAATCAAAATTTTTGATAGTCGATTGTATGAGATAACGTCATGATTTCTACACATGCGAAACAGTTATAGATCAACATCCCAAAGCATTAATAAAACTGATCTTGACGCATGGTGCTGCGTAGGTACCGGTGCAAATCGAGCATCGTTTCTCTTGGTAACGTTTTATTTTAGCGTTTTCTACAAGCCGAGAAATTAATTAAAAACCTGTCTATCAACGCCGGCCGAGTGCCGATATAAGGCGATGCACCATCATTGACCACATGCCATGAAAGGTTAAACTCGATATTACATCTACATATTATCCAGAATTACAAAGTTGGCAGAGTGAAATGTTGTATTGACGACTGGTCTCTACATCAATACGGTTGAATTTAAATATTTAATTCACTTTTTGTTTTATGATATTGCACCTGTAGCCAGGCATGTAAAACGTGCAAATCGTTATAGTTTTATTAATATGCTTCTGTTAACAGTTAATAATGGCCTGGGCCCGAGCGCTAACGACGCCATTAAGGAGAAAAGGCGCACGCGAACACGTTCGGTTTTAGTCGGAAGGAGCTGCTAATCAAAATCGCACAGAACACGTGGTTTCCGATCAAACGAACATGTGGTTTACGATCAGAGAGACCGCACAAGACACGAGTTTCGTGAATTGCAGTGCTGCAACATGTAGAATTCATGTAAAAAAAATTATTTATAATTGTTACAAAAGATTTTGCAATATTAAAGTAGGAGTAGTTTTACAATTTTTCGCCTTTAATTACGAAATCAAACGCGGACACACATGCCACTCAGTAACTCGCAGGTGCTGCTGTTCCTGACTTTCCAAGAGTAAATTCCTAACGAACGAATTTGTTTGAACTAGGTTTTGTTACAAACTCGAATCCCACGTATTCAACCACGCATATTCGGATTCGATTGCATAATAAAAAATGCATCGAATAACGCCGAATTGATGGAATCCTGATTCGGCCCATCCCTAGTTTTTTACACGTGATTAAGCACCTTATACTAACCCCGGGTAAAAATATTAACACAAAAATAGTGGAACTTTAGATTAAAGAAAAAAAAAACAATTTTACAAAAAAAAAAAAAAAATTTTTTAAATAATATTCAAAGGGGGGGGTCCGGACCCCCGTGACCCCCCCCTTGTATACGCCCCTGGCTGATCAGTGTATGTGTCTTTGGGCAAGACACTTAAAGGGGCATACCAGCGAAAAATCAAAATTTGTGTATTGATAGATATGCTCAAATGTGATCTAAAGCTACCATCAAAGTTTTAAAATACAAAACAGCTTTTACTAAAAATGAGTTTCAAAATTGCAAATTCGACCGCTAAAGTAAAAAAAAAAATTGCTGTGGCGCAATGCATGGAATTTCCCATTAGAAAACGTTGATCGTTTCTGGTTTCTTAAAGACTAAAGAAAATTCAAATTTTATTTCTGATGATATAATGAATGCTTCTTCTTCAAAACTATATCAAAAAATTATTATACCAAATCAGAAATAAAATTTAATTTTTTAGGTATTTTGGAAAACTAAAAACAATCAAAGTTGAGTTAAATTTTTCTTACGGGAAATCCTATGTTTTGTCAAAACAGCCAAATTTTTTCACTCGTTTTCTTCAGCAACTTGAATGGGATTTCTGGGTGTTTAGGTAATGGGCCAAATCAGGCTTAAATTCTCAAGTCCTTAACAAGGACCTCACCCACAAAGAATAAAAAATAATAAACTGCGAGTCTTTACAATAAGTTTATCACGAAAGGCTTTCTCACAAAATAACAAGTTTTTTTGTCATGTTTTTGTATAATTTTTGTTTTTGTTTGTACTTTGTGCTTTACCTGAAAAAACTACCGCCTAGAATGAAAGTTAGAATTAAAAATTAACCAAATAAATATATTTCTTCCCCACAAAAGCTGTTTGTGATAAAAGGATTTTTTAGCGTGCTAGTGGGATTGTCCCTTTCTATCCCAATAACCTAATTGTATTTTATTCCGTTAACCGACAACTTCACTTAACTTTAGTCTATATATATGTATTTCAGAAATTTGATCATCATTGTCCTTGGGTAAATAATTGTGTTGGTCGAAGGAATTATCGTTATTTTTTCATCTTCCTGAATACTCTTTCATTACATATGATCAACACGTTTGCAATAAGTCTCTGGTTTGTTATTCGGAACATGTATGGTGCACAAGCTCCAACATATGACCCTCCTATTGCATTATCGTAAGTTATTATATTTCTTTATCTTGTGTTCAATTTAATGTTAAATATGCATAATGTTTAGGTAGCCAACCTAAGGTAATAACCAAGCAAGCATACTATGTCTTATTTATGAGTGACTATTATATTTTAATCCTTATACAGTAATTATCCCAAAATCTAAACTAATGTAATGAGTGCTATGGCAACAAATCCTTTACAGAATTATTACCCGGTTTACAAAAAGGAAATTATTTAAATTTTAACTTGGTTTTTACTTTTTGTTTTCAGAATTTTTATTATGGTTATAGTTGCACTTCTTTTCATACCAGTGTTTGGTTTGACTGTCTTTCACATCACTCTTGTTGTACGTGGACGAACAACCAACGAGCAAGTGAGTTATATTTATTATAACCTTGAATTTTAAGAATATTTCTGGTAAAACTTGATTTGCAGCCAATTAAACATTTATTGCTTTTGACTGGAAAGCCTAATGGTAGTCAAATAAAGTAAAAGGAGCATTAAAAATATCAAATAAACTGAAATGCATTTGTACAATTTATAGGTGACGGGCAAGTTTCAGAATGGACTTAACCCATTTGATGAAGGCTGCATCAATAACTGCTCATCTGCTTTTTGTGTTTCTGAATCACCGAAGTAAGTCTATTTAACATAATTCTGGTAATGTATATGGATATATTATTACTATGTACAGTAATTAATAATGTACCAAGTTCAGTTGTTCCAAATCTAATATTCATTCTACAACTTCCTTCTTAGGTGATGTAAAGTAAATTCAAATACATTGATTTTTTACTGAGCTGCTTTTTATCAACGGACAATATTCTTTGTTTAAATACCTAATTTGCTGGCAATATGTGTTATTAAAATATGCTAAATGCCGATGAATTTGTAATGTAATGAACAAATTATGCAGATATCTTGATTATCAAGTAACAGACCTTTCACATTACACCATGGAAAAAACCTCAGTCAAGAAAAGAGCTACATCAGCCAGCATGGTCGTTGTTAGAGTGCAGGAGAATGGACATACACAACCTGTGACGCATTTATTACATGTAAGTTAAGCTGTTGGTTTGAACGAATTAACTACAAGGAACAAAGTACAGATATCAGGTGTATAAAGCCACCATGCAAAGTATGCAACAGGAATCCATCTAACGGAGTCAGTTGTAAGAATACTTTGTAACCAATAACCATGTGATACTGGAGCTAGGTTCAATGCTTGGTGGTGCTATTGTGGAAATACTGGAAATACATGTCCCTAGGCAGAATAGTTAACTAAGTTGCATTCCTTCTGTATAAAAAACTGCCCAGTTGCTCCACCACATGATAAATATGATTTTATTAATATTGTTTTAATAACAGTTTCTATGTTTTAACTTTGTTCAGCATGATTCGTTTGATGAAATGGAGTTGGGAATCGCTCTTTCGGAAGACACAGAAGCTCCTCCACCTAAGAATATTCCCTTTCCATCTGCTTATTATAATACAACTGACCAACTTAATTCAAGGTGACTATTAAAGATAATAGATTTGTTTTTTTTTGTACAAATTGTTTATTGAAGTTTTATGATGAATTAGATCAACAGTAGAAGAATCATCCGTACAAAGCAACATGATGATGGATTCATCACATAATCATCACCGAAGCAACTCGGACAGAAAGGTTTAAAATCAATACGATATGTCAACAGTTGGCCACAGTTTTAACACATTATTAAGATATTATAAGACAACACAAATATTTGGCAACAGCAATCATATTGTTAAAAAGGGGCATTTTTTACCTTTACATACAAATTAAATATGTTTGCAGCTTCACTTTTTGTGAAACAAAAACTTAAATAAATCTTGTTTAAATTTATAAAGTTTTAATGGTTAGCATTTGTGGTGTGTATGATTGATCTTTTTAAACTTAACAATGTTTTCACCATTTTAAGGAATTTGATCCAGAAAGGTTCCGAGCTCGAGTAACAGCCGTTGATCCGTCTGTTCATCATCAAAATACATTAAATGATAATGAGGTGAACTAGTTACTTATTTTTATTCATTTTTATTATATTCCCCATGACTTATATATTTTTAAACATACATACACAAAACAGCTACTTTATGCAGGTTACTACAAGCTATGATCTAAAAGATGGAATGCAAAATAAAGATAATTGGAGTTTGAATGATCAAACTGATTTATCTGAGAGACCAAGTCCAACACTATCTCAGTCAGTTTTCAAAAAGTTTTTTAAACAAGATTCAAAAGGTAAGGTTTGAATATTTTTGTGATGTAAAAAATAGGATTTTACAGAAATACTTCTTTTTCACAAGTGAATGGTTCCATGAGTTCATTGAACAACAGACTTGACCTTTCATCATCGGATGATGAGTCAAAACACTTGACTGACGAAAATGTAAGAGGAAGTACAAGTTCAAAGGTACCAATGCAGGTTGAAGAACATAAAACATTGATTTCGGATCCTACCCTTGGGTCAAATAATAATAGCAACAGAGAACCATACATGGAACAAGCGAGAAAGGGAAGATCTCCGAGAAATAAGAGCAAGTCACATGGAGAGTATGACAACATAACAGCTACATGGCTACCTATCCATCATACAACAACACAAGAACAAATAAATGTATGTAACAACAGTGAAGACCATATCAAACAAGATAGTCTCGTCCCTCTGCAAAACAACAGTGCTGTTATTATTAATAAACGCATGGAAAAAGCAAAAGAACAGGTAACTATATCTTGATTTAATCCCAATAAATGTCATTGTTTACTTTTAAACAGGTTGATCGTGATTTAAATGCCGCCTTATTTGAAGTAAGCCAAGCTGAACGGGAACTAGAGCATGATCAAGCATGTTTTACTAAGTTATCTGATAGTGGCTTTGATTTAACTGTACGTACTGCTGATGAAATGTTAAACAGTCAAACTTATCAATCAAGGAGGAAAAGTCACGAACCAGAAAAAATCCCAAATAGACAAAGAACATTTCAAAAAGAAGATAATAAGCAAAGTAGAAATGATATTCCCGCAAGAAATCGATCACGTTCGTCATCTACATCAAGGCAGCAAAGGTTGTTGATTGGAATGCCCAAGTACGAGAAACTTCCTACTGCTGGTCATGTGTCCAACATAATTGGAATATTTGAACACGGGTATGAACCAGCAGTACAGAAATTAACAAACCCTGTCAACAGGGAGTCGCACATTCTTACTAATACTACTGACACTGAGAGTCTCCTCGCTAAATGATGATCAATAATTGCATACACACCATGAATAATTCAATCCATGAAATTAAAATATATAACTGAAACTCACTTTCTTCAGAGCGGCTTTAAACTTCAATGTTTTGCACAAAATCCAGATTATAAATAAAGCTCTCCATATGTAAATAATAACTGACATAACTTTGTAACTTAAATATTTCAGTGTTGATGTCATTTCTGTCTGTGCACTCAATAGTCAGTGATCAAATTTGTATTATAAGTTAAAAAACGAAAAGTCTAAATTTAATAAATGCAGCTGCTAATGCCTGCTCGCTTCAATTTACAGATAATGTGTAAACAAGTGTTGCTTGTATTGTATAAACATTTTATTGGTGTCTATTTGCCATGCTTGCCACCATTGAAATGAAAACCACAATGTTTATTTATTTGATTAACTTATGGGCCTTATAAGTTAACCACAGTCGTTATAAAACCTAATGAGTAATGATATCTAATTTTGACGTAATACATTAATAAAAGTCGAATGTTTAATTATTTTTGTAGGTTAATTTTAAAATCACACCAACTTTTTAATCTAAGATTGACCTCTGGCTACGTTAAGAATACAATGTAGGAAATATTTTTTCGTTATGAAAGTATAAACACTTTGGTAAAAGAGAATTAGAAATTCGTGAATGTATTCGACTTCTTGGTACCATGCATTTGATCATTGCAAACAGCAGGGCCCCAGCACGAGGGGGACATTGAACCACACTTTCGCGTAAGTGCAGAGTGGTGACAAAAACGTTAAACGAGATTCCACTATAAGTGTCCGTATATAAACGCATGTATACGAACTGTGCTACAAATCTATTTAGACTTATATTACCAAAAAAATAGAATAAAAATGAAATTTTTTTAACAAATTGGGCATTGCTACCTTATATTTCGACCAAGCCACTCATATTTCCTCTCCAAGTGCATGTGACTGAATTCCGATTATATTTTTCATATATATATATTAGCTTATTAACTTACAAACAATTATTTCAAAGTTTGACAACAAACTCCTCCCAAGAAAACAAACAAACAAATTAACGCTTTCTGCTAGTTTTTTTTTGCGACGTACATATACATCTATAATTTTAAAACAATATTTTTAGTCTTATTATATATATAGTAGGGTGGGGGGGGGAAGACCTTTGGCACACAGTATTTAAATATCCTGATCTCGTTTTAAAAAGTTAACAACGGTCTACAGGAGTCGTAGGTTAGGGTTTCATAATTCTTTGAATTTTCTTTGTTTCCCACCAAATGCTACAAAAAAGAAAAAAATCTGTCCTATCTTCCCCCACCCTACTATACCCCAAATTTAAGCCTATTGACCTCCCTACTTATATGTCTCATGTACATATATCTCAGGCATACTCATAAAACTTAAACGAATTTTAGTTCATTTTATTAAACTCACGATGACGGATTATGTTTTATTCGTTCAAAACCGAATTTTAATACCTAACAGTTATCTTCTTTTATAATGTAATAGTAGATAAGATGGGACATCTTTGGCACATGATATCCAAATATACTGATCGTGTTTTAAGCAATTACCCATGGCCAATAGGAATTGTGAAGATATTTGATAAAACTTTATTTAATAGCAAATGGAGCAAGAAAATCGAATGAAAAGTTGTCCCATCTCCCCCCACCCTACTATAACATTCGGTTTTGTGTATCATCAAGTGGGTACCATCAAGCAGAATAATAGTATATAAACTTATTATAGTAGTATGCAGACGTGTTCTAGAATACCACTCTCTGATATATATCTATTAAATGAGAGGCCCTAAAATTCAGGCGAATCGTCTTTACAATTTCTTTCTCAGTCGTAGTTTTTCTGCCATACAGAATTGTTACAGTAGTGTGGGGAAAGATGGGACACCTTTTAACTCGATTTTTCCGACCCATTTAGTAGTAAACAAAGAACATTCAAATAATTACGAAACTATATCCTCACGACTCCGATAGACCGTTGTTAATTGTTTAAAACACGGTCAGGATAGTTTGATATTATGTGCTAAAGGTGTCCCATCTTCCCCCACCCCACTATATAACTTTTTTATCAAACTTCCGGTACGAAAAAAATAAATTTATTGTTTTGTGCGCACAAGATCGAAGATGAAAAGGTCGGTTACAATATAAACCAAAACCAATTAATGTTATGCTTGACCACTAGTTTTCAACAAATGTTGGAACAAGGTTTAATACGACACGGAACTTCCTGCATTTTGGTTTGTTGGGCTTGGCATTACATTTGGCGACAAACTTATTTGGAAGTTGTTTCGCAATGTGAACGAGGAATGATTGACACTTGCCTAAACCTGGATTCTTCTTGCACTTTGGTGGTACGAAGTCGTAAGGTGATGCAAGCTGCTTTATTTCAAGTACCGGCCGCCATTTTTTGCACTTTTTCGACTTTGGTTTCTTGACGCACTTTCGTATGAATCTTTTTGTGAGTTTTGTTGCAAGAATTTCCCAAAATAAACGACACTTCGATTTGCTCGGATTTTTCTTGCACTTTCGCGGAATGTTAATGCTCGCCATGGTGGTTGGGGGTTGAACCGTTGTTGTAGTTGTAGCGTGGGCTGTGGTGGTTGTCACTTTAAAACAATCTTTCTCGTCGGAACTGTCACTACAGTCGCTATACCGATCACACACATCTCGATGGCTTATACAACGCCCAGAGTCGACACATGTAAACCCATCACATGCGGTTTCCTTTAATAAAAAATATAATGAAGTCATCGGTTAATTTTTGACCAAACAAACATGATAGTCGCCTTACAGGGCATTCAGATTCATCAGACCAATCACTGCAGTCAGGAAAACCATCGCATAGTTGGTAACTAAACGCACACTTCTTGTCAGAATGGCAAGTGAATTCACACGTGTTTCCTGCGATAAAGTGTAAAATATTCAAAACACGATGGAAATAAGGGGTTTAGGTGCTAACGGTAGCCCATCTACTTCATATCACTGTGCAATATGATTGTTATAATACTAACCACAGTTGAACTCGTCTTCATCTGACAAATCCGGACAGTCATTTCTTCCATCACACAAGAAATCTATATTGATAGAGTTCACTCCATCCGAACATGGCCAAGTGTTAGGTTCCGTGCCTTCGGACGGTTGACCTAAAACAGATTGCGTTCAGCAAGAAACCCCAAATCCAAAACATTTATTCGTCTATACATCGAACGTTTGTAAATTAAAACAACTTACCAGCAACAAATGATAATATTAATCCCAACACAAGCAATTCCATATTCATTCTGTGACGACCAAAATAAATGTGGCGACCAAAATAAATTAAACGTGGCAACCTAAATACAACTTAAATCTTAAATTCAACCCAAGCACAGCTATCCAACTGAAATACAAGTAAGTAACTTGAAAGCTTTTAAGGCAAACCAACAAAACTGCGGTAATTACCAGCGGCGCAAAAAGCGCCGAATTCCAAAATCCTAAGCAGCCGTTTGTGTGGTAGAGATCTTATACAATGGTTTATAGTTGAATTTAATTGTGGTTTATTTAGCTCGGTGAGGAAAAACTCCGATTAGATCTTTAATCTCTTGTTTACCCAAAGTTTACATGGCACAGAAAGTAGCACAGGCTGTTAAACTCGGTGGGTAAACTACAAGTGGCAAAATACCATTACTATACATATTTTTCTTTTTTGTCCCGTCTTTCCCCACTTCATAGTTGTGTAGGTTTTTATTGCCAAACATTGAAGGGTTTGTTTTTTATCCAAAAATTTATACCTCAGGGGTTCATTAAATATGATAAAGTAATATAATAACACGATAATATATAATAGGGAAAGATAAGACATATTTTATTTTATTTTATTTTCTCGTCTCATTTAATAGTCAATAGGGTGGGTAAGATGGGAAATCTTTAACACATAGTATTCAAATATTCTGATTGTGTTTTAATCAAATAACGGTCTGTGGACACATGCGGTCGCGGTTTAATGATATAGTAGATTGGGGAAAGATGGGATGACGATTACATTGCCTTATATTTCCAAAATTGAAATACATGACGATTTTTGAGTAATACCACGAATTAGAACTATTATACCTTAAATAATTCAAAAAGCAACCCTTTTTTTTAAAAGGCAAACCTTTCCAAGTTTGGATTAAAAACATACAAAACTAAAACGTGGGGGAATTTTTTGGAACTTATAAAACTAGTTTAAACGTTCACACTCGCAAACTACAAAAAATTATTAGCTTTACTATGATTTACCGAACATTCAAAATTTACACTTTACTATTTGGCATTTTTTTACCTGTTCAAAAATACTGTTTTTATTTAACATACTTTTTAAATATTTAATAACTGTAATCGGCTTTGGTGCGCGATTTATTAAGTCGTGATAATACTCTCGAGTAATTCCGTAACATTTTTTGATTATCATTAAATAGGGGTCTGTGAAAAGAAAATTAAAAAATGTTGTGTCTGACAAAGTGTCCTATCTTCCCCCACCTACTATGTTTTTTGTTTACTACCAAATGGGACAAGAAAATTACCAAGCCACCACGTTAAGGGCAGGGTAGACCTTCCCGTCACCGCCGTTAATCGTTATAGGGGCACTGACATTATTTACATTATTGATATACAGACCGTTCTTGGCTTAAATACAATTACAATTTTTGAAATACAACTTTTTATATTTATATTTAAGACTTGAGTTTAATTATGACAAATTTTTATATTAAACACGCACTCCCGCCTATTTTTAAGCACGTAAGTGGTCATACAGATCATTTTTTGTCGATCAGTTGTTCTTATTTGGACAATCCACTGGGTTGGAGCAATTGTTGTTACGTGTTTTGCACAAGGACACATACGCCCATAATGGTAGCAACGACGAGTTTCTAGCGCTAGCGCCAGAAACAACATATAATTAATTCTAACTTCTAACATTACCGAATTACTGCCTGTTTATAGTTTGTCGAAATTCACAAAAACGAACGTATTTAAACGACAACAAGGTTAGCTAGTGTACATTTATAATTCAACATATGCTGCAGGGTTAATTACTATTATGCTAATCAGTGTTATACGTGCTCACTTATTAGAGCTTCGCTATCTTGTTGTAAAATACAATGTTTCATTTTTGGTGCATCGAATAGTAGGTGACGTCATATTTCACAGTAAGTTACTAAGTGTTGTCTTGTAGTGATTGTATGGTGTAAGGATGAAAATGATCAGTTAAGTTTCATCCACTAATTCCCAACCCGAGATCAATTTAGAGTCTAACACAGTATGAAGTTCTTCTAATTGTGTTTATTTCTAATAAGCACAGGGGGGTTTAGCTAACAGGCTTAACAGCCAATTATACCGCCACTGTATGAAACATTGCATGGGTCGCTATAAATTATGCATTTGGTAGGTTTTAAGGTGATAGTTGTTTGGTCTGGTTTGCACAGGTTGTTTTATTTGTGAAGGGAAGCAACCAATGTATTGTTGTGTATTGTGGGAACAACAAATAATATGGATGAAAACCTATCTTTGAAACTGTGGTCCACATTAAGATGTCATGGCACAGAAAGTCATTTAATATTTCTGAAAAAGTTTGTTCAACGTCCCAATGACTACTTACTAGTGATAACTAATGCAGAAGCCATTTTTATTGAAGTTTTAACATTTGAAGAAATAAAAGTGCGATGTAGGAATCTTAACAATCGACTTGAAGCTCCAGTTAAGAGCATTATCAGCCACATTGAACAGAGCCTCAACGATGATTTAAATCGAAACTTTTCTTTCACACCTGTTACTGGGGGTATGCATTTAAATTTAAATAACCTGTTTCATGAAATGCCCTTCACTTGGGTGTTCAAATGTGTAAGAGATCAATCTGGATTAATAAGAAGCACATTAATTGAACCACTGGTAATTACAGTTGCACGGCTTGTTTTGGAAAATGAGGCACTCAAGAATCTCTTGCATGAAAAAGATGAAGAATTAGAAGAATATGCGGAAATTGAGGGAGTTCAATCAAAGTTCACTATGAAGACAGATAAATTTTGTAAGGAAAAATTTGGTTTAAAAATTTGTCAAATGAAAGATTATGTCACGGTTTTGTCTGAGAATGCTCTCACAGCTGTTGCAGGTTCAGCATTTAACAATCAGTTAATTATGTCGTCAGAGCATCGTAAATCAAATGATGTTTCAACAAGATGTGAATCACCCTCTAAAGGAAACATTGCTGTGGTAGCAGCGGTAGATAAGTCACCTGTTAAAGTGATAAACAATAAACGCCGCATAGAAAAAAGCACTGAGAAGAGTGGCCATATAAATTATGATTCCGATAATGAATTACAACCAAGTTCATCTAAAATACCAAATATATCCAAGTTGTCACAAAAGGAAGCATCAGTAAATATTTGTAACGAAAAAACACACAGATCTTTGTTAAGCAAAAAAAAACCAAAAACTATAAATAAAACTCTTTTTTAAGTTTAATTTATGTTGGTAGTATAAAGTAATATGCCATGCACTTACATGTTTTTTAAACCAAAAATATTTTATAATTAAAACATTATGTATTGGTTATGGCTTTATGTTACTTGGTAAAAGAATGACTGTTCTGAAACAGGGCTCTATTTTTCTATATCTAATGTCTCTATAGCATTTTATTTACAATTTGTTTACAGGTAATTTCTCATTTTGAATATTTAATTATGCTGTACAGTTTGTAAACATAAATGAAAAATAATCTGACAAATAATATTCCCGAAGAAAAACTGGATAATGGAATTTCTGATTTACCCCTACATAAAGATGGTGCTCTGTTGATACCTATTTCTTCCAGGTAATGAAAATCTTTGAAATTTTCATACTTGATTGAATAATCCAGTGTGAAAATAAATAGATATATTAAATGCTTATATATTTATATACTCCTAATTTTTATTAATTGTACAGAAAATTGGTTGTAATAAGGAGTCCTTCTAGTTCAAGTGTGAGTAGCCATGAACCAACAACCCGAATTAAATCAAACAACTTACATTCAAAAAAAAAGTTAACACAACGTGATGCATTGCATTCAGCTGGAGGCACCGGAGTTTGTAGTCTTGGAAAACATCGCACTGTTGATGGAAGAGCAACCTTGCTAACACCAACCCATGCAGCAAAGTTATATGGCGTGGATAGCAACAATAAACTTAAACCAAGCAATCTTTTCAATAATGAAGTTAGGAGAAAACATACTGTTTCTTCCGATTCTGTTTCCTCATCCAATGTTGGACAAGATGATTCAACGGAAGGTTGTTTTGTTTCAGATGTTGATTCTTTCCACACAGATGCAAGTTTTAATTCTTTAATGTTACCACATTTCCCAGGGGTTGGTATCAACATAGCAACCACCTGTTCCAATTTCCCACAAACTGTAGCTGTCAACACTTCTACTGCAAACATGGGGATTGAGCATTTGGCCGACAGTAATCAAAATGTTGAACACGAAGTGTATAATTTGCAGCAAACTCAAACAGTGCAGGATAGGAAACATCAACTTGCATCTGCCTCTCTTGTGTTTAATACATTTTCAACCGATGATGAAACGGAATCAGTTATAACAAATATGACGACGGATAAAGAAGAAGATTCAGAAGAATCCTCATTATCATCTACCTCCTTTGATCAAGGACTAAGCATGCTGTCTAATGAGTATAGTGCAAATAATTCAACTGTAAGTTTAGTATGGCTTAATCATAATTACATCCGACTCATTAGTTAATAATGATTTCTATGACAGGTTGATGAAATGGTATGTAAATGTGAGCATGAGCAATGTAATACGAAGAGAAAAGAACTAGCACAAGATTTAAAAGTAAGAAATGGTTGAGTACGTGGCTGCCATAGGATTCCCATTAGTAAAAGTTGTACCATCTTATAAATTCAATTTGGCTCACTCTAAACACCAGAGGTTCGGTTTTCCGGATCCTCTTTGTTAATATGCGTATATACAATAATATACAAGCAACGAACATTGGATGCCGAATTTTAGTTTGTTCTACCGATTGTCTTTGGATCAGTCTGTATGATTCTTATTCCTAGGCTGCAATGTGAAGATATGTTAGTACAATCGCTTTTGCGTTTTATCTGTTTTATTAATTGTGTTAGTGCAAGTAGTTGCCAGATACATTTAGATATTGCAGTGCAACGATCATAAAAAATGATTTTATATATTATATAGGCATTAAAAAAGTACTTTTAATTAATAACCTACTAAAGGGACTATTTTAAACCTGGCAATACAAATTTTAGCTTGTATGGAAACATGTTCATTAGTTTATTTCCGTGAATTGGTATTTAGCCTATACATGTGCTTTGGATTCCTCCCAGTACTTCAAGACCTTTCCGAAACATTTTATTTTTTTACTGCTGTCTCCTCATATTAGCTTCCAAATTAAAGTTGTAGCCATTTTGCTTTAAAATGATGTAAGTTCCAAATCCCAACATGACATCACTTGTACTTGATATTTAATTGATTTCTGAGGCTAAATTACAAAGAAATCCCAACCGCGAAAAAATGTGATAAAAGTTTAATATTACAGCTAAATTATTTAATATAAATGTATAAAATCATTTTTGTATAAGCATTTGCACTGTTATATCTAAATGTAGGAGACGGAGATAACTAATTATTCTTCCTCCAACATAAAACGTACTGAAGAAAGTATAATAAAAAAATAAAAAACGGTACAGCGATTGCATTACCATAACTCCGAATTCCAGCCTGAAGATATGTTGTACTATTCTAAAGATAATAGATAGCTAAGTCAGAAATGTAGAACAAGCTAAAATTCTACATCTAATGTTGCTTGTATATTATTGTATACACGCATTTTAACTTGAACGCTTTTTGGATAAAATAGATATTATAGACTCCTCCCAATCTCCAGGATTTTTGCTACGATTACTACACATGGTAATCCTATTGCAACCGTGTACGTCTAGTCCTCTACCTGTGCTTACAAGTATTTTATTATGCACAGCTCAGTGCGTTGAACAATGGTTAGCGTGCCTGTCTCTACCCCAGTAGATGTGGGTTTGAGCTGATACAGCTAACATTGTATATGTCTGTTTTTGGTTTGTCT
The DNA here is from genome assembly GCF_009617815.1 of Ciona robusta. Classification (NCBI taxonomy): domain Eukaryota; kingdom Metazoa; phylum Chordata; class Ascidiacea; order Phlebobranchia; family Cionidae; genus Ciona; species Ciona robusta. The sequence goes on from NC_143235.1 coordinate 6,645,930, forward strand.
AAATTGTCAGTCATACTTTTATATGTTTGGTATGCTGCCCAATGGGAATTTTAAATGAGTCATGTGACAAACAAAAACAATATTGGTACAAATGTGTAGATTTAATTTAAACATTACATTGGAAAATGTAAAAAAAAACAATGTCAATTATATATATAAATGTATCATGTATAATATTAAGTACTAATTGGTATGATACATGTTTTTCTTAAAGCTTGCTGAAGCTGACATAGCTATCCTTGTATCAAGCAAACAACAATTACAACTTGACATTTATGAAATATCTGAAGAAAAGAATAAATTATATGATCAGTTAAAAACATCTCAAACAGAACTTGCTGTACGTGATAAAGAATTAAAGTTTTTCAAGAAGCAAATGGAAAGTAAGATGGTAAGAACTTTTGAATATTCGGTTGGGTTTTGCTTATATTCTATATATATAATATATAGTTAAATATATAAATACTTTATACCTCTGTTGTTTTTTAGGAAGTGTGGGAGACTCACAAAACATCCATGAACGAATATGTGAAGCAACTGAAACTGGAGTTGTCAGAAACATCGCAGTTGCTTGAGTTGACTCAGGTTGACAGAGATCGGAATAAAAATGAATTAAATGAAAAAAAACGAGAAGTTGAAAATGTAATGAATCGAAATAAATCGCTTCAAGAAGAGGTAATTTAAAGCTAACAAGTTGTAACAACATAAGCAAATGAAATATTTTATAATAAAGATTATTTACTTCAGTGTAGTGAAATGCATGGTAAAGTGTTACGGTTGGAATCATTTATTGAAAAAAGCTCGAATGAAAATGTTGAATCTGAAAATAACTTCTCCCAACTTCGACTTGTAAGAGAGGAATATTCAATGCAACTCCTAACTAAAGATCGTCAACTTGCAGATACAAAAAACCAACTACAAAAAGTAGAAGACCGGTAAACAAAATGTTTAGAAAATAGGCTAAAATATAAGATGTTTAAATATTATTTGTCTATTTGATCAACTGTTTTAACACCAACACCAAATACACATGGTATCATATGCTGGTGACTTATATTGTTTATCAACTGTTAAAAATGATACATATATATATATATATATGCATATATATATATATATCACCAGCATATATATATATACTTAATTTTTAACCCCAGGTTACTGTTAACAAATGAAGCTCATGATAAATTAAAAAATGAGTCTGCCAACGTAAGAAAGGCGCTTATGATGCAAACTTCATCGGTTAACCAACTTCAATCTCAACTCTCCATTAAAAGTGAAGAAAAACATTCTCTTGATGCAGTGGTAGCCAAACTACATAAGGACTTGTTTCATGTTGAAATGTGCCTTACAAAACTTAAACAGGAAATTTCTGACAAGGTCAATATTTTAAAACATTTATCATTTTGGTCATAGTAAGATCATATATATATTAAATAGTCCAGACCATGCTCATACAAGTTGGTTTTGAATAATAATATCTCCCTAATAAATAGTATCAGTAGTATTTTTTTATTAAAATATTATTTAGTTGTGCCCCCCCCCAAAAAAAAAATATGTTTGCAGCAAAACATGACGTGTTACCCACATACGTTTTCTGTTTATTTTACCTAAAAATTATGTGTTAGGTATTGATACACAGGCACCAATCAGGCATGATTACTTGGCACAGGTTAAATTCCTATATCATATTGTAACTTAAAATACAGGTATAAATATATTTTTTGGGAAAAATGACAAATTTTAAAAATCTCAAAGTGACAAAAACTAATATTCCACTAACACTATGCTTGGTGGGCTATTTTGTGTGGTTAGCCTTTGCTTTATAGTCAGTAACTGTCGAAATATTGTATTGTCATGTTACAGTGCCGGGTGCCAGCCAGTGCGTTTTTTTTTTGACAACTTTGAAGTCTGATTTTTCAAACGTTAAAACCTGTAAATTAAAGCCACAAAGTAGCTGTAAATTTGTTACTAGTCCTAAAACTTTGTTTTTGTATAAAAGTCTGAAAACCCCTGGTCTGGGCTCCTTAATTTAAATTACAACCAACTAACAACAGTAAATATTCACTGTTTTACCATTTACAAAATTTTAATTTTATTTAGTCTAACATTGTCGCAAGAGAAGAAGGCGTGAAACAACAGTTGGAAATGCAACGTAAAGTCTTTAAGGAAGAAAGGGTTTCATTTAAACAAGAAACTCAACTTCTTAAGCAAAGAATTATGGAGAAAAAGAATGAAGTATGTTGTACATTTGTACAATAATAAAACTTATGCTATAAGGAATTCTCGCAAATTAGGCTATTTCTTTGAATTACACGTTTTGTCATTGTTTTTAAGCTTTACTATAAACCATGGGCCCTGGTCCAGGGCGTCTGTACCTGCTAACTGCGGTTTGAATGCGACCTGTTTAACCTTTTGGGGCAAAGTAATGCAAATAATGCATTCTGATACAATTATTTTAAAAAATTTCATAAGGTTACTTATAATTGGTAAAAACTCTTCCAGTTGGTATTATCCATAATACCATCTAGTAATAAGTGACATAATGAATTTTTTTACATCATCAGTTTAAAAAATCCATTTAGTTTGGTAATAAACCAACCAGGAGTCAACTACGCCATAGATGTATAACAAATGTTACATATCTATGGCTGTTGATTATTTCATCAGAGTAGTAACAACAATTAGCAAATGTTGTAACATTAATATGTATGTTTAAAAAATCTTTAATAAAGTTGAAAACATTATTAAAGATCTTTACAAATACTAAAACACATTTAATATATTTTTGGTAACCAGCACTTGACAAGTGCAAAAATTATAATTTCATTTCATTAAACAGGTTGTTGAGTTGCAGAGAAAAGTGGTAAAAGTTGAAAGTGAACATGTTAGAACAAAAGAAGAAATGCAGAAACTTACAGAGAAAACAAAACTTCACGCTGATCATTTGGCTTGGTAATATTATTATATTTCATAAGAAAACTTAGTATACTGGTACAGTAGGGTGGGGGAAGATGGGACACCTTTAGCACATAATACCTAAATGTCTTGATCTTGTTTTAAACAATTAACAACGGTCTATGGGAGTTGTGAGGATACTGTTTTATAATTCGTTGCATTTTCTTTGTTTACTACCAAATTGGGCGAGAAAAAAGAATGAAAAGGTGTCCCATCTTCCCCCAACCTACTATATATTATGTTTTTAAATATTTAGGTTTTCATTTGAAATATTAAATATGTTATAGATACTGGATTAGATGCACGGTACATACAAGGTTTAAATTGATTACAAATTCATTGATTTATTAAAATAAATTAACATTTTGACTTGTGAAATATCCCAAACTGTTAAACTTTATCTAAACATACCTTGTTTTCGTAGCCAAGTAAAGGAAAATGCACAAACTTGTTCAGAGTATGAAATTAAGTACGAGAAATTGCAATGTTTGTATCAAGATGCTGTAACTGTAAAAGATAAATCTCAGGTAAGTAATATCAACTAATTCTTTACAGGTATAATAGGGGATAGTAAATCATATTATACAATTCTACATTTGTTTGCAGTCTGAATTGGAAAAGACAATTGCCAAGTTTGAAAGAAAAGAAGAAGAATTATTAAGACTACAAAAAGAATTAGCCATGATGTCAGAAAAACTCAAACAAAACACTTTGCTTATTGAATTGAAAAACAAAGAGTCTTTAAAATGGAAGGAACATCTTCAAATAGTTACAAATGAGAGAGATAAACAAGTTGTGGAAGTAAGTTATGTTTTCTAGGTTTTATTTGCTCTATTTATTTTTTCAAATCTTTTTGCTTGTCCCTGTATATTAAAAATATAAAAATAAACCTTTTTTTACACAAGGTGACTCAATTAAGGCAGAATGTTTTGATGCAACAACAGAATGTTGGTCGTGCAGATCATTCACACGAACAAAAGGAGATGTTAGCTGAGTTACAGACTACAAAACTAAACTTAATTGCCAAAGTTGAACAAATGCAATTAGTGGAAGATAAAATGAAGACTGAGATGTTAAAACAAGAGGAAAATTTGATAAAACAAACAAGGGATGTTGCTCAGCTTGAAGAGATGAACTTAAATCTGCAAAATAAAGTATTAGAAATAGAGGAAAGTTATAATAAGGTGAGTGTACGTGTTCTCGGTATGAAGCACTAAGACTAAAGTTTTGTAAATTTTCATCAAATGATGTTTGATCTTTAAAATAATGGCATTTTAATGTCCTGCTAATAGGTTTAGTTTAAATTTAACTTCATTTGGCCTTACTATACTTTATTGTACTTATTGTTTGGGTTAAATAGTGAAATATAAAGCATCGGGTTTTTTGTTTTATACAAAATATGGAAAAGGTCTTACTCTTCACTATGTAGTATACTATTTTGTTTAAAAACAGCTCACGTCTTACTCTCTTATATTATTTTGTTTCATAAATGTATGAAAATAATAAAAGGCAAGAGTATAAATACAAATAGGTAAGATGTTATTATATATGTTCTTAACAAAATGATATAAACTTTGGTTTACTCATAATGAAAGAACAACTTTTGTTCTGCAGCGTCTTAAAGAACTGAGCAAACTAAATCAAAAAGCTAAATTGGAAATCTCTGATTTAACTGAGTATAACAGTGAGCTTCGTAACTCAAATGAAGAATTCAAGATACAGTTTGCTTGTGAAAAGCAAAGAGTAATGGATAAATCAAATGTACGTACTATTTGATTTTAAATATTTATTTCTAAAATAATGCAGAACTCTAACCCTCATTGTTTATAAATCGTAAACATTGATTATATGGTTTGGCTTAAATGGAAGATTTATCTTCTTGATTAAAAAAAGATGCATATGAAGATATGATCATGTACCACATGGTCCACATACAGTAATACACAAATTATCTTAACACTCTAATTTAATGTTTTTACAAATGTTTTTCAATTCTCTTCGCAAGATTTGTAATTTAATATACTCCACAACAACTTGGTAAAGAATGTTTCTTTAAAATGTTGATGAAGTAAAAAGTGCTTGGTGCTTCCTTTATTAATATTTTAACTGCTACAGGAAGTTTCAAGTTTGCTTACAAAGCTTGAGTTACTAAATGAAGAAGTACAAACAGCAAAACAAGAAATGAATTCTCTGAATATACAATTGGTAAATGCGCTGGAACAAAAGGAGGAATATAAAGAAAGGGAATCAAACATTTGTGAGTGCTGAAGTTCATATTGTCAAACTTTATCAATTTATTTCTTTTTTAAATTCAGATTAGTTAAAATAGATATCCGAAATAATTATAATAAAGTAATTTGTTTTGTCAATTAATGTTTAAAAACACTGATATAGACAAACCTACTAATCATTGCAGATATATCGTGGATATTAATAATGTAACAAACTGTTTATAATTTATTTATTCCAGCTGAACATGTTAAGTTTGTTACAACGGAACGAGACAAATTAAAACAAGCAGTTTCCCAACAACAACAATATCTCGCATCGTTACAAAAACATTACCAGCAATGGGGGGAACAAATCAAAGCTAAATTACAACATTCTCAAATTAAGGAAGAAAAATTTCCACAAACAGGTAAAGTTCGAATCATTTGTCTAACATGTCTTATTGCATTACTTGTGTTGTTTATACACACCTAGTGCATTGTGGTGAATGTTCTTTCTTTTTTTGGACAATTTGGGTTACTTATTGCTAATAGTGATCAATGGGTTGAGGCAATTACAGTTTAGCTGATTACTCCATGACAAACATATTTACAATTATCCAATAATGTCTATCAAACATGTAAACAACCTTGAAGTTTTCTCACTTCTCCATTCTCATGAATTATCATCATATCATTGAAGTTTTTTTTATCTGAATTGTTTTTAACAGATGTTTCAACCCAGACAAGCTGTGAGTCTACAGAACTACTACATAATCAACGCCAATCTACAAACGATTCATCAGCAACTTACACTGATGTAAAACAAACCAACTCTTGTAAAGAGACAAACGAAAACTCTTTTTCCAGGCTTTCCTTTACGAAAGAAAACAATGTTTCAAACTCTTTACAATCAACTTCTCCGACTATTTGTAATCCAACATCTTCGCAATCAAACATTTGTAATATTTCTTTAAACCAACCCCAAACTGTGATAAATAACTCAAACGAGATATCATCCATTGGTGCTGACTATAATGTGAGGCATGCATCCTGCCAAACTGCCAATAGTAATTCTGTAACTTGTACTTGCCACCAAGCAGGGGATCTGAACCTAAACCGATCCATTGAAGAGAAATTACAAATCATGCAATCATCTGTTTCAACACAAACTAATGAAAGCAACCTCCCGATAATTCCTAATCCGTCAGATGTTGCATGTTTGTTTAAAACAAGCGATGCAGCAAAGTTAAAAGCATACAAACAAACTGTGAAAATACTGAGGAAAAAATTGAAAGAAGCTGAAGACAAATCAACAGCTTCTGATATGAAGATATCAGATTTATTAAAAGAAATTGGAATTTTAAAAAATGAAACAAAAGCTTTGATTCCATCTCCATTAGATGATGATGGTATGAAGGTTAAAACAAGTAGATTGTGTGAGGAATTAAGTCAATGGAAGGATGCCGCAGAACATAAGGAAAAAGAAAACATAGCTTTACAGGTTTTTTATACATGCTTCTATCAACCCATATTAATGCATTGGAATTCTGCATTATTTAAATAAAAAAATTATTCTCTTTACTGACATATTTTGTGAAGATAAATGAACATATTTTGTTTGCTTATTCAGGAGCTCGTAACATTTGTTTAAGTTTTGTTTTTTTCCATCATTTGTTGTAATGAAAATCAATTAATAATGACGTTTGTGTAGATTCAGATGACTGAGATGAAGAGATTGCATGGATTAGAATTCACCGAATTGAAGAAGAACAGAATGTTGCATTATGATAAGAAGCTTGATGAAGCTAATGGAAGACTTGAATTGCTGGTTGATGCCAACAAGAAATTAAGGATCACAATTCAAAATCTTGAGGTTTACACATCTTAAGAATGATTTACTATAAATTCTTGTGCATTAGAACGGTCTAGATGAGCCTTAAAAAATTTACTTAATAAAAGCATGCAACATATATTTTACTATATGAAACCTGTTTTTTCATTTTTTAGTTGATTTTTTTTTAAACTTAAATGTAAAATACGATAGTTGCAATCTAGTGTACAAGTTGTTATTTAACAGATAAAGCTGAAAAAAGTTAGTTATCATCTCGATGAAACTCGCCGCGACAAACTTCGATATCAGGAAAGATCAAAGAAATTACAAAAAAATCTTCGTTCACTTTCATGGTTGTCGTCATTCAATCAAAGAAATAAACAAGATTCTTCAATAAATAGTTCTGGTAAAATATTTATAATTTATTGAATAAAACAACTTACATGCTTTAATCCCTTTCTACTAATATTGCGTGATTGTAGCTAATAATAAAGTGTGTTGTGTAGGTTGTTTGTTAGATGAAACTATGAAGAACACAACTACACCAGCTTCTGTTACTGACGTAGACGACATGTTAAAAAACCTCAGGTCAGTTCAAGCTAACATAATATATATTAACATTTAGTGTGAAAGAGCTCTTACCACAATACTTTGTTTTTGTTGTCTTAACAAGGCACCTGGCAGGCACGAACATGTGCATTTAAATTTTCATGAACAAAGTTAACCTTAGCATGGGCTGTTTTTTTTACATGGTATCTATTTTTGCAAACTAAAAACTTGTCTGTGACTTTATTTTATTCCTGGCTAACATATTTCTCTCGTTAAAAACACAGAAAGGAAGTTTCAATGCTGGAGAAACAATTAACTGAACATAACTCAGCTGTCAGTGAGACAAACACAAGTTGGAGGGAGATTTGTGGGATAAATGTGAATCATTCTAATTAATAGACATTATACATACTCTTGTTGGAACACCGTTATTGCTACAAACATACCATACGATACCTATCTCGTGTTTATTTTTTTAAACTAAAACCAACTTTCATGAGTTTTTGCGTGCCTTGTTCTTGCATGAATGTCCATCTGCCTAAAAACTTAAATTACTTTCTCTAGTATTTATTCTTACTGCTATTGTTTGTATTTTCAGATGCACTTGCTTCTTTCATTATTAAGTACTAGAAATTCTTTGCTGCATGACGCGTTTATGAGTTACTGAAGCATGCTGCGATTTTTTTTTTCACTGTTATGAAAAATTTATTCTTCATGTTTGCAGTATAATATATTTATATTAAATGCAATATATTTGTGTGGGGTGTGGTCTCGGTCGTTGCTCTACTATTCATTAAAACTATTTAAGTTCTACCACGTTCATTGTTTCCCAACGTTTGGCTGTTAATATTTGAACGATGTCGTTTACTTCTGATGTAATAATTCCAATTGTTCTTCTTTGTCCTCAACCGTTATGAATTGTGGTATCGAATGAATAACGGTTGTGCGACTCTCTCTTGTTAACGGTTCTTGAAATATTTCCTGTCATTTTTTATTTATCGAACGTGATGAGTGCCTTAACGAAAACCGTTACAAAAGGGCGACCGTTTTAAACTTTGGCGTGTTTATTTAGGCTGCTGTGGCGATAGTAGTAGCGAGAGGTAAAGGAAGTTAAGTTTTTGTATTTCTTCCGCTTAATCTCAGTGCGTTGTTCAAACCGTTAAATAAAACCGACATCCTACGTGCGCGTCCACCTTGTAAAATATTTAGGTTAACAAAAAAAGTTATTCGCGTTGTCGTATGTAAAATCAAAATTTCAATTTTGATTATTCACGCAATGAAACTCGTGTAATAGTTATCACAATTAAAGTACCATGCTGACAGCCAAGTTAATGAAGCCATAAACCCATCAACTCCTATAATTTGATTAAAATTTTAAAATGTCAAACCCCTTTATATTGAAAGTGATCCGAGGTGTGAAAGGTTGCTGATGATAAAGCTGCTTCACGTCAGAAGTGGGTTACGTCACTACAACCAAATGTTGGAGTGCCATCTAATTGTTGACTGAAACTCTCTATGAAAGCAACCGATCCACTGTGGCCAAGTGTTCGCATTTACAAACACAGTTGCGCGCTTTAAAGTGATGTAGGAGTGTCTTCGAAACAGCCTAGGTTTAGACAAGCACTAAGTATGTTGCTGTCTATGCGTGCGATTCTACGAGAGAAGTAATATTTCATTTGCGCAATATGATTCACCGATTTAAAATGTGGCCTACCTAAACAATAATTCATTTTCTCAGTTAGTAAAATATCCGACATAGTAAGAGAAGTTGTATATGTCATTAATTCTTCGCAGAACTGCTGATGTTTAATATAATACCGTGGGGTAGGATGGGACACCACCAACACATATAATACATCTTGATCGTGTTTTAAACAATTAACAACAATCTATGGAAGTCGTAAGGATACGGTTTTATAGTTCTTGGAACGCTCTTTGTTTACTATCAAACGGGACGAGAAAATAGTATTTAAAGCTATCCCATCTTATCTCACCCAACTAATATGTTTAAATCCAAAAGGAAACTTTTTACGGCTTAGGTAATGTTATTTAATCTGCATTCAATAATAGTTCGGGGTCATGTATGGTTCTTTGGGATATTTTGTAATTGTTGAGGCCGGTAATACCTTTTTCTATTCGTACGGTAACTTGGTTACGAAATATGAAATGTATAAAAGGTACGCGCAATGTGAAAGTGCGTGAAGTTAAATACTGACAATATGCTAGAAAGGACCAATTTTAAATTCGTCTTTTGTTAACTAAGTTTTTTTTGTTTCTACTTTTTATTTTTAAGGGCAGTTTTATGATAAGGGAGAAAGAAACATCAAGTTAGTTTTGATAAGCGAGCTGGAGAATATCTTGTCAGATCTTAAACGTTATTTTATTTTTACGAATCTCTCAATTCGGTAGAATTGTTTTGTCGGCTACGGGCGATCTACATTTACTTAACTATATACACAGTTTGTAGCAATTTACTTAAATATAATAGGGTGGGGGAAGATGGGACATCTTGTTTTCTCTTTCCATTTGGTAGTAAACAACGAACATTCCAAGAATTATGAAACCGTATCCTTACGACTTCCACAGACCATTGTTATAATTCTATAAAACACGATCAGGCTATTTGGAAATTATGTGTTAAAGGTGTCCCATCTTTCCCCACCCTACTATATATATACAGTTTGTAGCAACAATTTTATTACGAAAATGGCAACATCTGTAATTTAAACATAGTTGTTAGCATTGTAGCAAATCTCGTTTTACTCGTCTTTTGTTTGATGTTTTATAATGACTTTTTTTGTACAAACGGTTCGTTTTTAAACTTTTAAAATATGATTTAACAGTTACCAATGGTAACAGGTTAATGTTCATAAGCACATTATTATGCCGTTTGTGGACCTTAAACCAACATCAGCGACCAACACAATAGGTATTGTTCGATCGCGAGCTTTCACTTATATCTTTTCCGTGCGCCTTTTGACTCGTTATTCAGTCAATGAGCCGTCGATGAACGTTGGCTTACAAAAACAATTTTCCACCCATATCGCTTGGCCATTCTAGTTTTTTTTAAAATAATTTCTCTCTCATTTTAAGGTTCTCCCTTCAATCGTTAACAGGTCGAGCTGTTATGTAATACGCATTTAATTGACGTCGAAGTTGTAACCGTAAAGGTCACTCGTATTACAGTTAGTCATAAAGTGATAACAGCTCTAGGAGAAGTTTTGTATAAAAGCAACTTTCGCATTTACTTACGAAAAGGATATATCGGTCACCAAAATGATTTTATTCTTGCTTAATTTCAGATTTGTTTGCGCCCAAAGCAATGACAAACTGAATATAGAGTATAATATGAATACTTCTCGTAAGTATGAAGCATGGCAGGGCAGCAGGAGAAGGTCTACAATACAAAATCTTCCATCTCTGGATCGACCACAGGTAGTCATGTGTTTTAACGATGAAACTAACATTTACATTACTAACAAGTACTTGCAGTCGACATTGAGCGGCAAACCAAAGATTATACAACAGGGACCTTGGACGAGCGCGGTTCCAACAAAGGAGGAAAAACATTGCCGAATGATCAGGTATACTGACTTAATGATTATTAGGAATTAACGACGCAATACACTGTTTATAACTCAGTTTAAATTATGTTTCAGTGATTCTATCGGGAATAATTACAGTCCAAAAGCAAGAGAGCTATCGACTATGATTCTGTTTGAAAAGTATCATTTAGGTATTTTTAATATTTGTAACAGTTTTATTATAAATATCGAAATAGAAAGTTTGTTATAAACATGCTGCAGTGACGGAAAAAGAATTGAGAAATAAACGAAGTCGAAAACAACGTGAACACCGTGATTTATGCCCAAAGAACCATCCACTTCCACCATCCCACGCTACTGCCACGTTTAAAGCATGTAATTACACGCCGTTGTTAGAAACTGCCGATATTCAACTTAATGCATCTGCCCGCCAGCCAACATTTAACAAAATACATAGGGAATACAAAGACGGACGAAGTGACCGATCAATGTATGTGTATTGTCATATTGTAATCACAAGGTACTGAATTAATTAATAAAATATACATATGGTCCTAGTAGGTTTACCAAGCTCCACCCAAAGCACACAAGTCGTGCAGCTACTCAAGGTTCTTTGCAATCATCTGTTATTGCCAACCGCGGTGAGAGAATATTTACATCAAACCACGGACATTTTCGATCACATGGTATGTCATTATTTAACTTTTCATTCACATGACATTAAACTTTACAGTATTTAACTTTGTATGTGATTTATTTTTTAGAATCTTTTTAAACGCCGTGGCAAAGTTAGCTTGCGTGCCTCTAACCCAGATGTAATGGGTTCAAGGCTCGACGCTGCTACCATCGTGGGCGTATGTGTCCTTGGTCAAAACACTTAACGGCAATTGCTCCAACCCAGTAGTCACTAATGGGTTGTCCAAATTATGAGCTATACGTAAAAAAATGAAAAAAATAAAATACATGGTGCCACCTAAGCTGGCACGAGGTGTATGAAACAGAATACCCGTGTTATAACGACATCTTTTTCTGGCCATTCGAAGATAAAGTAAGTTAAATTTATTCATTTAAACAACCTATCAGAAACTAATGAATTGAAGCAATTGTCGGTTTATAAAGTGTCCTGTTTAAGGACCGATATATGCCCATAAGAATGGTAGATTCAAATGTCCAACCCAACTCCATAAACTGGTTCAAATGCGAGCTATCCAATATATAAGCCATGCGCTCATGCACGTTTATATTCCTATTTTGTATTGTTTATAGGGTCAGCGAATAAACGTAAAATGCCGCATTTTGACTTTGAGGTTTCCAACTCCTTTCATTGCAACGGAATTGGCTGGAAACAAAATGAAGAAGTTGCAAACACGAATAGAAATCGCTTCAATTCCGCTTTATTTTCGAACCAAAGGCTTGTCCTATCTGCCAATAAAGTTACGGATGAAGCACAGCAGGTCTGTTTTAGAATATGTTAAAAAAATACAATATATATTTTATAAATAAATAAAAAAAAAACGTTTACGATATTTATTATATAAAAAAATAAATCTACAGACAACAGCATTTCGAGAAACTGAAGATAATTTTAGTTCAAACGTAGAAGTTTATGAACATCAAAGCTCAATGTATCATGTCCGGTCTCGATTCCACCGAACACACTTCGATGGAGAACAAGAAACAAACAGTGCGGATAAACAAATTGAAACAAATGATGATGAGTGTAAGTTTATTGATGATGAATATACTTTATCTCCAACGTGCTTTTATTCTAGACCCGTTGTATATGCATTGCATAAACACCATGATGTTTGGGCTATGCTCAAATTTATAAAGTATAAATTAATTGGCAAATATAGCGAAATGGGGTAAAATGGCACATGTTTTTTTATAATTTTGTTTCATTTGGTAGAAAGTAAAATATTTAAAGAATCTTATAACCGTAGCTCCACGAATCGCGCTAATTGTTTAAAACACGATCGAGAAACATAAGATTTAAGTGCCAATAACAGTATCCCATCTTACCTCACAGTACTATCAGTAATGCAATTATTAAGGTTCAAGTGGTAGCAGTGGGACAAGTCGTCAACATACAACATGTAACAGTGGGGTGATGTTGGGTGCCAGTGATGATGACGTCTCTGATGAAGAATCTTCCGCTCCAAGTTCTGATGAAGAAGAACTTCGGTATGGTTGTGTGTTGATGGTTATGTTGGGTTTTATTTATTTATATATTGGTACATGCAACCAAGGGTTCATCGCATACGTTTGTATGCATGGTATTTTTATGTGTTTACGTCATTGATCAAATCGTAGCAATTTCTATCATAATGGAAGAAACTTTGAGTATACCTGTGCTTTTATAAGCGTATTACTTGAACGGCTCATATTTATTAACAATATCAAATAAACAAAACTAATTAAATATAGAACACACGATGAAGCAACCCGGGCAGCCCTTGAGGTAATTTTCCCGCCTTACACGTGCTCGTTTCATGGCATTTCCCGACCTGCGAGCCCAGAAGAAAAGCACGCTGAGCGGTAAGATCAATATTCTGTTCTATTGGGTTTAAGGTCCTAGATAATCTAGGATTTAGTCCTGATTTGGCCAGTTACCCCAACATCCAGGCTGTTTTTTTTAAATGGTGCGAACTATACGATTACCGAGGTTTATACAAACGTAGATGTACAGTAGGGTGGGAGAAGATGGGACACCTTTTAACTCTGTTTTCTCGTCCCATTTATCAGGTTACAATGAACAATCAAACATTTATAAATCTATATCTTCACGACCCCCATAGATCGTTGTTAATTGTTTAAAACACGATCAGGATATCTGGATATTATGTGCTAAAGATGTCCCATCTCCCCCCACCCTACTATATATAATTTAAATGAAGATCTAGGGCAATCGTCGATCGATCTAGGGCAAAAATAATTGTTTACATATACCTCGAATAAAATTGCATAATTTTTCAGATATTTCTCTCTTTTATCGAACTCAATTGACGATTCTATGATTTCTGCAAAACCAAACGAATGGACAGAAAACTCACTTTCTATGATTAAATCTTGCCTTAAACTGGGTTGGCCGAATACAGTTGACCAATTACTTAAAGTAAATATGTTTTACAAAGTTTTAAAACAATAGTTAAATTCGTTCATTTTTTTGTAGGAAATTAATATTCTTTATCTGAAGAGCATTAAAAAAGCTGTCCTTGATTATATTTTATTGGATAAAGCAGAACAGGATCGACTTGGATTGGTCATGTTACGGAAGGTAATTAACTTTTATTTTAATACATTATTGTGTACTTTATTTCGTTTTATTCTTTCTTTTTCTGTTGTTACTCTTTTTATTTATCTAAATACCAGTAAATCCATAATACATAATTTTTAAGTATTATTATTTTTATATTTTAAAGCAATTTATACGAATGTATGGTAGGGTGGAGGACATGAAACACCTTTACGTTCTATTTTCTCTTCCCATCTGGTAGTAAACAAACAACATTCAAAAAAGTATAAAATCTTATCTCACGACTCCTATACAGACTGTTGTTAACTGTTTAAAACACGATCGAGATATTTGGATATAATGTACTAAAAGTGTCCTGTCTTCCCCCACAGTAATATACATACGTTGCAATATTTTGTATAAAGTTAAAAACCGAGGAGTTTTCTGCATTTGCAGCCGAAGCAAGCTACCGGTAGGTGGCGATATCCTTGGTATGAATTTTTAAAACGAGCCCGAGGTCAAATAAGAAATCAACTTTTCATAAACCACCCTGTGAACTTGAAGATATTACAAAATTGGAAAGTCAAGTAAGCAGAAATAAAGAATACATAATTGACATTTCGATTTAACCTGGAACAAATGAGAAATATGCTATAACGCAGAATATCGATTTAAATATAACCCTACATCAAAAAATATCAATTTTACGAAAACTGTATTATTAGATTCAGCTTCTAGGTAATGACAAGCGTAAAACTATTAATAAAAGTGACTTCGGTGTGCTTTAACTTAGATTTTACATTGTATCAGGTATGACGACTTTCGCCTTGTGAATATTGATAAACTGTATCCAAGAATGCCGTTCACAATCGAAGAATTCGTCAAAGAATTTCAAATCTCGTGTAATAATGCAGCTGAACATTTACGCGTTGTTTGGTTGCAAGAATGTGCTGATATTGTGCAAGACAACAAACCGGAAGTTGAATCGGCAGCGAGTAATTATGACCAGGTTGAAATGAACTGCTGTTTTTAAATGTCTGGACAAAAATAAACTGTTATAAAAATAAATCACAGGGGAATAGAATGAATGGAATGGACCATTTTTTCGGTTGTCTTTCCACTCTGATGTCAAATATCATCAGAGAACTTGTTCGAAGCTCCATCCATGACGTAATACGTTTGTTTGAACATTACAGGCAAGTTAATTATATTTGACTTACTACAATGCTTATATTTAATAATTATATTACAGATGCGGGAATAAGTACGATGCGAGTTATGAAGAAAGTGGATTCAATCTTCCCACGATGCCACACCCGATTAAATTCTTCATGGTTCGTTATAACAAACGTTTTATTTTTAGTTTTCATTACATCAATAATTTTACAGCTGGCAGATATGGAACACACATCAACGACCTTTAAACCAAGTTTTAAAGAAATTATAAGCAAGATCCATCAGGCTTTAGACAGTATAGTTATTGTTAGTAGTGTGTGTGTTATAATGTTCATTTTTATGTTAACTCGATATTTTGTTGAAGAGTGTACAACAACTACCTAAAGTCGAACAACTACTATTTCAACCAGTAAAAACTCTCGAAGTATCTTATATTTCATCTGTACAAGTTGATGATGAGATTGTCCGAGTCGCTAAACAACGTATAAATGACATCGCGCAAATTAATTGCCACGGCCCTATCAGGTAACTTTCAATATTATGGTAGAATAGGGTAAGATAGGGCACTTTTATACTGTAATCTCGTCCCAATTAATAAAGAACATTTACAGAATTTACGCGACTCTAAAAGAACGTTGTTAATTATTATAAAAGCACAACTGGGAAATACGAGAAACTGACAATATCATATCGTGCCTATAATTATACTATATGTAGTAGGGTGGGGGAAGATGGGTCATATTTTTATTCTGTTTTTCCGTTCCATTTGGTGGTAAACAAAGAACATTCAGAGAATTATAAAACCGTATCCTCGCCATAATATAGACCTTTGGTAATTGTTTAAAACACGATTAGGTTATTTGGATATTATGTGTCCAGTCTTGGAAAGGTGTCCCGTCTTCCCCCACCCTATAACTATAATGATATAGTTTATAAAAGCTTGTTGCCACCTTTTTATTTTTTTATTTGCAGATATCGCGCCGTATATGAACCAACCTACAATCATTTGTTAAAATCACAAACTGATAGCAAAGTAGCGAGTTTTTTGGAAAGAGAGCCCCCGCTACGAAGTTATGTCAAAGAGTTGGAAAAACTGCGTTCAATGTCGAGCAGCATCGGAAGTTTACCTGTTTACATCTCGATGCATCTTTTCCTTCTCGACTGCAAAGAATTAAATCAGGTATAAACATATTATATTAAGTACATAGTAGTCTAAAAGAACGCTCGATTTAATCAACCGATTCACATTTGTCTACAGTGGTTACTTAACAGAAGCCATCACCTACAAACAATGATGATAAACACAGTTGTAAATATATCACGTCGATTCAACCGTTCAATATGTTCCACATATGATGGAATAGTGAAACGAATTACATCCCACGTTATAAGGTAAATACAGGGAAAATATGTCTTCTTTACCAGATTGAAATAATATAATCTTTTTACAGCACTGTTGGTCTGGTGGAATTGCAAGAATACGTGGATGGCTTAGCTTTAACAGAAATGGTGAAGATGAAAGAAAAGCTCGACGTTGCATCGAGCAATCTTCTCTTTCTCATGGAATATGCGATTTTATCAAAAGAAGATGTGTTGCTTAATGATAATACGTTTTCATGGCCTGAACGAATTATTCCTATTATACGAAACAGGTATTAAAAAAATCGATTGCACAATAATTTAAGAGGTCAAAAAACTTTCGATTAAACACGGACTCTTACTTAAAGTGAACAGCGCTTGCAGAAAGAACATGATTTAAAGGTGAGCAAGTTAAACACATGGCAGCGTGGATTGGAAACACGAATTCAGGATGTCGCTGAAATTGTTCGGGATTTTCAACGGAAGGAAAGAATGGGAGAAGCACAACGTTATGTGGATGCTTTAAATAAAATTCAAGAAAAAATCACAGGATTTATTGAAGAGGTATAATTTAAACATTCATATGTTTGGGAACTTATATAATAAATAGAGTGGGGTAAGACGGGACCCTTTAAGGCTATATTGCCTAATATTTACAGAATCAAAACATATATGACTTGGTTTAGGGCGATACTACGAATTAGTACTATCATACCTTTATTAATTGCAACTCAAACAGCAACTCAAAGAAATATATATTGAAACACACCAGGAGTTTTTAACGTTTCGCACACCAGGAGTAGTCATAGAGTTTCGAAAACTGGCCTGGTAAGACGGGACTGTTTAAAATCGGTGTTAATTTTAATTAAAAAAAAAAGAATTCTTTATTAGGAATACACGCAAATAACTAATACAAATAATAATATTGTACGCTTTGAAAATTAAATTTAAACATTCATTTTCTTTCCAACTGCTATAGTAGGGTGGGAGAAGATGGGACACCTTTGACACATAATAACTAAATATCCTGATCGTGTTTTAAACAATTAACAACGGTCTATGGGAACCGTGAAGATAAAGTTTTATAAAAAAATCGTTAAATGTTTGTTTACTACCAAATTGGAAAAGAAAATAGATTGAAAAGGTGTCCCATCTTTCCCCACCCTACTATATAGTGTTTAACATGTTACCTATTATTGTAGAAACAATTGGCATTGGAGAATGCTGTCGATAAATACTACAACTTTTTTTTGTTTATATTTAAATGGGTTCCTGTAAAAACTAAAAATAAGCTTCGTATCGCTCCGAGTTCCGTCTTTCCAACCCTGCCATATATAGCTCTCGTTACATCTGTTTAGCCAAGATTTTATTTTCAGAAGCAACAAATAAACAAAGAAGAAATTTTGCTAGACGTCGGACACGTCAGTCCGTATCCTCAAATACAAGAACTTATTGTTAAAAAGGAACCATTTGAAAAGCTCTGGAAAAACGTTGTTGCGTTTAATAGCATGCATGATAAGTGGCTGAATGGTCCATTACTTGAAGTAAATGCAGAAGTCGTCGACGAAACGGTGAGTTTGAGACGCATTTATAAAATCCGCATGTCGTTTCGGCACTTCTCATATTGATTTACATTTTTTATCTTTGAGTTCTGTAGATACAAGATCTGTGGAAAACAAGTTACAAGTTAACGAAACGATTTCAACATCCCGATCTCATGGGTCCATTAAAAGCAGCTGCGACAATTAAAAACAAACTTGAAAAATTTCGATTAAACATGCCGATCATAAATGCAATGTGCAACCCTGGTATCAAGACGAGGCATTGGGAATTAATGTCGGAACGGGTATGATATAAATACAGTTATGCATTAAATTTAAATATTTAGCGAGCGATTATTATGCGTAAGATTGTACTATTTTTAACTTTTACATAGTAAATGATTTTGAATGTCATCAAACTTTGTTAGATCGGATTCGACATGGCTCCCAAACCCAACACTCCATTAAGCGAAATTCTTAAATTAAAGTTGGAACGCCATCTTGATGATCTTACTCATATAAGTAACCAAGCGAGAAAAGAATATGCTTTGGAAAAGGTATAAGTAAAATATATGTTTGTTCAGCTTTTACTAAACGTTTATGTGTTTATATTTGAAATAGGCTTTGACAAGAATGAAGAAGGATTGGGACACAGTGGATTTCGTGCTTGTACCGTACAGGGATTCAAATCTTAAAATCCTTTCTTCCGTTGATGATATTCAAATGCTTTTAGACGACCATATCGTGAAAACTCACACAATGAAAGGATCGCCTTTCATCGAGCCGTTCGTTGATGAAATTGCATCATGGGAGAATGCTCTGGTAATTAACATATGAAGATTAAATTGCAAGATTTAATAGCTCATGTTATGAATAAATGTAACATTTTTATCCCCACGCGACATAGTAGCGACAGTCGTTATAACAACTTTTTACAGCAAAAAGCCCGAGACATCATTGAAAGTTGGCTTGTAGTTCAATCAGCATGGTTGTATTTGGAACCTATATTTGGATCTGAAGACATTCGCAATCAAATACCTGTGCAAGGGAAACTTTTTACACAAGTAAACATATTGCAGATGTTATTTTTATAAGCTTCTATGCCGTCTTTACAAGTTTCATTCGTATTAGGTCGACACGGATTACAAAGAAATAATGACCCGCGCAGCAAAGAACACAAAAGCTATGGTTGTACTTTCTGAACAGGGAATGTTAAAAAAACTTCAAAGCTCCGAATCTCTATTGGAAAATATACAAAACGGACTAAACGAATATTTAGAAAAGAAAAGAATTTACTTTCCAAGGTTACAACAATTTTCTTCTATTTGTACCATGTGTTTAATATCCTAACAATAACTTTTTTTCTAAAGATTTTTCTTTCTGTCCAACGATGAACTGTTAGAAATATTGTCAGAAACACGAGATCCACTCAGAGTGCAACCTCATCTCAAGAAATGTTTTGAAGGAATTGCGTGTTTGGTTTTCACTGACAGCAAGCGTATTGTTGCAATGCAATCAGCCGAAGGGGAGCAAGTGGAACTTGTTCATCCGATTATCCCTTGCGAGGCAGGTGGCCTTGTGGAAAAATGGCTCTTACAGGTTAGAAGCTTGAGTTTTCAATCAAAGTGTTATTTATCCAGTAATGCTCTGTTCTAGCTATGGCTTTTACATTCCTGTGTGTATATTAATGCAGTACACACAGTATGTTGCCATGCCTGGAGGTTGGCACTTTCAACGAATCTGATATAAATAACACGTAGTTCATGTAACCAATGTATACATGGTTATGTAATCATAATACAGCCTGAACTATTTACATAAATAGCATGATATTACAGGTTGAACAAGGAATGAAACTTAGTATTAACGAATCGATGTCACGAGCGGTCGATGCGTTTCCAAAAATGCCGTTTAAACACTGGTGTTTGCGATGGCCTGGTCAAATTGTTTTAGCTACAAGCATAATATATTGGACCGCCGAAGTTACACAGGTAAATATGTTTGCTCAAATCTGCGCAATACACGACATGATGATTTTACAAATCAAAGAAAAGGATAACAAAAACACGCATCTTTACCAGTATTGGGTGTTTAGGCTCTTTATGGCTTTCTTTTCCTGTGTGACGTCATATCTCTCACAGTAAAGTAAGCCATTATCAGCTGGACCCACAGTCAGCGGTAAGATCTACTTTTTGTATATAATGTTAAATATACTGAGCGTATTTGTGTGCGACATAAAAAAGTTGTAATGTTTGATTTATATTCGTTATGCAGGCTATAAAAGAAGGAGGTTTGGAAAAATACTTAAGTGTTTGCAGAAGTCACATCGATGATATAATTCAGTTGGTTCGTGGTTCGCTCAGTAATATGGATCGAGTCACTCTGGGTGCTTTAGTGACTATAGATGTGCACGGTAATTTCTATTGTACATATACGGTAACATTACACCGCATTATATGCAGTACCACAACCTTATCATACGCATTATCTTAAGACAAATGCAGTAGAATCATTAAAACTAAACAACAAAGCTTAAAAAGGCGCGTGATGTTGAACTTGTTGCATTTTAGCCCGAGATGTTGTTGCCAAATTATCCGAAGACAATGTAAGTGACGTTCGTGATTTTCAATGGATTTCGCAAATGAGATATTACTGGGAAAATTCGGCTGTTATTGTCAGAATGATTTCTACAACTGTCCCGTATGATTACGAATATCTTGGCAATACTGGACGACTGGTCATAACTCCACTAACTGAACGTTGTTACCGGTTAGTTCTTCAATATTTACCTTTTCAAGCAAGTAACAAATTGGTTTTACAGATCGATTTGTAATCTATGTTTATTATATTTCCCAAAAATATAACAAAATTGTGTAAGCTCGAAACACGATTTATTTACAATTAAGCGCGAAAAATATTTAAATAATTAGGACATTGATGGGTGCACTGCAATTAAACCTGGGTGGGGCTCCGGAAGGTCCAGCTGGGACGGGTAAAACTGAGACTTGCAAAGATTTGGCCAAAGCTGTAGCTAAGCAATGCGTTGTATTCAACTGTTCAGATGGTTTAGATTACAAAGCCATGGGGAAGTTTTTCAAGGGATTAGCGCAATCTGGTGCATGGGCATGCTTTGATGAATTTAACCGTATCGATCTGGAGGTTAGTTGTCCTAATATTACCAATAACCATGTTTAGGAGTTTTACTTATAACGCGTGCAATGTGTGCGCGTGCGGCGCATGCAAGTACTCCAGTCATGCGCGATTTAAAATTAAGTCAGGCGCGATGTAAAATTATTAAACAGATTATCAAAGACAATGTTGCAAGTGTTTGCTATTACAGTAAACATCTAAAGAAATATGGTTCAACTATATTGCGCTGAATTTCGTTTTAAACAAACTTAAAAAAAAGTTTTTTTTTTATGAAAGTTTAATTGCTTGGCTTGGTGGGAAATTTGTTTGCTTGAATTAATTTTGCTCACAATGTTATTTTATTGTGGCGAATACGACTGGTTCTCGGCACGGGTGAAGGTCTTGACGTAAAACGTTGTTTTGGGATGTTGTTTAAACTATCGTAAGCAGAATCGGAGCCTTCTGGTGTAGTATTGTTCACCTATAGAAGTAAATAGCAACTTATACATTTCACTTGTCCCGACGTAGTCAAATGTTCCGACATAGTCAGAATTGGATATTTCTAAAGTGTTTACTAACTCTGGGTATTTCAGTCAATAAAATCTTACCTCAGTTTTAACTGCATATATGTCGGGTATACTTGGAAACACGTTTGGCACGTCGTATTGTTTATCCATATCTGTGGGGACTTGTTTCAAAGTTCTTCTTGTCTTCTTGCTTTTCCGAACCTTGCGGGTTCTTTCACGCTTTATATTCGGGTTTCCTTCCTTTTCATCGTTCGACTCAGATTCTTTATAATAATTAGTGTGGTTAAAACATTTACTATTTTTCCCCTTCATTTGGTGCATAAGCAGAATACGTGGGTTTATACAACAAGCTGTCACTTTGTGACTTTAAATCGCTTGACTACTTTATTTATAGTAGGATGGGAAAGATGGGACACCTTTAGGACATAATATCCAAATATCTTGATTGTGTTTTAAACAATTAACAAAGGCCTATGGGAGTCGTGAGGGCACAGTTTTATAATTCTTTGAATTTTCTTTGTTTACTACTGATTAAGACGAGAATATAGAACTAAAAGTGTCCAATCTTCCCCCGCCCTATCATATATTATCTACCGCAGTTACACACAAAATGTGTAGGTTCGTGTTTAAGGTTTTACGACTTTTATTAAATTTAAATTTTTCTTTGCGATGTTTGACCCAGAAGTTTCTTACCCCACGATTCAGAATCAGTTGCTGAAGATGCGACTAGGTTGTCGCCTTTGCTGAAAAAAAATGAATATGAAGATTATCGTATAACGAATTACATAAATAACGTCGGGTAATTATTTTCTTACCCATATAGTTCAACACTTGGTATCCAATCGGGTTCCGGTATTGATTTTCGAAGGCTATGCATTGTGATGTAAGATATCACATCATTATCTATGACCACTCCACCACTTTCACAATCTGTTGCTATAAATGTAAATTACGATTATTACTTTTATCTTTGTAAAACAGCATTTGAAAGTTCACACCTATAGATAATGTGAAGATACAAAACGAATAATATTTTCCTTAATACCACTTTAAATAACTTAATTTAGGTTAACACTGGTCATTAAATAAACTGCCTTCATTATTAGCAAGAAATTATTATTCTAATAACACATTAGCGAGTATTATAGCCCGCATATACCCTGTGTGCACATTACCGTTTGTACCACTTTCCAATGTTTCCTTTTCACTCTTCCTATAAATTATAAAACTAATTAGTGTTAGTTATTCTAATCAGTACAAATCTTAATAATATTCATCACCTGTTTTGATCAAAATCGTGTGGACTGGTTTTGAGTGGTTCAGGTTTTGTTTCATGTGACGATAGTGAACCGTGTTCATTTGTTAGAACAGTATCAAACTGTTTTGTTTTGTGTGGTTGAGGTTTGCTTGGTTTGCGTTTTGAACATATTATGCAAACTACAATTACCACTACAATGAATAAGAAAGCTGCACCACAGCCTATTATAATGTATATATACATGGGTAGACTATCACTTAAGGGACTTGGTTTGATTGTTGTTGTATAATTGTTTCCCGGGCATTCATGAGTATTGCAGGTGACCACATTTACTAACTGTGTCGTCTTATCGCCGTTTGTTCCTTGACAATTGTATGAACTCTTCGTAATGTTTCCTTGCATGGAACAAAACAAAATGTTAGCCATTATGCCTGTTCGTTATTTATGTCTGTTAACATAATATATAGACATACCGTTCTTGTCAAAGCATCTTCTAGTTTTTATTTGAGCTCCGCCGCCGCAGTTGGCATTACAACTTGTTGAATTTATCTCAAGCCATATTCCAGAACAGTTTTGGTTATAACAGCGCGATTTAGCAACTTTAATAGTGCTATTCGATACAGAACATGTGTAATTTGCCTCAATTGTGGCATCGTAGCAATTCCCACTACATTGTTGGTTGATCTGTAACAAGGTTAAAATCAGATTGCGTGGGAAAAACTGTCTTGGGATTGGACGTACCTACTAACTTTGGGGCGTACGTATTTTGAACAAAGGAGTTCTTAACCCTGTATTTTTTTAATATTACGCAAAACGTTCACTGTTATATAGTAGGGTAGGGGAAGACGGGATTTGGCAAATAGGACGGTTTGTTTTTTAAATTCCGCCTATAGGTGCCCGTTTGAGGACAGAAAAAACAAATGTTACAGTTACAGTATAAATCGAAAGCCTTTTCACGGCCCAACAAAGCGCTCAGCAAAGACCGTCACTAATGTTTTAAAATTCGATGTTGAACGAATACATCATGGTGGGGGAGAACGGGACATCTTTAGCAGATTATATTTCAACAGCGTGATCCTGTTGTATTCAATTAACAACGGTCGATTTAAGCCGTGTGGATACATTTTGTAACTGTTCTTCGTTTACTACCAAATCGGACCACCTTAAGGACATAATGTCCAAATATCTTGATTGTGTTTTAAACAATTAACAATGGTCTATGGGAGTCGTGAGGGAACAGTTTCATAATTCTTTGAAATTTCTTCGTTTACTACTAAATAAGACGAGAATATAGAATGAAAAGATCCTATCTTCCACCACCCTACTATATATAAATATACTTGGACGGGAGAAGATGGCACACTTTTGTAGACGAGACTTTTTTCATTTTTTTTTACAGACCCACATTTAATGATAATCAAAAGAATAATGTTACAGAATTATTCGATAGTATTATTACGACTTTATAAAATGCGTGTCAAACCGGATTACTGCAAAATAGTAAGTTGCTATTTTTAAGTGTTCGTTAAATCATAGTAAAGACCTGTACTATCCTTGAGAAAAATGGACAGAGGTCAACATGTCCTAAATTAAAAATTAAAACAGCAAAAGAATACCCTCGGTGGGTTAACTACAAGGTACAGGAAACTATGAATACATAAATTCCCAATTGTGTTGTCCACTCTTCCCCACATTGTATTGTGTGGGCCTATAGTTTTATTGTAAAATTTTGATGGATTTATTTTTCGTTCAATATTTGTTTCCCCCCAAAAAGGTTGAAATTTAATCACTATCTAAAGATAGTTTATGAGGGGTAGCCTGTGCAAAATGTGAAATAGTAATACCAAAGTTGTTCGGATTCTAACAATACCCATTATCGTTCGAACAATGGCAATTCTTTACATAATAATACAATGCGGATAACATGATCAAAACTAAAGCAGTAGAGAAAGAAAAAAATGTTTAAACTAGATTTTCAAAGCGTACAGTATTATTTCGTGGTATTTACTAGTGATGTACCGAAGTTTCGGTTTGCCGAATTTATTCGGCCGAATCAGCGATTTTGACAAAGATTCGGTTTTGGCCGAATCGTGCGTAAAGATTCGGCAAAAACCGAACTTTTTCAGAGACAATATAGATAGGATTAGCAAGAACTTGCGCAATTTGTGAGATAAGAATTAAAGAATATTTGCAACAAATAAGTTTAATTCAATTAATCGTCATGCTTTATAGCAATGCTAATCATTTCGGATACGGTTCTATGGGCTATGGCACACGCGCACTTTGATAAACTTCGTCATATTCGCGACCGAATCTGCTCCCGATCGTCGATAAAGAAACACTCGCTTTTTCTCTCTTAATAGTGCACGCGTCTGCTCCCGATCGTCGATAAAGAAACACTCGCTTTTTCTCTCTAAATAGTGCACGCGTCTGCTCCCGATCGTCGATAAAGAAACACTCGCTTTTTCTCTCTAAATAGTGCACGCGTCTGCGCCCGATTGTAGATAAAGAAACACTCGCTTTTTCTCTCTAAATAGGGCACGCGTCTGCGCACGATCCCCTGCACATTTTTAGCACAAAGCAGAATACAAAATGTAAAAGTAAAGTGTTCGTATAATTTTTTTACTCTCGGTATAGTTTTCAGGCAGTAACCGTGAGTAGTTTAAATGCAGGTAAATCGCGATTATGTGAATTTTAATTGATGTAACTATAAGTGCGAGGAGCAAAGCTATCAGAAAATTAGAACCAACACAAATTGTAATGTATTATTGCTAAGTATCGTCCCGGCCGAGCTTGGACAGAAGCCAAAAACGTCGATTTTAGGCACCACGCGAAAATCAGAGTTTCGTGAATCCCAGTTGCAAGATATTAATTTTACACCTAAAATATTAAATTTAAAATTTATATACACATGTTACGTTATGTAACATTCAAAATCCAAAACATTTCATATAAATCCGACAATTTATATACCACAGGGCACAGGCTGCTCGCAAATTAGACTGAGGTTAGCATTTCGTCAGTTTCCACGAGAATAAAATCAGAACAATTGCTTCCCTTACTAAGTGTTGTAAGTATACTATCGCATGCGTCTTCCTTTATTTCCCAAGCCGACGCAGAGCGTAAAATGAGACGCTCATACAGGATGTTTTTTTCTTCACAAAAGTAATTAATTTTTTTTGTTTGCGTGACACAGGTTTTATCAATGGTTACGCCGTCACAGTAATGAATTTTTAAGTTCTCGAATTAACTGCTCGTCCGTGTTGCAATAAAATTAAATTTATCTAATCCACGCTCGTCCGTCACCGTTGTGCTTTTCTCCCAACGATTTACCTTTCCTGTAGTTTTAGTTCGTAAATACACACGTTATTACGAGACTAATGTTTCCCACAACGCTTTATTGCCACATTAAAGACTTATACTGAAATTGTTGAACTTGTGTGTGACACGGTGCCTATGATAAAGTATTTTCCTTTATGTCGTTTTTACCGACCGCCCGTCGCCGCAGGTTCGGATGACGTCATAAACGATTCGGTTGATTCGGCCGAATTGATTCGGCACAAATGTCCGAATATTCGGTTTCGGCCGAATCGTTTTTTTAACGATTCGGTACATCACTAGTATTTACGCGTATCCCTATTAATGAATTATTTTATTAATCAAAAATAACAATGATTTTAAACTGTCCCGTCTTACTCCATGTCCCGTATTACCCCAATAGAGACAATCATCCAAACATAATTTTATTTCGGCGGAGATACCTACTTTAACTATATTCGACTTTTCGGTAATGACGACAGTGTCTAGATAAACGAAGCTGCTTATAAGAATCTGTTAAACAACTTGCGCGTTATAGGAAGCAGTACGGTTTCGTCTCTATATAGGCCGAAGAAGTAATATAGGGTAAACATGTTTACATCGCTTCTTAGACACCTTTATAGCCGGCTAAACAGTATATTTATGACCTCTTTGGAGTAATATTAAAGTGTAGATAGTTTTAACTGGATTTTAAATGCTTTGTACATACCGCTGAAAATATCCAATGTGCCTCATCTGGACATGTACCACCAAAGAACGTTTCTATAAATGTTTCATTGGGTTTGGCACATTTTATTCCTGTTTCTTTGTTACCTTCGATATTACATTCAAGAAATCTTTGAAGACAGTCTACTCCACAGTTGACATAGTGATTCGTAAAGTTTGCAGCGAGAGAACAATGTATTACAACTAAACTCACAACCACAGCAAGAAACGTTTTCATCTTTGAATATTTAGCAATTTACCAAGACTTTCTGCAGATAAATTTCTCTGATACGCTTGTCTCGCTTTTTGAAAGACTAATTGTTTTGTCAAAGGCCGGAATACGACTCATGTATTACGCATTACTATTTCTAATTCCAATTGTTACGTATTAAGAAATGCATGATTAAACGATAACCATATTTGTACATAATCTCCTATCCACGCTATTACACACATGTTATGTGATTTTGTCGGAATGGTCCAATGAAAAAAATAAACTCATGAGACCTGATCGACTATTTGCTGTGTATATATATAATATCCCCTGGTGTATTTATATTGTAAATGTGTGCACGCATAAGATTAAAGAGGTACAGTACTGTGGGGTAAAATGGGAAACCGTTATCACCTGAATCCAACATTTCCGCATGATGTTTTCTTTAACAATCAACTTACTTATTTTTTTGATATTCCGACTCTAACGCACCCAGCTACTGTATATTTAGATGTTATAGAAACTTATTTCATTTATGTACAAAGGTGATATCATCCGGTTACTCCGTTAATCCGTGACGTAGTTATATTTTCGTATAGTGATTCGTGTTTTAATTACAAGTGGCATATGCTTATGTGTCATAAGGCAAGTCGCAGCCGCGTCTCGGTAAGGTTGTTATATCAGTATCATCACGCGGCGCATGCGGTTAATAACGCAAACTTGTTATATAGTAGGGTGGGGGGCGGGGAGATGGGACACATTTTCAACCTGCCAAAGGTGTCCCATTTCCCCCACCCTACTATATCATCACGCGGCACATGCGTTTAATAATGGAAACTAAACTCTCCCTGCGATAACAGCATATAAAATACTCTGATTTAATTTTCAAGCGATGTATGCTGCCATCGCATTGAAATGTCGTGTGTTTCAACATACACGTACGATATTAAGAATAGACAACATCGTTACGAATAAAATTACCAATACCACGTGTATTGCGAAGGAACATGATGTTTGGCTCACGCCGCGCATAATATATTATGACCTACAATTCATCGACCACGAGTAAAAAAAAGAGTAATACCTGGCTAAAATGGTTTTGTAGTTTCGAACATTAAACTTCTATTACAATTAGTTTGTTAACAGGTTCTCTCAGTTGTCGCACAACAAATACAAACCATTCAACGAGCTGTTGCTGATCAAGTTAGTGAATTTGTGTTTGAAGGAACCGAAATTTCGTTGGATCCGTCTTGCACTATATTTATCACTATGAATCCTGGGTATGCAGGTAAGCTATTGTAACAAGCAACAAAAAACTTACGTGTAACGTGTCGATTTTTATTCATTGTGAACTTTAGGAAGGGCCGAACTGCCGGACAATCTAAAAGTTCTTTTTCGCACGGTCGCGATGATGGTTCCGGATTACGCACTGATTGCTGAAATCTCACTTTACTCGATGGGTTTCTTGGCGGCCCGAACACTGGCAACTAAAATAGTGGCAACTTACCGACTGTGTTCGGAACAACTTTCATCACAGCATCATTATGATTACGGAATGCGAGCTGTAAAATCAGTACTTACTACTGCAGGTTAATTATATATATAGGGCTGGGGAAGATGGAACACCTTTCGATTCTTTATCGGCCCAGTTGGTAATGAATAAAGAATATTTAAAAACTGTATAACAACATCCTCCCGACACCCGTAGACCGTTGTTAATTGTTTAAAACACGATCAGAAGTTTAGGACATTGTGTGCTGAATGATCAGAACTTTAGGACATTGTGTCTTCCCCCACCCTACTATATATTAAAAATATCGGGGTATTCTAATAGCCTACGATACTGTGAACACAAGCTGATGACAAATAACGTATTATTATGTGGTTTACTAGGCAACCTGAAATTGACGCATATTGATCATCGAGAGGACGAACTGATGTTGAAAGCCATCACTGATGTCAATCTTCCTAAATTTCTCTCACATGACATTCCTCTCTTCCATGGTATAATTTCCGACTTGTTTCCTGGTGTAAAACTTTTAAAACACGAACACGGGATACTGGACAAAGCGATACGGAGAAATGTTACTGCAATGAATTTACAAGTAACTTGTGTTAGCTCGTGATTTATCTTTCATCAGTTTTCTAAACGTCGGTTAATAATTGCAGCCCAACCCGTGGTTCATAGAAAAAGTTTTCCAGCTGTATGAGATGATGAAAGTTCGACATGGTTACATGGTGGTGGGTAAGGCACTGGCGGGAAAGACGAGTGCATATCGTGTGCTCAATGCAGCTCTTGGTGAGATTTCTGTCCTGGATGAGGTGGACGAACATGCCGTAAGTACTTAATAACCAATCCATGAAATTGATTGTTATTAAAGCCTAACCATCACCGAATCCTGGACGATATAGTAGGGTGGGAGAAGCCGTGATTCGGGTAAAGACGGAACTTTTTGTAAATCTACTTTTACTGTTACCCATTTGATGATGGACAATTACTGCATTTTTTGAGACTGGAAGTTTTGGGCAAAATGTGCTTAAGGGTCTCGTTTAACCCTATCTACTATATAGTAATGTTATTTATAATTTCCCGTAAAGTCACTAGAACTCAGTTCAGTGCGCAACCAGCATCTGTGTAGAAATGGCGGGAAGTGCAATATAAATCATATATACCTGTTATAATGTAAAATGTTTTTCAAGATGTCACGGAATGAAATTCGTGATTATTGCGCTATTTCCCATTGCCTAATATGTATGAATAAGCACTTGACAAAGAAGTTCCAGTGACGTTACGAAATAAATTATAAACTTTCAATAACAAAACGGCGCTGGTTTCACGTGTACAATATATATATAATATATGTATGTATAGGTTCAAATCAAGGTTATTAATCCGAAGGCTGTAACGATGGCTCAGTTATACGGAAGCTTCGATCCGGTGTCTCATGAATGGTCGGACGGTAAGTTAACTAATGATTGTACGCAACGCAGCACAATGCCTTTAGCATTTGCTGGTTGGCTTAAAATGTTTATTAGGCCGCATTGATACTCACTGTATAAGGTTTGGTAAAATTCGAGTGTTTAAGCACCAAAAAATGTCAAGTGTGCATGCCGACCTGCAACCGAGAGGTAAAGGGTTCAAGGCTCGTCGGTGCTATATCATTGTGCGCGCATGTGCTCTTGGGCAAGACACTTAACCGCAATTGCTTCAACCCAGTGGTCACTAATGGGTTGCAGAAATTATCAGCCATTCATGAAAAAATAAAAATATCCAAAAATATTATGATTCACAAAGTAACATGCACGGTAGCTCGTAAATGGCACGAGGTGTATGGACACCCGTGTTATAACGACTTTCGTTCCGAACACGCAAGGATAAAGTAAGTTGCATTTATCCATTCATTCAACCAGAGCTATTTTGTATTTATATGCGGACTCCCCGGTCATGCGCATATACCTATAGATTGATGTTGCCGAGAAGTTTATATAAACTGATTTTCGTGAAACAGTTTGTCTTATTTCTAACAGGTAAACGTAATGTTTCCGACACGGAACAGAAAGACAGATGATGTATACCTAGTTTTGTCAATGTATGTAGTTTAGTTAAAATCCTCAAACAGCTAGGGGCAGCACCGCTTCTAAATTCCCCAAGATTGCACCAGACAGTTAATACAGTGTTTGTCTTACGAGATGTATTTTATTCTATACCAACAAAAAGATCAAAGTTTGTATAAAGATAGAGTTGCTTTAATGTGACCTAAAGGTACCATTCACATTTATAGGTAACAAGCTATTTAAATTAGAAGTTTAATTAAAAAGAAATAAAAAAAGTGGAAATTTAAAATAAATATAGTTTTGTGGAATCAGCCAAGCCAGAATGGCAAAGCTGTTTTTACTGCGGCAAGTTATTATTTTGGTTGATGAAAAATATAAACATATAACCAAATAATGCCATTCTTATGTGTTTTTAGTGCGTCTGGGTTCGCTGCTAGGGGTTCTTCAACCCAGGGGTAGCTTATAGGTTATCTAAAAACATCAGCAATTCACTACAAAAATAGCAAATCTCCTCCAAATGAAACTTATTAAGTTGAATATGTGGTAACTTAAAGGCAGGCCTCTATACAGGTCGTTGATGTATGAAACAGAACACCATATTAGAATTCCTGCTAATACATAAAAGATAAACCAAGATTCAAACAAAAAAAAAATATTAAAATCAAACATATAAGGATACGTAATTGTCATTCATTTAGTTAAGTTTATGCTGTGAGAACTAGTGCTTCACTGAAGTGGAATTGGATCAGAACTATTGTATTTAGCTAGCATTTATACAAGAAAATAGATACTGCAACTTGTTTGCATTTTCTGGTTTAATGTTTTATAACATACTATTACTTATGTTGCTTAATAGTAGACAATTTCAGGTATTTATTTCTTATTGAAAATAAAATTGCCATAATAAAAGTCTATAAAGCTTTAACTTTATTTTTACCGTTCCTCGACTGGAATGCAGGTAAAACAAGTGACCTTTTATTATAATTATTGTTTAATAATATGTCAAGCAACAACGTTTGTAAGTCAGTTTTAAAAAAGTCTATAAAACAAAATTTCTAAATTAAAAAATTATAATTAACATTTAGATGCAGTAATGTACGGGCTGTGTCCTTATGCACACTTCTCTTACAATTAAGATATTGTTTAATTAATTTATATTGTATTGTCTGTAGGGTGTAACGGTCACGCGTTTTATTCAAAAATTCTTTCTTTGTATAATAAGCGTGTTTTAACAACTATTGTTTTACCGTTACTACCTGTCTTTTTGCTTTGGAAAATCCCTTATTCTTCGTTATTGTGACCCAAGAAACACAATAACTTTCATTTATTATTGACGAGTTGAATGATATGATAGATAATCATTTCTATTTCCATTATAAATATTGTTTCGGTGTGATATTTGGTTTAAAATTATAGTAGATAGTCCAACTTTACCATATACACTTGTTTAAATGAACTGTAATATGCTACAATAAGAAATATTGCATTTACTGCTTTTATTTATTTGGTAAAGTGATACCATGTACTGTAGAATGTTCGAATAAACTAATTTTATACATATCGGGATTTCAGTTCATTGTTGAATCCTCTAAAATGTGTCTCATTACAGCTATGTGAGCATGTTTACATACATCTTGCAATAACAGTTTTGGGTGGACTGTAAAAAATTTATAACTTTTGCAAAAGTACAATTTATCTTCAGTTTACGACCCTAATGATCGAAATTTTCGAAAATCGCAGTCATGGCAGTCAGTAGGCACATAACATATACTTATAAACCTTGTGCTCGCTTACGAATTACCACATATTAAGTAACTTTGTGTATGACTGTGATTATTTTTAATGTCTGCCTGACAATCCATGAAGGACCACTTTTGATTAAAAGCAAATGTTTTGCACAATGACATATGATTACAGAGTCACAGTAATAGCATTCTCAAGCATCCAATATCATCTGGGCTAAAGGCAGAAACTAACTAATGTGCCAGAGTACTCAACTTCTCATCAGTTCCTTTTATTTTGTTTTTATGCGCCACATTTTTATCTTTTATGTTTTTAATTATTGTTGTTAAATTTACTAACCAACAAAATTACCACTAACTATTAAATCTTACTTAGGTGTTCTTGCAACAACTTTCCGAGCACATGCGAATAGCACGGATGAAAACAGAAAGTGGTTGATATTTGATGGTCCAGTTGATGCTGTGTGGGTGGAAAACTTAAACACTGTACTTGATGATAACAAAAAGGTTGGGTGACGGCAAATTATGTTTGTGTTTTTTGATCGTTTAAATTTTATTTTTAGCTTTGTCTGATGAGTGGTGAAATAATTGCAATGGATTCTAGGCAAAATATGATGTTTGAGGTAGAAAACTTGGAACAAGCTTCTCCAGCAACTGTCAGCAGGTAAAGTCTATAAAATGAGGGTTTAAATTGTTACGCTTGGTTTTTTGTTCCCCTTTCTATGGTAGTGTGGCAGGAAAAATGAATCAACATAAGATTGTGTTGTGAGTAGTGATGTACCGAATCGTTAAAAAAACGATTCGGCCGAAACCGAATATTCGGACATTTGTGCCGAATCAATTCGGCCGAATCAACCGAATCGTTTATGACGTCATCCGAACCTGCGGCGACGGGCGGTCGGTAAAAACGACATAAAGGAAAATACTTTATCATAGGCACCGTGTCACACACAAGTTCAACAATTTCAGTATAAGTCTTTAATGTGGCAATAAAGCGTTGTGGGAAACATTAGTCTCGTAATAACGTGTGTATTTACGAACTAAAACTACAGGAAAGGTAAATCGTTGGGAGAAAAGCACAACGGTGACGGACGAGCGTGGATTAGATAAATTTAATTTTATTGCAACACGGACGAGCAGTTAATTCGAGAACTTAAAAATTCATTACTGTGACGGCGTAACCATTGACAAAACCTGTGTCACGCAAACAAAAAAAATTAATTACTTTTGTGAAGAAAAAAACATCCTGTATGAGCGTCTCATTTTACGCTCTGCGTCGGCTTGGGAAATAAAGGAAGACGCATGCGATAGTATACTTACAACACTTAGTAAGGGAAGCAATTGTTCTGATTTTATTCTCGTGGAAACTGACGAAATGCTAACCTCAGTCTAATTTGCGAGCAGCCTGTGCCCTGTGGTATATAAATTGTCGGATTTATATGAAATGTTTTGGATTTTGAATGTTACATAACGTAACATGTGTATATAAATTTTAAATTTAATATTTTAGGTGTAAAATTAATATCTTGCAACTGGGATTCACGAAACTCTGATTTTCGCGTGGTGCCTAAAATCGACGTTTTTGGCTTCTGTCCAAGCTCGGCCGGGACGATACTTAGCAATAATACATTACAATTTGTGTTGGTTCTAATTTTCTGATAGCTTTGCTCCTCGCACTTATAGTTACATCAATTAAAATTCACATAATCGCGATTTACCTGCATTTAAACTACTCACGGTTACTGCCTGAAAACTATACCGAGAGTAAAAAAATTATACGAACACTTTACTTTTACATTTTGTATTCTGCTTTGTGCTAAAAATGTGCAGGGGATCGTGCGCAGACGCGTGCCCTATTTAGAGAGAAAAAGCGAGTGTTTCTTTATCTACAATCGGGCGCAGACGCGTGCACTATTTAGAGAGAAAAAGCGAGTGTTTCTTTATCGACGATCGGGAGCAGACGCGTGCACTATTTAGAGAGAAAAAGCGAGTGTTTCTTTATCGACGATCGGGAGCAGACGCGTGCACTATTTAGAGAGAAAAAGCGAGTGTTTCTTTATCGACGATCGGGAGCAGACGCGTGCACTATTAAGAGAGAAAAAGCGAGTGTTTCTTTATCGACGATCGGGAGCAGATTCGGTCGCGAATATGACGAAGTTTATCAAAGTGCGCGTGTGCCATAGCCCATAGAACCGTATCCGAAATGATTAGCATTGCTATAAAGCATGACGATTAATTGAATTAAACTTATTTGTTGCAAATATTCTTTAATTCTTATCTCACAAATTGCGCAAGTTCTTGCTAATCCTATCTATATTGTCTCTGAAAAAGTTCGGTTTTTGCCGAATCTTTACGCACGATTCGGCCAAAACCGAATCTTTGTCAAAATCGCTGATTCGGCCGAATAAATTCGGCAAACCGAAACTTCGGTACATCACTAGTTGTGAGATACTCGTTGTGAGATACTTTTAAATCTTATTTATACACGTTTGTGAGTATAGGTGTGGAATGATATACATGGATCCA
Organism: Ciona robusta; assembly: GCF_009617815.1. Lineage (NCBI taxonomy): Eukaryota > Metazoa > Chordata > Ascidiacea > Phlebobranchia > Cionidae > Ciona > Ciona robusta. The sequence goes on from NC_143235.1 coordinate 6,681,308, forward strand.
GATGAACTTGGAAGCACTGCTCTTGTGACATCATGGTTGCAGACTTCATTGCCAGAATATTTAACCAAACAACAAAAAGATAACATCCGCATGCTTTTTAACTGGCTCGTAAGTTAAGCAATTTTGTGTTGTACATATATAATATATAACTCCAACAATAGTAGCAGCGACAAGCCTTGAACCCATAACCTTTCGGTTAGTTTAAAGGTATGCGCTAACCAACTGTTCCATGCCACTGAACAGTTAATATTGTCCAACTTTCAGTAAACAGTATAAAAAATTAAGTGGTAAATTTTTTATTTTATCATTTTGATAAGTGTTCATAAACCTCTATGTTGTGGTGTTTTTTTTTATTTTGGTAGCCTGCATTGAAATTAATATCATACAAATCCCTTCATAAGCATATTTTCGTGACGTTCATTAAACATTCATGCATTTTGCTTACACGTTTGTAACTGTTTTTTAAGCTTCCACCATGCATTCATTTTGTTTTGCGGAGTTGTCATCATATTCTTCGGTTGTCATCCATGCACATGACCATCAACCTCCTCAAACTTTATTCTTGTCTTCTAAATGAACTTGGGTATATTAAATAGTTTAATCGATGACTTTGGTTTTTAATTTTGTTTTACTTGCAAGCAGCGTGCTTGAAACATGGGAGGACGATGATACTGAAAGTATCTCAACAACTGTGACAGATGAAGCTCCTGAAGGAAGACTTTCTGCTTCAGATTTAAAGGTTAAAGTCAATAAAAGTATTAAATTATATTGTGTAATCCTATTTTTAAAAAAACAACAAAAGTGTTTTTTTTAATTGAATCTGTTTATACACACTATATATATTATTTATTTTATGTAAATTGACTAAAACAGTTTTCTCTTAGTGGCTGTACAGTCTGCGCTAAAACACATTTATCAATAAAGTTTAAAAAAACACATTTTATTGATCAAACAGGCAATTGAAGAACGGGGAAATATGGTTATTGCTCATTTCCTTTTTGCAATTGTGTGGTCAATCTCAGCATGTGTAGATGGAAATTCAAGAGAAAGGTTATAAAATAATAAAAGTAATTAACAAGGTAGCAAGTAATTAATAAAGACCATTTGCAATTTGGGCCGAAGCATTGGAAACCATTGATCGCAATCGGCGCAATATTTTTAGGTGTTTATAATTCTATATATCTTCCTGTTTTACCACCAGCTAATAAGTAAGTATTATTTTACCCTTTAGCATTTTTAATAAGGTTGTAACATACATGACCGTTCATTGGAGATTCTATCTATTGTAATACATGGAGTATGGAAGATTAGATAGAATCATAAACTAATATTGACCAGAGACCAACTTAATAGTATTTAACATGTAATTCTATATAACCATCAGATTCAGTGACTTTTTCCGTGAGCTGTTAGACACAGATGGGAGCAAGTCGGGACACCCCAGACCCCGGGAACTTCGTATATCTCGAAATCTAATGATACCGAAGCGTGGAAGTGTGTATGATTATGTGTATATGAAACAAAACTACGGCTCGTGGCATAGATGGGAAAACTTGACCAAAAAATCTGAGCTTAATGAGCGTACAAATGTGAGCAATTTGTTACACATGTTAATACAGCATTTCATTAGCTCTATTACTTGATGGTTGAATGGCTTGGTATGTCCTGTTAAGGGTGTTAAAAGTGTTTTTAAATTTTAAAACTTTACTGTTTTATTAAATATAACTATTTAATAATTAATTTTTTTTATCCAGCCTCTATGATATATAGTATAGATATCTTAATAGAAAGGAATAAGTCCATTTAGCAGTGTTTTTCGTACATCATGTTTCATGTGTGTTTATTAGTGCTATCAACATATACATTTTGTGAGTTAATTCATATTTCTTTTCATTTCCAAGACGCAACTAAATATTTAAAACACTTTATGTAAATGTTTCAACACTTCCACAGCTTAGTAATGTGATCATAGAAACAGTGGATACCTACAGACAACACTTCTTTCTTCAAAAGTTTATCAACCAAAACAAACAACTACTATTTGTTGGGCCAACCGGAACAGGAAAATCAGCTATTACCAACAATTACTTGAGAAGTCTCCCAAAGAAACTCTATGCAATAAACAACATAAATTTCTCTGCACAAACCAGTGCAAGTCAAACTCAAGACATGATTTTATCAAAGCTAGACAGGTAATTTGTTTATAGGATATTACAAACATAAACAGTTATTTAGAAGTTTGTTTTGTTTTTCAGGCGTCACAAATACACATATGGACCAAGTGCTGGTAAGCGAATGATAGTTTTTGTGGATGATGTTAATATGCCTGCAAAGGAACGATATGGAGCACAACCACCTATAGAATTGTTACGTCAATGGATTGATCACGGACATTGGTTTAATAAAAAAGTTTGTTGTGTGGTTTATTGCATGGTTGGATTTTAAACGTAAAAAATATATATACATGTTTTAGGACACAAGCCAAATTAATGTTGTCGATATTTTAATGGTGTGTGCTATGGCACCACCTGGTGGTGGTCGCAATGTAATAACAGAGAGATTTTTACGTCACTTCAATGTGCTAAGTATTCATGAATTTGATGAAGACACCATGAAGACAATATTCCAACCACTGTTAGATTTACATTTCAGTCGGTAAGTACATTTTTTGTATAACAAATTAAAGATAAGAAACAATTGTCTTTTGTTTTTTAGTAACCCACTGTGCCATGGTATTTGTTGTGTATAAAATTATTTTAATTTGTTCAGTGGTTTTGATAATGCTCTACGACGATTTGGTCGTATTATAATATGGGCAACAACAGATGTTTATATGCAAGCAATATCAAGATTCCTTCCAACTCCATCAAAATCTCATTATATATTTAATTTACGAGACTATGCAAGAGTTATCCAGGTAGGAAAGTATTGCAGCAAATTAAGTAGAGTTTGACAACAATCAAAAAATAATAATTTCAAACTGTTAAATACATAAATCAATAATCCTCCCCCTTACACCATTGATTTTTATCACTTTTATTCGTATTTTTTTCATAAAGTTCATACTGTTTTCCTTATCCCTTTCTGCGATGTAAAAGTTGAATGGTGAGTGATTTCCTAATAACTGTAACTTAAATTGCAGGGAGTTTTAATGTTTAGGAGTGACAGTTGTCCAGAAGGTGTCAGTGGAGCTTTAAAAATTTGTCGTCTGTGGGTTCATGAAGTTTACCGGGTATTTTATGATCGTTTGGTTGATGATGAAGACAGAAATACTTTCTTTGGTATTGTTAAAGTAAGTGAAGATGCAAATGTAAATATCATATTTAATAAATCTTTTACTGTTTGGGATTTTAGATTGCTACAACGATGCACTTCAAAGAGAAAATGAACACCATTTTCCAACATCTTGTTACAAATAAAAATAAACGCAGTGATATTACCGACGGCCACATTCGATCTGTGTTTTATGGTGATTATATGTCACCAAAGATTGAGGGTGGTGAAAGTGAACGATTGTATGATGAAGTGACAGATATAAAAGGTTAGCTAAACTTCCACGTAAGGAAAAACCACTAGTGATTAACAACAAGGATGTTAAATTTGTGTTGGAAAAAAAAAATTGTACATTAATATAAAAAAAAAATTGGTTTAAAAAAACAAAATCAAATTAACTATTATCCTTCTAGTTTAACAAGCACTTTATGTTTAGAAATTTTAACCTGGATGCAACATGCAAGGTAAAATTCTAATTAATATTTTTTTTATAATTTCAGCACTGACAACAACAATTGAACGTTACCTTGATGATTACAACACAATTTCTAAAGCTCCCATGGACTTGGTGATGTTTCAATTCGCGATTGAACATATTAGTCGCATTAGCAGAATTTTAAAACAGCCAAATGGACATGCATTGCTTGTTGGTAATTAGAAATATACTTTCATTGGAAATATTTTGTACTTCCTAAAGAAATTGTTTTTTAACTTTTATAGGTATCGGTGGCAGTGGACGACAATCTTCTACGAGAATTGCTGCATTTATGGCAGATTATGAATTATTTCAAGTTAATGTCACCAAGTCTTACTCAGTTTCTGAGTGGAGAAGTGATTTAAAAAAGGTTTTACGAAGAACAGGAGAAGACCTAGTTCCAACCGTATTTTTGTTTGGAGATTTTCAGATAAAGGTAGCACTCAGTTTTGTTTGATTAAACTGATTTTATTCATTACCAATATATATTTTCATAAAAATATTTATTTTAATAATATTACAAGGATGAATCTTTCTTGGAGGATATTAATTTACTTCTAAACACCGGAGATATTCCAAATATATTTGAAAATGAAGAGAGATTGGAAATTATTGATAAAATGCAAGGATTGGCTCAAGCAGATAATGATGATCGTGTTGAAATAACTCCTATAAACATGTACGCAAAGTTTATTGAAAGAATTACCAGGTAAGTTTGGGTTCAGCTTGTAGTAAACATAAGAGCATTTATGTCCTATAAAAAATGTTTATTTTGTTTGTTAGATCTTTGCACATGGTTCTCGCCTTTAGTCCAGTTGGAGACAACTTTAGAACGAGGCTTCGTAATTTTCCTTCACTTATTAACTGCTGCACCATAGATTGGTTCCAGGTTTTTATTGAAATAAAATATTTTATAGAAGTGTGTGCAACACATCCAGCGCCGTGCCAAAGTGGTTAGCGCGCCTGCCTCTATTCCAGAGGTAATGGGTTTAAGGCTCGTCGCTGCTACCATTGTGGGTGATGTGTCTGTGGGCAAGCCACTTAACGACAATTTCTCCGACCCAGTGGTCACTAATGGCTTGTCCAATTTATCAGCCATACACAAAAAAAGTAACATACATGGTAACTCGTACGCTGGCACGAGATGTGTGAATACCCGTGTTGTAACGACTGTCACCTTGTGTTATTGATGCTTATTAAGGCACTGTGTGATTAATGAAAACTGTAGTCTTGTAAAGACATTTAGTATCATAAGTATAATACTTAAGTTTAAAACAAATTATACGAGTTTATGAAAATATTTTTATAATTGTTTTAATGTTTAGGCATGGCCAGATGACGCTTTGGAAATGGTGGCCAACTATTTCTTGGATGAAGTTGAACTGAGCCAGACTATGCAACAAGCTGCAGTACAGTTGTGTAAATATTTTCATCAAGATGTTCGATTGTTATCAAACAAGTATGAAAATATTTAAAATAATATAGGCCAAAGCAAAATTTATGTCAAAAGTAGTTCTATTTTGATTAAATAAACGCATACTATGTTTATCTATTGTTAATGTGTCTTATTTCTATTGTTAAATTTTAGAAATAATGGTGTTAGGTTTGGATAGTGAAGCTCAAGTATGACAAAAATCTAAATGCACCATTAAGCAAACCCAAACATTTTTTGTACCTTTCAGAATGATACTCTTAAGTTCATTGTTTGCAGATATTTTGAATCACTGCGACGTTGGACGTTCATTACCCCAACATCTTATCTTGAACTTATCAAAACTTTTAAGAGATTACTTCAGCAGAAGCGTCTTGAACTTCTTACTTTTAAAAACCGATACATCACTGGTTTAGAAAAGTTAGAATTTGCGGAAACCCAAATTAATGTGATGCAGCAAGACTTAACAGCTCTTCAACCAAAGTTGGAAGAAAGTTCTAAGGTTTGATTGTTTCTGAATACATACATTATGTTGGTGGTGGAAGCAGTTGTATTTAAGAGGGTTGTTATTGTACATTATGATGGTATTTTAAAACATGTCATAAAATAATTTATTCTGGTATATTCTAACATAATTTACCCTCTTGCAGGAAGTAGAAAAACTTGTTGCGAATATCAGTGCGGAAAGTGCTGAAGTGGAAATGGTGAAAAAACTTGTTGAAGCTGATGAGGCAGTGGCTGCTAATTGTAAGCGGAACAGTCGTGATTTTTAGACTTTTATTTTCACACACTATTGGGAAATAGGGCATGTTATATAACCTACTCATAGTGGTATCTTATGTAGTAGCTTTTAAGTGACTGCCTCAGTATCTTCCTGTTATAAAGAAGAAATTAATGGAAATATAAATTATAGCTGCTGATGAAGCTCAGAAAATCAAGCAGGAATGTGAAGATAAGCTTGCAGTAGCCATGCCAGCCATGAATTCAGCAATTGCAGCTTTAAATACATTACATCAACAAGATATTGCTTTAATTAAAACAATGCAGAATCCACCCGCTGGTGTGAAAATGACTATGGAAGCCATTTGTATTTTAAAGGTAATGTTTGCCACGTAAAACTTTTGTGTCAACCAAATGTAGATTGGCACACAATATTTATCAATACAACAGTTACAATATGTTTTGTTCTAGTAAATGCAATTTTAAAATCAATAATAAATATTCTAGGGAATTAAACCTGATCGTAAAACTGATGGCAGTGGAAGAGCAATTGATGACTTTTGGCCAGCTGCCAAGAAAATGTTGGGTGACATGAAGTTTCTCGATTCATTGAGGGTAAGCACATTACACGCTTAATGTTTAATTATACAATGATAATATTGTTTTCAATTATAATATAATTATGGGATTAAATTGGAAAATTTTATTTATTATATTTGAAAATATGTAGGATTTTGACAAAGACAACATATCAATTGGGATCATGCGCAAAATACGAGATCGTTTCATTGGAGATCAAAACTTTCGTCCCGAGTTGATCAGAAATGTTTCATCCGCTTGTGAAGGACTTTGTAGATGGGTTCTTGCAATTGAAGTTTATGACAGGTTTATTTATAAACATTTATTTACATGTTGTAATTACACAACTTTGTCCAACACCTCAGGTTCGCATGTGTGACACGATGTAGAATGGATTAGTATGAAATTTAAATATAAAGTGTATTATTTAAAACTATACAAAAGTGTGAACGTTATTTTTCATTTAGAAAAAAACTTTTTTTCCTTTACAGGGTAGCAAAAGTCATTGCTCCAAAAAGAGAAAGTTTAATATATGCTGAAGACAACTTAAAGAGATTGATGTCATTACTTCAAGTTAAAAGAGATGAATTAGAAGAAATAACATCAAAGCTTCATGGTCTTAATAATCATCTTCAGGAAAAACTGAAAGAAAAAAATGTATATTTGGTTCACAATTTATTAGTGTAGTATAATATTATGGCATTTATTATACATGTGCACATTTAAATGACAAAACAGTGATTTATAATGTGTTTGGCAACAGTAGGTTATACATATATATATACGGTTCTTAAATTTTATAATAACTGAACGATATTGTTAATACAGACACTGGAACACAATATTGAACTAACAAAGTTAAAACTAATAAGAGCAGAGAAGTTGATCAGTGGATTAGGTGGTGAAAAAGAAAGATGGACAGAAATGACTGAATCCTTGGACAACACTTATCATAATATTGTTGGTGATGTTTTGCTATCATCTGCTGTTGTTGCGTACCTGCCACCATTCACACCACTATATAGACAGGTTGGATTTCTAAGACTACACAACCATGTAATTGATTGTTAAATATATTTTTGTGGTTTTAGGAAGCATTGAAGAGATGGTGGATGGAGTGTAGAAACAGAGAAATTCCAGTAAGTGAAGAATTTTCTCTTGCTAACACGCTTGGAGATCCTGTTCAAATAATGGAGTGGCAACTTGCAGGACTACCAAAGGATAAGTAAGCAATGATACAGATTGTTTAATAATTAAATAAGACAGCTGTAAAAAAGTCTAAACACAGTTCTTTAAAAAAGGATTACAAATTTAAACTGTAGTCATTATTATGACAGTTCATCAGTGGACAACGCCATAATAGTGGAAAATGCAAATCGATGGCCGCTCATGATCGATCCACAAGGACAAGCTTGTAAATGGATTAAAAACATGGAAAGAAAAAATAATTTGCATATTTGTAAACTAACTGAAACCGATTTTCTGAGAACATTAGAAAATTGTCTTCAGGTAAGTTTAGTTTAATCTTTTAAGATAATTAATTATTTAATAATAAATCATTCAATTCTCTGCACTAATTTGTACAATAATTTTATTGCAAAATAAAATCATGTGACAACTTCCTTAACTTGAACTGTACTTAATTTTTTTCTTTATTTGCTTTCGTAAACAAACCTGTTAATTGCAATGTGATCAAAAAATAAACTAACAACAGATTATTTTAGTAACAAAGTGATATTATTTTTAGTTTGGAAACCCGATTCTTATTGAAGATGTACCCGAGCATATCGATCCCGTTCTTGATCCTATTCTACTGCATCAAACATTTAAACAAAGTGGAATGGAATATGTTCAATTGGGGGAAAACACAATTCAGTACAGCCACGATTTTAAGCTCTATATAAGCACACGTATAAGGAACCCACATTATTTACCAGAAGTTTCTGTGAAGGTCAAATAAATGGTTGAATTGTTTTTATATGTTGGATTCAGCATCTGTAATTTATTGTTTGAGAAAAATGATTATGTCTATGTTTTTTTATAGCCTTAATAATTATTGCAGGTGACGCTAATCAATTTCATGATCACGTCAATTGGATTAGAAGATCAACTTTTAAGGTTGGTTGCTGCGAAAGAACGACCGGAACTAGAGGAAAAAAAGAATAGTTTAATATTGGAAGGAGCAAATAATCGACGACTTCTTAAAAATATTGAGGACAAAATACTTGAAGTACTCTCAAAACAAGGTTCTGTACAACAGTTTTATTATATTTCTATAAAATTTACACTTTGCTACACAATGTAGGAAATATTCTTGAAGATGAAACAGCAATCAGAATATTATCGGAAAGTCGTCAGTTGTCAGAGGAAATTTCAAGCAAACAGGAAATAACGAGTCGGACTGAACAAGAGTTGGATGAAACCAGGAATGGTTACAAACCGGTTGCAATTCATTCATCCATTCTATTCTTTGTTATTTCTGAGCTTGCAAACATTGATCCAATGTATCAGTATTCACTGTGGTGGTTTATCAACCTTTATATTCAGGTGAGATAAAGTTAGAAATGTGATTGTATAACAAAACTGATTTTATGGGAGATTTTTTTCATATAACTAACACACTTTGTTAAACAAAACTGATTTTATGGGAGAATTTTTTCTATATTCAAACTAACTGGCGTTCACTACACATTGTTTAACTTGTAATATTTATTTCCAGTCTATTGAACAAAGTAAGAAATCAATCAACCTTAAAGACCGAATAGAAAGCTTGAAATATCATTTCACGCAACTCATCTTTAGAAATGTTTGTCGATCACTTTTTGAAAAAGACAAATTACTTTTCTCATTCCTTCTTTGCATTGGAATCATGAAAGGAAGGTTGGAATTTATTTTATGATTGAAATGATTATATTTTTAAATGCTTTTGTCTTTCAGTAATGAGGTTGATGATGCAAACTGGAGGTTTTTATTAACTGGTGGCATTGCACTTGAGAACCCCTTTCCAAATCCTGTTTTTGATTGGTTACCAGATAAATCTTGGGCAGAGATAGTCCGCTGTAGTGACTTACCCACATTTGCTGGATTGATGAGACATATTCGAGTCAATGTACGGTTAATAGTTTTTGTTTGAAAAGTGGTAGTAATAAACATGTTACATTTCCCCAGCCATTAGCATGGAAGGTAATTTATGATTCTTCTGCACCACATTTGGAACAATTTCCGGAACCATGGAATGAAAAACTGGGTCTTCTAGAGAAGTTGGTAGTTGTCAGATGTTTCAGACCAGATAAAGTGGTACCAGCCATACAGGTGATGCATTTCTTTAAAATTCTTTATTTTGTTTGGAACAAAACCTGCATTTTGACGTTTATAATGCAGGATTTCATAGTAAGCAAGATGGGATCAATGTACATTGAGCCACCCACGTTTGATCTTCATTCAAGTTATCAAGACTCGGATTCTTCAACTCCTCTCATCTTCATTCTCTCTCCTGGAGCAGATCCGATGGCAAGTCTTGTCAAATTTGCAGAAGAGAAAGGTAAGAAGTAGTTGCTGCATGTTCATCACATTTCACATTGTCATACACCATCATTGTTTCAACTCATCTTTAATAAAAAAGGCATGGTTGATTCAAGTGTTAACACACAAACCACAACTCCCAAAAGTCCAAGGACACCTTCATCTAGAAAAGCTTCATTGCGACCAAAGTCTCCTCCCCGGCCTCCACTACCAAAAGAGATAAACCTGACAAATACAAAATCAAATTCCCTCCTTGTGAAACAATCTTCACAACTCTCAAGTTCTTCACTACTTGTACCACCTGATAGCAATCACTCTATTGAAGTGAAAATGACAGAAGATGTTAGAAACACTGATTCATTTCCATTTGACTCAAAAAATATCAAAATGGATGAATTTTCTGAAACTTTGCAAATACAGAGTGATGATAATATGCAGGATGGAATAATGTACAGTATGTATCAACAAAAATTTGGAATTGCATGACCAAATTAATCTATCATTTATTAATTCATATTCATAACATCATTATTTAACAAAAAAGTAGAAGCTGCTTAACTAATTTTGTAATAAATAATATTTATTATCAAGCCAACTTCTAAATGAATGTCACTTGAACATGGACAATAAGTTTTCTTTTGGTAACTTTAAAGTTTATAAACCTGGTGTTGCACCTCATTTCTGTTATAATTGTTAATTCGGCAGAAATATATCACGAAATATTTTGCACTAATGAAAATGTCACAATTATGCTTGCTTAGGTTGAAATATTTTCTATGTAGTTTTTCTTGGAAAAGATCAATACATAGTCATATTTAAATAAAAAATGTTTTTGTTTAATAAAGTGTCAGGAATATTTTACAGGAATGATGTTAATAGGTTTTAAAAAACACACTAGAAAAAACTTGTTTTATTTACATGCATACGTGTATTGTTCCAGGCATGTCTTCAGGTATGCAAACAATATCTCTGGGACAAGGACAAGGACCAATAGCACAGCGTATGATAGAGTGGGCGAGAACAAATGGAACATGGATCGTGCTACAAAACTGTCATCTTGCTGTGTCTTGGTTACCAGAATTGCGGCGAATCTGTGAGGAGGTTGGTGGTGTGTGTTGCATACGTGAGAGTTGCTGCTATCATTATGAACGTTTGTGTCTCATGGCAAAAGATTTAAGAATTCTTTTTTTTCTTCAAGGTAATCACAGATCACAACACCACTCGCCATGAATTTCGGTTATGGTTGACCAGTTATCCGTCACCTGACTTTCCGGTGTCAGTCTTACAAAATAGTGTCAAGATGACAAATGAACCACCGAAGGGATTAAGAGCCAACTTATTTCGTTCTTACAAGAGCGATCCAATATCTGACCCGGCATTTTTTTCCGGCTGTGACACAAACGAGAAAAATAAGGTAGATTTGTGCAACAACGGTTTTTATACTGAAACTTATTTTGTAACACAATACATTTTTATTACAAATATAGCTGTTACATCCATACAATTCAGATATTTTTGAGCAAAAGTTAAGCTTTTGCAAAGCTGTTTTTGCTTGCAATGTATATTTGATGTTTTGTGGAATTTTAACTCTAACTATAGACTTATTAAATTAGATACAACAGAATTAAAACAAATAAAAATCTGTCTGACTTAGCATAGGTATTAACACAAGTAAATACATTATGAAATTACCTTTTGCTAAACCCATTTTAATCTTAATAAAATAAATTCATAAAAAAATAAACAAATGCTAAGTAGAATTAGGTTAAAAAATGAAATTAAGAACCTAATTGTGGGTCAGTATTATTGAATAATAGTTTATGCCTTTTAAGGTTTATTGTTATACCTCATCATACAATGTTGATTCGCTATAAACTTAGATAAGTTAATTATATTTAGTTTAAAAAAATTTTTTTTTTTTTAGAATTTTACACTTGTACAAAAGATTCATTATGTTTTAAATAATAGATTGTTTATACATTTAAATCTTTAAGATTCACAGTTGTTTTTTTATTTAGGAGTGGAAAAGAATTCTTTTCTCTCTTTGTTTCTTTCATGCTCTTGTTCAAGAGAGAAGAAAATTTGGTCCACTAGGTTGGAATATTCCGTATGGATTTAACGAATCAGATCTAAGAATCAGTATTCGACAAACTTTAATGTTCATGAAAGATTATGAGGAAGTTCCGATAAATGCTCTGAAATATCTAATTGGTAAGGTGTCATTTTTTCTTGTTTTTTTCAAATATTATTATTTACAAATAACGATTGTTATTAAAAAGACTTTATTAACCACTGGTTAAGTGGATAAAAGGGTAAACTTTTATTTTCGGAAAATTTGATTTTTAAATTTGATACACATCAATGGGCAATTTAAACACGACAAAACAAAACCAAATATTTTCACAAACCTAACCCCTAAAAAGTATTTAATTATAACATAAGTATGTTTAAAAGGTGGTTATAAAATTGGCATTGGTTTATTTATTATACTTAGTTACATTCAGAAAATACATTTCCTATTTTTGTTTTTCTTGTTGTAATTTAATAAACTATAGCTGAATAAATTCAATGCAAATAGCGTTAAGATTAGTAATATGAACTTGAAAGATTTTTTATATTTCAGGCGAGTGCAATTATGGAGGTCGAGTTACAGATGAACGAGATAGACGTTTATTACAAAGTTTACTTTGTACATTTATGTGTCCTGAAGTATTTAAAGATTCTACGTATAAGTTTTCAGCCATCGATTTGTATTATGTACCAAACTATGATGAACATGAACAATTTCTTGGATTTATACAAAAGTTGCCGATAAACAGTCATCCTGAGGTAAGTTGATACAGTATTACAATAGCTTACAATCATGCTGTTGGTATACCTATTCAAATAACTAACTGATAAACAGGTATTTGGTTTGCATGAAAATGCTGATATTTCAAAAGACCAACAAGAAACACAACAAATATTTGATGGAATTCTCACAACTTTGCCAAGACAAAGCTCATCTGCAGGTGGAACTATGCCACAGGTAGTGGTTAGTACTGGTGATGTTAATCGTTTTATTAAATACTTTCATTATTTATAGGTGATTGTGCAAGATTTGGCGGGTGATATTTTATCAAAACTTCCGGACACTTTTAATTTGGAGAATGTACAAAGTAAATATCCAACTGATTACAGTGAAAGTATGAACACTGTACTTTTGCAAGAACTTGTTCGTTTCAATCGACTAACAGCAGTTGTAAAATCAAGTTTGCAAGTAAGTCTCGTATTGTGGATAAATACTTTGTGGTTTTCAATAATTTATTTTAATTATTTTGATCTATTAAATTTTAAATATAAAATTTTTTCATTAATTATGATTTACCGATTGAAAGCTTTGTTAGTTTTATTGATAGTTAATGACCACAAAGGTGATTTTTTCATATTTTTATGCAAATATCACATATGATGTAGGTAATAAGGAAAGTATTATTTGAAAAATGTCCAAATAAATCTAAAGAAAGTAATGGCTTGTAATTGCTCTTCTGGTAAAAATTTCTGACCTTATTGTACCAAGGTTTTGTCTGCCATCCAATGGCATCATTCATACAAGTGTGAATACAATTTTAAAATTACATTATTATACATGGTGGCAACAGCACCATCAAACTAACTTATTTAAAGAAAATATATTTCAGGATTTAAAACGAGCATTGCGGGGGTTTGTTTTACTCTCAGTTGAACTAGAAGATGTATTGGACAATATGCTTGTAGGGAAAGTACCAAACTTATGGAGTTCAAAATCTTATCCGTCACTTAAACCACTAGGGAGTTACATCACTGATCTCATAGCACGGCTTGAGTTCTTCAAAGTAAATTTTCTTAACATTTATTCAACTACTAAAACTACATGGTTCTAAGTCATATTATTTAAATAAATGTTTGTACAGCGTTGGATCAATAATGGAAAACCTGCAACATTCTGGATATCAGGATTTTTCTTCACTCAATCATTTTTAACCGGAACAATGCAAAATTTTTCAAGGAGACATCACATCCCGATTGACCAATTAGATTTCAAGTTTCATGTTCAACCAGAAAGTAGCATGAAAACTCAACCTGTGAGTAATTCTTGGACATTATTTAAAGTTTTAATAGAGAACTTTTAACATTTCATACCCTGTTATAATATTTTTTATTTATTGTAGATTACTGGAGTTTATGTGAATGGATTGTTCATGGAAGGGGCAAGATGGTGCAAAGATAAACTTACTATTGTGGAATCAAAGAAAAAAAATCTTTATGTTTCTATACCTGTGGTACACAATTGCTTTTTTTATAAAACATATCAATCTTAACACTGGACAACTTACAATTAGTGTTTTTTTGTGAACGGTAACAAAGACAGTTTTAATATAATATTTAACAGATTTGGCTCGAACCAATTCGGATAAGAGATAAAATAGATTCAATGACACCACTGTATGATTGTCCGGTGTATAAAACAAGTTCAAGGCGGGGAAATCTTTCAACAACTGGTCATTCCACAAATTACGTGCTCACCATACAGTAAGACTTTTGTTACTACTAAATGCTTGATCAGATCCCATCAACAGGTGTATTTTAAACACATTAGGTTTACATTTATACAGAAGAGGAGGGGGTTAACTGTACATTTAAATATTCCTAAAAGAAGAAAATGTTTTTTGGTTGTAGTGCTCATCAGAGCATGTCAAAAAAGTTAATTGTGTATGTTTGTGGTTTGGAATCTTTAATAAATGGTCACCATGAACTTACGCAAATTTGAATTTCTTACAGATTTCCAACTTCCCAACCATCTCAACATTGGGTAAACAGGGGCGTGGCTTGTTTGTGTCAATTGGATGATTAATGTTGGAATATCAGTAGCACTGGTGCATCTGTTACTACAATCTTCAACCTTCATAGTCAATTTTCTAATAAAAAATATGGGTGATATATTTATTATGAAACTTGTACATGGTATAGGCCTACGTTTAAACGTTTTATCATTGTATCTGTGGAAATGTATTTCATTCATGCAGTTTATCAATATGTGACCTTAGATAAAATATTCCTTCTGTATTAATAGCAAAATTGTTAAATGTATATTATACACTAACTTTGACAGCAATTATACACTAATACTGGTCGCAAATTTATTGTAAGATTATTGTAATTAATTTGTAAAAAATGTACTTTAAACATTAAAGTATTGATCCCAATCGATGCATTATATATAAGTTGTGCCGACCGGTTTAATACACAAGTTATTGTTCAAAAAAAATATTAAAAAGTTATATTTTATCCAACAAAACAGAAACAAGTCTACTAAGTTAAAAACGTTCTCATTTATCAATTTATGACCATTTGCAGCAAATGAATAAACGAATGTAACTTTATCCTCGCATGGCCGGAAAACGACAGTCGTTATCACACGGGTTTAACACCTCGTGCCAGCTTACGAGTTACCACGTATGTTACTTCGTGGGTGATTATTTTTTTTTCATGTATGGCTGATAATTTGAACAACCAATTAGTGACCATTGGGTTGGAGCAATTGCCGGTAAGTTTCTTGCACAAGGACACCACTATGCCACGGCGCCAACCTTTTTAAATTCGTTTTCAAACTTTGAATCGAAAAGTTTTAATGTTTTCCATAACTTGGTTTAATCTTTGCTTTTCTAATTGAATACTCGCCAGATTTGTGCTTTTGTTTGCTTAATTCACCTATGGGTTGTACAAATTGTCGGTCGTCCAGAAAAAAAAAACAATTAACGATAACTCGTAAGCTGGCACGAGGTGCACGATAAGAAATAGTCATGTTAGCGACTATCGTTTTGCAGCCATGCGGGTATAAAGCAAGTTACATTCATTCATGCAGGCAGTGTTATGCGCAAGTAATTATTTACTAATGTTTAATTTAAAATTCTGCATTGATTGTTTTTTTTAATTTATATATTAGGATGGGGGAAGATGGGACACCTTTTCGTTTTATTTTCTCGTTTCACGTGGTACTGTGGTAGTAAACAAGGAACAATTAAAGGATTATAAAACCGTATTCTCACGACTCCCACAGAGCGTTGTTAATTGTATATACACCACAATCAGTATACTTGGGTGTTATGTACTAAAGATGTCCCATGTTCCCCCACAGTACTTTATAGAAGTTCAAGACACGTTGGAAAAATCACACTTATTTAAATCAATCGTTAAATATATGCTAACTGTGCGGTTTTAAATTTGACTATAACTGTATAATAGGATGTTGGGTACATAAGACGGAATCCTCAAGTACATACTGCCCAATGTTTCCAAACTCAAAATATGTGACCTTTGGGGCAAATGACTACCGCCACACCTTTATTTATTGACCACAGATATACATAGTACACTGGGGAAAGGTGGGACTTTTAAGCACATACTATATGACAAATATTTCCAAAATCGATTTTTGGGTAATACCACGAATTAGTACTATCATTCTTTTAATAATTGACAAAAAATAGAAAAATACAATAAAACACACGACGAGTTATTTAGCGATCCGCACAACAAGTTAAATTTTACAAATTCGAAAATGAACAGGATAGGACGGGACAGTTTAAAATCATTAATAAGTTCGATTAATATAAGTATAATTTTATTAGGAATATGCTACACGTAAATAAAACGAAATAATCTTGTACGATTTGAAAATTAAGTTTAAACATTCTTTTCGCCCTACTGCCGTACTTTTTAACATGTTATACCTGCATTATATTATTATTGTATGACAATTGACTTTGATTGAACGCAAATGGGTATTGTTCGATTTGACAAATGTTGTGTCCGACAAATGTACAGTACTGTGGGGGGAAGATGGGACACCTTTAGCACGTAATATCCAAATACCCTGATCGTGTTTTAAACAAATAACAACGGTCTATGGAAATCGTGGAGATACGGTTTTTAAATTCTTTGAATTTTCTTTGTTTTCTACCTAATGGAATGAAAAAAACAGACTTAAAAGGTGTCCCATCTCCCCCCACCCTACTATATGACTTACAATAACAGAAAATTGATAAAAACTAGTAATAAAATTTATACTTTTGCCGCAAATTGGGTATTGCTGCACTGTTTTTCGCACAAGCCACTGCTTATAAATTATCTTCAAGTGCAATAAATGACTGAATTTCGAATATATTTTCCATACATGATTTTTTAAATATATTAGTATATTATATTTAAATCCCCCCTAAGGTATAAATTATTGAATTAAAAGCAAACTTTTTAAAGTTTGGTAAATAAAAACTACAAAACTACAATGTGGGGAAGATGGGACACCAAGTTGAAATATATTTAATTAACAGTATTCTGCAACTTGTATAGTTAACCTACCAAATTTAACCGACTGTGCTGGTTTCTTCGCCATGTAAACTTTATATGTATATAACTTTAAAACAATATCTTTTGCTTTTTTTATCCCATATAAAGCTATAATGACTCTCGCCTATTTTCCTCATGTTTATATGTCAGTTTTTCACAAAGCTAAAAGATGAGACACCTGTTCATTCTATTTTCTCGTCCAATGTGGTGATAAACAAAGAACATTTAAAGAACTATAAAACCATATATTCACAACTTCCATAGACCGTTGTCAACTGATGTTTTAAAAAACACGATCAGGATATCTGGATGTTATGTGCTAAAGGTGTCCCATCTCCCCCTCAGAAAGAGGACATATGGTAACAGCCATAATTGTAAATATTTTCTTATATTTACTAAGAAACAGCATTTATTATACCAAATCTAAAACGAAATTTTAATTTTTTCAAGTATAGCTTAGAAACTAGAAATGGTCAAATGTCAGTTACACTTTAAGGGAAATCCCATTCATTGTGGCATGGCTAATATTACTCTAGCGGTTTGATTTAACGATTTTTTTTCAAAAGCTGTTTTATTTTTAAAACTGTTGGAACCTCAGAATAGATACCGCATTTGAGTAACTCTATATCCATATACAATTTATGATTTTTCGTTGCTATGTGCCTATAACTAGGATTTTATACACACCATCGAGTGCAATTAATTACTTTGAATCAAACTAAAAAGTAATCATTGGTTATTTAGCTGGTTGTGCGATTTTAAAGAAAATTTATTTAGCACATAAAAAGTCGAGCAGTTGTTACTGTTGAGCACGTAATTGATGGTGTAGATTTCTTGTTATTTTTGTTGTTGCCATTTTGGTGCATTTTTTGCACTAAATGCAGTTGAATTTTTCTTTATGCTATTTGTCACCATTGAAACGTACCTAAAAAGCATTTTATATTAGCTTCTATTACTAGCCTAGCCTATAGCATGGTGAGTTAAATGAAAATGTTTTTATTCTTTTTTTTGCGTCCCATTTGGTATTAAACAAATAATATTTTTAAAAAAATATGTAAAACTGAAAAAAATATGTAAAACTGATCAAAATAAGACCCAGAAAATAGGATTTGGAGGATAACGGTACCCCATTTTCAGTAATATAACTTTATACCGCGTAATTGCTGTGTTCACTTAATAGAATTAAGTCCGGCGCCGTCGGTAAGTGGTTAGCGCGCCTGCCTCTAACCCAGAGGTAATTGGTTCAAGGCTCGTCGCTGCTACCATTGTGGGCGTATGTGTCCTTGGGCAAGACACTTAACGGCAATTGCTCCAACCCAGTGGTCACTAATGGGTTGTCCAAATTATCAGCCATACACAAAAAAAATGAAAAAATCCAAAAAAAAATAATCGCCCACAAAGTAACATACATGGTAACTCGTAAGCTGGCACGAGGTGTATAAACAACCGTGTTATAACGACTGTCGTTTTCCGGCCACGGGAGGATAAAGTAAGTTACATACATACATACATAGAGTTCATAAAAAAACTCATACGTGCCAAATAACGTAAAGTTTTGACCACGTCCAAGCAGAGCCATAGAAGGTGTTTCTACGACTCTGCGTCCAAGTGTACAACGGAGCCGCGACTCATCTCTTTCAGAGCCATAAAAACACCAAGTAGACCAATCCATTGTTACGTATAAGAGATAATAAACGACAATTTGTGACCAAAATAACACAGTAGGTATGGGGAAAATGCAAGTTTTTTGTTAAATTGCAAAAAAACTGTGACCTAAAAACAAATTTAAAGGTTGAAAAGTGTAAGAAACATGTGTTATTTGTTTTCTGTATCAAAAAAGTTAAAAAATCAAATTAGAAGCGGTTGATTTGGGGCATTTTAGTTATTTAGGGTTAATAGGGGTTAACTTATACATTTTTCAAAAAATGTTTGGTAAGGTAAATATAAACTGTTTTACGCCTTTCCACAAAAGGAAAATGTAAATAAAATCTAAAATGATTGTTTAAAACAGTTGTCAAAGTCACCGCTTTTGCTCTGTTTTGCACACACAGAGACGGCAGTTGGACCACTCGGTGTTTATACGGCTCTGATCTCTTCTATATAACATTTAATCAGGACTTTATTGAATGTATACCCAATATTTGTTATAGGCCTACTACACTAATTATACAAAATTCTCTGAAACACTATGGCTTTGATAATAATTAGATGCACAATAAATGTTATACGTTTGGCGTCTGGCATAATGTAGAGCTTAAGAATCCTAGAGGTTTCGAATCTAAAGTTAGTCGCTGCTACCATTGTGGGTGTATGTATCCTTAGGCAAGTCACGTAACGACAATTGCTCCGATGCACATACGTGTACCATTTGTTATACCCAAAACCAGAGTCCATTTTATAAACCGACTGTGTTTATTTACGGACTTTGCCTTATATGTTTATATACAGACTCAAAACCAAAGAATACAGACTTAAAACCAAAAATTGTTTTTATTTTTTACTTTTTGTCTGGTAACACTGTGTTCGTGAGGTCATTTTGTGCAAGTTGAATCCTGGCAGAATTTTTTGGTGGTGCCTACGCCGGTAGATAGTAGTACTGAGTGGCAAATCCACCCTGTGGAGCTTGTTAGTGACGTCATAATGTTCTTACTTATTAGTAGGTTATATACGCTCTTTCGATCCGTTTATTATCGTCGGCTTTGTGGTGTAACGGTTAGCGTGCCATCTTTTACTCTCTTTGTTTCGTACTTACTGGGTTCGAGTCCCGCACAGTGCAATACGTTTTTTTTTTAAAGTTTTTTTTTGTGTGATTAGCACGAGTTAGGGGTTAGGGGTTAGGGGTTGGGGGTTAGGGGTTAGGGGTTAGGGGTTAGGGGTTAGGGGTTAGGGGTTAGGGGTTAGGGGTTAGGGGTTAGGGGTTAGGGGTTAGGGGTTAGGGGTTAGGGGTTAGGGGTTAGGGGTTAGGGGTTAGGGGTTAGGGGTTAGGGGTTAGGGGTTAGGGGTTAGGGGTTAGGGGTTTAAGTCTTATGTGTGTAAACTGTAAAACTAACTGTTAGTAAACGATTTTTTATAAAATATTGAAATACTATACCAATACACGTTTTATATGTCACAAAAACGACGTTTTTTAAAAGTCCCCAGAAAATAATAATAAAAAAATGAGCTTGTGGGCATTATGACGTCACTAACAAGCTCCACAGGGTGGATTTGCCACTCAGTATTACTATCTACCGCCTACGCCCTACGTCACTTCAATTTACCATACCATGAAATCTGATTTCGAGCGGCAATCTCAGAATAAAGTTGATATTTTGTTCAGTTAGCTTGAATAGCAAGGGATACAGATAGATTTTAGGTTTGAGAAATGGTAGGTAGCCATCGTTTTGCCGTTATATTTTGTGAAATTAGTTAAAGCAAATAAATAAGCAAGAAGCATCTGAAGTATGGTATTTACAACTTAGAACTTAATAGCAATTTGTCAAAATTCAGTTGAAATAGTTGTTCAATATATAACAAATAAAAAATCCAAGTATAATTTTAGAGAACAAATCCATGAAGCATTGAAGCGTAAGATTTTTTATTGGCAACACAGAAACAGTTAGTCACTTTCTGGTCGCTGGTTCATTCTGCTTCCCTGGTATTTGTTTATTTTAATAATGAGTGCTAGTGAATCCCCCTCACATTATCTTTCTGCTAAACGAAACCACCAATCCATACAACCTCTTATAGCCGCACTCTCTAAAGGTCTAACACTTTCCACAAGCCTTACCTCGAGGATTCTGCACTAGTGTCCAATTTTGATGAAACCAACAACTTAATATAGCCCTCACTGCTACCTGCTGTCTAATTTTTTTTTTCAAAAAAAGTTAGGCGTTCGTGTCGAAAATTAACTTTAAAAATGCGAAAAAACATGCTGTGTCACCGTAATTCGTCTGATTTGCATAAGGTTAACGATTTGTTACGTCACAATCGCAGTCTGTTACGTCACAATAGTGGTATATTACATACGTTACAAGACGGTATAGCCTTGTTTTTTCCCCACTGTTTTAACGTAAGAATCAAATGTAACAATACTCATGACATAATAATCTAACCTTGGTTTAATTCATAATGGCTGGTGTGGGAAATATGGTGACGCAGCACGATTTCGTGCACTTTCAAAGTTAATTTTCGACAGGAACGCCCGAGTTTTTCCGAAAAAAATTTATACAGTGAGTATCAGTGAGACCCAAGGAACATTTTGAAACCAAAATTTTAGGTGGCCACCAGCTAAAGGATTACCATGAAACGGGATTGTAAAAGTTGTAAATCTGGGCGGTGATCGTTTAATTTTATTGAAAATCCGGACGTAATATGTTTTACGTGCGTCTGTCACCCAAGCTACCAAATCTTGTTATAAAGCGTATTACTGACTATCACCACGACACCACAGTCTAGTGCGGGCGCCTGTGCGATAGAAACCATTGTTAAAGCTCGATCTAATGTTTTATGTTCGTCGCTTGTTCGTAATAATCAGCTAACGAAGTCGCTCGAGTAACAAACATTGCCGTGCTGCAATTTGACATTTTGCGCTTAATTGTTACGTCACATGTCTTATTGCAACATATCTATTAACTATGACGTTTCATTACGTAACAATGGGGAAGAATGCCCACTGCCCAACGAACCACGAGATCGAAACATCGTGTATGAGCGTCACATTTTTACGCTCTGCGCGGGCGTAGGAAATAAAGGAAGACGCATGCGGTAGCATACATTTTACACCTAACAAACGAAGCAATCGTTGTGAATTTATTCTCGTGAAAAGTGCCGTAATGAAACTCTGGTTCTCGTGCGGTGCCAACGAACAATGTTTTTTGGCTTCTGTCCAAGCTCGGCCGGGAAGATACTTTACTTTGTAATATCATATTACAATTTGCGTTGGTTCCAATTTACTGATAGCGCCGCTCCTCGCTCTTATATTTGCACCAATTAAAATTCACATAAACGCAATTTACCTGCATTTATTAAAGTTTAAACTGTTCTTGGTTGCTGGCTTAAAATTATATCGGGAATAAAACAATTATATAAAATATAGAAGCACATAAACCACAATTGTTTTCTAAAATTTTAATAGTTTATCAAAGGTGTTATGACGTAATCATCGTTACATTTTTAATCCACGATGAACGTGTGCAAAACTTTTCATTTGTTTCTACCGATTTAGATATGCCGTTTTAATAAATGTAATATCATTTTAAATTCACCACATAAAGGTTCCATGTGATATGATTTGTGACAAAATTAGTATAGTGGGTGTTAAAAAAATGCATTTTTTTAATGTTTGCACGAACCGCTTCGTCATTTTAGCTATTCGCCGTGTTCACGCAATGTAACCGTTGCGGTTAAAATAGAGCGCACGTTTATGTCGTCAATAATTACGGAACAAAGAAACCAAAGAGTATATTGTCGGCCGAACGTAAGAAAGTTGATTTTAATATAAATAGGATTTATTTCTACTAAAAAAATCCCGACGTTTTTCGACAATCCGTTCGGTGACATTATCACTGAAAAGTGGGTATTTTTACAATCCTGCCATGAAAAGTATATATGTATATATATAATATTCTGCAGTGTTCTATCACCAAGGATGTGTAACAATACAAGTGCCATTTTATCAAGCACAAGTTATTTAAAACTTAAAAAATACTACTTCCATAATTAGTATAACCTACCAGACTAAAACTGGTATGCCATGCTTAGAAACAGATGTTACAATTGCCGTATGTCAATGTATTTTAAAAGACAACATGTACTGAAAACTATTGTAACGTAAAATTAAGTTAAACTTGTGTTTACTATAATATATATGGGTGGATCTTTAATTTAGTTGTATATATATATATAGGTTTTAACGCATTGTTTTTTAAGCAACTTGTTTTAATGTCTATGGGAAATCTTCATGGTTTCATTTTTGCAAGTGGGCCTATTTTGATTAGGGATGTGCCTAGCTCGAGTTTAAGTGTCTCCATTTAGCGATTGACACTCAACCAAAAACTGGTCTGAGAGCCGAGCCCTGTTTGTTTTTGCTACAATGTTGCACAGAAAGCAAAAAATATTAAAAATTAAAAAGCAAAGCAAATTAAAGTAAACAAGACTAGTCAGCATGACTTTCTTTTTAATTATGTTTCTTTTATTGGTAATTTAAAAGTAATGGAATTTGAACATCAGCGAATTAGGGGTGACCAGTGTTTCTGTATCTACTTTTTATTTTAAGTGCAAACTCTGATATTATACATATTTTAAAATAATAGAAACTGGTCTAACATTCGTATTTTAAAATATTTTTTATTTAAATTTTACATTTGCAACACTGGGAATTATAGTGCCCAACAGCAAACCATGTTTTCTGTATGATTTTGATTAGCTACACTTTTGACTAAAAATGTTTTTTGTATGTCTATCTCCTTGATGACGTCATTAGTGCTTGGTTCGGGGTCTTTTTGTTTAATGTATCTAGAACTGTTCTTTTGTCTTTTTAATTTAATGTAAAAGCTAGGACTTCAGCCCAACGCTAATCTTTTTTTGGCCCGTTGCAAGTGTTCACCCTGCCTACATTCGATGCAAACATTAATTGCAGTAATTTCGATAGAAAGATAGCCACTAAGCTCTTACTTTTACCTGAAAGGTCATCATATCAGAAAAGTTGCGACAGCAATTTGATTGGGTTGTTTTATCACACTTTTTGTAATGGAGAACCTAAATTTCGTGTGGCGACAGGATGATATTATGTAGTTCTTTTATATGTGACTGATTATCTAAATTTAACTATTAATTTTTGTAAGGCTTACTAAACACGATGTAATGCTTACCATGTCATCTTGGAAGACAAAACGCTCTATGTGATTTTAGAAGCTTTAGGTTTATCTGAGGGGGAGGCATTGGGGTTATTCACATAATACAAAGTAAAATCTTTACAACTTCACATGTCAGTGACTCTAATAATTTGTTTAAATGTCCCTGATTGGTTCTGTGTTTAGTTTCGTTATTTTAATAGTAAATAGTTCCTGATGTTAAAATTGTAATTGGGTTAGAGCTAGTTCATTGTTCCGTTATAGTGTTTGTATTTTTAAGTGGTAGGTTAGCTTTGATAGATGTTAATGCTTTGCCAATTTTTACTCATTTAAGATATATATAGTTGTGTTTAGCTGTTGGTAATGCTGATACACCACTATCTCTCCAGTTATTTATTTTAGTATTTATTTTCATTTTATAAATAGGTGAGTGTTCCCTTCATTTTATATACCCAATTCATTTCACGATCTAACCAATCCTTAATCCTAAACAAGTAAAAACTATGGTGTTACCAACTTGTTCCTGATGTGGGGAAATTGACTTGGTCTTTGTTATCTTTCATTTCCCTTTTCCTGTTGATTAGCTGATTTTATAGGCTACTCAATGATTTATAAGGCTAGGGTAGGTTAGAAATGTTGCAACGAGCGCAATCAACTAATCAAGGACCTTATGTACCTTATTAACTCCTACTTTTGATCGAACAGAATAGTAATCATAAATTACTCGCTTATTATAGAGTTTTAGTTTTAAGAGTTTAATTTAGCATTCGTTGTATATATTGTGATTTGAATATAGTGAAGAGGTATAAGACTTGGAATAAGGATATGGGGATTGGCAATTGAGAATTGTGAAATATGTTAACTAATAAGCATGCAAAGAAGAAAATTGGCAAAAAAGGGCACATACCTGCCTAAAAATGAAGGGCGCTGTTCCGATGATACAACAAAGGGAAAATATTTCTCATAACTACCACTACGCATAGTTTGCTGTAATAACGCAGCAATCAGGGTCTTTCTCATTACATTTATTTAGAACATAGTATCTATGTACACAAAAGACTAAATAAAAAAAGCGTATAAGATTAAGAAACATACAGTGTTGCCTACTGTATTTTCCAGTTTTGACATTAAACATATAAATTTCTTTTTTTATTTTAAGTTTAGTATTTTTAGTCAATTGGAGGAATATACACAAAGGAGTAGTTGGTATTAGGAAGCAAAACGATCCAAGTCGTTAAATATCATTTTATTGCAAACCGCTTATGTGGGTAAAAATCTATTTATTTGCCTTATTTTTAATCTAAGGTTAATTCTAAGTGGTAATTGATTTTTTCAGTCAAACACAAATTAGGCCTACTAAATCAAACAAAAAATGACAAAAAAGCTTGTTATGGTTTTTGCTAAACTTTTTATTGTAAGAAGGCCTTTCGTGATAAACCTATTATGAATGCAGTTATTTTCTATATATTAAAGTAGCTTGCAAATGATATATTTTAATTTTTTGCAAGCGCTCCATATTGTAACAAAAACATATTTTACAGCTTTACCCACATTTTCTGATAATGTAGATTATGTTTTAAATTAATACTGTTTAGTCTTCAAAAGCGTAAACACAAAATGTTACTGTTGCTTTTTCCAATTGCTTGAATGTCAGAAGAGCGATGTATCTACTGTACTCAGTTTACCACATTCAGTTTATCTTTTTTCCGGCTTAAAATGTCATAAACAGTTAACAAAGAGATCAAATATAATATAGTGTGATTTTAATATTTACTTCTGTTATGTCAATGTCAGCATAAATTATATATCTATATTATAAATAATCAAGTGGGGTAATAAAAAAACAGATAACACTAACTTTCTATTTTGTCCCCAAGTAATAAAAAAAAAAGGAAAAACTATAATTATTTAAATGTTCATTAAAATTTTGTACAGTGTTTTTTCCTTGACTTTAAGGTAAAAAAAAACATTTGCGGGACATAAAAAAATAATTTGGAAAGCAACTTTAATAATTAAAACAAAAAATAACAATAAAAGTACAGGGCAATAATTCAAATATAGGTCATACAACTTATGTATTATGCAGTCTGTATTTTTTAAAAAACATTAACTTTTTTCTTTTTTTCCACAACGCCTAATATCTCTTACACACTTTAAAAAAGCATTGCTTTAATGCTGTTTTTGATATATTGTTATTTTTATTTACCTACTTTCTTTTAAACATAAGCTATCCACATTAAAACATTTGTTGACAGACATAGGGAAACATTATTTTGATTTGGTGTTAAACTGTTTATATTGGCCTTTTTCACTCATTCCTATTACCTATGTTTTGCTAGTCAGCAAGTTAGTCAGCATTGCATTGTTGCTGCTGCATAAAGGAAGTTGACAAAGTCCATATGAAATGATATTGAAATCCGTGTTTGCTTTTATCATGTACATAGATATTTTTAGACAGGTCAAATCCTGTATATAGAAACATACAGGTATATTTGTACATATCATTAATGTTTTACATTGTTGTGTATTTAGAGCAATAGGTATGTGTTAGTACTGTAGCGCTTTTGCTAAAAAAGTTCAAACAATGAAGGAGTTTAAAGTTGTTGTCCTTGGATCTGGAGGAGTGGGGAAAAGTGCTCTTACAGTTCAGTTTGTTACAGGAACATTTGCCGAAAAATATGATCCAACGATAGAAGATTTTTATAGGTATGGGATACCATATTATTTGGAATCCACAGTTTGGGAGCATATAGTATAAATGTAATAAGGCATAGATTAGTAGAATACAATACTTATTTGAAATTCTGTATTTATTATTTTAACTTCCTTTTTTTAAGTTAAAGGGGCATACCAACAAAAAAATTAAAATTGGTGTATTGATAGATATGCTCAAATGTGATCTAAAGCTACCATCAAAGTTTTTAAAATACAAAATGCTTCTTCTTCAAAACTATATAAAAAAATGTAAAACATAGTCTTTATTATGTTTTAATTTTCGATTGAACGTAGCTACATAATATGCTGACTCAGCATTTTTTATTAGTTAGTTTTTAGCACTTTTATATTAAAATGTTTATTATGTCTCACTAGTACTTACTGTACTATTTTTTCATAAAAAAAGTTAGTTTTTCGTGTTTAACACTAGGTATGAAAATATGCTGAGTCAGCATAATCTGGTATGTACCTATGTTCAATCTAAAAATTAAAACATAATAAAGTCTATGTTGTACAATTTTTTTATATATTTTTGAAGAAGAAGCAATATTTTTACCAAATCAGAATTAAAATTTTTCTTTAGTATTTTAGAAACTAGAAACGATCAAAGTTGAGTGAATTTTTTTCTTATGGGAAATCCCATGCGAAACAGTCGAATTTGTTTTACTCTAGCGGGTTTTTTTCACTCGATTTCCGTATTGTTTTGGCAAACTTTGATGTTACCTTTAGGTTACATTTGAGCATATCTATCCATATACAAATTTTCATTTTTCGTTGGTATGCCCCTTTAAACTATGTAACTAATCTTTCATTGAACTGTTTAACATGAATTGTGTATTAGCTTTCCCACTCCTAGCCCTAAGCAATGTAGATTTGCTATTTTAAATGTTTTTTTTATAGAAAAGAAATTGAAGTGGATAATTCACCTTCTATACTTGAAATCTTGGATACAGCTGGCACAGAGCAATTTGCCTCAATGCGCGATTTGTACATAAAGAATGGGCAGGGTTTTATTTTGGTCTATTCCTTAGTAAATGCTCAATCTTTTCATGACATACGACCAATGAGAGAGCAAATTTGTCGACTGAAAGGAACGGATAGGGTTCCAATAGTCTTAGTTGGAAATAAGGTACATAAGAGTGTTTTCATTCTTTATTGTGTTGTTTAATGTTTAACATGACAAACATTACATCATTATGTATTATCCAACTGACCATTTTTTGCCAGGTTGATCTAGAATCTGAACGCGAAGTACGAACTGCAGATGGTGCAACGCTTGCCAATGAATGGGGATGTCCTTTCCTTGAAACTTCTGCAAAGAGCAAACGTAATGTGGATGAACTGTTTGCTGAAATTGTTCGTGAAACAAACTTTATGTCGCAGCCACCAAAAAGTGGAGATTGTTGCATTATATTATAGCAGGCTGACAAAAGCCTACTGAAGAAAACTTGTGAAGTACAAGCATCAGTAAGTAAAGTGTTTTTAATCTAAAATGATTTTAACTGCAATACTTAGATAAACAATATAAATAAAAAAAATTGTGCCAAAAAATTATATATATCTGCCTATTATGTTGTATTTTGTACAACTGTTAAAAGAAATTATATAAATATATATTTTTGCCTGTTCGCAATAGATTAATTTAATCAAATGCCACTTTTGTATTTAATGCTGAAGTGTTCTGTGTGCGTGTGCTCATTTTTAAATATCTGTAATATTGTGCCTGTGGCGTTTCAATACAAATCTAGTGGATTGAATTTCAGAAATTAGTAGTTCTTAGGTATCCATATTAAATGCATAATCTAAACACTGGTAATCAATACACAGCATTATTGTATTATCCGCCATGTTGTCATAACAGTTTTATTTTCTAGAATGCAGCAGTTCCTAATGTTTCTTAGTAGTTTTATTATTTTGAATTCATTACCTGGAATATAAGTATGCATAGGTTATATACTGTATATATTAAATAATAAAATATTTTTTAATTTTTAATTTGTTTAGGTTGACCCACATTCAATTGTTCAGTTTCAAGCAGTATTGGAATGCTGTAATACAACTTTTGCAAGAGATACATTTTTGGTTTGGTAATACAATAGTATACAGTGCTTTGTAATAGTACACTGCTTTGATATAAATAATATCTGTCTGAAATGGAAACTTGATCCAGCTTTATAGACTTTCTGTCTTTCTGCACTCTATATCAGTTATGATTTTTGTACCCTTTTTAGAAAGCATAAAACTTTATAGTTTATTTTTGGTGCAGCACATGTATGTATTGCAAACTAAATTTATTTGTCAATTTAAAAATGCTTATTATCACATTGTAATTGTTAACCTGAGTAGGAGCCTCAATTTAAGAGCTGTACTGATTGTAAGTTTCATTTAAGGCATTTGCTTTATGTATTAGAAAACTGATTCAGTTAAACATTTGGTTTTAAAGTATTATTTAGTATAACTGCTACATTGCAAGTCATCCAAATTTGTTATCACCCTATCTGATAACTTTAATTTATTTGTTTATTCTTTGCGTTGGTTATTTTTGTTTCTTAATTTAAAGATGTTTACATTTTTGCCATTTAATTCCATTAAACTAAAGATTATTATTATTTACATTTCAATGTGCTGTGTGTATAACACCCATTATAAAAAGTCTTTTTCCCACTAACCATACATACAAAAGGGTTCAGTTTTGATTACTTACATTGGTTTACATCATCGATGTTACACATTCTAAAAGGAATCGCTCTGGACACTGTTCACAATATTAAAGATATTTTTAACAGTGAAATTTAAAAATTTGTGACCCGATTCCCTATAACATGTTAAATATTTCTTCCCGATTGTTATTTTTAACAGCAGCATTTCCCAAACTATTAACATTAACCTGGAACCATGAGATTTTTATCAGCAATTCCTGAATAATATACATATATAAGGTTCTTACACCATGCCCCCTTTTTAACAAGCTCTTGGTCCGAATTTTGTCTGTCTTATTTCCTACACAAGGGGCCCAGCTAAAAGAAACTAAACAAACAATAATTAACTGATAGTGGTAAGTTTGAAACTGTTTTAAGTTCACACAACTTGTGCCTCCTGCAATGTGAAAAACTTTTTCTGTTTTTGTTGGTTGTTTTTATGAGTGTACTTTAATCACATTACATCGTTTTAAATAAATTTAACGTTAGATTGTATTGGTTATACCGGCCATTTCTAGGTATAGCTTTGGTTTAAAAAAGTAATGTCACGGGTACAGAAAAACATTTATTGTTAAGAACTCAAAATAGGTTTTTTACAAAGTTCTGCATCAAAAATCAGTGCTTTGATTTAGTGCCATAGTTAAAGGGCGCTCTGTATTACGAGGTTTCCACACTGGAGAATCGGTTACGCTTGTTGAAGAAAACCTTGATTGGATAGTACTTTTGCTGAAACCTGCAAAGTTAATAATAAGAACAGGAAATATAAGCACGTGATAATATACTTGCTTGATACTAGTTTGTCGTTAAGCGCCAATTCTGGAAGTGCTGCTGAGGGCTTATTCAGCAGTGGTTCACATTTTGTAGAATTTCGATTCGGTGGCTTAATTGCTTCAGGCGAAAATGAGTCATTCCGCTTCTTTACATGTTCGCGATGTTCTTTAGTCGAACGCTTAGTTGTAAAATAATGTAATTAGTAATTAAAACGTTCAATATATGAGAATCTTTCATTCAGAATTTAACAACTTTACCCTTACATTCGTGTTTTCTAACGATTGAATATAACTTTTATGGCGAGAAACTTCTCTATTGTTCCACAGAATAAAGTTTATGACGTAGGCCATGCTCAATCCCATCCATGTAAATAGAACCACAATAAGTGCTATATCGACCGTTGTTTTCCGTGTTAAACATAAGTTAACAACCTGTTCGCGTGGCTTGGAAATGTGCTCCGTCATCAATCTAAATGAAATATTAGAACATGACTATTCATTCGTAGGGTCTTACCAATACAGGGATTAAATAATTGTAGTTAAAGTAATTTATTTTGGTAACAAAAGCTTACTTGTTCAACGGCACTTCACGCAAACTGGTGGGTGTCCAGCAGTAACCGACAGCAAAATCATATTGACTCATTGCCTTAAATCTATAACAATTGTTGGCGTTAGTACATTATAGGTATAGGTAATATACGCTTGCCATTGCTTACTTGATGCAATAGTCCTGATCGCCATACGCACATGTATAATTGAGCATGAATTCCTGAAGGTAGCAAGTACAGTGCCATGGGTTACCATGAATCAACATTGTAAGAGTTTTTCTCGTGTCGTTTAAATTTTCTCGATCCGTCTTTACCAAGTCGTAACAGGGGGTCAAGGGAAGAATATGGTTGCGTATCCAGTTACAAAATGTTGTTTCTGGTAAAGTTTCGATTTGGTTTCCACTAAGATCCAAATATTCCAAGCGTTTTAGGCCAATGAACGTGTCGCTTGCGATGCTAAGTGTAAAAATACAAATGGATTATCTGTTGACTTACGATGTACATAGTTGAGTGGGGAAAGACAGGACATTCCTTTTTTTCCCGTCTCACTTGGTATAGTAAACAAAGAATATTTAAAAAATTATATAACCATAAGCAGCACGATTTGTTTGTTTCTTTTTGTAAATACGGAATTTGGGTGCTAACAATATGAATGTAACTTGCCATCCTTGAGTGGCCGAAAAATGACAGTCGTTATAACACGGGTTCTCATACTCCTCGTGCCAGCTTACGAGTTACCATGTATATATGTTATAGTGTGGGGGAAGATAGGACACTGTCAGAAGAGACTTTTTTAACTTTCTTTTTATTGCCTCCCATAATGATAATCAGAAAAATAATGTTACAGAAATATTTGACAGTATTATCACGACTTTATAAAGCGCGTGCAAAGCCGATTAACTGCTTTTAAATTTAGTGGGGTGGGGGAAGATGGGACACCTTTAACACATTATATCCAAACAACCTGATCGTGTTTCAAACAATTAACAACGGTCTGTGAAAGTCGTAGAGATACGGTTTCATAATTCATTGAATGTTCTTTGTTTACTACCAAATGAAAAGAGAAAACTAAACGAAAAGGTGTCCCATCTTCCCCCATCCTACTATATTAAAAAACAGTATTTTTAAACAGGTAAAAAATGCGAAATAGTAAGGTGCTAGGTTTGAACGCTCCCTAAATGATAGTAGAGCCGATGAAATTTTGTATATAGTTTGCGAGTATGAACGATTAAACTAGTTTCATACCTTTAATTATAAAAAAAAACTTAAATACTTTGTAAAGTTTTATTGTGTCTTATAAAATTAGTTTTAGTTTTGTGAAAACAACTGAGATATAAACATACGGAAAATAGGTAGGATTAAATATGGCTTTAATTTGAATAAAAAAAAAACAACAAAACATATCTTTTTAATGTTATATATACAGTACGGGACACCTTTTACCTCTGTTTTCTCGCCCCGTTTAATAGTAAACAAAGAACATTTAAGAAGTTATAAAACTATACGCCCATGACTCCCACTGACCGTTAGTAATTGTTTAAAACACGATCAGGATATTTGGATATTATGTGATAAAGATGTCCCATCTTACCCCAACCTACTATATACAGTTCTAATGCAAAGAATCTAGCACAGTCGGTTAAATTTGTTAGCTTAACCACAAGTTGCAGAATACTGTTAATATATTTTAACTTGGTGTCCCATCTTCCCACAGTGTAGTTTTGTAGTTTTTTGCTAAACTTTGAAAGGTTTATTTTTAATTCCACAATTTATACCTTGGGATCATTTAAATATAACATACTGATATAATAAAAAAGATCATATATGATGAATATATTCGAAATTCACTCATTTGCACTCAGAAATAATTTGTACGAGGTGGCTTGTGCAAAAACAGTGTAGTAATACCTAATTTGTGGCAAAAGTATAAACTGTATTACTAGTTATTATATTTTTTTATTATAACAAGTTCATATACATTTGTAAAATACAATTTTATCAAGTTCAAACAATGCCAATTGTCAATGTATACGTAACATGTTAAAAACTGTAGCAGTAGGGCAAGAAAAAGAAT
The DNA here is from genome assembly GCF_009617815.1 of Ciona robusta. Taxonomy (NCBI): domain Eukaryota; kingdom Metazoa; phylum Chordata; class Ascidiacea; order Phlebobranchia; family Cionidae; genus Ciona; species Ciona robusta. Next base: position 6,714,316 of record NC_143235.1, read on the forward strand.
GTTCAAACTTGACTTTCAAATCGTACAGTATCATTTTGTATTAATAATATATATACACATATATTGATCAAAATTAACAATGTTTTAAACTGTCCCGTCTTATCTTGTGTGTTTTTAAATTTGTAACACTTTACCCATAGTGCGACCGCTAAATAACTCCTCGTGTGTTTTATTACATTTTTTGAATTGTTGTCAAATAATAAAGGAACTATAGTACTAATTCAAGATATCACCCAAAGACCGTTATCTATCTTGATTTTAAAAATATTTGGCAATATGTGCTTAAGTGTCCCATCTTTCCCCACTGTACTATATATATACCTCTTTATTCTATTGTTTGCCAAAACGAGGGAAGTGAGGATACTGTGCTTTGCAAACGAAGATCGGTTAAGATCTGTTAACTCGTTTTCTGCCAGGTAAAGCATTGCGGTTGATTCCGAAAGGTCTGTGGGAATTTGTCGGAGTTTTTGTCTAAAAAAAAAATACTTATGCAGCGTTTCCTTTGTAAATTAAAAGTATGTTTTGTAAAAAACATGACTGAATTAGAACTTTGTGAAAAAAAACGATAAGAACGTATATATATATTTCATTAAATATTATAATTTATTTAGATTATACCTCTGGCAAGAAGCTGTCATGAAGAAACCTTCTCCGAAACTTTTACCTTTCAAGGAGGTGGGTAACACGTGAAGTAGTTCGGAGTCCAATATGAAACATTTACAAACTGTTGGACAGTCAGATGTATTACTCAAAACTGTGAAATTCACTTCGAACGCTTCAAGAACAGTAGAACTCCATACAAATGCAAGAAATACACGAATTATAAACATTTTTTTAAGTTTACTGCAACTTACATGTGTCAAAGTGACATTTTCAATCTAAATCTACAACTTAAAAATATAATTCGAATTACGTGTTTTTGCGAATGTGGAATCGGCCAGTAGTTTCCACTGCAATAAGTTCAACACTATGTTTGTGCCTGCGCCAGGCCATGGTCTACTGAATACATTGTATTGAGTAGGACATGGCCAGGCATATACTATATCGCACGAACGTCATACCAAATTAACCGAGAACGTTGCTGAAGTTAATCTCATGGGACAATATTCTCCTTGGTTAATTCACACTGTCTTGTTTGTTCTGAAGCAATCACACCGAGTTTTCATCGCTAAAATTGCCTTAAGCTGGTTTAAGATGGTTTTAGCGCTCACAACTTATATAAGCATAAAGTTCTCAACCATACTGCTGTGACTGTGTGACATAATTAAGTAAGTCAAAATCACAACGTTTTTTCACAAAAATAGTCCAACCATTAAAACAAAGTCTGTATTTGTTAAAGAGCATGTATATTTTATTGATTCGATATAGACCGTTTTCTGAGCTGAATATATACATTTTATTTGTATGCCCGCGGCATTACTATTTTATAGAACGCGTGACGGAGGCTTGCTAGCACTAGAAGAAACCATTTATACCGCACAACAGCTGTGAATGTTATATAGTAGGGTAGAAGAAGATGGAACAACTTTTCATTCTATTTTCTCGTCCCCTTTGGTAATAAAAACAAAGAATTATAAAGCCGCAACGACTTCCACAAACCATAGTTACTTGTTTAAAACTAAAAAGGTGTCCCATATTACTTCACATAACTACTATCTATATACTACACAATTAGCTTGCGTTAAAGTTAATAATCCATATTTCATGCATTCATGTTCTATAAAAAAAAGAAATAAAAATCTTAATCGTCTGCCACAAGTGGATTTCTAACGAATATTTTTTTTGATTTAAGTTGATCACTGAATAAGAAATACTTTATGACACAGCAACTAGAACTTCTATCGGCTTTTCGAGAGTGAAACCTATATGTATGTGAAACTTTAAAACTTTAAACAAACATCGATAAAAACATATTCGAAGCCACATTTCGAAGCCAAGAAGGCAATCCTTTCGAAGGCATCTCTGAAAGCTGATTGTTGGTTCGTTATCGGCTTCCATGTCAGCTATGAGGTGTGCTATGAATTATTGATTTTAAAACATTTTTGCTTCGTAGTTTCCTTTTCTGTTCCTAAGGTATCTTGGTATCGCGGATTATTTACGAACAATAGCCGTAACACTGTAGACAATTAGTATGACTTGTATATAGTAGGGTGGGGGAAGATGGGACACCTTTAATACATAATATCCAAATAGCCTGATCGTGTTTTAAACAATAAACAACGGTCCGTGAAAGTCGTGAGGATACGGTTTTATAATCCATTGAATGTTCTTTGTTTACTACCAAATGGAAAGAGAAAACTAAACGAAAAGGTGTCCCATCTTCCCCCACCCTACTATATACAAATATATGTAAGAAATGTAACAGTAACCGAAAATAAACGAGTTTAAGCCAATTATCTTTAATATAGTAGGGGGGAGATAAGGACAATAACATCACAATTTGGCGTTCTACGTCTTCAGTGACTTACCCGCATTCCATTTCATTTACAAACCATTTCTGTTGATACGTATATAAGATATAATGTCACGCCATTCGTCAAAAGCTACATACAGATGTCTGTCTAAACCATGCTCTGGCTAAAATTCAGTACTCAGCTAGTCTAATAAATAAATTGAAACAAGTTGCCATATGCACGTCCAATTACTAGTCGCATGATTTAGAATGGAGGTAAGATAGGTTTATAGGCAAAATTTATTTTATATTTTTTAAATCAAAATGTTTAAAGCTATAACTGTTATGACGAACTTCAAAAATCCCACCTTTAGGAATGACGCTAAAATATATTATAACCCGTACTCCTATGCTACAGTGATTTAGGACGGCCGTTATAGGCGAGGAAATATGCCCGCCCCCCCAAACACCTTTAACTTTCAATATAGTAAATGAGCTTATTGTCATAGGGTGGGAAAGATGGGACACTTTGCCAGACGAGACTTTTTTTAATTTTTTTTTACTGACCTCCATTTAATGATAATTAGTCAAAGAATTATTGGATAGTAATTTCTATGGACTTTTTAGCAGGTTTCAGCTTTTTATTCAAGAACTACACCGACTATTCCAGTTTATTAAGCCAGTTTAATTTTTTGGTAGGTTAACGCTTCAGTTTAGCGCGTTTTTAGGAAATTGAATTATTTAATAAATTTAATTAAAAGCGTTCAAACAAACGGTTTCTTAGAAATTCATATATATTTGGAAATAGTTATTTTTGCCGATGAATTTAAGCAAAGTCATAAAACAAAAAAAAACTACAGAAAACGCTCTGGATTCTATTGACTACACTACAACAATAGTAAACGGGAACGAATCGCGAAAGAAAGACTGCAACACCTTTCTCCTTTACCGACATTGGGGATGCGCGTTCTACTCTTTTTTTGTTTCTGTGTAAAAAAGAATAGAACGCGCATCTCTAAGGTCGGTAAAGGGAAGAGCCGTTACACTTTCTTTCAACGGGTACGTTATCGCAAGGCGATCCCGTTTATTGTTGTAGCCAATGTAATCCAGGGCGTTTTATGTGGTTTTTCGGCTTATTTAAAGGTATGGGGGAAAAATACCTATTTCCTAATATATATATATATATATATATATATATATTTCAACAAACCGTTTGTTTAATTTAATAAATATAGTGGGGTGGGGGAAGATGGGACACTTTGTCAGACGAGACTCTTTTTTAATTTTCATTCATTCATTATCTCGACTTTATAAAACGCCCGTCAAAGCTGATTACTGTTTTTAAATATTAAAAAATATGTAAAATAGAAACAGCATACTTTGAACAGGTAAAAAATGTTAAACTCGGTAGGTTAACTGCAAGTTGCAGAATACTGCTAATGTAAATATATTTCAATTTAGAGTCCCATCTTCCCCCACATTGTAGTTTCGTATATTTTCTTTGCCAAACTTTAAAAGATTTGCTTTTAATTCAGTAATTTATACCTCAGGGGATATTCAACTATAAGATACTGATATAATAAAAAGATGATATTTTAAAAATATATTCGAAATTTGGTAATTTGCACTTGGTGATAATTTATAAGAAGTGGCTTGTGCCAAAAACAGATTAGTAATACCCAATTTGTAGCAAAAATAAAAACCTTATCAATAGTTATAATCAATTTTTTGTTATTACAAGTTCATATACACTTAATGGATATAATATTTACCCATTGTCGTTCAAACAATACCAATTGTTATGCAATAATATAATGTATAGGTAACATGTTATAGCAGTAAGCCGGAGTAGGGCAAGAAAAAGAATGTTTAGACTTAATTTTCAAAGCGTACAGTATTATTTCGTGTTATTTACGTATATTCCTATTTATAAATACACTTAGTAATCAAAATTAACAATGATTTCAAACTGTCCCATCTTATCCTGTGTGTTTCTAATTTGTAAAATTTCACTTGTTGTGCGGATAGTTAGATATAACTCCTCGTGTGTTTTATTATATTTTATTAAATTGGTGTCAATTAATAAAGGAATGACGGTACTAATTCGTGGTATTACCCAAAAACCGTCATCTATTTTGATTTTGAAAATATTTGGCAATATGTGCTTAAGTGTCCTATCTTCCCCCATTGTACTATAATTTAATTTCCTAAACAAGCGCTAAACCATAGATACCTAAACATATGTTTAGGTATCTATGGCTAAACTGCAAGCGTTAACCTAGCAAATACTAAACTAGCCTAATAAACTTAAATAGTTGGTGTAGTTATAATAAAAAAAATCTTCGTAAAACCATTGTGCGCCTATTTTTCACAATGGAAACCAAGCGAAATGGGAACGGACTTAGCGGTCACGTGACTTGAAAATTCAGTGCATCATGCAAAGCACAGAAATAAAAAGAGAGTAGAATGCGCATCTCCAATGTCGAGAAAGCAGACAGCATGATACACTCTCTCTCTTTCACGGGTCGTTCCCGTTTACCATTGTAGTCAATGGAATCGAGGGCGTTTTAGGTAGTTTTTATTCGTTTTTTGACTTAATTTAAAGTTATATGGTAAAACAACCATTTTCTAGTATATATATATATATATTCGAGTATATACATATATATATATATATATGTATATACTCGAATATATATATATATATATATATATATATATATATATATATATATAATATTCCTAATAAACCGTTTGTTTGAAGTTTTCAATTAAATTTCTAAAACAAGTGGTAAACTGTAAGCGTTAACCTACCAAATAACTAAACTGGCCTAATAAACTTGAGTAGTTGGTGTAGTTTTTGAAATAAACAGCTAAAACCTCCTAAAACTACTTTTTTTTTTAATAGAGAACACAATGTGGACTTCCAGCGGAAAAAGTAAGCAAATCAACAGGTTAAATAGATAGGTTACGATTTACAGTAATAGTTTAACGGGGAGGTATCAGCAGACCTGACCATTTACATATATACATATAATATTACATACATATAAATAGGGAACACAATGTGGACTTACAGCGGGAAAAAGTAAGCAAATCAACAGGTTAAATAGATAGGTTACGATATACAGTAATAGTTTAACAGGAATGTATCAAAAATTAACAGTTGCAACGGGTTCTACAGCAGACCCGACCATTTTAAATTATGTTTCGCGAGTGAGTTGTTATTAATAGCAATAATACGTTCGGATTGTTTAACAGAGGCAATCAGGGCGATAAAAGAAAGTGTAGAGGGAATTTGTTTTTGCACTCTACTGCGATAGATTACAAATCTCGCGAGAAGGAGTAAACAGTTTAAAAGTAGGTCATTGCGTACACCAAATAAAAAATTGTCTACATTTAAAGACAAGGGTTGTCTCAAGTTTGCTATTATCCATGCAGCTTTCAACATTAAACCAAAACTCTTTGGTGTGCGTGCAGTGGTAAAATAAATGAATAAGAGTTTCACTGGCGTTGTTACAAAATGTGCATAAATCTGAATCTGTTATTTTAAACCGGTACAAATCAACATTAGTTACGATCGCGCGAAGATTAAATTTAATCTGAAATGACCGCAGGCGCGTTTCGATCGTTGAAATTAGTGTGTTTTGGTAGATTGCGGGCCATGTTGTATCGTCTATATGGAGGTTCGCGTCACGTTGCCAAAGCTCTTGAGAATTGATTGGTTTTGAAAATGTGCGTTTTAAAAAGTCAATGTAACATTCCTTTGTAGTATTTTTGTTGTCGAACCATTTACTTGTCGCTGTTTCTTGGATCTGCGGTGCATTCGATACTTGCTGAGACCATTGATTTGGGATTGAAGTGACCTCCTAAAACTACTATGCGCCTATCTTTTACAATGGAGACCAAGCGAAATGGGGACGGAGTTGACGGTCACGTGAATAGAAAAAAGAATATATCACGGTTTTGGAAAGTTTCGCGTTCTACTCTTTTTTATTTCTCTGATGCTAAGAGAATAAAACCAGTATAAAGTATACCAAGTTCAACACGACAGTGCTGTAAAGAAACTAAAGTCGGGGACATTTCTACATGAGAAGCACATAATGCGTGGTTTTAATCTATTTGGCACCATGTATAGATAAAACGTATATGTATTATCCATGCATTTTGGCATTCTACTCTTTTTTATTTCTGTGGACAAAGGTCATAATACAGAAACAGGTCGTAAATGACCGTCGCATTTGGTCTACTTTATACTAGAAACACCTTGCTGATTTGTGACTTATTGCGTATACTAATTTGCAATATTTAGTGCATGCATTAATGGCTTGATAGGCCAAGAGCCATTAATATTGTGAGGTTGATAATAAAAAGCCTTTCCTATGGAAAATATTCTTAATGCAATTTTCGTGGTGATGCATTTACACCAAGATTACCAATCAAGTGGTGCCGTTTCACTTCAACGTTTATTGGTTTCTTTTTTGTGTTTGGTTGGGCAGTATCTGACAAAGAATAATTTCCAATCAAAATATGCTACAAGAAAAAAATCAAACACAGATTGGATTTATGGTTGTTTTGTGGTTCCCATTATATTGAGCAAAAGTACTTTAAATACAAACCCAGATGTTCTCCAATTATCCACTTCATTGGGACTGCTTACAATTTTAATACATACTTTAATTTCATGCGTTTCCTTTAAGTTAAAATGTTTAATTTGTTCACTCATTATGTTTGATCAAATTGTTAGATCTGACTCCCTGACTTTGATTACTTCATATACAGATGTGTATATAATATATGCATATCTAGTCATTATTTTACACCTGGAGGCTGGAACGAGTCTTTCTACTGGTGAAATTAGTGTTTTAAGTCAATTAATTACTTATATGTTTAACTTTGATATGTATAACAGAAACAATACAACACAGGCCACATTTAATTACATCAGTTTTTCCTCTTGCATTTCAAGTGTAATGATAACATTACTCCTACCCTTCATTGGCTTATGTTATATTACTGGATGCAGATATAGAAACGTCATGTTTTATTCCCATTTAATTGGTGTAGTTACATTTATCAATTATAATCATGCCAGAATTTTTTCTTTATTTTATTTTGTACTGAATTTCTTTATTTTTGATCTGTTAAGGTTGCAGTTATTAGTTTATTGGCTTTTTATATGTTTTCTTTGTGTAATATATACAGTCTTTCATTCCAAAAGTAACAATCGAATATCCACTGCAGGAAGAAAATTCTATCATGCTTTTATATTATTAGTGTTTATACCAGGACTGGTGTATGATGTTTTGTTGTTATATGTCGGTTCAGCTATTGGAGTATGTGTATTCATTTTACTATGTGTAATGGATGCCTATAGATTAGAACCATTTGGTAAACGATTACATTTCATGTTAATTCCATTTAAGGGGCAACAAGATACAGGAAAGTTTACTCTTACTCCAGTGTTTTTGTTTGTGGGTTTATCCATGCCTATTTGGCTAAGTCTGTCAAGTGGAAATGACAGAACTATAGCATCACTGCAATGTTATAGTGGTGTTTTATCAGTAGGAATTGGTGATGCATTTGCCTCCATTGCTGGTTCAAAATGGGGAAAAAATAAATTTCCTGGGACAAGTAAAACAGTAGAAGGTTTCTTTGCATCAGTTTGCTCTCAAGTTTTATCGCTGTACATGTTAGTTTACTTTGACTGTGTTGCCTTTAATATGTCACAGCTTTATATTACTGTTGTTATTACGTTAACATCATTAATAGAAGTTTATACTAAGGAAATTGACAACCTTATTCTACCGATTATAATGTACTCTTTGTTAATTTAATTATGGTGCTCACAGCTTTGTTGTTATTTATCCATAATATTCTACCAATGAACCAAATTTCCAATACAGTTTCAGTAAATAAATTTATGCTTTGAATATTATTTTTCACCATCAATATCCAGTTCAACTGCATATACAAGATCAGATACACAGCATTCAATCATAGCACTGTAAGCTCTATCACTGATAGGCTTGCACGGAAAATTCATTTTAGGTTGAAATTTAAAGTTTGGTCCAAAATTAACTTGAACAGTTGCAGACTTGTAGAGCGAAACACATGGATAATATGACCCAGAAAATACTTCGTTTTCCCAGGCTTTTCCTTGCGACTTCCCATTCTTAAAAAATTCAATAAAAGCTCCTTTTGAAATACGTAGTCTCTTTTCTTCTAGGTCAACTTCGTCCTATAACAAGTTGACACTGACAGTAGGTCATAATTTACCTATTCTTTCAGAATTGTTTCTTTAAAGATTTAGATTCTGTATTAGCAGCATTTGGGAATAAGATTTCAAGCCCACTGTCAAGTTTACAGGGAAAACCCACTACTAAGTGACAACAAGGTTAACTAGTGTAAGTTTAAAATTCAACACATGGTGCAGGAGTTGTATAAAGACTATTTACCTTTATTCTTTACTAATAACCCCATCATTATACATCATTAGCCTTCATGAGTTACAAATTACAATACGTATTACGTATGAATGCAATGCATGTTGATGTTACCTACTTCTCTGGTCACCAATGGTCATTTGCCCTCTTGTGTATACTTTAATTTTCATAAAAAAAATTATCTTTTTTATTGTACTAACCTTTTCTTCAAAATAAAAAAAGCTTTTGAACTTAATGAGGGCATTATCCTTGCATGTATCTGTCAGGGTGTTTGTAGATTTTGATGGGGGAAGGTGTATATAAAACCCCAATACATCTCCCTGTGCATACCCATCACTGTAATGTTTTCCTCGGCTTTGATGAAAGCTGTAAGATATGAGTAATCTTGGAGGAGCATACTAACAAAAAATTAAAACCGTGATTATGTATTTATATATAACAGAAATATAACAAACATGATAGTTTTCCACTGTAACGCATTAACCTTAAAAGGAGGTTAACGGTTCCTTTTTGATTATTTTTTGTGTGTTTAGCCTGTTTTCACTTTAGTAAGAACTAAGACTAAGAAGTATGAATAAAACAAAAGAATTTAGTTACCGAGTTCCTTTCCGACTTCGCCAAGAATAACTGAACTTGTCATAACCCAATGGAGCTTGTAAGTTCCCTAGTTTTTGTGACCAACCTATTCTTGCAGCAGAACCTTCTGGCATATCCATGACAGTTGCTTCATAATACCAACCACCCACTTTTACACAATAGGACGCTCTAATCATCGAATAACCTTTTTCACCAGTAACGGAAAGACGATCATCTGACACCTTTAGTTGAGGTGCTCTGTCATAGCAAAGATATATAAATATACAAAAGTATTAAAATTTAGTTGAATCATTACCTGTCATGAAGCGAAAGTAAAACATTTTTGTGCAACCACTGTCTGTATAGTTTTCCAGGAATGGGTTTTCCTGGGCAATCTGGATCTGGATCGTTGTCAAGTATGTGTGGATCTGGCTCAGCTAAAATATATCTATACCCATCTTTATTGAATGGGTGTTCCAATGGAAAGCCGTGTACAGGTAATCGCTATAAAAAATACAAAAAACAAGAGTTGTATTAAACTAAACTTTCATTTTTTCTATTTAAATTTTTAAGATTTTTTAAAAACTACCTATTTAAAATTTAAACCACATCTGAGGCCAGTTGCCACCATGAAGGCGCTGGCTATAAACTGGACGTTGGGGCCCGCTGAAAATTAATCAGGAAAGTTGTACCAAAAATGTCAATCAAAAAGTAAAATGGGGTGTTTTAGACAAAAAAGTAGCATAACATATATTTAGGCCTATATAATATTTGATTAAAAAAGTTTTTGCGCGGGCCTTTTATATCTGTTCTTGAGGTATGAAAAATACATTTTGCCGGGATTAAAAGTTTGTTCACTGATGCAATAGGTTGATGACCTCATCCCTCTTGTTCCATTTGGACTTTATGTTGTATTAAATGAAAACTAGCTTTGGTTTTACTTATTTGTGGGGGCACTTGATACTAGGATTGTCGTTCATTTGGCACTTTTAAAAAAAGTTTGGGAACACTGCTGAAAACAATCTCCGTGTTAATCAATTTCTATTATAACTCAAATAATCGAGGTGTGAATCTGCACTATGTCGTAACAACTCTTGGATTCACTGCATTATATTAAAAATGTTTTTCTCAGCCAAGCAGAATATTTGTTACGAAATATTAGGGATACACAAAAAATGTTAAATATTTGCTAATTCTAACCTTGCCCAATGACATATATGGCGGTTCTAGCAAAGCACAGGTGCGTTGCACATCCCCCAGAAATTTATGCAATATAATATATAGACATAGGAAACTTTTCAAGGTTAAATTTTACGCGATTATTGTGACAAAATTAACATCAATGCAGCCAAATCTTATAAAAAATAGCACAAGCAGGCAGTTTTTACCTGGTTATAAGGAACTTCTAATTTACTTTTTTTATTTGCACTTCCTCCTGAATTATCTTGTGGTTTTCTTTTTTTCCGTGTTCCTCGACCTTTTCCAAGCGTCGATAAACTAGAACTGTTATGTGGTGCAGGCGGGGGAGCGTTGTTATAAGGGGAATTCATGGAACTGTAATTTACTAACTGTGAAAATTGTTAATGTAGGATATGTTAAATTTTACTTGAAGTTAAAGGAGCATACCTATGAAAAATAAAAATTAGTAATAATAGTGTATGGATATACATGCTCTAACGGAATGTGAAGACTCGACCAAACTTTTAAAAAACAACTTCTAAAAAGTCGCGAGAAAAAACCCACTTAAATAAAATAGCACATGCAGGGATGAGAATCTTATTCGCGGATTTCCGACTTTTTTTCGTCATAAAGGTCATTTTTGTGAATCGTCTAGATCCGCTTAGGGGGGGGGGGTGGGGGAGGGTACTCATAAACGACTATGCAGTTGACGACTGGATAACGTATATCAATAACTATCTTATTTACAAGCGCGTGTCCGAGATCGTTGATTGGATCTTCGTAATAAGACAGAGAGCAACGATGTGGCTCTGATCGTGCCCTGCAACGGCGATTAGGTCATCAGTCTCGATTGTTAATACTGTTAGACTAAGTGGACTTGTTTTGCAACATAATATTGGCGTAATAAACAACCTAAGTGTTTTCCATAGCCAAGCAGACAGTTTGTTACGAAATTGCAGGCACTTACACGTGGATTCATTGCATCACAATAGCAATTTACACTTGATTATTTGCGTCATAATAGCAATTCACACGTTAAATATCTAGCCTGGAGGTGCTTTAAAACAGATTTGAATACGAATTAGACAGCATTATTTGACGTTGGCGTTTATGTGTGTAGTCCAACAAGGCCTACTAGAGATATGGCCTGATAATTCACATTTTACGTTTGAAATTAGAAGCCCTATTATACGTCACAAACACCATTATTTTCCATTGTTACGTCATGTATTTTGCTTAAAAAGGTAGCAGTAATGCAAAAAACGCATTAAAAAACTGCGGATTTAGCAAAGAGGTTATTTGTTTACAGAAGTATAGCTGCGAGCAGCGTTAGAAGCGATCAAACAGCAAAATAATATTATGAATTAAAATATGTAAACATTATAAGGGCGTGAACAAAGTTTACAGCACCAAAAGCGGGATGCATAGCGCTAACTTGTTCATAAACGTAAACTCATTCGTATACCTAATTCAACTCGTTCGTAACAATCTAACGTATTAAACTAGGTCAAAGCGTCTGATCCACGTCCACCGCATGTTATGATTATCAAGCGCGTGTAACGTCGAGCTTTATTTAGGTCACTTACGAGTCTTTTTGAGCGTCAACATGATACACAAATAAACTGCATTAGCTGATAAATATAATGTTTGTTTATTGGAGGGGAGGTACAATTTTTTTGAAAACAGTTACTAATTAATTAATTACAAGTTCACTAATTAATAATAATTAAGCCTGTAGATTGATTTTTATTACCTGTATCAGATTTTTCGGTTTTAATCAGTCAAGTTTTTTATGTGCATTAAAAAACGGTTTGGAAAAAGCAATATCGGTCAGGCTCTAATATAAACTATTTACAGAACATTCTGACAGTACCAAAACTAAATATACATGTTAATTTCTGACCTGATTTATATGGACATAATTAATTTGATTCATTATGCTTTTTCAAATAATAAAACTAACACACCCCTACTTGTTTTGAGTTTTATTTGTTTTACCATTAATATTTATTTAATATTTCAATGTGAAATTAAGGATTTTTAGCCTTTGCAGGGGTTAAAAACCTGCTGGTTTGAAGCCCTGACCCCCGCCAGGGCTTTGCCCCTGGACCCCTTAAAAATGAAACAAAGAGAGTATACGACCGCACACAAACCGTAACCCTACAGACTCGACGACAGTAAGCAAAACCAAAGAGCGTATATAACCGACCTAATGTGGGAAAGATGTTTTTACTAGTGTTTTAAGTATTTAGAAAGGTATTTTTATTATTCAATTAATTTGTTTTACACTTATTATTATTAACACTTTGTAGTGTCTTTTTGTGCGTTTTTCCGTATTTTTTAATTTAAATAATTGCCGACACGTGACACCTAACAGAAAAAGTGTTCCGTTTTTTTCGTATAGTCCCATACTCCCATGTTATGCTAACTCGCCACTTTTTCTAACTTAAATTTCTAAACAAAATACTTTTCTTTCCAAAAAAGAGTATAGCTTGTATACTGGGCAAAATAAACTTTTTAGTATAAAAAAAGTGTTGAAACGTGACTGATAGAAGTAAAAGTGAAACTTAAAAATGTCAAAACCCAGTGACACTTTTTTCATGAAAATATGCTGCATTGTCGCAGTCCAACGGCTGAATTTGGCGTTTCAATTGACACATTTTTTAAAAAGCTGCCTCGTTGTTTGAAACTTTGGTCGTAACTTTAAATCACATTCAGGCATTTCTATAAATACAAAACAAATGTTTTCGGTATGCTTTTCTAACTTTTACCACGATAGTGGCAGTGTGGCACGACTAAAAAAACAGTGAGATCCAGGAATATAATTTTTATCTGAATGCATTAGTCTATATATCAGACAGGTCAAATTTAGTCATTAACTGTAGAACACATTCTCTTGCCTTGCGGGTGTGGTGAACTCACGCACCACCTCTCACCAAGGTGATCCTAGAATACAGATATTCTAGCGGCCATTTTCGATACCTTTTACTGGTACCACTCATAGATATCATATATATAACTAGATTGCGCATCTTGTGTTTTCAACCAATGTGAAATTGAAGTCAATTGAAGCGCGCCATTTTGAATCGTATGTGACCCACTTGTCTATTATCGCATATTGGTAATGTGTTATCTGGGTTAATTTTAGGCAGAAAAAACTCATTTAATCTAAACAAAAAGTTAACCTGTGGCAGATATTCTTTTATCGAGTCTGTGTTTATATACTTTTAAGCTTTTGCGTTTTTAAAAGCGACGTTTGACCCGACTTTTACTGACGATTTACGTAAGAAACTTTAACTCTTAACACAGTTTAGCAAGGTGTTGCCATATTCAGGCAGTCTTCCACTTAGTTATTTAAAATTTACTTGTTGGTGATTCATTCTAGTTCAGAATAATATTTATTAAAGGTTAAAAACTAATTTAATCCGAACAAAAAGGTTTACATATGATCTAAAATGCCCTGAAAAGTTTAAATTATTTGTACTAGTATCATCCAGACAGCCAATATTTATATTAATATTACACTTTATAGTAAAGGGAAAGTAGACACTACCGAAGAGTCCTCCAATACGTTACAGATTAGGCTGGTGGGAAATGCTAGAGGTTGGAAGTTATGGGTTAATAGTTAGCGGATAACGTAAGGATTCTTCACTAGCAGCGGAAAAATATTTGCAATGTTTGTATTTCACTAGATTTCATATAACGGTCATTGGTGAAGGTTTTTAATTTATTCAGCCTCTCGGTTATTTGAGATTACGTGAGAATTTTTATCAATTTATTTTTATAGTTGTATCAGTCAATAGTTATTAATTACGAATGGTGCTTTCATACAAATATAATATAGTGGTAGAGTAGTATATGAGAGAACAAACTACATTGTACATACAAGTTTATTTTCAGAGAAATTTTATATCAAAATTATTTCAAAAGTCAAAACGTGGAACACAATGCAGTGAATTTGGATGCAGTATAAAAGCCTGAGGAGAAGTGATAGTGAAGGTAGTGCAGATGAGACCGCAATAAAGAAACTCCATCCACGAACTTATCACTCGTAAGTCAAGATGATCATACAGAGAGTGTTTGCAACTGAAATCAAGAAAATCATATTTTATTGTTATTTAAACATACAAGAGAAAAGAGTTATACAGTAAAATAAACAGATGAAAACAGTAGCTAATTTTAAATTTGATTAGAGTAAGGTTAACATATTTCAAATATATATTTTAAAGATTTTCATGGAGCCCGGATCAAATTTCATGGAGCCCAGAGTCAAACTGGATAAAAGTGCCATACCAACCAGGTTTAAAAATTTCGAAAAAACTGAAATAGGATTTCAAAGGCTTCTTTCAACTAGCAAGGGGAAATTACCACAAGGTATGGCTTTAACTTTGCAATTCTTTCTTCATAAACCATATTTACAATAATTAATAAAATTAAATTTAAACAATAAAGATTAATTTATTCTTTCAGATCTTACAATCGTTAGCCATTGCTACATCTGTTTTGGAGGATGACAGTCTTCAGTTATTTGAAGAACTAAATGATCATATGACTGATTCTTCTGTAATGTACAACCATGTATTTCACTTCATAAAATCACTAGCATTGACATACTGGAAAATTCGGTTTCATCATCTAGGAAAGGAATTTAATCAAACTATTGCTCGACAGTTGGTACGAAAAAAGTTAAATAAATTGGTTCTGTTTAATCACCAATAATGTTTATTGCAGTATAAGACAATTTATAGTAGACTAATAGTTATTTATATTTTGTTTCCCAGAAGTATTAGGTTTAGACATTTTACAGCATGTTTTGGTCAATTTTGTTTTTTAAATTAAATTTTAAAATAAATTAAAAATCAACACAAAGATTTTGAAAATTTGTGGTCAATAGTTGCATATACAGAGAAAGCATATTTTCTTTATCCTGTTGGAAC
The DNA here is from genome assembly GCF_009617815.1 of Ciona robusta. Lineage (NCBI taxonomy): Eukaryota > Metazoa > Chordata > Ascidiacea > Phlebobranchia > Cionidae > Ciona > Ciona robusta. The sequence continues at coordinate 6,729,846 of NC_143235.1, forward strand.
CAACAAGCTGTTTTTAAAACTATGATTGACCAGTTCACAGTAAAATTATCAGTAAAATTAACAATATATATATGATATCTATGGTACCACTAACCTAAAATTTGGACACTGCACTAACTAGACCCCAGCGGTACCGATTCTAAAATAAAAAAATTAAAATTCGAAAAAATATTAATTATGAATATTAATATTCGTCATAAAAACATATTTATAGAATTTTCTCCCGATCCAGCTTCGAATATGTTATAGCGCTAAGTGATACCTAAAATATGAAACATTATTTTCTTTAAAAAAGTGCGGGGATAGATGTTAAATATAAAAAAGTATGATCATAACTTGAATCATATAAATATTATATTTTCGATTTTTTTTGCGAAAATATAACTTACGCATACATCTATGTAGGTCACTAGCATGTTATCCCCATCGAAAAAAAAATAATTTTAACTTTTTTTTAGAACTGAATATTAATATTCGTCATAAAAACATATTTATAGAATTTTCTCCCGATCCAGCTTCGAATATGTTATAGCGCTACGTAATACCTAAAAAATGAAACATCATTTTCTTTAAAAAAAGCGGGGAAGGGATCAGAATACAAACAAGTATGGTCATAACTTGAATCATATAAATATTAAATTTTCGATTTTTTTCGCGAAAATATAACTTACGCATACATCTATGTAGGTCACTAGCATGTTATCCCCATTGAAAAAATAATTAATTTACTTTTTTTTTAAAATTTGAATATTAATATTCGTCATAAAAATATATTTATGGAATTTTCTCCCGATCCAGCTTTAAATATGTTATAGCGCCACGAAATACCTAAAAAATGAAATATAGTTTTCTTAAAAAAAGTGCGGGGATGGATGTTAAATATTGTGGAGAGTATTAATTACTCGAATTTCGTGTTTATATATTTTATTTGCACGAACGCAAAAATGGTACATATTAATCCACATAAATGTTTTTATAACAAAATTATAACAGTAAATATAAGAATATTGATATACCTAGTGAGGCTAAAAGTATCGGCGTTAAATGGTTTTGTATCAATTGCTCTGACTAATTTGTTTACTACCTATGATAACTATGTGTTTTCAGTTATATTCTACAGGAATCCGACGATGATCAACGAACAGACAAAGAGGAGATCACTAAATGTTTGGTCACTAGTCCTCACTTTTTACTCTTCTATTAATTTTGCATCGTATCAGTTTGCAGAATAGTAGAAGAGTAAAGTGTTTAGATTACAACTGCACAAAACTCCTCTCTGGTGGACCTTGCCAACAACGTTAAAACTCTATAAATGCCAAAGATGAACACATTCGCAAATTAAATAACGGAGGTGCAAAGATTATCATAAAATGGGCGAAAGCGACCTCGCACCTCTACTTCAGACGTTTCTATAACAAACAGGTTTATCTTCCTTTCCTTTAGACATTCATTATTGCCTGCGACAATTCCATCGAGCCTATTAATTAATCTTAGAGGCTTCAAGAACAAACAATCTTTTGTATTAATTGAAACAAATAAATTAAAATTCTTGATATATTTCCAGGTACGTAAGTACGGACAGGAAAACCGTAAATAACCCGAAATTCGAGTAATTAATACTCTCCACAATATTTAACATCCATCCCCGCACTTTTTTGAAGAAAACGATATTTCATTTTTTTAGGTATTTCGTGGCGCTATAACATATTCGAAGCTGGATCGGAAGAAAATTCCATAAATATATTTTTATGACGAATATTAATATTCAAATTTAAAAGAAAAATTAAATTAATTATTTTTTCGATGGGGATAACATGCTAGTGACCTACATAGATGTATGCGTAAGTTATATTTTCGCGAAAAAAATCGAAAATTTAATATTTATATGATTCAAGTTATGACCATACTTGTTTGTATTCTGAACCCTTCCCCGCTTTTTTTAGTATACAGTTATAAAAAAAAGTTGAAATTATTTTTTTTTCGATGGGGATAACATGCTAGTGACCTACATAGATGTATGCGTAAGTTATATTTTCGCAAAAAAAATCGAAAATATAATATTTATATGATTCAAGTTATGATCATACTTTTTGATATTTAACATCTATTCCCGCACTTTTTTAAAGAAAATAATGTTTCATATTTTAGGTATCACTTAGCGCTATAACATATTCGAAGCTGGATCGGGAGAAAATTCTATAAATATGTTTTTATGACGAATATTAATATTCATAATTAATATTTTTTCGAATTTTAATTTTTTAATTTTAGAATCGTGCCGCTGGGGTCTAGTTAGTACAGTGTCCAAATTTTAGGTTAGTGGTACCAGTAGAAGGTATCCAAAGTGGCCGCTAGAATATCTGTATTCTAGGATCACCTTGGTCCACCTCTCCTGTTCAACGCAAAGAGCGTAGATATCTATTTACTTTGGTCCAACCAAAGTTAGTATAGACCAAGTTAGGAAACGGCGCTCGTGTGCGCCATTACGCAGCCCACAGAGCGTGAATCGCCTATAGAAATGCATCGTCGACATGTGTTCATTTAGTTCTTGTAAGCGATACAAAGCTAGAAAACACGTATAGCGGTTGTTTTCTAATATAAATCTTGTTATATAATATTAAATCTAGGAATTAATGTGGAGTAAATTAATATTTTGACTGGTTTTCGGCGTACAGTGTGGTTTAACAGGGTACTTTACGTTGGCGATTAAGACTAGCAGCAATCAGCTTAGTTTACATAATAGTATATGATCATACCTACGAATTTACAGAGACATTCTTTACTACATTTATAATCCAACATGAGTGGACATTTTCCGATTTCATAAAGACCCGGGAACGCAGAAAAGGTTGCTAACTAATTCAAGCAGAGGACCAAAAATAGTAACTCAGTATTGTTTTCCTCAATGTCACTTCGATATTAGGCAAATTTTACAAAGATACCTTAAGTTTCGTTGCCGGGTATACGTGTTAAGTTTGTGAGCCAAAAAGTAAAATCACGGCGATTTACATGCAAAACTGCAGCTAGATACACCAGTTTATGGTAATATTATGCGTTTTTGTTTGTATTTTTTATATTTTAAACATGTTCTTTTATGTTTTTGGTTAGTAAACCTGATATTTTCTGTTTTTTTTACTCTTTAATCGATTGCGTGTTCAATAAAAGTTGATTATTTTTGTGAGGTTTATTATTGTGATAAAATATAAGATTAGTAGAAAGCCATTTTTACGCGCAAAAGTGCTTGGTTTTTAAAAAATCGCAATATTTAAACGAAAAACAGCACCCAGCAATGATAAAATGCTCTGCCGTGGGCTCCGTAATGGTGGCGACTATGACGTCATAGACGCGAGACAATGGATAACAAGACTCGTTGTTTTACAATCCGTTTCCTAACTTGGTCTATACTCAATACTAACTTTGGGTCCAACCAGAGTCGTATAAACAGCGACTCTGTTGGACCACAGAAATAAAAAAGAGAAATAAATTCTTTTTTATTTCTGTGTTAGGACCAAAGTAAACAAATATCTATGTTATTTCTATGGCTCTGGGTCCAACCAGAGAAACATAAACAAGAGATTGGCAATGACGTGATTTCGATTGTTTAACCAAAAAATACTCTACCGTATTCTTTGATAGTATTCATTCGTCATCTATTTTGATTTTGGAAATATTTGGCAATATTTGCTTATAAAGTGTCAAACATCCCCCCACTGTACTATAATTGTTAAAGCTCGTATTGATATTTGTTCCGATCTTCTACGCATGGGCAATAGCGGCCGGTAAATAATGACGAAATATTTAGCAAATTTAATTTCGGCTTATAGAATTAGTTTTAGTTTTGTGAATAAAATGTGTAAACGTATTTTAAAATATGCATAGATAATTTTAATACAGCAATTTTTGCTGATTCATCCCTAATCAAGACATAAATGACCCGTGTCTATACATAAGAACAATAGGCAGGAGTCAACAAAAATTGAACAAATCACATGTGTTTTTTTTCTAGCACAATTGTGTTTGAAGGAGTTCTGATTAAAAAGATTCAAACAGCTCATACAGCTTATTTCTGGACGTCAGACGGAATCACAAACCAATGACAAGAAAACATAAAAACATATAATTTAATAAGCGTTGTGAAAAAATGAGTGTATAGATCAAACATTTAACTAATGTTTGCTGAAATATTTCATACGATTTGTTAATGTAATGCTCGTTATAAGACGGGTGGCAAAATTTTGAATAGTATAGAAGGATATGAATTAAAATTCAGCCCTGGATAATTATTTACTCAAGCCAGATTTTTTAAAAGTAGAAAGATACGTAATAAAATAAACAAAAGAAAGGTCATACATGTAAGTATATAGTTTTTAGGAGAGTTTATTTTGGTATTATATATTGTTGTATAGTTTTTTTTGTGATTCTGTTCCTATTATAATATTGAAATAATGCAACTAATGCACAAGTCTGATATTTCACAATTCTACAGAATAAAGTTTTTTTTTGTGCGGCCAATTTATAAACAAAGGACTGTGGTCTGTGGCCCAGTATAGTACTGTGGGGTAACGTGGGATACCGTGTGTATCAAAACCTCATGTATCCTGATTGTGTTTTGAACAGCTAAGATTTTTTTAGAGTTGATGGGCAAAAATGAAATAAACGTGCCCAATTTTACCCACTCTAATATTTACAAAATAGATTGCTTCGTGGTCTACATAAATCTATCGGGATTGGGTATATTCACATAGTATAGAAATCGTCTTCTTGTTACTGCAAACACAGAAACCCGCGAGGGCATCCAATGAAGTCTAAGTTTGGATCGCGACGAAAGTACGATGCTCGAAATCTTCGACAAATAATGTGCTTGGATCGCCTGGAACAATTATTCCTTGAGTTGAATGTGTATAATTATACGAAGAAAAGCAACTTTTAGACATTAAAAAAACAATTTATTAAACCTTCATATGGTGGTACAAATAAATAACAACATAGTACGCAAACCGAATGTCTTACATTATAGAGGATGCTATTATCTTTCTTGTCATAGGTTGACCGACGTAGTTTATAAGCTTCCAGCAGGGTACATGGTGATATGGCCGCTGGAAATAAAAGGAATTTACGATTTACATTAATATAATGTATAGTAATAGTGTGGCGTAAGACGAGACAGTTTTCTCGTCCTGTCAAACTTTTATTTTCGCCATAACCCCGCGAACACGAAAATATGGGATTTAGGTGTACACGCTGTTCCATTTTACCCCACAGCAGGACTTTACTATACTGGGCCACAGTTCTTTGTTTATAACTTGGCTGCATAACAAAAACCTTTATCTTATAACAAAAATAACCTTCATCTTAATTATAAAATGCCACTTATGCATCAATTGTATTATTTTTAGTTTCTCAATTAAAAAAAGTAAGGACACAATCTCCTTATTTTTGTGATCGGTATCCCATTTCACACAACGTATTTTACATACAGTAGAGTGTGGTAAGAAGGGACCATTTAGAACATATTGCCTCATAATTCCAAAAAATATATAACGAGTTTTTGGTGATTCCACAAACTAGTACTATCATACCTTTCTTTATTGACAAAACAAAGAGTTACACCGAAACACCAGGAGTTATTATTTGAACAACACGTGCAATTTTATCCATTTGAAACAGGAGGGTAAGACAGAACAGTTTAAAATGGTTGTTAACTTTAAGAAAAGTCTACACATTAAGCGTATAACCTACCCGAAACCCTATTCTTCTACTTCGCGGGTGAAAGCCCTCAACGGTGGTCAACAAGATAAAGCAATAAACTGCAGTCACAAGAACGGCAACATTAACTTTGGCAGGCATCTTTACCTCATACATGTGTTTTCGATATAAAATAAAATCCACGTACTATTATATATATATATACATATAGCACAACATGAATCTTTTTTTACTCGATTAATACCATATATACTCCGCAACGTCGTCACGTAAACCATCTCTGATGAGTGCCGTTTCTTTTTACCCACTTTTAATTTTAGAGCATACAAACGTTGTGTGCGTAATTTTCTGGTCGATTAACTGTACTGTGATTAAGAAAGTATTTAGCTTTCTAAGTCACGAGTTAAAATCATTTCTTTGTATCATGACATGAACGTCATTTGAAAAAAAAAAAACGTAACTTTGTTTGGTTTCATCGGTAAAACACGGTAATAAAATCGAAATAGTGAAAATTGAGAAAGAACCAAATCTAGCACGCAGTTGCGGTTACGAATTTTCAATCAGCTAAATATAACCTCGGTCTTGAGAAATACATCGCGTTTTATCGACTTCATTTAAAAACAACTCAAACGGTTAAATGATATTAGTATTTATCTGAATCTGCGATATATTTATAGAAGTATTTTAAAGTAAGTAAAATAAATATTGAGCTTAGATTTTATTATATATATATATATACTTTTTTATGTTGTAACAGGAATGTTACGGGAACGGTGATTAATTTTCCTCCGCAATTCCTTTAATTTTAAAATATGTGTATCATAGTTTGGTGAAAGAAGCAAATGTAAAGTTGCAGAACGTTTATCAATTATTAAAATAAAAACATTTATTTGGGTTTTCAATGAACATGCAACTATATATTTTACATAAAGAAGAACATTCCAGTCATTTTTGCTCCACATTGACAAAGTATAAGTTTTACTTACTATACATGCGATTATACCCACAATTAATTATAAGACTTAGGTACAAAAATAATATCGAATATGGTAACGATTTCACGGTTCATTACAAAGTTGTTGTAAGTAATGTAATTATAAAGTCTGGGAGACTTTATTAGTTGTTTATAAGTGAACCGTTACCAGGTCACATTCGTATGATTCCGCTATACAGTTTCTAAATCACGCACGCCATATTCTCCAAAGTGGCTTCCGTGGCGTTGGTGTAGAACCATTTTTCGATGGCGCATCTTCTACATTCTCCCCTCCTATCTTGCGAAGATCTTTTTCATATTTAGCTTGTCGGGTTTCTGGTGGTAGTCCAAGTTTTCTCCTGCGTTCATTAACGACCCTACATTGCTGTACTTCATACTTTTTCATACAGCTTTTCCATGGTTTACGCTCTTCCAAAAAGATAACCCGTATCCGGTTAAGAAGCAAAATAATCACCAACACATTTTTGCAGGTGAAAAACACGTTCATGTGAGTCACAACTTTGTAATGCAGCATAATGAACAACCGTAGTATAAGAAAAGGACCATCCTGAAACAAAATGCTCATAACCATTCCCCATATTTCTGTGTAACAGCAAAAACAATCAAAACACATCCTTCCTTCAACGAACGCCGCTACACTTTGGTCAGCTCGTAAAAGATCTTCAGCTTTGGCAATTCCTGCATCACTTTTTATACTGTTGGTACCATCAGTAATGTCAACAGCATGATTTTTTATGGAAGGAATTTCGCGGTTTGTATTCATAACTTGATTGTTTAGTAAAGCTTGATTATGGCCTTTACCATATCGAGGTTTATCTTTGGTCACTTGAAGACGATTACCCTCACCTGGCAGACTAAGTTCATTTTTTGAAAATGTTTTAGTTCCAGCATTCGTCAATTCGTTTTTATTTGAATCCGCAGCGGCACGATATATTTCGGTCTCATTATCATTATCATTAAGATTTGGCAAATCTTTTGACGCTGTCAAAACCAAGCAGAACTGCAAAAGGCTCCATGTCCAAATAGCCATCACAAGGTAAACCAACTCAGCGTTTTGACTCACCTAAAGGGTATTAAAAACAGATATATTTGTATCCAACATGTATGGTATATGTTTGGGTAAGATGGAACATGTTTTTTATTTTTATTTTTTTCATTCGGTAGTAAACAAAGAACACAGAAATGTTTAACTGCAGCCTAACGACTCTAAAAAGCGGTGTTATTCATTTTAAAAAGCCAGCACAAAATATGGGATTAATGTGCTATAACGGTATCCCATCTTACCCCACAGTACTATAGCATGTTAAATAAGAAACCTTTGTTTCTCCAAAAACTTCAAGCAGCTCTATTATATCAGCTCCTGCTGCAATGTTGACTAAGAGAAGCTGAGATAACTCATTTCTCGACAATTCTCCTTTTGGCGCAATCCACTTTCCTATAACAAGCACAAAAATAAGGATTTGTTCCAGGGCCAGTGTCCATCCTTCGTCGTCCAAATCTATCGTGATGCCGATCTAAAAACATGCACATACGTGTAATCATAATATATATAGTTCTGTGGGGTAAGGATACCGTAAGTACTTAAATCCTTTATTTTCTACTAGTGTTTTTAACAATTCACAAGCGAGGCGGTTATATAGTTATGTAAATATCTTTGTTCACTTTACCAAACTGTACAAAAATAGATTTAAACATGTCTAAGTTTACCTTAACCTATACTATAAACACATTTATAAGAATGTAAGATGGTCATACCGATGAACTACTACTGCCTAAAACAGAGGAAGGAGACTCGATGCTTGAAGTGTTTGTTGGTGATAGGTTAGTCAAACGATCGCTGAGAAGCTTGACCTCTAGTAACCAAATACATGGAATCCCACAAAGTAAATAGAAAAGAACGCTTGGTGTCATCCTAAAACAAAGTTTTAAAATATGCATTAACAACGCTTTGTATAAATACCCACTGCTTATACGTTTATGTATTAATTTGTTTGAATTATACGCCACTTGCTGTTCTACAGCAAAGGTACTTTAAATCGACTAATCTGGTCTTATTGAGCTAATATCTGAGTTTTAAAGCCAATACAATTTTTGTGTGTTTTCATTTTCTGCTATTTTTTTAACGCGACCAACACATCGTCGTTTTATAATATATTTAGTCGCTGGATCCGCAACAGGCACAAAGCATCGGAAGATAAGTCATAACGGAGAATCGCGGTTGTTTGTCCGGTAACAATAGAGCTTTGGTCTCCGTGAATGTTTCGCTATATAAACTTGACACAAAGAAGCATGCCTTGTTAAAACTGTGTTATCGACACTTGTAATAATAACGAGCGATTAAATAAGTCAAAATCTTGGATTTGAAATATATAGTGGGTGGGGGAAGATGGGACACCTTTAGCACAAAATATATAAATATCCTGGTCGTGTTTTAAACAATTAACAACGGTCTATGAAAGTCGCGAGGACAAGGTTTTATAATTTTATGAAGGTTCTTTGTTTACTACCAAAATGTACGGGAAAATAGAATAAAAAGGTATCCCATCTTCCCCCACCCTACTATATATGAGAATTATATGAAAAATATTTTACAAATACTCTTACATGTACTCGCAATAATTTAAACTTTCTTAAAATCAAACAACAGTGAGAATTAGTTACCATTTCATTTCGTTTCCTTTTCTTATCAAGACGGAGTGAACTGTTTCTAGTGCAAGTGGACATAAAGTGAAAAGCAATAGCCAATAGATTGTTTCATTGAGCGCTTCTGTCACCCTCCACACAGCTATGAAAGAATAGAGAGCGTACAACGATCTTGACAAAATTGATTTTACAATCCTTGAAAACGTATTATAAGCTCGAACTAAACTGTTTCCATTAATCCTACCACAGGGCGTCTTCCATGACATAACACTTAAGCGGTCAAGGCACATGTTTCATTGATTTGAAAAAAACTATACTAGAGTCATATAAAAGTTCAGTTTAAATTAAAAAAAAAACGAATCGTGCCAAGCTGTTTCGTATTGCCTGCAGAAAAAACAATAACAAAAATAAGATGAGTTTCCAGCAAGATAAGGCGCATTTAATTTAAGTCTAAATAATGCAATTATTACAACAAAAGAATTTAAAAGAGCGTATTCAGCATAATAGGCGTTTGAATTAGAAATTAGTAAATCCAAAACTTTCTGACTCCAGGCAATACGCTGCTTAAATTAAATTATTAAAATTAGTTTAAGCTCAAGCTCATACCTCACGTAACACTTCTTTCGGAATTTACAGAAATGTATATATACCTTACAATTTAACGACAGCTATGAACAACAAGAAATCCGCACGGGCAAAAATTCTGTCCCCCACAAAGACTGACGACTATTCAACCTTAAAATCACAATGAAAGTCGGAGTTAGCGCCGTCTCAACGTCGTCGTGTTGATTTAGATACGACCGCTAACGGGGTAACAAAATTTTCAGTTTTTAAATCGAGATCAGCGTTGTTGCAATAACAACTAACCTATGACGTTTCTGGTTTTCTCTTAATAGTCATATAATAAGTTGATCGAACTTTTTTATATTTAACAACCATCCCCGAACTTGTTTAAAGAAAATAATGTTTCGTTTTTTTAGATATTACGTGGAGGTATAACATATATAATAGAGTGGGGAAAGATGGGACAATTACGCACGATGATAAAACGAATTAGTACTATCATTCCTTTATTAATCGACAGCAATTTAATAAAACACAAACAAAATAAAACACACGAAGAGTTATTTAACGGTTCGTACAACAGGTGAAATGTTACAAAGTCAAAACCACACAGATTAAGACGGCAGTTTAAAGGCACATTAAACAGTAGGGATGACTTGATTGGAAACACAATTTATGACTAAATAAATATTTCATTTGCTTAGATTTTGCAGTTTTAATACACCCAATCGTGATTTTAATACTTTAATTTTCATTTTAAGATGCGATTTTTCGAAATTTCTGAAAACGGGTCGTGACGTCACACACCGCCGACACGTTTCAGTGCGTTTTAGCGTTGCTGCTATAATACGCAGGAAACGCATTTATTTTCGCAGAGGACAAGTTGTACTGCTTTGTTTAGGCCTGATTAGCCTTGGTATTCTTTCTGGTAAAATATATTGGCTACTGAAGAAGTATTTAGGCTGCCTAAAGAGATAAATTGTTGTTAATGTGTATGCACTATTGATTTTGAATCGGTCCAGTGTGCGATAATTAAATTCAGTAACTTAAGCTGGCCTATATAGTCGATGTATTTTAAAATATGCTAAATACAATGTCTAGCAGAAATAACCATTCGAAATTTTGCCATGTGATACGCCAGATAAATACCCTTAAAGGGTTTATAACTTTAACTGTTGAAATGCTAGATATTGGCTCTGTTCTTGGATGTGGAAATGCAAAATCAGGTAGGTCATGATTATGAATATTTCTTTTTAATTAGTTGTGATCACTGATAAGACTGCAACTGCAATACATAAGTTTTTGGCTGGGCCAACAGAAAGTAGTGTAGTATGCAGTGCACATTTTAAGTTCGAAAACTCTCTACTTATTATTTGTTGTGTAATTAATATATCATTATGTCTGTAGTGCCTAAGATACTTGGTGAAATTTCTCCAAGTATCGAGAGTGAGGCCCCCAGGTATATTGAGACATGTACACAAGTTTCACCAATAAAGGTTGTGCATGCCAAACACGAGCATGTGTGTCATTTCGAACGAAAGGTAATTATAAACATAGTTCTTTTTGGTGGTATAGAAACACTAACATATTTACAATTTAGGAACTCGAGTTGCACCCGATGCCGAAACAAATGAAGGATGTTCAGTAATGCATTTGATACTCTGATTTTGGTTTATTTGCAAAACTGCAATATCTCTTTACAACATTTGTGTTTCCTCTTTGTATTTATTAATCCACATTTTCCATGCTCGCACCTGAAAAAAGAGTTACTTTCCTAACAGTTATTTTTTTAATTTTTTTACATACAAAAATCTTACCAATCCTTTGCTTCACATCGCCCGGAGTTCGAAACTACAGCTGACTTTTCGCTACTAACTCTTTCTAAGATACATTCTGGATCAAATAAACAGCCTACAGCGGGGCGCAAAAATGTTGATTCAAAAAGTTTATCATCAGAAAAGAAAGAATCCGAGTTTCAAGAACTTGTTGAATTACTATCGTTGCTTGTAGCAAGTTGTAGGTGTTTCAGACATCACTTGAAGGCCATATTATGATTTATAAACAAATTGGAACTCTAAGTATTTATTAGTGCCACTATTAACCTAGGTAGTACATGTCTAGTCCATGATTACCAAAAAATGACGTTTTTAAAATTCGCGCTATATCCTACACGCAAAAATCAAACTTTTTAATCCGGCAACTTGTTTAGGAAACCTGGTAGTTGCTAATAAAGCTGTTATATCTTTGTTACGCTACTTTTTTTAAAGAGTTCGGTATGCAAACGTGATTTTTTTATGATTTATTAATGTAAACACTGAATAGGAAAGTCCCTGGTTTGTAGACTACAGAATTCGTTCATGCGTGAAGTTTGATTTGGCGGTGTGTGACGTCACGTACCGTTTTGGCGTATATGAATTTTAAACGTATATAAATCAAAAACTTAAAGGGCCTAAACACAGTTAAATGTACATCGCTTTAATATATAGAGTGTGTTTTTCTAATTCCAATTTACTTGTTTTAATCGGTTCTGTATAACCAAAGATATTCCAGCTCAAACACCGTGAAATTCATAAAACTGATTTGAAAGTTGCGTGGCGAAAAAAATGAGAAGTGTACTACCCACGTGACAAACACGTCACAAAATTGTTAAAGCGTGGCCGCTTTCATTCAGAAACACTGAGAAAGGCGAGAGGCAGTGTTTTTAGCGGAAAACGAGAGAACAAAAAAAAAAAAAACGCAAAAAAGCACAAAAAAACGCAGGTTTCGCTTTAACGAATGAATCAGTCACGTGACTAGTACGTTCCAACGTCACAATCACGAAGCTCGTAGAAAAAAAAAGGATAGCGCTAGAGATCACTGTTTGAGGACGAATATCTACGCCTATACTGGACCAATTTAAATAAGCAAAGTATTTTTGGAATCAATAAAACAGTCGCTTTATGAATTTACCATAAAAAATAAAAGTGACGTGGGGTGTGTTTAGGCCCTTTAAGGTTTATTTTGTTTACTTTTTTTAAATTATTGTTATAATTGACCAAAATATTATATATAATGGAAATTGGCATTTTTTTCCTACTGTTTAATGTGCCTTTAAGACGTTATTTTTATTTTAAATCAGATGCAATCTGAGTTGTTTTTGGAACAAATGAAATCCAGCCAAATTTCGAGCTTACATTTTGTATGTGTGAGGCCCCGGGTTGAATCCCAGGCATTTCTAGTTTAGACGTTTGTTTGGCGCAATGAATTAGCTCCAAAACTTCTAATTCAGCGGTTCTGGATTTGAATTTAGGCTTGAATATTACTTTTGTTAAAAAAGCAAAGCATTAAAATTTGAAATTTAAATAATTAAATTTAAATATTTAAGTTAAAATATCAAACTAGCGTGACCTCGACGTGATTTGAACACGCAACCTTCCGATCTGGAGTCGGACGCGCTACCGTTGCGCCATGAAGTCTTAAACAATCGGGATTAAATCAACGATATAGAGACGAGATTAAGCAGTATCGTTTCAAATACTTGCATGTTTGGTATACTGGAACCTGAGAATGCTAGCAAACGATGGGGATGTAGCTCAGTGGTAGAGCGCACGCTTTGCATGTGTGAGGCACCGGGATCAATCCCCGGCATCTCCAAAGTTGTATCGTCTCTGTGGCGCAATGGATTAGCGCGCTGGAATTCTAATCCAGAGGTTCCGGGTTCGAGTCCCGGCAGGGATGTTTAATTTGTAATAAAATTTATTCATATTTAAAATTATAGTAATTAAGTTTTTGGGCTAGAAAAGGTAAAAAACTTGATTAAGCCCGACATAATTTGAATACACAACCTTCCGCTCTGTACTCGGATGCGCAACTATTTCGCCATATAATCTTTCCACCAAAGCGAAGAAATCTACGAAGTCTGGACGAGTTTACACTATAAATTTAGCGCCTCCAATGGAGACTGCGACCTGAACGCAGCGCCTGAGACCACTCGGCCATTCTGCCGTTTGTGCCCAAGCGGGTACTTGTAACAGATTGCTTAAGGATGAAAATTAGGACGTTATTTTTTATTTTAAATCAGATACAATCTGAGTTGTTTTTTCGAACAAATGGAATCCAGACAAATTTCGAACCTACATTTTGTATGTGTGAAGCCCCGGGTTAAATCCCTGGAATTTCTGGTTTAGGCGTCTGTTTTGGCGCAGTGAATTAGCTCCTGAACTTCTAATTCAGCGGTTCTGGATTCGAATTTATGCTTGAATATTACTTTGATAATAAAAACAAGGCATTAAAATTTGTAAAGAAATGGTTAAGTTTAAATTTTTAAGTTAAAATATCAAACTCGCGTGACCTCGACGTGATTTGAACACGCAACCTTCCAATCTGGAGTCGAACGCGCTACCTTTGCGGCACGAAGTCTTAACCAGTCAGATTAAATAAACGATATAGAGACGAGATTAAGCAGTATCGTTTCAAATGCTTGCATGTTTGGTATACTGAAACCTGAGATTGCTACAAAGCGATGTGGATGTAGCTCAGTGGTAGAGGGCACGCTTTGCATGTGTGAGGCCCCGGGTTCCATCCCCGGCATCCTCCAAAGTTGTATCGTCTCTGTGGCGCAATGTATTAGCGCGCTGGACATCTAATCCAGAGGTTCCGACTTCGAGTCCCGGCAGGGATGTTTATTTTGTAATAAAATTTAATCATATTTAAAATTATAGTAATTGAGTTTTTGGGCTATAAAAAGTAAAAAACTTGATTAAGCCCGACATAATTTGAATACACAACCTTCCGCTCTGTACTCGGATGCGCAACTATTTCGCCATATAATCTTTCCCCCAAAGCGAAGAAATCTACGAAGTCTGGACGAGCTTACACTATAAATTTAGCGCCTCCAATGGAGACTGCGACCTGAACGCAGCGCCTGAGACCACTAGGCCATTCTGCCGTTTGTGCCCAAGCGGGTACTTGTAACAGATTGCTTAAGGATGAAAATTAAGACGTTATTTTTTATTTTAAATCAGATGCAATCTGAGTTGTTTTTTCGAACAAATGGAATCCAAACAAATTTCGAGACTACATTTTGTATGTGTGAAGCCCCGGGTTGAATCCCTGGAATTTCTAGTTTAGACGTCTGTTTGGCGCAATGAATTAGCTCCTCAACTTCTAATTCAGCGGTTCTGGATTCGAATTTATGCTTGAATATTACTTTGATAAAAAAAACCAAGGCATTAAAATTTGTAATTAAATGGTTAAGTTTAAATATTTAGGTTAAAATATCAAACTCGCGTGACCTCGACGTGATTTGAACACGCAACCTTCCGATCTGGAGTCGGACGCGCTACCGTTGCGCCATAAAGTCTTAAACAATCGCGATTAAATCAACGATATAGAGACGAGATTAAGCAGTATCGTTTCAAATACTTGCATGTTTGGTATACTGGAACCTGAGATTGCTAGCAAACGTTGGGGATGTAGCTCAGTGGTAGAGCGCACGCTTTGCATGTGTGAGGCCCCGGGTTCAATCCCCGGCATCTCCAAAGTTGTATCGTCTCTGTGGCGCAATGGATTAGCGCGCTGGACTTCTAATCCAGAGGTTCCGGGGTCGAGTCCCGGCAGGGATGTTTATTTTGTAATAAAATTTAATCGTATTTAAAATTATAGTAATTGAGTTTTTGGGCTAGAAAAAGTAAAAAACTTGATTAAGCCCGACATAATTTGAATACACAACTTTCCGCTCTGTACTCGGATGCGCAACTATTTCGCCATATAATCTTTCCACCAAAGCGAAGAAATCTACGAAGTTGGACGAGTTTACACTATAAATTTAGCGCCTCCAATGGAGATTGCGACCTGAACGCAGCGCCTTAGACCACTCGGCCATTCTGCCGTTTGTGCCCAAGCGGGAAATTATAACAGATTGCTTAAAGATGAAAATTAAGACGTTATTTTTTTATTTTAAATCAGATGCAATCTAGGTTGTTTTTTCGAACAAATGGAATCCATCCAGATTTCGAGCCTACATTTTGTATGTGTGAGGCCCCGGGTTGAAACCCTGGAATTTCTAGTTTAGACGTCTGTCTGGCGCAATGAATTAGCTCCTGAACTTCTAATTCAGCGGTTCTGGATTCGAACTTAGGCTTGAATATTACTTTGATAAAAAAAACCAAGGCATTAAAATTTGAAATTAAATGGTTAAGTTTAAATATTTAAGTTAAAATATCAAACTAGCGTGACCTCGACGTGATTTGAACACGCAACCTTCCGATCTGGAGTCGGACGCGCTACCGTTGCGCCACGAAGTCTATACCAATCGTGATTAAATCAACGATATAGAGACGAGATTAAGCAGTATCGTTTCAAACACTTGCATGTTTGGGATACTGGAACCTGAGATTGCTAGCAAACGACGGGGATGTAGCTCAGTGGTTCCACCAAAGCGAAGAAATCTACGAAGTCTGGACGAGTTTACACTATAAATTTAGCGCCTCCAATGGAGATTGCGACCTGAACGCAGCGCCTTAGACCACTCGGCCATTCTGCCGTTTGTGCCCAAGCGGGAAATTATAACAGATTGCTTAAAGATGAAAATTAAGACGTTATTTTTTTATTTTAAATCAGATGCAATCTAGGTTGTTTTTTCGAACAAATGGAATCCATCCAGATTTCGAGCCTACATTTTGTATGTGTGAGGCCCCGGGTTGAATCCCCGGCATCTCTAAATTTGTATCGTCTCTGTGGCGCAATGGATTAGCGCGCTGGACTTCTAATCCAAAGGTTTCGGGTTCGAGTCCCGGAAGGGATGTTTTTTTGTAATAAAACTTAATCATATTTAAAATTATAGTAATTGAGTTTTTGGGCTAGAAAAAGTAAAAAGTTGATTAAGCCTGACATAATTTGAATACACAACCTTCCGCTCTTTACTCGGATGCGCAACTATTTCCCCATATAATCTTTCCCCCAAACCGAAGAAATCTACGAAGTCTGGACGAGTTTACACTATAAATTTACTTAAGCAACACTTCAAAAACCAAATTCAACTAATGAAACCATACAAAACTACGAAGCAAATTTTAAAATGAACACTGTGACAGAAGCGGGATTCGAACCCGAGCCTCTAATGGAGACTGCGACCTGAACGCAGCGCATTGGACCACTCGGCCGTTCTGCCGTTTGTGCCCAAGCGGGAATTGTAACAGATTCCTTAAGGATGAAAATTAAGACGTTATTTTTTATTTTAAATCAGATGCAATCTAGGTTGTTTTTTCGAACAAATGGAATCCAGCCAGATTTCGAGCCTACATTTTGTATGTGTGAGGCCCCGGGTTGAATCCCTGAAATTTCTAGTTTAGACGTCTGTTTGGCGCAATGAATTAGCTCCTGAACTTCTAATTCAGCGGTTCTGGATTCGAATTTATGCTTGAATATTACTTTGATAAAAAAAACAAGCCATTAAAATTTGAAATTAAATGGTTAAGTTTAAATATTTAAGTTAAAATATAAAACTAGCGTAACAAGCCATTAAAATTTGAAATTAAATAGTTAAGTTTAAATATTTATGTTAAAATATCAAACCAGCGTGACCTCGACGTGATTTGAACACGCAACCTTCTGATCTGGAGTCGGACGCGCTACCGTTGCGCCACGAAGACTTAACCGATTGGGGTTAAATCAACGATATAGAGACGAGATTAAGCATTATCGTTTCAAATACTTGCATGTTTGGTATACTGGAACCTGAAATTGCTAGCAAACGATGGGGATGTAGCTCAGTGGTAGAGCGCACGCTTTGCATGTGTGAGGCCCCGGGTTCAATCCCCGGCATCTCCAAATTTGTATCGTCTCTGTGGCGCAATGGATTAGCGCGCTGGACTTCTAATCCAGAGGTTCCGGGTTCGAGTCCCGGCCGGGATGTCTATTTTGTAATAAAATTTAATCGTATTTAAAATTATAGTAATTAAGTTTTTGGGCTAGAAAAAGTAAAAAACTTGATTAAGCCCGACATAATTTTAATACACAACATTCCGCTCTGTACTCGGATGCGCAACTATTTCGCCATATAATCTTTCCACCAAAGCGAAGAAATCTACGAAGTCTGGACGAGTTTACACTATAAATTTAGCGCCTCCAATGGAGACTGCGACCTGAACGCAGCGCCTTAGACCACTCGGCCATTCTGCCGTTTGTGCCCAAGCGGGAAATTGTAACAGATTGCTTAAAGATGAAAATTAAGACGTTATTTTTTTATTTTAAATCAGATGCAATCTAGGTTGTTTTTTCGAACAAATGGAATCCAGCCAGATTTCGAGCCTACATTTTGTATGTGTGAGGCCCCGGGTTGAATCCCTGGAATTTCTAGTTTAGACGTCTGTCCGGCGCAATGAATTAGCTCCTGAACTTCTAATTCAGCGGTTCTGGATTCGAACTTAGGCTTGAATATTACTTTGATAAAAAAAACCAAGGCAATAAAATTTGAAATTAAATGGTTAAGTTTAAATATTTAAGTTAAAATATAAAAACTAGCGTGACCTCGACGTGATTTCAACATGCAACTTTCCGATCTGGAGTCGGACGCGCTACCGTTGGGCCACGAATTCTTAAACAATCGGGATTAAATCAACGATATAGAGACAAGATTAAGCAGTATCGTTTCAAATACTTGCATGTTTGGTATACTGGAACCTGAGATTGCTAGCAAACGATGGGGATGTAGCTCAGTGGTAGAGCGCACGCTTTGCATGTGTGCGGCCCCGGGTTCAATCCCCGGCATCTCCAAAGTTATATCGTCTCTGTGGCGCAATGGATTAGCGCGCTGGTCTTCTAATCCAAAGGTTACGGGTTCGAGTCCCGGCAGGGATGTTTTTTTGTAATAAAACTTAATCATATTTAAAATTATAGTAATTGAGTTTTTGGGCTAGAAAAAGTAAAAAGTCGATTAAGCCTGACATAATTTGAATACACAACTTTCCGCTCTGTACTCGGATGCGCAAGTATTTCCCCATATAATCTTTCCCCAAACCGAAGAAATCTACGAAGTCTGGACGAGTTTACACTATAAATTTACTTAAGCAACACTTCAAAAACCAAATTCAACTAATGAAACCACACAAAACTACGAAGCAAATTTTAAAATGAACACTGTGACAGAAGCGGGATTCGAACCCGCGCCTCCAATGGAGACTGCGACCTGAACGCAGCGCCTTAGACCACTCGGCCATTCTGCCGTTTGTGCCCAAGCGGGAATTGTAACAGATTGCTTAAGGATGAAAATTAAGACGTTATTTTTTATTTTAAATCAGATGCAATCTAGGTTGTTTTTTCGAACAAATGGAATCCAGCCAGATTTCGAGCCTACATTTTGTATGTGTGAGGCCCCAGGTTGAATCCCTGAAATTTCTAGTTTAGACGTCTGTTTGGCGCAATGAATTAGCTCCTGAAATTCTAATTCAGCGGTTCTGGATTCGAATTTATGCTTGAATATTACTTTGATAAAAAAAAACAAGCCATTAAAATTTGAAATTAAATGGTTAAGTTTAAATATTTAGGTTAAAATATAAAACTAGCGTAACAAGCCATTAAAATTTGAAATTAAATGGTTAAGTTTAAATATTTAAGTTAAAATATCAAACCAGCGAGACCTCGACGTGATTTGAACACGCAACCTTCCGATCTGGAGTCGGACGCGCTACCGGTGCGCCACGAAGTCTTAACCGATCGGGATTAAATCAACGATATAGAGACGAGATTAAGCAGTATCGTTTCAAATACTTGCATGTTTGGTATACTGGAACCTGAGATTGCTAGCAAACGATGGGGATATAGCTCAGTGGTAGAGCGCACGCTTTGCATGTGTGAGGCCCCGGGTTGAATCCCCGGCATCTCCAAATTTGTGGCGCGATGGATTAGCGCGCTGGACTTCTAATGCAGAGGTTCCGGGTTCGAGTCCCGGCAGGGATGTTTATTTTGTAATAAAATTTAATCATAAATAAAATTATAGTAATTGAGTTTTTGGGCTAGAAAAGGTAAAAACTTGATTAAGCCCGACATAATTTGAATACACAACTTTCCGCTCTGTACTCGGATGCGCAACTATTTCCCCATAAAATCTTTCCCCCAAACCGAAGAAATCTACGAAGTCTGGACGAATTTACACTATAAGTTTACATAAGCAACAATTCAAAAACCAAATTCAACTAATGAAACTATATAAAACTACGAAGCAAATTTTAAAATGAACTCTTTGACTGAAGCGGGATTCGAACCCGCGCCTCCAATGGAGACTGCGACCTGAACGCAGCGCCTTAGACCACTCGGCCATTCTGCCGTTTGTGCCCAAGCGGGAAAGTGTAACAGAAGGCTTAAGCATGAAAATTAAGACGTTCTTTTATATTTAAATCAGATGCAATCTAGGTTGTTTTTTCGAACAAATGGAATCCAGCCAGATTTCGAGCCTACATTTTGTATGTGTGAGGCCCCGGGTTGAATCCCTGGAATTTCTTGTTTAGACGTCTGTTTGGCGCAGTGAATTAGCTCCTGAACTTCTAATTCAGCGGTTCTGGATTCGAGTTAAGCTTGAATATTACTTTGGTGAAAAACCAAGGCATTAAAATTTGAAACTTAAATGGTTAAGTTTAAATATTTAGGTTGAAATATCAAACTAGCGTGACCTCGACGTGATTTGAACACGCAACCTTCCGATCTGGAGTCGGACGCGCTACCGTTGCGCCACGAAGTCTTAACCGATCGGGATTAAATCAACGATATAGAGACGAGATTAAGCAGTATCGTTTCAAATACTTGCATGTTTGGTATACTGGAACCTGAGATTGCTAGCAAACGATGGGGATGTAGCTCAGTGGTAGAGCGCACGCTTTGCATGTGTGAGGCCCCGGGTTCAATCCCCGGCCTCTCCAAATTTGTATCGTCTCTGTGGCGCAATGGATTAGCGCGCTGGACTTCTAATCCAGAGGTTCCGGGTTCGAGTCCTGGCAGGGATGTTTGTTTTGTAATAAAATTTAATCATATTTAAAGTTATAGTAATTAAGTTTTTGGGCTAGAAAAGGTAAAAACTTGATTAAGCCCGAAATAATTTGAATACACAACTTTCCGCTCTGTACTCAGATGCGCAACTATTTCGCCATATAATCTTTCCACCAAAGCGAAGAAATCTGCGAAGTCTGGACGAGTTTACACTATAAATTTAGCGCCTCCAATGGAGACTGCGACCTGAACGCAGCGCCTTAGACCACTCGGCCATTCTGCGTTTGTGCCCAAGCGGGAAATTGTAACAGATTGCTTAAAGATGAAAATTAAGACGTTATTTTTTATTTTAAATCAGATGCAATCTAGGTTGTTTTTTCGAACAAATGGAATCCAGCCAGATTTCGAACCTACATTTTGTATGTTTGAGGCCCCGGGTTGAATCCCTTAAATTTCTAGTTTAGACGTCTGTTTGGCGCAATGAATTAGCTCCTGAACTTCTAATTCAGCGGTTCTGGATTCGAATTTATGCTTGAATATTACTTTGATAAAAAAAAACAAGCCATTAAAATTTGAAATTAAATGGTTAAGTTTAAATATTTAAGTTAAAATATAAAACTAGCGTAACAAGCCATTAAAATTTGAAATTAAATGGTTAAGTTTAAATATTTAAGTTAAAATATCAAACCTGCGTGACCTCGACGTGATTTGAACAAGCAACCTTCCGATCTGGAGTCGCCACGAAGTCTTAACCGATCGGGATTAAATCAACGATATAGAGACGAGTTTAAGCAGTATCGTTTTAAATACTTGCATGTTTGGTATACTGGAACCTGAGTTTGCTAGAAAGCGATGGGGATGTAGCTCAGTGGTAGAGCGCACGCTTTGCATGTGTGAGGCCCCGGGTTCAATCCCCGGCATCTCCAAATTTGTATCGTCTCTGTGGCGCAATGGATTAGCGCGCTGGACTTCTAATCCAGAGGTTCCGGGTTCGAGTCCCGGCAGGGATGTTTATTTTGTAATAAAATTTAATCATATTTAAAGTTATAGTAATTGAGTTTTTGGGCTAGAAAAGGTAAAAACTTGATTAAGCCCGACATAATTTGAATACACAACTTTCCGCTCTGTACTCGGATGCGCAACTATTTCCCCATATAATCTTTCCCCCAAACCGAAGAAATCTACGAAGTCTGGACGAGTTTACACTATAAATTTACTTAAGCAACACTTCAAAAACCAAATTCAACTAATGAAACCGTACAAAACTACGAAGCAAATTTTATAATGAACACTGTGACAGAAGCGGGATTCGAACCCGCGCCTCTAATGGAGACTGCGACCTGAACGCAGCGCCTTAGACCACTCGGCAATTCTGCCGTTTGTGCCCAAGCGGGAATTGTAACAGATTGCTTAAGGATGAAAATTAAGACGTTATTTTTTATTTTAAATCAGATGCAATCTAGGTTGTTTTTTTCGAACAAATGGAATCCAGCCAGATTTCGAGCCTACATTTTGTATGTGTGAGGCCCCGGGTTGAATCCCTGAAATTTCTAGTTTAGACGTCTGTTTGGCGCAATGAATTAGCTCCTGAACTTCTAATTCAGCGGTTCTGGATTCGAATTTATGCTTGAATATTACTTTGATAAAAAAAAACAAGCCATTAAAATTTGAAATTAAATGGTTAAGTTTAAATATTTAGGTTAAAATATAAAACTAGCGTAACAAGCCATTAAAATTTGAAATTAAATGGTTAAGTTTAAATATTTAAGTTAAAATATCAAACCAGCGTGACCTCGACGTGATTTGAACACGCAACCTTCCGATCTGGAGTCGGACGCGCTACCGTTGCGCCACGAAGTCTTAACCGATCGGGATTAAATCAACGATATAGAGACGAGATTAAGCAGTATCGTTTCAAATACTTGCATGTTTGGTATACTGGAACCTGAGATTGCTAGAAAACGTTGGTTATGTAGCTCAGTGGTAGAGCGCACGCTTTGCATGTGTGAGGACCCGGGTTCAATCCCCGGCATCTCCAAATTTGTATCGTCTCTGTGGCGCAATGGATTAGCGCGCTGGACTTCTAATCCAGAGGTTCCGGGTTCGAGTCCGGCAGGGATGTTTATTTTGTAATAAAATTTAATCATATTTAAAATTATAGTAATTGAGTTTTTGGGCTAGAAAGGGTAAAAACTTGATTAAGCCCGACATAATTTGAATACACAACTTTCCGCTCTGTACTCGGATGCGCAACTATTTCGCCATAAAATCTTTCCACCAAAGCGAAGAAATCTACGAAGTCTTGACGAGTTTACACTATAAATTTAGCGCCTCCAATGGAGACTGCGACCTGAACGCAGCGCCTTAGACCACTCGGCCATTCTGCCGTTTGTGCCCAAGCGGGAAATTGTAACAGATTGCTTAAAGGTGAAAACTAAGACGTTATTTTTTATTTTAAATCAGATGCAATCTAGGTTGTTTTTTCGAACAAATGGAATCCAGCCAGATTTCGAGCCTACATTTTGTATGTGTGAGGCCCCGGGTTGAATTCCTTAAATTTCTAGTTTAGACGTCTGTTTGGCGCAATGAATTAGCTCCTGATCTTCGATTTCAGCGGTTCTGGATTCGAATTTATGCTTGAATATTACTTTGATAAAAAAAAACAAGTCATTAAAATTTGAAATTAAATGGTTAAGTTTAAATATTTAAGTTAAAATATCAAACCAGCGTGACCTCGACGTGATTTGAACACGCAACCTTCCGATCTGGAGTCGGACGCGCTACCGTTGCGCCACGAAGTCTTAACCGATCGGGATTAAATCAACGATATAGAGACGAGTTTAAGCAGTATCGTTTCAAATACTTGCATGTTTGGTATATTGGAACCTGAGATTGCAAGAAAGCGATGGGGATGTAGCTCAGTGGTAGCGCGCACGCTTTGCATGTGTGAGGCCCCGGGTTCAATCCCCGGCATCTCCAAATTTGTATCGTCGCTGTGGCGCAATGGATTAGCGCGCTGGACTTCTAATCCAGAGGTTCCGGTTTCGAGTCCCGGCAGGGATGTTTATTTTGTAATAAAATTTAATCATATTTAAAGTTATAGTAATTGAGTTTTTGGGCTAGAAAAGGTAAAAACTTGATTAAGCCCGACATAATTTGAATACACAACTTTCCGCTCTGTACTCGGTTGCGCAACTATTTCCCCATATAATCTTTCCCCCAAACCGAAGAAATCTACGAAGTCTGGACGAGTTTACACTATAAATTTACTTAAG
Source organism: Ciona robusta (assembly GCF_009617815.1). Taxonomy (NCBI): domain Eukaryota; kingdom Metazoa; phylum Chordata; class Ascidiacea; order Phlebobranchia; family Cionidae; genus Ciona; species Ciona robusta. The sequence continues at coordinate 6,753,987 of NC_143235.1, forward strand.
CAACACTTAAAAAACCAAATTCAACTAATGAAACCATACAAAACTACGAAGCAAATTTTATAATGAACACTGTGACAGAAGCGCGATTCGAACCCGCGCCTCCAATGGAGACTGCGACCTGAACGCAGCGCCTTAGACCACTCGGCCATTCTGCCGTTTGTGCCCAAGCGGGAATTATAACAGATTGCTTAAGGATGAAAATTAAGACGTTATTTTTTATTTTAAATCAGATGCAATCTAGGTTGTTTTTTCGAACAAATGGAATCCAGCCAGATTTCGAGCCTACATTCTGTATGTGTGAGGCCCCGGGTTGAATCCCTGAAATTTCTAGTTTAGACGTCTGTTTGGCGCAATGAATTAGCTCCTGAAATTCTAATTCAGCGGTTCTGGATTCGAATTTATGCTTGAATATTACTTTGATAAAAAAAACAAGCCATTAAAATTTGAAATTAAATGGTTAAGTTTAAATATTTAGGTTAAAATATAAAACTAGCGTAACAAGCCATTAAAATTTAAAATTAAATGGTTAAGTTTAAATATTTAAGTTAAAGTATCAAACCAGCGAGACCTCGACGTGATTTGAACACGCAACCTTCCGATCTGGAGTCGGACGCGCTACCGGTGCGCCACGAAGTCTTAACCGATCGGGATTAAATCAACGATATAGAGACGAGATTAAGCAGTATCGTTTCAAATACTTGCATGTTTGGTATACTGGAACCTGAGATTGCTAGCAAACGATGTGGATGTAGCTCAGTGGTAGAGCGCACGCTTTGCATGTGTGCGGCCCCGGGATCAATCCCCGGCATCTCCAAATTTATATCGTCTCTGTAGCGCAATGAATTAGCGCGCTGGACTTCTAATCCAGAGGTTCCGGATTCGAGTCCCGGCAGGGATGTTTGTTTCGTAATAAAATTTAATCATATTTAAAGTTATAGTAATTGAGTTTTTGGGCTAGAAAAGGTAAAAAACTTGATTAAGCCCGACATAATTTGAATACACAACTTTCCGCTCTGTACTCGAATGCGCAACTATTTCGCCATATAATCTTTCTACCAAAGCGAAGAAATCTACGAAGTCTGGACGAGTTTACACTATAAATTTAGCGCCTCCAATGGAGACTGCGACCTGAACGCAGCGCCTTAGACCACTCGGCCATTCTGCCGTTTGTGCCCAAGCGGGAAATTGTAACAGATTGCTTAAAGATGAAAATTAAGACGTTATTTTTTATTTTAAATCAGATGCAATCTAGGTTGTTTTTTCGAACAAATGGAATCCAGCCAGATTTCGAGCCTACATTTTGTATGTGGGAGGCCCCGGGTTGAATCCCTGAAATTTCTAGTTTAGACGTCTGTTTGGCGCAGTGAATTAGCTCCTGAACTTCTAATTCAGCGGTTCTGGATTCGAATTTATGCTTGAATATTACTTTGATAAAAAAAACAAGCCATTTAAATTTGAAATTAAATGGTTAAGTTTAAATATTTAGGTTAAAATATAAAACTAGCGTAACAAGTTATAGTAATTGAGTTTTTGGGCTAGAAAAGGTAAAAACTTGATTAAGCCCGACATAATTTGAATACACAACTTTCCGCTCTGTACTCGAATGCGCAACTATTTCGCCATATAATCTTTCTACCAAAGCGAAGAAATCTACGAAGTCTGGACGAGTTTACACTATAAATTTTGCGCCTCCAATGGAGACTGCGACCTGAACGCAGCGCCTTAGACCACTCGGCCATTCTGCCGTTTGTGCCCAAGCGGGAAATTGTAACAGATTGCTTAAAGATGAAAATTAAGACGTTATTTTTTATTTTAAATCAGATGCAATCTAGGTTGTTTTTTCGAACAAATGGAATCCAGCCAGATTTCGAGCCTACATTTTGTATGTGGGAGGCCCCGGGTTGAATCCCTGAAATTTCTAGTTTAGACGTCTGTTTGGCGCAGTGAATTAGCTCCTGAACTTCTAATTCAGCGGTTCTGGATTCGAATTTATGCTTGAATATTACTTTGATAAAAAAAAACAAGCCATTAAAATTTGAAATTAAATGGTTAAGTTTAAATATTTAGGTTAAAATATAAAACTAGCGTAACAAGCCATTAAAATTTGAAATTAAATGGTTAAGTTTAAATATTTAAGTTAAAATATCAAACCAACTAGACCTCGACGTGATTTGAACACGCAACCTTCCGATCTGGAGTCGGACGCGCTACCGGTGCGCCACGAAGTCTTAACCGATCGGGATTAAATCACGATATAGAGACGAGATTAAGCAGTATCGTTTCAAATACTTGCATGTTTGGTATACTGGAACCTGAGATTGCTAGCAAACGATGGGGATGTAGCTCAGTGGTAGAGCGCACGCTTTGCATGTGTGAGGCCCCGGGTTCAATCCCCGGCATCTCCAAATTTGTATCGTCTCTGTGGCGCAATGGATTAGCGCGCTGGACTTCTAATCCAGAGGTTCTGGTTCGAGTCCCGGCAGGGATGTTTATTTTGTAATAAAATTTAATCGTATCTAAAATTATAGTAATTGAGTTTTTGGGCTAGAAAAGGTAAAAACTTGATTAAGCCCGACATAATTTGAATACACAACATTCCGCTCTGTACTCGGATGCGCAACTATTTCCCCATAAAATCTTTCCCCCAAACCGAAGAAATCTACGAAGTCTGGACGAATTTACACTATAAGTTTACATAAGCAACACTTCAAAAACCAAATTCAACTAATGAAACTATATAAAACTACGAAGCAAATTTTAAAATGAACTCTTTGACTGAAGCGGGATTCGAACCCGCGCCTCCAATTCAGACTGCGACCTGAACGCAGCGCCTCAGACCACTCGGTCATTCTGCCGTTTGTGCCCAAGCGGGAAATTATAACAGAAGGCTTAAGCATGAAAATTAAGACGTTATTTTATATTTTAAATCAGATGCAATCTAGGTTGTTTTTTCGAACAAATGGAATCCAGCCAGATTTCGAGCCTACATTTTGTATGTGTGAGGCCCCGGGTTGAATCCCTGGAATTTCTTGTTTAGACGTCTGTTTGGCGCAGTGAATTAGCTCCTGAACTTCTAATTCAGCGGTTCTGGATTCGAGTTAAGCTTGAATATTAACTTTGGTGAAAAACCAAGGCATTAAAATTTGAAACTTAAATGGTTAAGTTTAAATATTTAGGTTGAAATATCAAACTAGCGTGACCTCGACGTGATTTGAACACGCAACCTTCCGATCTGGAGTCGGACGCGCTACCGTTGCGCCACGAAGTCTTAACCGATCGGGATTAAATCAACGATATAGAGACGAGATTAAGCAGTATCGTTTCAAATACTTGCATGTTTGGTATACTGGAACCTGAGATTGCTAGCAAACGATGGGGATGTAGCTCAGTGGTAGAGCGCACGCTTTGCATGTGTGAGGCCCCGGGTTCAATCCCCGGCATCTCCAAATTTGTATCGTCTCTGTGGGGCAATGGATTAGCGCGCTGGACTTCTAATCCAGAGGTTCCGGGTTCGAGTCCCGGCAGGGATGTTTGTTTTGTAATAAAATTTAATCATATTTAAAGTTATAGTAATTGAGTTTTTGGGCTAGAAAAGGTAAAAACTTGATTAAGCCCGACATAATTTGAATACACAACTTTCCGCTCTGTACTCGGATGCGCAACTATTTCGCCATATAATCTTTCCACCAAAGCGAAGAAATCTGCGAAGTCTGGACGAGTTTACACTATAAATTTAGCGCCTCCAATGGAGACTGCGACCTGAACGCAGCGCCTTAGACCACTCGGCCATTCTGCCGTTTGTGCCCAAGCGGGAAATTGTAACAGATTGCTTAAAGATGAAAATTAAGACGTTATTTTTTATTTTAAATCAGATGCAATCTAGGTTGTTTTGTCGAACAAATGGAATCCAGCCAGATTTCGAGCCTACATTTTGTATGTGGGAGGCCCCGGGTTGAATCCCTGAAATTTCTAGTTTAGACGTCTGTTTGGCGCAGTGAATTAGCTCCTGAACTTCTAATTCAGCGGTTCTGGATTCGAATTTATGCTTGAATATTACTTTGATAAAAAAAACAAGCCATTAAAATTTGAAATTAAATGGTTAAGTTTGAATATTTAGGTTAAAATATAAAACTAGCGTAACAAGCCATTAAAATTTGAAATTAAATGGTTAAGTTTAAATATTTAAGTTAAAATATCAAACCAGCTTGACCTCGACGTGATTTGAACACGCAACCTTCCGATCTGGAGTCGGACGCGCTACCGTTGCGCCACGAAGTCTTAACCGATCGGGATTAAATCAACGATATAGAGACGAGTTTAAGCAGTATCGTTTCAAATACTTGCATGTTTGGTATATTGGAACCTGAGATTGCAAGAAAGCGATGGGGATGTAGCTCAGTGGTAGCGCGCACGCTTTGCATGTGTGAGGCCCCGGGTTCAATCCCCGGCATCTCCAAATTTGTATCGTCGCTGTGGCGCAATGGATTAGCGCGCTGGACTTCTAATCCAGAGGTTCCGGTTTCGAGTCCCGGCAGGGATGTTTATTTTGTAATAAAATTTAATCATATTTAAAGTTATAGTAATTGAGTTTTTGGGCTAGAAAAGGTAAAAACTTGATTAAGCCCGACATAATTTGAATACACAACTTTCCGCTCTGTACTCGGATGCGCAACTATTTCCCCATATAATCTTTCCCCCAAACCGAAGAAATCTACGAAGTCTGGACGAGTTTACACTATAAATTTACTTAAGCAACACTTAAAAAACCAAATTCAACTAATGAAACCATACAAAACTACGAAGCAAATTTTATAATGAACACTGTGACAGAAGCGCGATTCGAACCCGCGCCTCCAATGGAGACTGCGACCTGAACGCAGTGCCTTAGACCACTCGGCCATTCTGCCGTTTGTGCCCAAGCGGGAATTATAAAAGATTGCTTAAGGATGAAAATTAAGACGTTATTTTTTATTTTAAATCAGATGCAATCTAGGTTGTTTTTTCGAACAAATGGAATCCAGCCAGATTTCGAGCCTACATTTTGTATGTGTGAGGCCCCGGGTTGAATTCCTTAAATTTCTAGTTTAGACGTCTGTTTGGCGCAATGAATTAGCTCCTGATCTTCTAATTCAGCGGTTCTGGATTCGAATTTATGCTTGAATATTACTTTGATAAAAAAAACAAGCCATTAAAATTTGAAATTAAATGGTTAAGTTTAAATATTTAGGTTAAAATATAAAACTAGCGTAACAAGCCATTAAAATTTGAAATTAAATGGTTAAGTTTAAATATTTAAGTTAAAATATCAAACCAGCGAGACCTCGACGTGATTTTAACACGCAACCTTCCGATCTGGAGTCGGACGCGCTACCGGTGCGCCACGAAGTCTTAACCGATCGGGATTAAATCAACGATATAGAGACGAGATTAAGCAGTATCGTTTCAAATACTTGCATGTTTGGTATACTGGAACCTGAGATTGCTAGCAAACGATGTGGATGTAGCTCAGTGGTAGAGCGCACGCTTTGCATGTGTGCGGCCCCGGGATCAATCCCCGGCATCTCTAAATTTATATCGTCTCTGTAGCGCAATGAATTAGCGCGCTGGACTTCTAATCCAGAGGTTCCGGGTTCGAGTCCCGGCAGGGATGTTTGTTTCGTAATAAAATTTAATTATATTTAAAGTTATAGTAATTGAGTTTTTGGGCTAGAAAAGGTAAAAACTTGATTAAGCCCGACATAATTTGAATACACAACTTTCCGCTCTGTACTCGAATGCGCAACTATTTCGCCATATAATCTTTCCACCAAAGCGAAGAAATCTACGAAGTCTGGACGAGTTTACACTATAAATTTAGCGCCTCCAATGGAGACTGCGACCTGAACGCAGCGCCTTAGACCACTCGGCCATTCTGCCGTTTGTGCCCAAGCGGGAAATTGTAACAGATTGCTTAAAGATGAAAATTAAGACGTTATTTTTTATTTTAAATCAGATGCAATCTAGGTTGTTTTTTCGAACAAATGGAATCCAGCCAGATTTCGAGCCTACATTTTGTATGTGGGAGTCCCCGGGTTGAATCCCTGAAATTTCTAGTTTAGACGTCTGTTTGGCGCAATGAATTAGCTCCTGAACTTCTAATTCAGCGGTTCTGGATTCGAATTTATGCTTGAATATTACTTTGATAAAAAAATCAAGCCATTAAAATTTGAAATTAAATGGTTAAGTTTAAATATTTAAGTTAAAATATAAAACTAGCGTAACAAGCCATTAAAATTTGAAATTAAATGGTTAAGTTTAAATATTTAAGTTAAAATATCAAACCAGCGTGACCTCGACGTGATTTGAACACGCAACCTTCCGATCTGGAGTCGGACGCGCTACCGTTGCGCCACGAAGTCTTAACCGATCGGGATTAAATCAACGATATAGAGACGAGTTTAAGCAGTATCGTTTCAAATACTTGCATGTTTGGTATACTGGAACCTGAGATTGCTAGAAAGCGATGGGATGTAGCTCAGTGGTAGAGCGCACGCTTTGCATGTGTGAGGCCCCGGGTTCAATCCCCGCCATCTCCAAATTCGTATCGTCGCTGTGGCGCAATGGATTAGCGCGCTGGACTTCTAATCCAGAGGTTCCGGGTTCGAGTCCCGGCAGGGATGTTTATTTTGTAATAAAACTTAATCATATTTAAAGTTATATTAATTGAGTTTTTGGGCTAGAAAAGGTAAAAACTTGATTAAGCCCGACATAATTTGAATACACAACTTTCCGCTCTGTACTCGGATGCGCAACTATTTCCCCATATAATCTTTCCCCCAAACCGAAGAAATCTACGAAGTCTGGACGAGTTTACACTATAAATTTACTTAAGCAACACTTAAAAAACCAAATTCAACTAATGAAACCATACAAAACTACGAAGCAAATTTTATAATGAACACTGTGACAGAAGCGCGATTCGAACCCGCGCCTCCAATAGAGACTGCGACCTGAACGCAGCGCCTTAGACCACTCGGCAATTCTGCCGTTTGTGCCCAAGCGGGAATTGTAACAGATTGCTTAAGGATGAAAATTAAGACGTTATTTTTTATTTTAAATCAGATGCAATCTAGGTTGTTTTTTCGAACAAATGGAATCCAGCCAGATTTCGAGCCTACATTTTGTATGTGTGAGGCCCCGGGTTGAATCCCTGAAATTTCTAGTTTAGACGTCTGTTTGGCGCAATGAATTAGCTCCTGAAATTCTAATTCAGCGGTTCTGGATTCGAATTTATGCTTGAAAATTACTTTGATAAAAAAAACAAGCCATTAAAATTTGAAATTAAATGGTTAAGTTTAAATATTTAGGTTAAAATATAAAACTAGCGTAACAAACCATTAAAATTTGAAATTAAATGGTTAAGTTTAAATATTTAAGTTAAAATATCAAACCAGCTAGACCTCGACGTGATTTGAACACGCAACCTTCCGATCTGGAGTCGGACGCGCTACCGGTGCGCCACGAAGTCTTAACCGATCGGGATTAAATCAACGATATAGAGACGAGATTAAGCAGTATCGTTTCAAATACTTGCATGTTTGGTATACTGGAACCTGAGATTGCTAGCAAACGATGGGGATGTAGCTCAGTGGTAGAGCGCACGCTTTGCATGTGTGAGGCCCCGGGTTCAATCCCCGGCATCTCCAAATTTGTATCGTCTCTGTGGCGCAATGGATTAGCGCGCTGGACTTCTAATCCAGAGGTTCCGGGTTCGAGTCCCGGCAGGGATGTTTATTTTGTAATAAAATTTAATCATATTTAAAATTATAGTAATTGAGTTTTTGGGCTAGAAAAGGTAAAAACTTGATTAAGCCCGACATAATTTGAATACACAACATTCCGCTCTGTACTCGGATGCGCAAGTATTTCCCCATAAAATCTTTCCCCCAAACCGAAGAAATCTACGAAGTCTGGACGAATTTACACTATAAGGTTACATAAGCAACACTTCAAAAACCAAATTCAACTAATGAAACCATATAAAACTACGAAGCAAATTTTAAAATGAACTCTTTGACTGAAGCGGGATTCGAACCCGCGCCTCCAATGGAGACTGCGACCTGAAAGCAGCGCCTTAAGACCACTCGGCCATTCTGCCGTTTGTGCCCAAGCGGGAAATTGTAACAGAAGGCTTAAGCATGAAAATTAAGACGTTATTTTATATTTTAAATCAGATGCAATCTAGGTTGTTTTTTCGAACAAATGGAATCCAGCCAGATTTCGAGCCTACATTTTGTATGTGTGAGGCCCCGGGTTGAATCCCTTAAATTTCTAGTTTAGACGTCTGTTTGGCGCAATGAATTAGCTCCTGAACTTCTAATTCAGCGGTTCTGGATTCGAATTTATGCTTGAATATTACTTTGATAAAAAAAACAAGCCATTAAAATTTGAAATTAAATGGTTAAGTTTAAATATTTAAGTTAAAATATAAAACTAGCGTAACAAGCCATTAAAATTTGTAATTAAATGGTTAAGTTTAAATATTTAAGTTAAAATATCAAACCAGCGTGACCTCGACGTGATTTGAACACGCAACCTTCCGATCTGGAGTCGGACGCGCTACCGTTGCGCCACGAAGTCTTAACCGATCGGGATTAAATCAACGATATAGAGACGAGTTTAAGCAGTATCGTTTCAAATACTTGCATGTTTGGTATACTGGAACCTGAGATTGCTAGAAAGCGATGGGGATGTAGCTCAGTGGTAGAGCGCACGCTTTGCATGTGTGAGGCCCCGGGTTCAATCCCCGGCATCTCCAAATTTGTATCGTCGCTGTGGCGCAATGGGTTCCGGGTTCGAGTCCCGGCAGGGATGTTTATTTTGTAATAAAATTTAATCATATTTAAAGTTATAGTAATTGAGTTTTTGGGCTAGAAAAGGTAAAAACTTGATTAAGCCCGACATAATTTGAATACACAACTTTCCGCTCTGTACTCGGATGCGCAACTATTTCCCCATATAATCTTTCCCCCAAACTGAAGAAATCTACGAAGTCTGGACGAGTTTACACTATAAATTTACTTAAGCAACACTTCAAAAACCAAATTCAACTAATGAAACCGTTCAAAACTACGAAGCAAATTTTATAATGAACACTGTGACAGAAGCGGGATTCGAACCCGCGCTTCTAATGGAGACTGCGACCTGAACGCAGCGCCTTAGACCACTCGGCAATTCTGCCGTTTGTGCCCAAGCGGGAATTGTAACAGATTGCTTAAGGATGAAAATTAAGACGTTATTTTTTATTTTAAATCAGATGCAATCTAGGTTGTTTTTTCGAACAAATGGAATCCAGCCAGATTTCGAGCCTACATTTTGTATGTGTGAGGCCCCGGGTTGAATCCCTGGTATTTCTAGTTTAGACGTCTGTTTGGCGCATTGAATTAGCTCCTGAACTTCTAATTCAGCGGTTCTGGATTCGAATTTATGCTTGAATATTACTTTGATAAAAAAAACAAGCCATTAAAATTTGAAATTAAATGGTTAAGTTTAAATATTTAGGTTAAAATATAAAACTAGCGTAACAAGCCATTAAAATTTGAAATTAAATGGTTAAGTTTAAATATTTAAGTTAAAATATCAAACCAGCGTGACCTCGACGTGATCTGAACACGCAACCTTCCGATCTGGAGTCGGACGCGCTACCGTTGCGCCACGAAGTCTTAACCGATCGGGATTAAATCAACGATATAGAGACGAGATTAAGCAGTATCGTTTCAAATACTTGCATGTTTGGTATACTGGAACCTGAGATTGCTAGCAAACGTTGGTTATGTAGCTCAGTGGTAGAGCGCACGCTTTGCATGTGTGAGGACCCGGGTTCAATCCCCGGCATCTCCAAATTTGTATCGTCTCTGTGGCGCAATGGATTAGCGCGCTGGACTTCTAATCCAGAGGTTCCGGGTTCGAGTCCCGGCAGGGATGTTTATTTTGTAATAAAATTTAATCATATTTAAAATTATAGTAATTGAGTTTTTGGGCTAGAAAAGGTAAAAACTTGATTAAGCCCGACATAATTTGAATACACAACTTTCCGCTCTGTACTCGGATGCGCAACTATTTCCCCATAAAATCTTTCCCCCAAACCGAAGAAATCTACGAAGTCTGGACGAGTTTACACTATAAATTTACATAAGCAACATTTCAAAAACCAAATTCAACTAATGAAACCATATAAAACTACGAAGCAAATTTTAAAATGAACACTGTGACTGAAGCGGGATTCGAACCCGCGACTCCAATGAGACTGCGACCTGAACGCAGCGCCTTAGACCACTCGGCCATTCTGCCGTTTGTGCCCAAGAGGGAAATTGTAACAGAAGGCTTAAGCATGAAAATTAAGACGTTATTTTATATTTTAAATCAGATGCAATCTAGGTTGTTTTTTCGAACAAATGGAATCCAGCCAGATTTCGAGCCTACATTTTGTATGTGTGAAGACCCGGGTTGAATCCCTGGAATTTCTTGTTTAGACGTCTGTTTGGCGCAGTGAATTAGCTCCTAAACTTCTAATTCAGCGGTTCTGGATTCGAGTTTAGGCTTGAATATTACTTTGGTGAAAAACCAAGGCATTAAAATTTGAAACTTAAATGGTTAAGTTTAAATATTTAGGTTAAAATATCAAACTAGCGTGACCTCGACGTGATTTGAACACGCAACCTTCCGATCTGGAGTCGGACGCGCTACCGTCGCGACACGAAGTCTTAACCGATCGGGATTAAATCAACGATATAGAGACGAGATTAAGCAGTATCGTTTCAAATACTTGCATGTTTGGTATACTGGAACCTGAGATTGCTAGCAAACGATGGGGATGTAGCTCAGTGGTAGAGCGCACGCTTTGCATGTGTGAGGCCCGGGGTTCAATCCCCGGCATCTCTAAATTTGTATCGTCTCTGTGGCGCAATGGATTAGCGCGCTGGACTTCTAATCCAGAGGTTCCGGGTTCGAGTCCCGGCAGGGATGTTTGTTTTGTAATAAAATTTAATCATATTTAAAGTTATAGTAATTGAGTTTTTGGGCTAGAAAAGGTAAAAACTTGATTAAGCCCGACATAATTTGAATACACAACTTTCCGCTCTGTACTCGGATGCGCAACTATTTCGCCATATAATCTTTCCACCAAAGCGAAGAAATCTACGAAGTCTGGACGAGTTTACACCATAAATTTAGCGCCTCGAATGGAGACTGCGACCTGAACGCAGCGCCTTAGACCACTCGGCCATTCTGCCGTTTGTGCCCAAGCGGGAAATTGTAACAGAAGGCTTAAGCATGAAAATTAAGACGTTATTTTATATTTTAAATCAGATGCAATCTAGGTTGTTTTTTCGAACAAATGGAATCCAGCCAGATTTCGAGCCTACATTTTGTATGTGGGAGGCCCCGGGTTGAATCCCTGGAATTTCTTGTTTAGACGTCTGTTTGGCGCAGTGAATTAGCTCCTAAACTTCTAATTCAGCGGTTCTGGATTCGAGTTTAGGCTTGAATATTACTTTGGTGAAAAACCAAGGCATTAAAATTTGAAACTTAAATGGTTAAGTTTAAATATTTAGGTTAAAATATCAAACTAGCGTGACCTCGACGTGATTTGAACACGCAACCTTCCGATCTGGAGTCGGACGCGCTACCGTTGCGCCACGAACTCTTAACCGATCGGGATTAAATCAACGATATAGAGACGAGATTAAGCAGTATCGTTTCAAATACTTGCATGTTTGGTATACTGGAACCTGAGATTGCTAGCAAACGATGGGGATGTAACTCAGTGGTAGAGCGCACGCTTTGCATGTGTGAGGCCCCGGGTTCAATCCCCGCCATCTCTAAATTTGTATCGTCTCTGTGGCGCAATGGATTAGCGCGCTGGACTTCTAATCCAGAGGTTCCGGGTTCGAGTCCCGGCAGGGATGTTTGTTTTGTAATAAAATTTAATCATATTTAAAGTTATAGTAATTGAGTTTTTGGGCTAGAAAAGGTAAAAACTTGATTAAGCCCGACATAATTTGAATACACAACTTTCCGCTCTGTACTCGGATGCGCAACTATTTCGCCATATAATCTTTCCACCAAAGCGAAGAAATCTACGAAGTCTGGACGAGTTATACTATAAATTTAGCGCCTCCAATGGAGACTGCGACCTGAACGCAGCGCCTTAGACCACTCGGCCATTCTGCCGTTTGTGCCCAAGCGGGAAATTGTAACAGATTGCTTAAAGATGAAAATTAAGACGTTATTTTTTATTTTAAATCAGATGCAACCTAGGTTGTTTTTTCGAACAAATGGAATCCAGCCAGATTTCGAGCCTACATTTTGTATGCGTGAGGCCCCGGGTTGAATCCCTGAAACTTCTAGTTTAGACGTCTGTTTGGCGCAATGAATTAGCTCCTGAACTTCTAATTCAGCGGTTCTGGATTCGAATTTATGCTTGAATATTACTTTGGTGAAAAACCAAGGCATTAAAATTTGAAACTTAAATGGTTAAGTTTAAATATTTAGGTTAAAATATCAAACTAGCGTGACCTCGACGTGATTTGAACACGCAACCTTCCGATCTGGAGTCGGACGCGCTACCGTTGCGCCACGAAGTCTTAACCGATCGGGATTAAATCAACGATATAGAGACGATATTAAGCAGTATCGTTTGAAATACTTGCATGTTTGGTATACTGGAACCTGAGATTGCTAGCAAACGATGGGGATGTAGCTCAGTGGTAGAGCGCACGCTTTGCATGTGTGAGGGCCGGGGTTCAATCCCCGCCATCTCTAAATTTGTATCGTCTCTGTGGCGCAATGGATTAGCGCGCTGGACTTCTAATCCAGAGGTTCCGGGTTCGAGTCCCGGCAGGGATGTTTGTTTTGTAATAAAATTTAATCATATTTAAAGTTATAGTAATTGAGTTTTTGAGCTAGAAAAGGTAAAAACTTGATTAAGCCCGACATAATTTGAATACACAACTTTCCGCTCTGTACTCGGATGCGCAACTATTTCGCCATATAATCTTTCCACCAAAGCGAAGAAATCTACGAAGTCTGGACGAGTTATACTATAAATTTAGCGCCTCCAATGGAGACTGCGACCTGAACGCAGCGCCTTAGACCACTCGGCCATTCTGCCGTTTGTGCCCAAGCGGGAAATTGTAACAGATTGCTTAAAGATGAAAATTAAGACGTTATTTTTTATTTTAAATCAGATGCAATCTAGGTTGTTTTTTCGAACAAATGGAATCCAGCCAGATTTCGAGCCTACATTTTGTATGTGGGAGGCCCCGGGTTGAATCCCTGAAATTTCTAGTTTAGACGTCTGTTTGGCGCAGTGAATTAGCTCCTGAACTTCTAATTCAGCGGTTCTGGATTCGAATTTATGCTTGAATATTACTTTGATAAAAAAAACAAGCCATTAAAATTTGAAATTAAATGGTTAAGTTTAAATATTTAGGTTAAAATATAAAACTAGCGTAACAAGCCATTAAAATTTGAAATTAAATGGTTAAGTTTAAATATTTAAGTTAAAATATCAAACCAACTAGACCTCGACGTGATTTGAACACGCAACCTTCCGATCTGGAGTCGGACGCGCTACCGGTGCGCCACGAAGTCTTAACCGATCGGGATTAAATCAACGATATAGAGACGAGATTAAGCAGTATCGTTTCAAATACTTGCATGTTTGGTATACTGGAACCTGAGATTGCTAGCAAACGATGGGGATGTAGCTCAGTGGTAGAGCGCACGCTTTGCATGTGTGAGGCCCCGGGTTCAATCCCCGGCATCTCCAAATTTGTATCGTCTCTGTGGCGCAATGGATTAGCGCGCTGGACTTCTAATCCAGAGGTTCTGGGTTCGAGTCCCGGCAGGGATGTTTATTTTGTAATAAAATTTAATCGTATCTAAAATTATAGTAATTGAGTTTTTGGGCTAGAAAAGGTAAAAACTTGATTAAGCCCGACATAATTTGAATACACAACATTCCGCTCTGTACTCGGATGCGCAACTATTTCCCCATAAAATCTTTCCCCCAAACCGAAGAAATCTACGAAGTCTGGACGAATTTACACTATAAGTTTACATAAGCAACACTTCAAAAACCAAATTCAACTAATGAAACTATATAAAACTACGAAGCAAATTTTAAAATGAACTCTTTGACTGAAGCGGGATTCGAACCCGCGCCTCCAATTCAGACTGCGACCTGAACGCAGCGCCTCAGACCACTCGGTCATTCTGCCGTTTGTGCCCAAGCGGGAAATTATAACAGAAGGCTTAAGCATGAAAATTAAGACGTTATTTTATATTTTAAATCAGATGCAATCTAGGTTGTTTTTTCGAACAAATGGAATCCAGCCAGATTTCGAGCCTACATTTTGTATGTGTGAGGCCCCGGGTTGAATCCCTGGAATTTCTTGTTTAGACGTCTGTTTGGCGCAGTGAATTAGCTCCTGAACTTCTAATTCAGCGGTTCTGGATTCGAGTTAAGCTTGAATATTACTTTGGTGAAAAACCAAGGCATTAAAATTTGAAACTTAAATGGTTAAGTTTAAATATTTAGGTTGAAATATCAAACTAGCGTGACCTCGACGTTATTTGAACACGCAACCTTCCGATCTGGAGTCGGACGCGCTACCGTTGCGCCACGAAGTCTTAACCGATCGGGATTAAATCAACGATATAGAGACGAGATTAAGCAGTATCGTTTCAAATACTTGCATGTTTGGTATACTGGAACCTGAGATTGCTAGCAAACGATGGGGATGTAGCTCAGTGGTAGAGCGCACGCTTTGCATGTGTGAGGCCCCGGGTTCAATCCCCGGCATCTCCAAATTTGTATCGTCTCATTGGGGCAATGGATTAGCGCGCTGGACTTCTAATCCAGAGGTTCCGGGTTCGAGTCCCGGCAGGGATGTTTGTTTTGTAATAAAATTTAATCATATTTAAAGTTATAGTAATTGAGTTTTTGGGCTAGAAAAGGTAAAAACTTGATTAAGCCCGACATAATTTGAATACACAACTTTCCGCTCTGTACTCGGATGCGCAACTATTTCGCCATATAATCTTTCCACCAAAGCGAAGAAATCTGCGAAGTCTGGACGAGTTTACACTATAAATTTAGCGCCTCCAATGGAGACTGCGACCTGAACGCAGCGCCTTAGACCACTCGGCCATTCTGCCGTTTGTGCCCAAGCGGGAAATTGTAACAGATTGCTTAAAGATGAAAATTAAGACGTTATTTTTTATTTTAAATCAGATGCAATCTAGGTTGTTTTGTCGAACAAATGGAATCCAGCCAGATTTCGAGCCTACATTTTGTATGTGTGAGGCCCCGGGTTGAATTCCTTAAATTTCTAGTTTAGACGTCTGTTTGGCGCAATGAATTAGCTCCTGATCTTCTAATTCAGCGGTTCTGGATTCGAATTTATGCTTGAATATTACTTTGATAAAAAAAACAAGCCATTAAAATTTGAAATTAAATGGTTAAGTTTAAATATTTAGGTTAAAATATAAAACTAGCGTAACAAGCCATTAAAATTTGAAATTAAATGGTTAAGTTTAAATATTTAAGTTAAAATATCAAACCAGCGAGACCTCGACGTGATTTTAACACGCAACCTTCCGATCTGGAGTCGGACGCGCTACCGGTGCGCCACGAAGTCTTAACCGATCGGGATTAAATCAACGATATAGAGACGAGATTAAGCAGTATCGTTTCAAATACTTGCATGTTTGGTATACTGGAACCTGAGATTGCTAGCAAACGATGTGGATGTAGCTCAGTGGTAGAGCGCACGCTTTGCATGTGTGCGGCCCCGGGATCAATCCCCGGCATCTCTAAATTTATATCGTCTCTGTAGCGCAATGAATTAGCGCGCTGGACTTCTAATCCAGAGGTTCCGGGTTCGAGTCCCGGCAGGGATGTTTGTTTCGTAATAAAATTTAATTATATTTAAAGTTATAGTAATTGAGTTTTTGGGCTAGAAAAGGTAAAAACTTGATTAAGCCCGACATAATTTGAATACACAACTTTCCGCTCTGTACTCGAATGCGCAACTATTTCGCCATATAATCTTTCCACCAAAGCGAAGAAATCTACGAAGTCTGGACGAGTTTACACTATAAATTTAGCGCCTCCAATGGAGACTGCGACCTGAACGCAGCGCCTTAGACCACTCGGCCATTCTGCCGTTTGTGCCCAAGCGGGAAATTGTAACAGATTGCTTAAAGATGAAAATTAAGACGTTATTTTTTTTTTAAATCAGATGCAATCTAGGTTGTTTTTTCGAACAAATGGAATCCAGCCAGATTTCGAGCCTACATTTTGTATGTGGAGTCCCCGGGTTGAATCCCTGAAATTTCTAGTTTAGACGTCTGTTTGGCGCAAAGAATTAGCTCCTGAACTTCTAATTCAGCGGTTCTGGATTCGAATTTATGCTTGAATATTACTTTGATAAAAAAATCAAGCCATTAAAATTTGAAATTAAATGGTTAAGTTTAAATATTTAAGTTAAAATATAAAACTAGCGTAACAAGCCATTAAAATTTGAAATTAAATGGTTAAGTTTAAATATTTAAGTTAAAATATCAAACCAGCGTGACCTCGACGTGATTTGAACACGCAACCTTCCGATCTGGAGTCGGACGCGCTACCGTTGCGCCACGAAGTCTTAACCGATCGGGATTAAATCAACGATATAGAGACGAGTTTAAGCAGTATCGTTTCAAATACTTGCATGTTTGGTATACTGGAACCTGAGATTGCTAGAAAGCGATGGGATGTAGCTCAGTGGTAGAGCGCACGCTTTGCATGTGTGAGGCCCGGGTTCAATCCCCGCCATCTCCAAATTCGTATCGTCGCTGTGGCGCAATGGATTTGCGCGCTGGACTTCTAATCCAGAGGTTCCGGGTTCGAGTCCCGGCAGGGATGTTTATTTTGTAATAAAACTTAATCATATTTAAAGTTATATTAATTGAGTTTTTGGGCTAGAAAAGGTAAAAACTTGATTAAGCCCGACATAATTTGAATACACAACTTTCCGCTCTGTACTCGGATGCGCAACTATTTCCCCATATAATCTTTCCCCCAAACCGAAGAAATCTACGAAGTCTGGACGAGTTTACACTATAAATTTACTTAAGCAACACTTAAAAAACCAAATTCAACTAATGAAACCATACAAAACTACGAAGCAAATTTTATAATGAACACTGTGACAGAAGCGCGATTCGAACCCGCGCCTCCAATAGAGACTGCGACCTGAACGCAGCGCCTTAGACCACTCGGCAATTCTGCCGTTTGTGCCCAAGCGGGAATTGTAACAGATTGCTTAAGGATGAAAATTAAGACGTTATTTTTTATTTTAAATCAGATGCAATCTAGGTTGTTTTTTCGAACAAATGGAATCCAGCCAGATTTCGAGCCTACATTTTGTATGTGTGAGGCCCCGGGTTGAATCCCTGAAATTTCTAGTTTAGACGTCTGTTTGGCGCAATGAATTAGCTCCTGAAATTCTAATTCAGCGGTTCTGGATTCGAATTTATGCTTGAAAATTACTTTGATAAAAAAAACAAGCCATTAAAATTTGAAATTAAATGGTTAAGTTTAAATATTTAGGTTAAAATATAAAACTAGCGTAACAAACCATTAAAATTTGAAATTAAATGGTTAAGTTTAAATATTTAAGTTAAAATATCAAACCAGCTAGACCTCGACGTGATTTGAACACGCAACCTTCCGATCTGGAGTCGGACGCGCTACCGGTGCGCCACGAAGTCTTAACCGATCGGGATTAAATCAACGATATAGAGACGAGATTAAGCAGTATCGTTTCAAATACTTGCATGTTTGGTATACTGGAACCTGAGATTGCTAGCAAACGATGGGGATGTAGCTCAGTGGTAGAGCGCACGCTTTGCATGTGTGAGGCCCCGGGTTCAATCCCCGGCATCTCCAAATTTGTATCGTCTCTGTGCGCAATGGATTAGCGCGCTGGACTTCTAATCCAGAGGTTCCGGGTTCGAGTCCCGGCAGGGATGTTTTTTTGTAATAAAATTTAATCATATTTAAAATTATAGTAATTGAGTTTTTGGGCTAGAAAAGGTAAAAACTTGATTAAGCCCGACATAATTTGAATACACAACATTCCGCTCTGTACTCGGATGCGCAACTATTTCCCCATAAATCTTTCCCCCAAACCGAAGAAATCTACGAAGTCTGGACGAATTTACACTATAAGGTTACATAAGCAACACTTCAAAAACCAAATTCAACTAATGAAACCATATAAAACTACGAAGCAAATTTTAAAATGAACTCTTTGACTGAAGCGGGATTCGAACCCGCGCCTCCAATGGAGACTGCGACCTGAAAGCAGCGCCTTAAGACCACTCGGCCATTCTGCCGTTTGTGCCCAAGCGGGAAATTGTAACAGAAGGCTTAAGCATGAAAATTAGACGTTATTTTATATTTTAAATCAGATGCAATCTAGGTTGTTTTTTCGAACAAATGGAATCCAGCCAGATTTCGAGCCTACATTTTGTATGTGTGAGGCCCGGGTTGAATCCCTTAAATTTCTAGTTTAGACGTCTGTTTGGCGCAATGAATTAGCTCCTGAACTTCTAATTCAGCGGTTCTGGATTCGAATTTATGCTTGAATATTACTTTGATAAAAAAAACAAGCCATTAAAATTTGAAATTAAATGGTTAAGTTTAAATATTTAAGTTAAAATATAAAACTAGCGTAACAAGCCATTAAAATTGAAATTAAATGGTTAAGTTTAAATATTTAAGTTAAAATATCAAACCAGCGTGACCTCGACGTGATTTGAACACGCAACCTTCCGATCTGGAGTCGGACGCGCTACCGTTGCGCCACGAAGTCTTAACCGATCGGGATTAAATCAACGATATAGAGACGAGTTAAGCAGTATCGTTTCAAATACTTGCATGTTTGGTATACTGGAACCTGAGATTGCTAGAAGCGATGGGGATGTAGCTCAGTGGTAGAGCGCACGCTTTGCATGTGTGAGGCCCCGGGTTCAATCCCCGGCATCTCCAAATTTGTATCGTCGCTGTGGCGCAATGGGTTCCGGGTTCGAGTCCCGGCAGGGATGTTTATTTTGTAATAAAATTTAATCATATTTAAAGTTATAGTAACTGAGTTTTTGGGCTAGAAAAGGTAAAAACTTGATTAAGCCCGACATAATTTGAATACACAACTTTCCGCTCTGTACTCGGATGCGCAACTATTTCCCCATATAATCTTTCCCCCAAACTGAAGAAATCTACGAAGTCTGGACGAGTTTACACTATAAATTTACTTAAGCAACACTTCAAAAACCAAATTCAACTAATGAAACCGTTCAAACTACGAAGCAAATTTTATAATGAACACTGTGACAGAAGCGGGATTCGAACCCGCGCTCTAATGGAGACTGCGACCTGAACGCAGCGCCTTAGACCACTCGGCAATTCTGCCGTTTGTGCCCAAGCGGGAATTGTAACAGATTGCTTAAGGATGAAAATTAAGACGTTATTTTTTATTTTAAATCAGATGCAATCTAGGTTGTTTTTTCGAACAAATGGAATCCAGCCAGATTTCGAGCCTACATTTTGTATGTGTGAGGCCCCGGGTTGAATCCCTGGAATTTCTAGTTTAGACGTCTGTTTGGCGCATTGAATTAGCTCCTGAACTTCTAATTCAGCGGTTCTGGATTCGAATTTATGCTTGAATATTACTTTGATAAAAAAAACAAGCCATTAAAATTTGAAATTAAATGGTTAAGTTTAAATATTTAGGTTAAATATAAAACTAGCGTAACAAGCCATTAAAATTTGAAATTAAATGGTTAAGTTTAAATATTTTAAGTTAAAATATCAAACCAGCGTGACCTCGACGTGATCTGAACACGCAACCTTCCGATCTGGAGTCGGACGCGCTACCGTTGCGCCACGAAGTCTTAACCGATCGGGATTAAATCAACGATATAGAGACGAGATTAAGCAGTATCGTTTCAAATACTTGCATGTTTGGTATACTGGAACCTGAGATTGCTAGTAAACGTTGGTTATGTAGCTCAGTGGTAGAGCGCACGCTTTGCATGTGTGAGGCCCGGGTTCAATCCCCGGCATCTCCAAATTTGTATCGTCTCTGTGGCGCAATGGATTAGCGCGCTGGACTTCTAATCCAGAGGTTCCGGGTTCGAGTCCCGGCAGGGATGTTTATTTTGTAATAAAATTTAATCATATTTAAAATTATAGTAATTGAGTTTTTGGGCTAGAAAAGGTAAAAACTTGATTAAGCCCGACATAATTTGAATACACAACTTTCCGCTCTGTACTCGGATGCGCAACTATTTCCCCATAAATCTTTCCCCCAAACCGAAGAAATCTACGAAGTCTGGACGAGTTTACACTATAAATTTACATAACATTTCAAAAACCAAATTCAACTAATGAAACCATATAAAACTACGAAGCAAATTTTAAAATGAACACTGTGACTGAAGCGGGATTCGAACCCGCGACTCCAATGAGACTGCGACCTGAACGCAGCGCCTTAGACACTCGGCCATTCTGCCGTTTGTGCCCAAGAGGGAAATTGTAACAGAAGGCTTAAGCATGAAAATTAAGACGTTATTTTATATTTTAAATCAGATGCAATCTAGGTTGTTTTTTCGAACAAATGGAATCCAGCCAGATTTCGAGCCTACATTTTGTATGTGTGAAGACCCGGGTTGAATCCCTGGAATTTCTTGTTTAGACGTCTGTTTGGCGCAGTGAATTAGCTCCTAAACTTCTAATTCAGCGGTTCTGGATTCGAGTTTGGCTTGAATATTACTTTGGTGAAAAACCAAGGCATTAAAATTTGAAACTTAAATGGTTAAGTTTAAATATTTAGGTTAAAATATCAAACTAGCGTGACCTCGACGTGATTTGAACACGCAACCTTCCGATCTGGAGTCGGACGCGCTACCGTCGCGACACGAAGTCTTAACCGATCGGGATTAAATCAACGATATAGAGACGAGATTAAGCAGTATCGTTTCAAATACTTGCATGTTTGGTATACTGGAACCTGAGATTGCTAGCAAACGATGGGGATGTAGCTCAGTGGTAGAGCGCACGCTTTGCATGTGTGAGGCCCGGGGTTCAATCCCCGGCATCTCTAAATTTGTATCGTCTCTGTGGCGCAATGGATTAGCGCGCTGGACTTCTAATCCAGAGGTTCCGGGTTCGAGTCCCGGCAGGGATGTTTGTTTTTGTAATAAAATTTAATCATATTTAAAGTTATAGTAATTGAGTTTTTGGGCTAGAAAAGGTAAAAACTTGATTAAGCCCGACATAATTTGAATACACAACTTTCCGCTCTGTACTCGGATGCGCAACTATTTCGCCATATAATCTTTCCACCAAAGCGAAGAAATCTACGAAGTCTGGACGAGTTTACACCATAAATTTAGCGCCTCGAATGGAGACTGCGACCTGAACGCAGCGCCTTAGACCACTCGGCCATTCTGCCGTTTGTGCCCAAGCGGGAAATTGTAACAGAAGGCTTAAGCATGAAAATTAAGACGTTATTTTATATTTTAAATCAGATGCAATCTAGGTTGTTTTTTCGAACAAATGGAATCCAGCCAGATTTCGAGCCTACATTTTGTATGTGGGAGGCCCCGGGTTGAATCCCTGGAATTTCTAGTTTAGACGTCTGTTTGGCGCAATGAATTAGCTCCTAAACTTCTAATTCAGCGGTTCTGGATTCGAGTTTAGGCTTGAATATTACTTTGGTGAAAAACCAAGGCATTAAAATTTGAAACTTAAATGGTTAAGTTTAAATATTTAGGTTAAAATATCAAACTAGCGTGACCTCGACGTGATTTGAACACGCAACCTTCCGATCTGGAGTCGGACGCGCTACCGTTGCGCCACGAACTCTTAACCGATCGGGATTAAATCAACGATATAGAGACGAGATTAAGCAGTATCGTTTCAAATACTTGCATGTTTGGTATACTGGAACCTGAGATTGCTAGCAAACTATGGGGATGTAGCTCAGTGGTAGAGCGCACGCTTTGCATGTGTGAGGCCCCGGGTTCAATCCCGCCATCTCTAAATTTGTATCGTCTCTGTGGCGCAATGGATTAGCGCGCTGGACTTCTAATCCAGAGGTTCCGGGTTCGAGTCCCGGCAGGGATGTTTGTTTTGTAATAAAATTTAATCATATTTAAAGTTATAGTAATTGAGTTTTTGGGCTAGAAAAGGTAAAAACTTGATTAAGCCCGACATAATTTGAATACACAACTTTCCGCTCTGTACTCGGATGCGCAACTATTTCGCCATATAATCTTTCCACCAAAGCGAAGAAATCTACGAAGTCTGGACGAGTTATACTATAAATTTAGCGCCTCCAATGGAGACTGCGACCTGAACGCAGCGCCTTAGACCACTCGGCCATTCTGCCGTTTGTGCCCAAGCGGGAAATTGTAACAGATTGCTTAAAGATGAAAATTAAGACGTTATTTTTATTTTAAATCAGATGCAACCTAGGTTGTTTTTTCGAACAAATGGAATCCAGCCAGATTTCGAGCCTACATTTTGTATGTGTGAGGCCCCGGGTTGAATCCCTGAAACTTCTAGTTTAGACGTCTGTTTGGCGCAATGAATTAGCTCCTGAACTTCTAATTCAGCGGTTCTGGATTCGAATTTATGCTTGAATATTACTTTGGTGAAAAACCAAGGCATTAAAATTTGAAACTTAAATGGTTAAGTTTAAATATTTAGGTTAAAATATCAAACTAGCGTGACCTCGACGTGATTTGAACACGCAACCTTCCGATCTGGAGTCGGACGCGCTACCGTTGCGCCACGAAGTCTTAACCGATCGGGATTAAATCAACGATATAGAGACGATATTAAGCAGTATCGTTTCAAATACTTGCATGTTTGGTATACTGGAACCTGAGATTGCTAGCAAACGATGGGGATGTAGCTCAGTGGTAGAGCGCACGCTTTGCATGTGTGAGGGCCGGGGTTCAATCCCCGCCATCTCTAAATTTGTATCGTCTCTGTGGCGCAATGGATTAGCGCGCTGGACTTCTAATCCAGAGGTTCCGGGTTCGAGTCCCGGCAGGGATGTTTGTTTTGTAATAAAATTTAATCATATTTAAAGTTATAGTAATTGAGTTTTTGGGCTAGAAAAGGTAAAAACTTGATTAAGCCCGACATAATTTGAATACACAACTTTCCGCTCTGTACTCGGATGCGCAACTATTTCGCCATATAATCTTTCCACCAAAGCGAAGAAATCTACGAAGTCTGGACGAGTTATACTATAAATTTAGCGCCTCCAATGGAGACTGCGACCTGAACGCAGCGCCTTAGACCACTCGGCCATTCTGCCGTTTGTGCCCAAGCGGGAAATTGTAACAGATTGCTTAAAGATGAAAATTAAGACGTTATTTTTTATTTTAAATCAGATGCAACCTAGGTTGTTTTTTCGAACAAATGGAATCCAGCCAGATTTCGAGCCTACATTTTGTATGTGTGAGGCCCCGGGTTGAATCCCTGAAACTTCTAGTTTAGACGTCTGTTTGGCGCAATGAATTAGCTCCTGAACTTCTAATTCAGCGGTTCTGGATTCGAATTTATGCTTGAATATTACTTTGATAAAAAAAACAAGCCATTAAAATTTGAAATTAAATGGTTAAGTTTAAATATTTAAGTTAAAATATAAAACTAGCGTAACAAGCCATTAAAATTTGAAATTAAATGGTTAAGTTTAAATATTTAAGTTAAAATATCAAACCAGCGTGACCTCGACGTGATTTGAACACGCAACCTTCCGATCTGGAGTCGGACGCGCTACCGTTGCGCCACGAAGTCTTAACCGATCGGGATTAAATCAACGATATAGAGACGAGTTTAAGCAGTATCGTTTCAAATACTTGCATGTTTGGTATACTGGAACCTGAGATTGCTAGCAAACGATGGGGATGTAGCTCAGTGGTAGAGCGCACGCTTTGCATGTGTGAGGCCCGGGGTTCAATCCCCGGCATCTCCAAATTTGTATCGTCGCTGTGGCGCAATGGATTAGCGCGCTGGACTTCTAATCCAGAGGTTCCGGTTCGAGTCCGGCAGGGATGTTTATTTTGTAATAAAATTTAATCATATTTAAAATTATAGTAATTGAGTTTTTGGGCTAGAAAAGGTAAAAACTTGATTAAGCCCGACATAATTTGAATACACAACTTTCCGCTCTGTACTCGGATGCGCAACTATTTCGCCATATAATCTTTCCACCAAAGCGAAGAAATCTACGAAGTCTGGACGAGTTTACACCATAAATTTAGCGCCTCGAATGGAGACTGCGACCTGAACGCAGCGCCTTAGACCACTCGGCCATTCTGCCGTTTGTGCCCAAGAGGGAAATTGTAACAGAAGGCTTAAGCATGAAAATTAAGACGTTATTTTATATTTTAAATCAGATGCAATCTAGGTTGTTTTTTCGAACAAATGGAATCCAGCCAGATTTCGAGCCTACATTTTGTATGTGTGAAGACCCGGGTTGAATCCCTGGAATTTCTTGTTTAGACGTCTGTTTGGCGCAGTGAATTAGCTCCTAAACTTCTAATTCAGCGGTTCTGGATTCGAGTTTAGGCTTGAATATTACTTTGGTGAAAAACCAAGGCATTAAAATTTGAAACTTAAATGGTTAAGTTTAAATATTTAGGTTAAAATATCAAACTAGCGTGACCTCGACGTGATTTGAACACGCAACCTTCCGATCTGGAGTCGGACGCGCTACCGTTGCGCCACGAACTCTTAACCGATCGGGATTAAATCAACGATATAGAGACGAGATTAAGCAGTATCGTTTCAAATACTTGCATGTTTGGTATACTGGAACCTGAGATTGCTAGCAAACGATGGGGATGTAGCTCAGTGGTAGAGCGCACGCTTTGCATGTGTGAGGCCCCGGGTTCAATCCCCGCCATCTCTAAATTTGTATCGTCTCTGTGGCGCAATGGATTAGCGCGCTGGACTTCTAATCCAGAGGTTCCGGGTTCGAGTCCCGGCAGGGATGTTTGTTTTGTAATAAAATTTAATCATATTTAAAGTTATAGTAATTGAGTTTTTTGGGCTAGAAAAGGTAAAAACTTGATTAAGCCCGACATAATTTGAATACACAACTTTCCGCTCTGTACTCGGATGCGCAACTATTTCGCCATATAATCTTTCCACCAAAGCGAAGAAATCTACGAAGTCTGGACGAGTTATACTATAAATTTAGCGCCTCCAATGGAGATTGCGACCTGAACGCAGCGCCTTAGACCACTCGGCCATTCTGCCGTTTGTGCCCAAGCGGGAAATTGTAACAGATTGCTTAAGATGAAAATTAAGACGTTATTTTTTATTTTAAATCAGATGCAACCTAGGTTGTTTTTTCGAACAAATGGAATCCAGCCAGATTTCGAGCCTACATTTTGTATGTGTGAGGCCCCGGGTTGAATCCCTGAAACTTCTAGTTTAGACGTCTGTTTGGCGCAATGAATTAGCTCCTGAACTTCTAATTCAGCGGTTCTGGATTCGAATTAATGCTTGAATATTACTTTGGTGAAAAACCAAGGCATTAAAATTTGAAACTTAAATGGTTAAGTTTAAATATTTAGGTTAAAATATCAAACTAGCGTGACCTCGACGTGATTTGAACACGCAACCTTCCGATCTGGAGTCGGACGCGCTACCGTTGCGCCACGAAGTCTTAACCGATCGGGATTAAATCAACGATATAGAGACGATATTAAGCAGTATCGTTTCAAATACTTGCATGTTTGGTATACTGGAACCTGAGATTGCTAGCAAACGATGGGGATGTAGCTCAGTGGTAGAGCGCACGCTTTGCATGTGTGAGGCCGGGGTTCAATCCCCGCATCTCTAAATTTGTATCGTCTCTGTGGCGCAATGGATTAGCGCGCTGGACTTCTAATCCAGAGGTTCCGGGTTCGAGTCCCGGCAGGGATGTTTGTTTTGTAATAAAATTTAATCATATTTAAAGTTATAGTAATTGAGTTTTTGGGCTAGAAAAGGTAAAAACTTGATTAAGCCCGACATAATTTGAATACACAACTTTCCGCTCTGTACTCGGATGCGCAACTATTTCGCCATATAATCTTTCCACCAAAGCGAAGAAATCTACGAAGTCTGGACGAGTTATACTATAAATTTAGCGCCTCCAATGGAGACTGCGACCTGAACGCAGCGCCTTAGACCACTCGGCCATTCTGCCGTTTGTGCCCAAGCGGGAAATTGTAACAGATTGCTTAAAGATGAAAATTAAGACGTTATTTTTTATTTTAAATCAGATGCAACCTAGGTTGTTTTTTCGAACAAATGGAATCCAGCCAGATTTCGAGCCTACATTTTGTATGTGTGAGGCCCCGGGTTGAATCCCTGAAACTTCTAGTTTAGACGTCTGTTTGGCGCAATGAATTAGCTCCTGAACTTCTAATTCAGCGGTTCTGGATTCGAATTTATGCTTGAATATTACTTTGATAAAAAAAACAAGCCATTAAAATTTGAAATTAAATGGTTAAGTTTAAATATTTAAGTTAAAATATAAAACTAGCGTAACAAGCCATTAAAATTTGAAATTAAATGGTTAAGTTTAAATATTTAAGTTAAAATATCAAACCAGCGTGACCTCGACGTGATTTGAACACGCAACCTTCCGATCTGGAGTCGGACGCGCTACCGTTGCGCCACGAAGTCTTAACCGATCGGGATTAAATCAACGATATAGAGACGAGTTTAAGCAGTATCGTTTCAAATACTTGCATGTTTGGTATACTGGAACCTGAGATTGCTAGCAAACGATGGGGATGTAGCTCAGTGGTAGAGCGCACGCTTTGCATGTGTGAGGCCCGGGGTTCAATCCCCGGCATCTCCAAATTTGTATCGTCGCTGTGGCGCAATGGATTAGCGCGCTGGACTTCTAATCCAGAGGTTCCGGGTTCGAGTCCCGGCAGGGATGTTTGTTTTGTAATAAAATTTAATCATATTTAAAGTTATAGTAATTGAGTTTTTGGGCTAGAAAAGGTAAAAACTTGATTAAGCCCGACATAATTTGAATACACAACTTTCCGCTCTGTACTCGGATGCGCAACTATTTCGCCATATAATCTTTCCACCAAAGCGAAGAAATCTACGAAGTCTGGACGAGTTTACACTATAAATTTAGCGCCTCCAATGGAGACTGCGACCTGAACGCAGCGCCTTAGACCACTCGGCCATTCTGCCGTTTGTGCCCAAGCGGGAAATTGTAACAGATTGCTTAAAGCATGAAAATTAAGACGTTATTTTTATTTTAAATCAGATGCAATCTAGGTTGTTTTTTCGAACAAATGGAATCCAGCCAGATTTCGAGCCTACATTTTGTATGTGTGAGGCCCCGGGTTGAATCCCTGAAACTTCTAGTTTAGACGTCTGTTTGGCGCAATGAATTAGCTCCTGAACTTCTAATTCAGCGGTTCTGGATTCGAATTTATGCTTGAATATTACTTTGGTGAAAAACCAAGGCATTAAAATTTGAAACTTAAATGGTTAAGTTTAAATATTTAGGTTAAAATATCAAACTAGCGTGACCTCGACGTGATTTGAACACGCAACCTTCCGATCTGGAGTCGGACGCGCTACCGTTGCGCCACGAAGTCTTAACCGATCGGGATTAAATCAACGATATAGAGACGATATTAAGCAGTATCGTTTCAAATACTTGCATGTTTGGTATACTGGAACCTGAGATTGCTAGCAAACGATGGGGATGTAGCTCAGTGGTAGAGCGCACGCTTTGCATGTGTGAGGCCCGGGGTTCAATCCCCGCCATCTCTAAATTTGTATCGTCTCTGTGGCGCAATGGATTAGCGCGCTGGACTTCTAATCCAGAGGTTCCGGGTTCGAGTCCCGGCAGGGATGTTTGTTTTGTAATAAAATTTAATCATATTTAAAGTTATAGTAATTGAGTTTTTGGGCTAGAAAAGGTAAAAACTTGATTAAGCCCGACATAATTTGAATACACAACTTTCCGCTCTGTACTCGGATGCGCAACTATTTCGCCATATAATCTTTCCACCAAAGCGAAGAAATCTACGAAGTCTGGACGAGTTATACTAAAAATTTAGCGCCTCCAATGGAGACTGCGACCTGAACGCAGCGCCTTAGACCACTCGGCCATTCTGCCGTTTGTGCCCAAGCGGGAAATTGTAACAGATTGCTTAAAGATGAAAATTAAGACGTTATTTTTTATTTTAAATCAGATGCAACCTAGGTTGTTTTTTCGAACAAATGGAATCCAGCCAGATTTCGAGCCTACATTTTGTATGTGTGAGGCCCGGGTTGAATCCCTGAAACTTCTAGTTTAGACGTCTGTTTGGCGCAATGAATTAGCTCCTGAACTTCTAATTCAGCGGTTCTGGATTCGAATTTATGCTTGAATATTACTTTGATAAAAAAAACAAGCCATTAAAATTTGAAATTAAATGGTTAAGTTTAAATATTTAAGTTAAAATATAAAACTAGCGTAACAAGCCATTAAAATTTGAAATTAAATGGTTAAGTTTAAATATTTAAGTTAAAATATCAAACCAGCGTGACCTCGACGTGATTTGAACACGCAACCTTCCGATCTGGAGTCGGACGCGCTACCGTTGCGCCACGAAGTCTTAACCGATCGGGATTAAATCAACGATATAGAGACGAGTTTAAGCAGTATCGTTTCAAATACTTGCATGTTTGGTATACTGGAACCTGAGATTGCTAGCAAACGATGGGGATGTAGCTCAGTGGTAGAGCGCACGCTTTGCATGTGTGAGGCCCGGGGTTCAATCCCCGGCATCTCCAAATTTGTATCGTCGCTGTGGCGCAATGGATTAGCGCGCTGGACTTCTAATCCAGAGGTTCCGGGTTCGAGTCCCGGCAGGGATGTTTGTTTTGTAATAAAATTTAATCATATTTAAAGTTATAGTAATTGAGTTTTGGGGCTAGAAAAGGTAAAAACTTGATTAAGCCCGACATAATTTGAATACACAACTTTCCGCTCTGTACTCGGATGCGCAACTATTTCGCCATATAATCTTTCCACCAAAGCGAAGAAATCTACGATGTCTGGACGAGTTTACACTATAAATTTAGCGCCTCCAATGGAGACTGCGACCTGAACGCAGCGCCTTAGACCACTCGGCCATTCTGCCGTTTGTGCCCAAGCGGGAAATTGTAACAGAAGGCTTAAGCATGAAAATTAAGACGTTATTTTATATTTTAAATCAGATGCAATCTAGGTTGTTTTTTCGAACAAATGGAATCCAGCCAGATTTCGAGCCTACATTTTGTATGTGTGAGGCCCCGGGTTGAATCCCTGGAATTTCTTGTTTAGACGTCTGTTTGGCGCAGTGAATTAGCTCCTAAACTTCTAATTCAGCGGTTCTGGATTCGAGTTTAGGCTTGAATATTACTTTGGTGAAAAACCAAGGCATTAAAATTTGA
Organism: Ciona robusta; assembly: GCF_009617815.1. Lineage (NCBI taxonomy): Eukaryota > Metazoa > Chordata > Ascidiacea > Phlebobranchia > Cionidae > Ciona > Ciona robusta. The sequence continues at coordinate 6,783,547 of NC_143235.1, forward strand.
AACTTAAATGGTTAAGTTTAAATATTTAGGTTAAAATATCAAACTAGCGTGACCTCGACGTGATTTGAACACGCAACCTTCCGATCTGGAGTCGGACGCGCTACCGTTGCGCCACGAAGTCTTAACCGATCGGGATTAAATCAACGATATAGAGACGAGATTTAGCAGTATCGTTTCAATACTTGCATGTTTGGTATACTGGAACCTGAGATTGCTAGCAAACGATGGGGATGTAGCTCAGTGGTAGAGCGCACGCTTTGCATGTGTGAGGCCCGGGGTTCAATCCCCGGCATCTCTAAATTTGTATCGTCTCTGTGGCGCAATGGATTAGCGCGCTGGACTTCTAATCCAGAGGTTCCGGGTTCGAGTCCGGCAGGGATGTTTGTTTTGTAATAAAATTTAATCATATTTAAAGTTATAGTAATTGAGTTTTTGGGCTAGAAAAGGTAAAAACTTGATTAAGCCCGACATAATTTGAATACACAACTTTCCGCTCTGTACTCGGATGCGCAACTATTTCGCCATATAATCTTTCCACCAAAGCGAAGAAATCTACGAAGTCTGGACGAGTTATACTATAAATTTAGCGCCTCCAATGGAGACTGCGACCTGAACGCAGCGCCTTAGACCACTCGGCCATTCTGCCGTTTGTGCCCAAGCGGGAAATTGTAACAGATTGCTTAAAGATGAAAATTAAGACGTTATTTTTTATTTTAAATCAGATGCAACTAGGTTGTTTTTTCGAACAAATGGAATCCAGCCAGATTTCGAGCCTACATTTTGTATGTGTGAGGCCCGGGTTGAATCCCTGAAACTTTCTAGTTTAGACGTCTGTTTGGCGCAATGAATTAGCTCCTGAACTTCTAATTCAGCGGTTCTGGATTCGAATTTATGCTTGAATATTACTTTGGTGAAAAACCAAGGCATTAAAATTTGAAACTTAAATGGTTAAGTTTAAATATTTAGGTTAAAATATAAAACTAGCGTAACAAGCCATTAAAATTTGAAATTAAATGGTTAAGTTTAAATATTTAAGTTAAAATATCAAACCAGCGTGACCTCGACGTGATTTGAACACGCAACCTTCCGATCTGGAGTCGGACGCGCTACCGTTGCGCCACGAAGTCTTAACCGATCGGGATTAAATCAACGATATAGAGACGAGATTAAGCAGTATCGTTTCAAATACTTGCATGTTTGGTATACTGGAACCTGAGATTGCTAGCAAACGATGGGATGTAGCTCAGTGGTAGAGCGCACGCTTTGCATGTGTGAGGCCCCGGGTTCAATCCCCGGCATCTCCAAATTTGTATCGTCTCTGTGGCGCAATGGATTAGCGCGCTGGACTTCTAATCCAGAGGTTCTGGGTTCGAGTCCCGGCAGGGATGTTTGTTTTGTAATAAAATTTAATCATATTTAAAGTTATAGTAATTGAGTTTTTGGGCTAGAAAAGGTAAAAACTTGATTAAGCCCGACATAATTTGAATACACAACTTTCCGCTCTGTACTCGGATGCGCAACTATTTCGCCATATAATCTTTCCACCAAAGCGAAGAAATCTACGAAGTCTGGACGAGTTATACTATAAATTTAGCGCCTCCAATGGAGACTGCGACCTGAACGCAGCGCCTTAGACCACTCGGCCATTCTGCCGTTTGTGCCAAGCGGGAAATTGTAACAGATTGCTTAAAGATGAAAATTAAGACGTTATTTTTATTTTAAATCAGATGCAACCTAGGTTGTTTTTTCGAACAAATGGAATCCAGCCAGATTTCGAGCCTACATTTTGTATGTGTGAGGCCCCGGGTTGAATCCCTGAATTCTAGTTTAGACGTCTGTTTGGCGCATGAATTAGCTCCTGAACTTCTAATTCAGCGGTTCTGGATTCGAATTTATGCTTGAATATTACTTTGGTGAAAAACCAAGGCATTAAAATTTGAAACTTAAATGGTTAAGTTTAAATATTTAAGTTAAAATATCAAACCAGCGTGACCTCGACGTGATTTGAACACGCAACCTTCCGATCTGGAGTCGGACGCGCTACCGTTGCGCCACGAAGTCTTAACCGATCGGGATTAAATCAACGATATAGAGACGAGATTAAGCAGTATCGTTTCAAATACTTGCATGTTTGGTATACTGGAACCTGAGATTGCTAGCAAACGATGGGGATGTAGCTCAGTGGTAGAGCGCACGCTTTGCATGTGTGAGGCCCGGGTTCAATCCCCGCCATCTCTAAATTTGTATCGTCTCTGTGGCGCAATGGATTAGCGCGCTGGACTTCTAATCCAGAGGTTCCGGGTTCGAGTCCCGGCAGGGATGTTTGTTTTGTAATAAAATTTAATCATATTTAAAGTTATAGTAATTGAGTTTTTGGGCTAGAAAAGGTAAAAACTTGATTAAGCCCGACATAATTTGAATACACAACTTTCCGCTCTGTACTCGGATGCGCAACTATTTCGCCATATAATCTTTCCACCAAAGCGAAGAAATCTACGAAGTCTGGACGAGTTATACTATAAATTTAGCGCCTCCAATGGAGACTGCGACCTGAACGCAGCGCCTTAGACCACTCGGCCATTCTGCCGTTTGTGCCCAAGCGGGAAATTGTAACAGATTGCTTAAAGATGAAAATTAAGACGTTATTTTTTATTTTAAATCAGATGCAACCTAGGTTGTTTTTTCGAACAAATGGAATCCAGCCAGATTTCGAGCCTACATTTTGTATGTGTGAGGCCCCGGGTTGAATCCCTGAAACTTCTAGTTTAGACGTCTGTTTGGCGCAATGAATTAGCTCCTGAACTTCTAATTCAGCGGTTCTGGATTCGAATTTATGCTTGAATATTACTTTGATAAAAAAAAAGCCATTAAAATTTGAAATTAAATGGTTAAGTTTAAATATTTAAGTTAAAATATAAAACTAGCGTAACAAGCCATTAAAATTTGAAATTAAATGGTTAAGTTTAAATATTTAAGTTAAAATATCAAACCAGCGTGACCTCGACGTGATTTGAACACGCAACCTTCCGATCTGGAGTCGGACGCGCTACCGTTGCGCCACGAAGTCTTAACCGATCGGGATTAAATCAACGATATAGAGACGAGATTAAGCAGTATCGTTTCAAATACTTGCATGTTTGGTATACTGGAACCTGAGATTGCTAGCAAACGATGGGGATGTAGCTCAGTGGTAGAGCGCACGCTTTGCATGTGTGAGGCCCCGGGTTCAATCCCCGGCATCTCCAAATTTGTATCGTCTCTGTGGCGCAATGGATTAGCGCGCTGGACTTCTAATCCAGAGGTTCTGGGTTCGAGTCCCGGCAGGGATGTTTATTTTGTAATAAAATTTAATCATATCTAAAATTATAGTAATTGAGTTTTTGGGCTAGAAAAGGTAAAAACTTGATTAAGCCCGACATAATTTGAATACACAACATTCCGCTCTGTACTCGGATGCGCAACTATTTCCCATAAAATCTTTCCCCCAAACCGAAGAAATCTACGAAGTCTGGACGAATTTACACTATAAGTTTACATAAGCAACACTTCAAAAACCAAATTCAACTAATGAAACTATATAAAACTACGAAGCAAATTTTAAAATGAACTCTTTGACTGAAGCGGGATTCGAACCCGCGCCTCCAATTTAGACTGCGACCTGAACGCAGCGCCTTAGACCACTCGGTCATTCTGCCGTTTGTGCCCAAGCGGGAAATTATAACAGAAGGCTTAAGCATGAAAATTAAGACGTTATTTTATATTTTAAATCAGATGCAATCTAGGTTGTTTTTTCGAACAAATGGAATCCAGCCAGATTTCGAGCCTACATTTTGTATGTGTGAGGCCCCGGGTTGAATCCCTGGAATTTCTTGTTTAGACGTCTGTTTGGCGCAGTGAATTAGCTCCTGAACTTCTAATTCAGCGGTTCTGGATTCGAGTTAAGCTTGAATATTACTTTGGTGAAAAACCAAGGCATTAAAATTTGAAACTTAAATGGTTAAGTTTAAATATTTAGGTTAAATATCAAACTAGCGTGACCTCGACGTGATTTGAACACGCAACCTTCCGATCTGGAGTCGGACGCGCTACCGTTGCGCCACGAAGTCTTAACCGATCGGTATTAAATCAACGATATAGAGACGAGATTAAGCAGTATCGTTTCAAATACTTGCATGTTTGGTATACTGGAACCTGAGATTGCTAGCAAACGATGGGGATGTAGCTCAGTGGTAGAGCGCACGCTTTGCATGTGTGAGGCCCCGGGTTCAATCCCCGGCATCTCCAAATTTGTATCGTCTCTGTGGGCAATGGATTAGCGCGCTGGACTTCTAATCCAGAGGTTCCGGGTTCGAGTCCCGGCAGGGATGTTTGTTTTGTAATAAAATTTAATCATATTTAAAGTTATAGTAATTGAGTTTTTGGGCTAGAAAAGGTAAAAACTTGATTAAGCCCGACATAATTTGAATACACAACTTTCCGCTCTGTACTCGGATGCGCAACTATTTCGCCATATAATCTTTCCACCAAAGCGAAGAAATCTGCGAAGTCTGGACGAGTTTACACTATAAATTTAGCGCCTCCAATGGAGACTGCGACCTGAACGCAGCGCCTTAGACCACTCGGCCATTCTGCCGTTTGTGCCCAAGCGGGAAATTGTAACAGATTGCTTAAAGATGAAAATTAAGACGTTATTTTTTATTTTAAATCAGATGCAATCTAGGTTGTTTTTCGAACAAATGGAATCCAGCCAGATTTCGAGCCTACATTTTGTATGTGGAGGCCCCGGGTTGAATCCCTGAAATTTCTAGTTTAGACGTCTGTTTGGCGCAGTGAATTAGCTCCTGAACTTCTAATTCAGCGGTTCTGGATTCGAATTTATGCTTGAATATTACTTTGATAAAAAAAACAAGCCATTAAAATTTGAAATTAAATGGTTAAGTTTGAATATTTAGGTTAAAATATAAAACTAGCGTAACAAGCCATTAAAATTTGAAATTAAATGGTTAAGTTTAAATATTTAAGTTAAAATATCAAACCAACTAGACCTCGACGTGATTTGAACACGCAACCTTCCGATCTGGAGTCGGACGCGCTACCGGTGCGCCACGAAGTCTTAACCGATCGGGATTAAATCAACGATATAGAGACGAGATTAAGCAGTATCGTTTCAAATACTTGCATGTTTGGTATACTGGAACCTGAGATTGCTAGCAAACGATGGGGATGTAGCTCAGTGGTAGAGCGCACGCTTTGCATGTGTGAGGCCCCGGGTTCAATCCCCGGCATCTCCAAATTTGTATCGTCTCTGTGGCGCAATGGATTAGCGCGCTGGACTTCTAATCCAGAGGTTCCGGGTTCGAGTCCCGGCAGGGATGTTTATTTTGTAATAAAATTTAATCATATTTAAAATTATAGTAATTGAGTTTTTGGGCTAGAAAAGGTAAAAACTTGATTAAGCCCAACATAATTTGAATACACAACATTCCGCTCTGTACTCGGATGCGCAACTATTTCCCCATAAAATCTTTCCCCCAAACCGAAGAAATCTACGAAGTCTGGACGAATTTACACTATAAGTTTACATAAGCAACACTTCAAAAACCAAATTCAACTAATGAAACTATATAAAACTACGAAGCAAATTTTAAAATGAACTCTTTGACTGAAGCGGGATTCGAACCCGCGACTCCAATGGAGACTGCGACCTGAACGCAGCGCCTTAGACCACTCGGCCATTCTGCCGTTTGTGCCCAAGCGGGAAATTATAACAGAAGGCTTAAGCATGAAAATTAAGACGTTATTTTATATTTTAAATCAGATGCAATCTAGGTTGTTTTTTCGAACAAATGGAATCCAGCCAGATTTCGAGCCTACATTTTGTATGTGTGAGGCCCCGGGTTGAATCCCTGGAATTTCTTGTTTAGACGTCTGTTTGGCGCAGTGAATTAGCTCCTGAACTTCTAATTCAGCGGTTCTGGATTCGAGTTAAGCTTGAATATTACTTTGGTGAAAAACCAAGGCATTAAAATTTGAAACTTAAATGGTTAAGTTTAAATATTTAGGTTGAAATATCAAACTAGCGTGACCTCGACGTGATTTGAACACGCAACCTTCCGATCTGGAGTCGGACGCGCTACCGTTGCGCCACGAAGTCTTAACCGATCGGGATTAAATCAACGATATAGAGACGAGATTAAGCAGTATCGTTTCAAATACTTGCATGTTTGGTATACTGGAACCTGAGATTGCTAGCAAACGATGGGGATGTAGCTCAGTGGTAGAGCGCACGCTTTGCATGTGTGAGGCCCCGGGTTCAATCCCCGGCATCTCCAAATTTGTATCGTCTCTGTGGGGCAATGGATTAGCGCGCTGGACTTCTAATCCAGAGGTTCCGGGTTCGAGTCCCGGCAGGGATGTTTGTTTTGTAATAAAATTTAATCATATTTAAAGTTATAGTAATTGAGTTTTTGGGCTAGAAACCGTAAAAACTTGATTAAGCCCGACATAATTTGAATACACAACTTTCAGCTCTGTACTCGGATGCGCAACTATTTCGCCATATAATCTTTCCACCAAAGCGAAGAAATCTGCGAAGTCTGGACGAGTTTACACTATAAATTTAGCGCCTCCAATGGAGACTGCGACCTGAACGCAGCGCCTTAGACCACTCGGCCATTCTGCCGTTTGTGCCCAAGCGGGAAATTGTAACAGATTGCTTAAAGATGAAAATTAAGACGTTATTTTTTTTTAAAATCAGATGCAATCTAGGTTGTTTTTTCGAACAAATGGAATCCAGCCAGATTTCGAGCCTACATTTTGTATGTGTGAGGCCCCGGGTTGAATTCCTTAAATTTCTAGTTTAGACGTCTGTTTGGCGCAATGAATTAGCTCCTGATCTTCTAATTCAGCGGTTCTGGATTCGAATTTATGCTTGAATATTACTTTGATAAAAAAAAACAAGCTATTAAAATTTGAAATTAAATGGTTAAGTTTAAATATTTAAGTTAAAATATAAAACTAGCGTAACAAGCCATTAAAATTTGAAATTAAATGGTTAAGTTTAAATATTTAAGTTAAAATATCAAACCAGCGTGACCTCGACGTGATTTGAACACGCAACCTTCCGATCTGGAGTCGGACGCGCTACCGTTGCGCCACGAAGTCTTAACCGATCGGGATTAAATCAACGATATAGAGACGAGTTTAAGCAGTATCGTTTCAAATACTTGCATGTTTGGTATATTGGAACCTGAGATTGCAAGAAAGCGATGGGGATGTAGCTCAGTGGTAGCGCGCACGCTTTGCATGTGTGAGGCCCCGGGTTCAATCCCCGGCATCTCCAAATTTGTATCGTCGCTGTGGCGCAATGGATTAGCGCGCTGGACTTCTAATCCAGAGGTTCCGGTTTCGAGTCCCGGCAGGGATGTTTATTTTGTAATAAAATTTAATCATATTTAAAGTTATAGTAATTGAGTTTTTGGGCTAGAAAAGGTAAAAACTTGATTAAGCCCGACATAATTTGAATACACAACTTTCCGCTCTGTACTCGGATGCGCAACTATTTCCCCATATAATCTTTCCCCAAACCGAAGAAATCTACGAAGTCTGGACGAGTTTACACTATAAATTTACTTAAGCAACACTTAAAAACCAAATTCAACTAATGAAACCATACAAAACTACGAAGCAAATTTTATAATGAACACTGTGACAGAAGCGCGATTCGAACCCGCGCCTCCAATGGAGACTGCGACCTGAACGCAGTGCCTTAGACCACTCGGCCATTCTGCCGTTTGTGCCCAAGCGGGAATTATAACAGATTGCTTAAGGATGAAAATTAAGACGTTATTTTTATTTTAAATCAGATGCAATCTAGGTTGTTTTTTCGAACAAATGGAATCCAGCCAGATTTCGAGCCTACATTTTGTATGTGTGAGGCCCCGGGTTGAATTCCTTAAATTTCTAGTTTAGACGTCTGTTTGGCGCAATGAATTAGCTCCTGATCTTCTAATTCAGCGGTTCTGGATTCGAATTTATGCTTGAATATTACTTTGATAAAAAAAACAAGCCATTAAAATTTGAAATTAAATGGTTAAGTTTAAATATTTAGGTTAAAATATAAAACTAGCGTAACAAGCCATTAAAATTTGAAATTAAATGGTTAAGTTTAAATATTTAAGTTAAAATATCAAACCTGCGTGACCTCGACGTGATTTTAACACGCAACCTTCCGATCTGGAGTCGGACGCGCTACCGGTGCGCCACGAAGTCTTAACCGATCGGGATTAAATCAACGATATAGAGACGAGATTAAGCAGTATCGTTTCAAACACTTGCATGTTTGGTATACTGGAACCTGAGATTGCTAGCAAACGATGTGGATGTAGCTCAGTGGTAGAGCGCACGCTTTGCATGTGTGCGGCCCCGGGATCAATCCCCGGCATCTCCAAATTTATATCGTCTCTGTAGCGCAATGAATTAGCGCGCTGGACTTCTAATCCAGAGGTTCCGGGTTCGAGTCCCGGCAGGGATGTTTGTTTCGTAATAAAATTTAATTATATTTAAAGTTATAGTAATTGAGTTTTTGGGCTAGAAAAGGTAAAAACTTGATTAAGCCCGACATAATTTGAATACACAACTTTCCGCTCTGTACTCGAATGCGCAACTATTTCGCCATATAATCTTTCCACCAAAGCGAAGAAATCTACGAAGTCTGGACGAGTTTACACTATAAATTTAGCGCCTCCAATGGAGACTGCGACCTGAACGCAGCGCCTTAGACCACTCGGCCATTCTGCCGTTTGTGCCCAAGCGGGAAATTGTAACAGATTGCTTAAAGATGAAAATTAAGACGTTATTTTTTATTTTAAATCAGATGCAATCTAGGTTGTTTTTTCGAACAAATGGAATCCAGCCAGATTTCGAGCCTACATTTTGTATGTGGGAGTCCCCGGGTTGAATCCTTGAAATTTCTAGTTTAGACGTCTGTTTGGCGCAATGAATTAGCTCCTGAACTTCTAATTCAGCGGTTCTGGATTCGAATTTATGCTTGAATATTACTTTGATAAAAAAATCAAGCCATTAAAATTTGAAATTAAATGGTTAAGTTTAAATATTTAAGTTAAAATATAAAACTAGCGTAACAAGCCATTAAAATTTGAAATTAAATGGTTAAGTTTAAATATTTAAGTTAAAATATCAAACCAGCGTGACCTCGACGTGATTTGAACACGCAACCTTCCGATCTGGAGTCGGACGCGCTACCGTTGCGCCACGAAGTCTTAACCGATCGGGATTAAATCAACGATATAGAGACGAGTTTAAGCAGTATCGTTTCAAATACTTGCATGTTTGGTATACTGGAACCTGAGATTGCTAGAAAGCGATGGGATGTAGCTCAGTGGTAGAGCGCACGCTTTGCATGTGTGAGGCCCCGGGTTCAATCCCCGCCATCTCCAAATTCGTATCGTCGCTGTGGCGCAATGGATTAGCGCGCTGGACTTCTAATCCAGAGGTTCCGGGTTCGAGTCCCGGCAGGGATGTTTATTTTGTAATAAAACTTAATCATATTTAAAGTTATATTAATTGAGTTTTTGGGCTAGAAAAGGTAAAAACTTGATTAAGCCCGACATAATTTGAATACACAACTTTCCGCTCTGTACTCGGATGCGCAACTATTTCCCCATATAATCTTTCCCCCAAACCGAAGAAATCTACGATGTCTGGACGAGTTTACACTATAAATTTACTTAAGCAACACTTAAAAAACCAAATTCAACTAATGAAACCATACAAAACTACGAAGCAAATTTTATAATGAACACTGTGACAGAAGCGCGATTCGAACCCGCGCCTCCAATAGAGACTGCGACCTGAACGCAGCGCCTTAGACCACTCGGCAATTCTGCCGTTTGTGCCCAAGCGGGAATTGTAACAGATTGCTTAAGGATGAAAATTAAGACGTTATTTTTTATTTTAAATCAGATGCAATCTAGGTTGTTTTTTCGAACAAATGGAATCCAGCCAGATTTCGAGCCTACATTTTGTATGTGTGAGGCCCCGGGTTGAATCCCTGAAATTTCTAGTTTAGACGTCTGTTTGGCGCAATGAATTAGCTCCTGAAATTCTAATTCAGCGGTTCTGGATTCGAATTTATGCTTGAAAATTACTTTGATAAAAAAAACAAGCCATTAAAATTTGAAATTAAATGGTTAAGTTTAAATATTTAGGTTAAAATATAAAACTAGCGTAACAAACCATTAAAATTTGAAATTAAATGGTTAAGTTTAAATATTTAAGTTAAAATATCAAACCAGCTAGACCTCGACGTGATTTGAACACGCAACCTTCCGATCTGGAGTCGGACGCGCTACCGGTGCGCCACGAAGTCTTAACCGATCGGGATTAAATCAACGATATAGAGACGAGATTAAGCAGTATCGTTTCAAATACTTGCATGTTTGGTATACTGGAACCTGAGATTGCTAGCAAACGATGGGGATGTAGCTCAGTGGTAGAGCGCACGCTTTGCATGTGTGAGGCCCCGGGTTCAATCCCCGGCATCTCCAAATTTGTATCGTCTCTGTGGCGCAATGGATTAGCGCGCTGGACTTCTAATCCAGAGGTTCCGGGTTCGAGTCCCGGCAGGGATGTTTATTTTGTAATAAAATTTAATCATATTTAAAATTATAGTAATTGAGTTTTTGGGCTAGAAAAGGTAAAAACTTGATTAAGCCCGACATAATTTGAATACACAACATTCCGCTCTGTACTCGGATGCGCAACTATTTCCCCATAAAATCTTTCCCCCAAACCGAAGAAATCTACGAAGTCTGGACGAATTTACACTATAAGGTTACATAAGCAACACTTCAAAAACCAAATTCAACTAATGAAACCATATAAAACTACGAAGCAAATTTTAAAATGAACTCTTTGACTGAAGCGGGATTCGAACCCGCGCCTCCAATGGAGACTGCGACCTGAACGCAGCGCCTTAAGACCACTCGGCCATTCTGCCGTTTGTGCCCAAGCGGGAAATTGTAACAGAAGGCTTAAGCATGAAAATTAAGACGTTATTTTATATTTTAAATCAGATGCAATCTAGGTTGTTTTTTCGAACAAATGGAATCCAGCCAGATTTCGAGCCTACATTTTGTATGTGTGAGGCCCCGGGTTGAATCCCTTAAATTTCTAGTTTAGACGTCTGTTTGGCGCAATGAATTAGCTCCTGAACTTCTAATTCAGCGGTTCTGGATTCGAATTTATGCTTGAATATTACTTTGATAAAAAAAAACAAGCCATTAAAATTTGAAATTAAATGGTTAAGTTTAAATATTTAAGTTAAAATATAAAACTAGCGTAACAAGCCATTAAAATTTGAAATTAAATGGTTAAGTTTAAATATTTAAGTTAAAATATCAAACCAGCGTGACCTCGACGTGATTTGAACACGCAACCTTCCGATCTGGAGTCGGACGCGCTACCGTTGCGCCACGAAGTCTTAACCGATCGGGATTAAATCAACGATATAGAGACGAGTTTAAGCAGTATCGTTTCAAATACTTGCATGTTTGGTATACTGGAACCTGAGATTGCTAGAAAGCGATGGGGATGTAGCTCAGTGGTAGAGCGTACGCTTTGCATGTGTGAGGCCCCGGGTTCAATCCCCGGCATCTCCAAATTTGTATCGTCGCTGTGGCGCAATGGGTTCCGGGTTCGAGTCCCGGCAGGGATGTTTATTTTGTAATAAAATTTAATCATATTTAAAGTTATAGTAATTGAGTTTTTGGGCTAGAAAAGGTAAAAACTTGATTAAGCCCGACATAATTTGAATACACAACTTTCCGCTCTGTACTCGGATGCGCAACTATTTCCCCATATAATCTTTCCCCCAAACTGAAGAAATCTACGAAGTCTGGACGAGTTTACACTATAAATTTACTTAAGCAACACTTCAAAAACCAAATTCAACTAATGAAACCGTTCAAAACTACGAAGCAAATTTTATAATGAACACTGTGACAGAAGCGGGATTCGAACCCGCGCTTCTAATGGAGACTGCGACCTGAACGCAGCGCCTTAGACCACTCGGCAATTCTGCCGTTTGTGCCCAAGCGGGAATTGTAACAGATTGCTTAAGGATGAAAATTAAGACGTTATTTTTTATTTTAAATCAGATGCAATCTAGGTTGTTTTTTCGAACAAATGGAATCCAGCCAGATTTCGAGCCTACATTTTGTATGTGTGAGCCCCGGGTTGAATCCCTGGAATTTCTTGTTTAGACGTCTGTTTGGCGCATTGAATTAGCTCCTGAACTTCTAATTCAGCGGTTCTGGATTCGAATTTATGCTTGAATATTACTTTGATAAAAAAAACAAGCCATTAAAATTTGAAATTAAATGGTTAAGTTTAAATATTTAGGTTAAAATATAAAACTAGCGTAACAAGCCATTAAAATTTGAAATTAAATGGTTAAGTTTAAATATTTAAGTTAAAATATCAAACCAGCGTGACCTCGACGTGATCTGAACACGCAACCTTCCGATCTGGAGTCGGACGCGCTACCGTTGCGCCACGAAGTCTTAACCGATCGGGATTAAATCAACGATATAGAGACGAGATTAAGCAGTATCGTTTCAAATACTTGCATGTTTGGTATACTGGAACCTGAGATTGCTAGCAAACGTTGGTTATGTAGCTCAGTGGTAGAGCGCACGCTTTGCATGTGTGAGGACCCGGGTTCAATCCCCGGCATCTCCAAATTTGTATCGTCTCTGTGGCGCAATGGATTAGCGCGCTGGACTTCTAATCCAGAGGTTCCGGGTTCGAGTCCCGGCAGGGATGTTTATTTTGTAATAAAATTTAATCATATTTAAAATTATAGTAATTGAGTTTTTGGGCTAGAAAAGGTAAAAACTTGATTAAGCCCGACATAATTTGAATACACAACTTTCCGCTCTGTACTCGGATGCGCAACTATTTCCCCATAAAATCTTTCCCCCAAACCGAAGAAATCTACGAAGTCTGGACGAGTTTACACTATAAATTTACATAAGCAACATTTCAAAAACCAAATTCAACTAATGAAACCATATAAAACTACGAAGCAAATTTTAAAATGAACACTGTGACTGAAGCGGGATTCGAACCCGCGACTCCAATGAGACTGCGACCTGAACGCAGCGCCTTAGACCACTCGGCCATTCTGCCGTTTGTGCCCAAGAGGGAAATTGTAACAGAAGGCTTAAGCATGAAAATTAAGACGTTATTTTATATTTTAAATCAGATGCAATCTAGGTTGTTTTTTCGAACAAATGGAATCCAGCCAGATTTCGAGCCTACATTTTGTATGTGTGAAGACCCGGGTTGAATCCCTGGAATTTCTTGTTTAGACGTCTGTTTGGCGCAGTGAATTAGCTCCTAAACTTCTAATTCAGCGGTTCTGGATTCGAGTTTAGGCTTGAATATTACTTTGGTGAAAAACCAAGGCATTAAAATTTGAAACTTAAATGGTTAAGTTTAAATATTTAGGTTAAAATATCAAACTAGCGTGACCTCGACGTGATTTGAACACGCAACCTTCCGATCTGGAGTCGGACGCGCTACCGTCGCGACACGAAGTCTTAACCGATCGGGATTAAATCAACGATATAGAGACGAGATTAAGCAGTATCGTTTCAAATACTTGCATGTTTGGTATACTGGAACCTGAGATTGCTAGCAAACGATGGGGATGTAGCTCAGTGGTAGAGCGCACGCTTTGCATGTGTGAGGCCCGGGGTTCAATCCCCGGCATCTCTAAATTTGTATCGTCTCTGTGGCGCAATGGATTAGCGCGCTGGACTTCTAATCCAGAGGTTCCGGGTTCGAGTCCCGGCAGGGATGTTTGTTTTGTAATAAAATTTAATCATATTTAAAGTTATAGTAATTGAGTTTTTGGGCTAGAAAAGGTAAAAACTTGATTAAGCCCGACATAATTTGAATACACAACTTTCCGCTCTGTACTCGGATGCGCAACTATTTCGCCATATAATCTTTCCACCAAAGCGAAGAAATCTACGAAGTCTGGACGAGTTTACACCATAAATTTAGCGCCTCGAATGGAGACTGCGACCTGAACGCAGCGCCTTAGACCACTCGGCCATTCTGCCGTTTGTGCCCAAGCGGGAAATTGTAACAGAAGGCTTAAGCATGAAAATTAAGACGTTATTTTATATTTTAAATCAGATGCAATCTAGGTTGTTTTTTCGAACAAATGGAATCCAGCCAGATTTCGAGCCTACATTTTGTATGTGGGAGGCCCCGGGTTGAATCCCTGGAATTTCTTGTTTAGACGTCTGTTTGGCGCAGTGAATTAGCTCCTAAACTTCTAATTCAGCGGTTCTGGATTCGAGTTTAGGCTTGAATATTACTTTGGTGAAAAACCAAGGCATTAAAATTTGAAACTTAAATGGTTAAGTTTAAATATTTAGGTTAAAATATCAAACTAGCGTGATCTCGACGTGATTTGAACACGCAACCTTCCGATCTGGAGTCGGACGCGCTACCGTTGCGCCACGAAGTCTTAACCGATCGGGATTAAATCAACGATATAGAGACGAGATTGAGCAGTATCGTTTCCAATACTTGCATGTTTGGTATACTGGAACCTGAGATTGCTAGCAAACCATGGGGATGTAGCTCAGTGGTAGAGCGCACGCTTTGCATGTGTGAGGCCCGGGGTTCAATCCCCGGCATCTCTAAATTTGTATCGTCTCTGTGGCGCAATGGATTAGCGCGCTGGACTTCTAATCCAAAGGTTCCGGGTTCGAGTCCCGGCAGGGATGTTTGTTTTGTAATAAAATTTAATCATATTTAAAGTTATAGTAATTGAGTTTTTGGGCTAGAAAAGGTAAAAACTTGATTAAGCCCGACATAATTTGAATACACAACTTTCCGCTCTGTACTCGGATGCGCAACTATTTCGCCATATAATCTTTCCACCAAAGCGAAGAAATCTACGAAGTCTGGACGAGTTATACTATAAATTTAGCGCCTCCAATGGAGACTGCGACCTGAACGCAGCGCCTTAGACCACTCGGCCATTCTGCCGTTTGTGCCCAAGCGGGAAATTGTAACAGATTGCTTAAAGATGAAAATTAAGACGTTATTTTTTATTTTAAATCAGATGCAACCTAGGTTGTTTTTTCGAACAAATGGAATCCAGCCAGATTTCGAGCCTACATTTTGTATGTGTGAGGCCCCGGGTTGAATCCCTGAAACTTCTAGTTTAGACGTCTGTTTGGCGCAATGAATTAGCTCCTGAACTTCTAATTCAGCGGTTCTGGATTCGAATTTATGCTTGAATATTACTTTGGTGAAAAACCAAGGCATTAAAATTTGAAACTTAAATGGTTAAGTTTAAATATTTAGGTTAAAATATCAAACTAGCGTGACCTCGACGTGATTTGAACACGCAACCTTCCGATCTGGAGTCGGACGCGCTACCGTTGCGCCACGAAGTCTTAACCGATCGGGATTAAATCAACGATATAGAGACGATATTAAGCAGTATCGTTTCAAATACTTGCATGTTTGGTATACTGGAACCTGAGATTGCTAGCAAACGATGGGGATGTAGCTCAGTGGTAGAGCGCACGCTTTGCATGTGTGAGGCCGGGGTTCAATCCCCGCCATCTCTAAATTTGTATCGTCTCTGTGGCGCAATGGATTAGCGCGCTGGACTTCTAATCCAGAGGTTCCGGGTTCGAGTCCCGGCAGGGATGTTTGTTTTGTAATAAAATTTAATCATATTTAAAGTTATAGTAATTGAGTTTTTGGGCTAGAAAAGTAAAAACTTGATTAAGCCCGACATAATTTGAATACACAACTTTCCGCTCTGTACTCGGATGCGCAACTATTTCGCCATATAATCTTTCCACCAAAGCGAAGAAATCTACGAAGTCTGGACGAGTTATACTATAAATTTAGCGCCTCCAATGGAGACTGCGACCTGAACGCAGCGCCTTAGACCACTCGGCCATTCTGCCGTTTGTGCCCAAGCGGGAAATTGTAACAGATTGCTTAAAGATGAAAATTAAGACGTTATTTTTTATTTTAAATCAGATGCAACCTAGGTTGTTTTTTCGAACAAATGGAATCCAGCCAGATTTCGAGCCTACATTTTGTATGTGTGAGGCCCCGGGTTGAATCCCTGAAACTTCTAGTTTAGACGTCTGTTTGGCGCAATGAATTAGCTCCTGAACTTCTAATTCAGCGGTTCTGGATTCGAATTTATGCTTGAATATTACTTTGATAAAAAAACAAGCCATTAAAATTTGAAATTAAATGGTTAAGTTTAAATATTTAAGTTAAAATATAAAACTAGCGTAACAAGCCATTAAAATTTGAAATTAAATGGTTAAGTTTAAATATTTAAGTTAAAATATCAAACCAGCGTGACCTCGACGTGATTTGAACACGCAACCTTCCGATCTGGAGTCGGACGCGCTACCGTTGCGCCACGAAGTCTTAACCGATCGGGATTAAATCAACGATATAGAGACGAGTTTAAGCAGTATCGTTTCAAATACTTGCATGTTTGGTATACTGGAACCTGAGATTGCTAGCAAACGATGGGGATGTAGCTCAGTGGTAGAGCGCACGCTTTGCATGTGTGAGGCCCGGGTTCAATCCCCGGCATCTCCAAATTTGTATCGTCGCTGTGGCGCAATGGATTAGCGCGCTGGACTTCTAATCCAGAGGTTCCGGGTTCGAGTCCCGGCAGGGATGTTTGTTTTGTAATAAAATTTAATCATATTTAAAGTTATAGTAATTGAGTTTTGGGCTAGAAAAGGTAAAAACTTGATTAAGCCCGACATAATTTGAATACACAACTTTCCGCTCTGTACTCGGATGCGCAACTATTTCGCCATATAATCTTTCCACCAAAGCGAAGAAATCTACGATGTCTGGACGAGTTTACACTATAAATTTAGCGCCTCCAATGGAGACTGCGACCTGAACGCAGCGCCTTAGACCACTCGGCCATTCTGCCGTTTGTGCCCAAGCGGGAAATTGTAACAGAAGGCTTAAGCATGAAAATTAATACGTTATTTTATATTTTAAATCAGATGCAATCTAGGTTGTTTTTTCGAACAAATGGAATCCAGCCAGATTTCGAGCCTACATTTTGTAAGTGTGAGGCCCCGGGTTGAATCCCTGAAACTTCTAGTTTAGACGTCTGTTTGGCGCAATGAATTAGCTCCTGAACTTCTAATTCAGCGGTTCTGGATTCGAATTTATGCTTGAATATTACTTTGGTGAAAAACCAAGGCATTAAAATTTGAAACTTAAATGGTTAAGTTTAAATATTTAGGTTAAAATATCAAACTAGCGTGACCTCGACGTGATTTGAACACGCAACCTTCCGATCTGGAGTCGGACGCGCTACCGTTGCGCCACGAAGTCTTAACCGATCGGGATTAAATCAACGATATAGAGACGATATTAAGCAGTATCGTTTCAAATACTTGCATGTTTGGTATACTGGAACCTGAGATTGCTAGCAAACGATGGGGATGTAGCTCAGTGGTAGAGCGCACGCTTTGCATGTGTGAGGCCCGGGTTCAATCCCCGCCATCTCTAAATTTGTATCGTCTCTGTGGCGCAATGGATTAGCGCGCTGGACTTCTAATCCAGAGGTTCCGGGTTCGAGTCCCGGTAGGGATGTTTGTTTTGTAATAAAATTTAATCATATTTAAAGTTATAGTAATTGAGTTTTTGGGCTAGAAAAGGTAAAAACTTGATTAAGCCCGACATAATTTGAATACACAACTTTCCGCTCTGTACTCGGATGCGCAACTATTTCGCCATATAATCTTTCCACCAAAGCGAAGAAATCTACGAAGTCTGGACGAGTTTACACCATAAATTTAGCGCCTCGAATGGAGACTGCGACCTGAACGCAGCGCCTTAGACCACTCGGCCATTCTGCCGTTTGTGCCCAAGCGGGAAATTGTAACAGAAGGCTTAAGCATGAAAATTAAGACGTTATTTTATATTTTAAATCAGATGCAATCTAGGTTGTTTTTTCGAACAAATGGAATCCAGCCAGATTTCGAGCCTACATTTTGTATGTGGGAGGCCCCGGGTTGAATCCCTGGAATTTCTTGTTTAGACGTCTGTTTGGCGCAGTGAATTAGCTCCTAAACTTCTAATTCAGCGGTTCTGGATTCGAGTTTAGGCTTGAATATTACTTTGGTGAAAAACCAAGGCATTAAAATTTGAAACTTAAATGGTTAAGTTTAAATATTTAGGTTAAAATATCAAACTAGCGTGATCTCGACGTGATTTGAACACGCAACCTTCCGATCTGGAGTCGGACGCGCTACCGTTGCGCCACGAAGTCTTAACCGATCGGGATTAAATCAACGATATAGAGACGAGATTGAGCAGTATCGTTTCCAATACTTGCATGTTTGGTATACTGGAACCTGAGATTGCTAGCAAACCATGGGGATGTAGCTCAGTGGTAGAGCGCACGCTTTGCATGTGTGAGGCCCGGGGTTCAATCCCCGGCATCTCTAAATTTGTATCGTCTCTGTGGCGCAATGGATTAGCGCGCTGGACTTCTAATCCAAAGGTTCCGGGTTCGAGTCCCGGCAGGGATGTTTGTTTTGTAATAAAATTTAATCATATTTAAAGTTATAGTAATTGAGTTTTTGGGCTAGAAAAGGTAAAAACTTGATTAAGCCCGACATAATTTGAATACACAACTTTCCGCTCTGTACTCGGATGCGCAACTATTTCGCCATATAATCTTTCCACCAAAGCGAAGAAATCTACGAAGTCTGGACGAGTTATACTATAAATTTAGCGCCTCCAATGGAGACTGCGACCTGAACGCAGCGCCTTAGACCACTCGGCCATTCTGCCGTTTGTGCCCAAGCGGGAAATTGTAACAGATTGCTTAAAGATGAAAATTAAGACGTTATTTTTTATTTTAAATCAGATGCAACCTAGGTTGTTTTTTCGAACAAATGGAATCCAGCCAGATTTCGAGCCTACATTTTGTATGTGTGAGGCCCCGGGTTGAATCCCTGAAACTTCTAGTTTAGACGTCTGTTTGGCGCAATGAATTAGCTCCTGAACTTCTAATTCAGCGGTTCTGGATTCGAATTTATGCTTGAATATTACTTTGGTGAAAAACCAAGGCATTAAAATTTGAAACTTAAATGGTTAAGTTTAAATATTTAGGTTAAAATATCAAACTAGCGTGACCTCGACGTGATTTGAACACGCAACCTTCCGATCTGGAGTCGGACGCGCTACCGTTGCGCCACGAAGTCTTAACCGATCGGGATTAAATCAACGATATAGAGACGATATTAAGCAGTATCGTTTCAAATACTTGCATGTTTGGTATACTGGAACCTGAGATTGCTAGCAAACGATGGGGATGTAGCTCAGTGGTAGAGCGCACGCTTTGCATGTGTGAGGCCCGGGGTTCAATCCCCGCCATCTCTAAATTTGTATCGTCTCTGTGGCGCAATGGATTAGCGCGCTGGACTTCTAATCCAGAGGTTCCGGGTTCGAGTCCCGGCAGGGATGTTTGTTTTGTAATAAAATTTAATCATATTTAAAGTTATAGTAATTGAGTTTTTGGGCTAGAAAAGGTAAAAACTTGATTAAGCCCGACATAATTTGAATACACAACTTTCCGCTCTGTACTCGGATGCGCAACTATTTCGCCATATAATCTTTCCACCAAAGCGAAGAAATCTACGAAGTCTGGACGAGTTATACTATAAATTTAGCGCCTCCAATGGAGACTGCGACCTGAACGCAGCGCCTTAGACCACTCGGCCATTCTGCCGTTTGTGCCCAAGCGGGAAATTGTAACAGATTGCTTAAAGATGAAAATTAAGACGTTATTTTTTATTTTAAATCAGATGCAACCTAGGTTGTTTTTTCGAACAAATGGAATCCAGCCAGATTTCGAGCCTACATTTTGTATGTGTGAGGCCCCGGGTTGAATCCCTGAAACTTCTAGTTTAGACGTCTGTTTGGCGCAATGAATTAGCTCCTGAACTTCTAATTCAGCGGTTCTGGATTCGAATTTATGCTTGAATATTACTTTGATAAAAAAACAAGCCATTAAAATTTGAAATTAAATGGTTAAGTTTAAATATTTAAGTTAAAATATAAAACTAGCGTAACAAGCCATTAAAATTTGAAATTAAATGGTTAAGTTTAAATATTTAAGTTAAAATATCAAACCAGCGTGACCTCGACGTGATTTGAACACGCAACCTTCCGATCTGGAGTCGGACGCGCTACCGTTGCGCCACGAAGTCTTAACCGATCGGGATTAAATCAACGATATAGAGACGAGTTTAAGCAGTATCGTTTCAAATACTTGCATGTTTGGTATACTGGAACCTGAGATTGCTAGCAAACGATGGGGATGTAGCTCAGTGGTAGAGCGCACGCTTTGCATGTGTGAGGCCCGGGGTTCAATCCCCGGCATCTCCAAATTTGTATCGTCGCTGTGGCGCAATGGATTAGCGCGCTGGACTTCTAATCCAGAGGTTCCGGGTTCGAGTCCCGGCAGGGATGTTTGTTTTGTAATAAAATTTAATCATATTTAAAGTTATAGTAATTGAGTTTTTGGGGCTAGAAAAGGTAAAAACTTGATTAAGCCCGACATAATTTGAATACACAACTTTCCGCTCTGTACTCGGATGCGCAACTATTTCGCCATATAATCTTTCCACCAAAGCGAAGAAATCTACGATGTCTGGACGAGTTTACACTATAAATTTAGCGCCTCCAATGGAGACTGCGACCTGAACGCAGCGCCTTAGACCACTCGGCCATTCTGCCGTTTGTGCCCAAGCGGGAAATTGTAACAGAAGGCTTAAGCATGAAAATTAATACGTTATTTTATATTTTAAATCAGATGCAATCTAGGTTGTTTTTTCGAACAAATGGAATCCAGCCAGATTTCGAGCCTACATTTTGTATGTGTGAGGCCCCGGGTTGAATCCCTGAAACTTCTAGTTTAGACGTCTGTTTGGCGCAATGAATTAGCTCCTGAACTTCTAATTCAGCGGTTCTGGATTCGAATTTATGCTTGAATATTACTTTGGTGAAAAACCAAGGCATTAAAATTTGAAACTTAAATGGTTAAGTTTAAATATTTAGGTTAAAATATCAAACTAGCGTGACTTCGACGTGATTTGAACACGCAACCTTCCGATCTGGAGTCGGACGCGCTACCGTTGCGCCACGAAGTCTTAACCGATCGGGATTAAATCAACGATATAGAGACGATATTAAGCAGTATCGTTTCAAATACTTGCATGTTTGGTATACTGGAACCTGAGATTGCTAGCAAACGATGGGGATGTAGCTCAGTGGTAGAGCGCACGCTTTGCATGTGTGAGGCCCGGGTTCAATCCCCGCCATCTCTAAATTTGTATCGTCTCTGTGGCGCAATGGATTAGCGCGCTGGACTTCTAATCCAGAGGTTCCGGGTTCGAGTCCCGGCAGGGATGTTTGTTTTGTAATAAAATTTAATCATATTTAAAGTTATAGTAATTGAGTTTTTGGGCTAGAAAAGGTAAAAACTTGATTAAGCCCGACATAATTTGAATACACAACTTTCCGCTCTGTACTCGGATGCGCAACTATTTCGCCATATAATCTTTCCACCAAAGCGAAGAAATCTACGAAGTCTGGACGAGTTATACTATAAATTTAGCGCCTCCAATGGAGACTGCGACCTGAACGCAGCGCCTTAGACCACTCGGCCATTCTGCCGTTTGTGCCCAAGCGGGAAATTGTAACAGATTGCTTAAAGATGAAAATTAAGACGTTATTTTTTATTTTAAATCAGATGCAACCTAGGTTGTTTTTTCGAACAAATGGAATCCAGCCAGATTTCGAGCCTACATTTTGTATGTGTGAGGCCCCGGGTTGAATCCCTGAAACTTCTAGTTTAGACGTCTGTTTGGCGCAATGAATTAGCTCCTGAACTTCTAATTCAGCGGTTCTGGATTCGAATTTATGCTTGAATATTACTTTGATAAAAAAAACAAGCCATTAAAATTTGAAATTAAATGGTTAAGTTTAAATATTTAAGTTAAAATATAAAACTAGCGTAACAAGCCATTAAAATTTGAAATTAAATGGTTAAGTTTAAATATTTAAGTTAAAATATCAAACCAGCGTGACCTCGACGTGATTTGAACACGCAACCTTCCGATCTGGAGTCGGACGCGCTACCGTTGCGCCACGAAGTCTTAACCGATCGGGATTAAATCAACGATATAGAGACGAGTTTAAGCAGTATCGTTTCAAATACTTGCATGTTTGGTATACTGGAACCTGAGATTGCTAGCAAACGATGGGGATGTAGCTCAGTGGTAGAGCGCACGCTTTGCATGTGTGAGGCCCGGGGTTCAATCCCCGGCATCTCCAAATTTGTATCGTCGCTGTGGCGCAATGGATTAGCGCGCTGGACCTAATCCAGAGGTTCCGGGTTCGAGTCCCGGCAGGGATGTTTGTTTTGTAATAAAATTTAATCATATTTAAAGTTATAGTAATTGAGTTTTGGGGCTAGAAAAGGTAAAAACTTGATTAAACCCGACATAATTTGAATACACAACTTTCCGCTCTGTACTCGGATGCGCAACTATTTCGCCATATAATCTTTCCACCAAAGCGAAGAAATCTACGATGTCTGGACGAGTTTACACTATAAATTTAGCGCCTCCAATGGAGACTGCGACCTGAACGCAGCGCCTTAGACCACTCGGCCATTCTGCCGTTTGTGCCCAAGCGGGAAATTGTAACAGAAGGCTTAAGCATGAAAATTAAGACGTTATTTTATATTTTAAATCAGATGCAATCTAGGTTGTTTTTTTGAACAAATGGAATCCAGCCAGATTTCGAGCCTACATTTTGTATGTGTGAGGCCCCGGGTTGAATCCCTGAAACTTCTAGTTTAGACGTCTGTTTGGCGCAATGAATTAGCTCCTGAACTTCTAATTCAGCGGTTCTGGATTCGAATTTATGCTTGAATATTACTTTGATAAAAAAAACAAGCCATTAAAATTTGAAATTAAATGGTTAAGTTTAAATATTTAAGTTAAAATATAAAACTAGCGAAACAAGCCATTAAAATTTGAAATTAAACAGTTAAGTTTAAATATTTAGGTTAAAATATCAAACTAGCGTGACCTCGACGTGATTTGAACACGCAACCTTCCGATCTGGAGTCGGACGCGCTACCGTTGCGCCACGAAGTCTTAACCGATCGGGATTAAATCAACCATATAGAGACGAGTTTAAGCAGTATCGTTTCAAATACTTGCATGTTTGGTATACTGGAACCTGAGATTGCTAGAAAGCGATGGGGTTGTAGCTCAGTGGTAGAGCGCACGCTTTGCATGTGTGAGGCTCGGGTTCAATCCCCGGCATCTCCAAATTTGTATCGTCGCTGTGGCGCAATGGATTAGCGCGCTGGACTTCTAATCCAGAGGTTCCGGATTCGAGTCCCGGCAGGGATGATTCTTTTGTAATAAAATTTAATCATATTTAAAGTTATAGTAATTGAGTTTTTGGGCTAGAAAGGGTAAAAACTTGATTAAGCCCGACATAATTTGAATACACAACTTTCCGCTCTGTACTCGGATGCGCAACTATTTCCCCATATAATCTTTCCCCCAAACCGAAGAAATCTACGAAGTCTGGACGAGTTTACACTATAAATTACTTAAGCAACACTTCAAAAACCAAATTCAACTAATGAAACCATACAAAACTACGAAGCAAATTTTATAATGAACACTGTGACAGAAGCGGGATTCGAACCCGCGCCTCCAATGGAGACTGCGACCTGAACGCAGCGCCTTAGACCACTCGGCCATTCTGCCGTTTGTGCCCAAGCGGGAATTGTAACAGATTGCTTAAGCATGAAAATTAAGACGTTATTTTTTATTTTAAATCAGATGCAATCTAGTTTGTTTTTTCGAACAAATGGAATCCAGCCAGATTTCGAGCCTACATTTTGTATGTGTGAGGCCCGGGTTGAATCCCTGAAATTTCTAGTTTAGACGTCTGTTTGGCGCAATGAATTAGCTCCTGAACTTCTAATTCAGCGGTTCTGGATTCGAATTTATGCTTGAATATTACTTTGATAAAAAACAAGCCATTAAAATTTGAAATTAAATGGTTAAGTTTAAATATTTAGGTTAAAATATAAAACTAGCGTAACAAGCCATTAAAATTTGAAATTAAATGGTTAAGTTTAAATATTTAAGTTAAAATATCAAACCAGCGTGACCTCGACGTGATTTGAACACGCAACCTTCCGATCTGGAGTCGGACGAGCTACCGTTGCGCCACGAAGTCTTAACCGATCGGGATTAAATCAACGATATAGAGACGAGATTAAGCAGTATCGTTTCAAATACTTGCATGTTTGGTACACTGGAACCTGAGATTGCTAGCAAACGATGGGGATGTAGCTCAGTGGTAGAGCGCACGCTTTGCATGTGTGAGGCCCCGGGTTCAATCCCCGGCATCTCCAAATTTGTATCGTCTCTGTGGCGCAATGGATTAGCGCGCTGGACTTCTAATCCAGAGGTTCCGGGTTCGAGTCCCGGCAGGGATGTTTGTTTTGTAATAAAATTTAATCATATTTAAAGTTATAGTAATTGAGTGTTTGGGCTAGAAAAGGTAAATAATTGATTAAGCCCGACATAATTTGAATACACAACTTTCCGCTCTGTACTCGGATGCGCAACTATTTCGCCATATAATCTTTCCACCAAAGCGAAGAAATCTACGAAGTCTGGACGAGTTTACACTATAAATTTACATAATCAACACTTCAAAAACCAAATTCAACTAATAAAACCATATAAAACTACGAAGCAAATTTTAAACTGAACACTGTGACTGAAGCGGGATTCGAACCCGCGCCTCCAATGGAGACTGCGACCTGAACGCAGCGCCTAAGACCACTCGGCCATTCTGCCGTTTGTGCCCAAGCGGGAAATTGTAACAGAAGGCTTTAGCATGAAAATTAAGACGTTATTTTATATTTTAAATCAGATGCAATCTAGGTTGTTTTTTCGAACAAATGGAATCCAGCCAGATTTCGAGCCTACATTTTGTATGTGTGAGGCCCCGGGTTGAATCCCTGGAATTCTTGTTTAGACGTCTGTTTGGCGCAGTGAATTAGCTCCTGAACTTCTAATTCAGCGGTTCTGGATTCGAGTTTATAGGCTTGAATATTACTTTGGTGAAAAACCAAGGCATTAAAATTTGAAACTTAAATGGTTAAGTTTAAATATTTAGGTTAAAATATCAAACTAGCGTGACCTCGACGTGATTTGAACACGCAACCTTCCGATCTGGAGTCGGACGCGCTACCGTTGCGCCACGAAGTCTTAACCGAGCGGGATTAAATCAACGATATAGAGACGAGATTAAGCAGTATCGTTTCAAATACTTGCATGTTTGGTATATTGGAACCTGAGATTGCTAGCAAACGATGGGGATGTAGCTCAGTGGTAGAGCGCACGCTTTGCATGTGTGAGGCCCCGGGTTCAATCCCCGGCATCTCCAAATTTGTATCGTCTCTGTGGCGCAATGGAATAGCCGGCTGGATTTCTAATCCAGAGGTTCCAGGTTCGAGTCCCGGCAGGGGTGTTTATTTTGTAATAAAATTTAATCATATTTAAAATTATAGTAATTGAGTTTTCGGGCTAGAAAAGGTAAAAACTTGATTAAGCCCGACATAATTTGAATACACAACTTTCCGCTCTGTACTCGGATGCGCAACTATTTCGCCATATATAATCTTTCCACCAAAGCGAAGAAATCTACGAATTTTTTTTTTTTTTATTTTTATTTTTTTATTATTATAATAAAAAGGCGCAACAGCACAGTTGGTTGAAAATACACAGCAGCAAATAGAAAATACGATGTATATAATTGACTTTTAAAAGTTACTCCATTTTAAGTTATGCACATCTTTCTTATTTTTGCTTTTTGCTATTATCCATTCTTCGTTTTTCATTCTGTTTACATCACTTAAGAACATGTGCAATCTCGGTTTTATTCTTTGCTACTTTAGAGCGGTATACACAAAAGCGAGCACATAGTAATAAGCAAGAAACTATCGGGTTATCACTCACACCAAAAAGAAAATGCTCATCTTGAAATACAAATGGGGTGCGTAAAGTGGCACATATCCAGTCGGAAACTTCTTTCCAGAATAAAATTACTTTAGGGCATGTGCAGAAAATATGATGCACTGTTTCCAGTGCACTCTCACAAAAAACGCATTGGCCTGAGTCAACAATTCCGAATTTGAATAGTTTATCATTTGTTATTATCGCCAGGTTGTTTACTTTTATTTGGAATGAGCGGAATTTTGTTTTTAAGGTACAGAAGTAATTGGTTTTGTATATTTTTTTCCAATCAGGGTCGATACCTAGTAACGTGGCCCACGTTTGGCTCTGTTTATTTGTCTGCTCGCAGGATATATTCACTAATGTCTTATATAGATGTTTGGTGTTATGGCAGTCCATCACCGTTTTTAGCAGTTTTTCGGGGTATTCTCTATATTCTGTTTGATTTGCTGGAGGCGATTCCTCCCTGTCCCATTCG
Organism: Ciona robusta; assembly: GCF_009617815.1. Classification (NCBI taxonomy): domain Eukaryota; kingdom Metazoa; phylum Chordata; class Ascidiacea; order Phlebobranchia; family Cionidae; genus Ciona; species Ciona robusta. Next base: position 6,810,217 of record NC_143235.1, read on the forward strand.
TCCGGGATAGCTTTTATAAGCCGGTTGTAGCTCCAAAAATCTGTCTCCTTATATGGGACCTTCCATTTTTTTATTATTTCGTTGTATCCCATGTATTCGCCTTTTTCGTTAATAAGGTCAGGATAGGAGGAGATGCCATGAGTTAAAAACTGTTGGATTAAAAAGCTTTGTTGTTTCGTTTTAATTTTTGGGTTTAACCACAATAGCCGTGGGTCCGTACGGTAGTCCGAAATTATCCCTTTCCTAAACAATCGCCGCAGTAGAATTACTGATTTGTGTAAGGCGCGCAGTGGGAATATGCGCCGAAAGTCGGCACAGCCATCTCTCATTGGTGATAACATAGCGACGGTCATGATGTTTTGGTCGACAAACTCTTTTTCTATTAATTTCCAGGGAGCGTGGTAATTTGGGTCTAGTACGTTTCTTATCCATCGTAGGTTCAGTGTTAAAAGATATGTTTCGATGTCGATCATACCAGCCCCGCCTCTTTCTATGTCTGTGCACATTTTTGGCGCAATGAATTAGCTCCTGAACTTCTAATTCAGCGGTTCTGGATTCGAATTTATGCTTGAATATTACTTTGATAAAAAAACAAGCCATTAAAATTTGAAATTAAATGGTTAAGTTTAAATATTTAAGTTAAAATATAAAACTAGCGTAACAAGCCATTAAAATTTGAAATTAAATGGTTAAGTTTAAATATTTAAGATAAAATATCAAACCAGCGTGACCTCGACGTGATTTGAACACGCAACCTTCCGATCTGGAGTCGGACGCGCTACCGTTGCGCCACGAAGTCTTAACCGATCGGGATTAAATCAACGATATAGAGACGAGATTAAGCAGTATCGTTTCAAATACTTGCATGTTTGGTATACTGGAACCTGAGATTGCTAGAAAGCGATGGGATGTAGCTCAGTGGTAGAGCGCACGCTTTGCATGTGTGAGGCCCTGGGTTCAATCCCCGGCATCTCCAAATTTGTATCGTCGCTGTGGCGCAATGGATTAGCGCGCTGGACTTCTAATCCAGAGGTTCCAGGTTCGAGTCCCGGCAGGGATGTTTATTTTGTAATAAAATTTAATCATATTTAAAGTTATAGTAATTGAGTTTTTGGGCTAGAAAAGGTAAAAACTTGATTAAGCCCGACATAATTTGAATACACAACTTTCCGCTCTGTACTCGGATGCGCAACTATTTCCCCATATAATCTTTCCCCCAAACCGAAGAAATCTACGAAGTCTGGACGAGTTTACACTATAAATTTACTTAAGCAACACTTCAAAAACCAAATTCAACTAATGAAACCATACAAAACTACGAAGCAAATTTTATAATGAACACTGTGACAGAAGCGGGATTCGAACCCGCGTCTCCAATGGAGACTGCGACCTGAACGCAGCGCCTTTGACCACTCGGCCATTCTGCCGTTTGTGCCCAAGCGGGAATTGTAACAGATTGCTTAAGGATGAAAATTAAGACGTTATTTTTTATTTTAAATCAGATGCAATCTAGGTTGTTTTTTCGAACAAATGGAATCCAGCCAGATTTTGAGCCTACATTTTGTATGTGTGAGGCCCCGGGTTGAATCCCTGAAATTTCTAGTTTAGACGTCTGTTTGGCGCAATGAATTAGCTCCTGAACTTCTAATTCAGCGGTTCTGGATTCGAATTTATGCTTGAATATTACTTTGATAAAAAAAACATGCCATTAAAATTTGAAATTAAATGGTTAAGTTTAAATATTTAGGTTAAAATATAAAACTAGCGTAACAAGCCATTAAAATTTGAAATTAAATGGTTAAGTTTAAATATTTAAGTTAAAATATCAAACCAGCGTGACCTCGACGTGATTTGAACACGCAACCTTCCGATCTGGAGTCGGACGCGCTACCGTTGCGCCACGAAGTCTTAACCGATCGGGATTAAATCAACGATATAGAGACGAGATTAAGCAGTATCGTTTCAAATACTTGCATGTTTGGTATACTGGAACCTGAGATTGCTAGCAAACGATGGGGATGTAGCTCAGTGGTAGAGCGCACGCTATGCATGTGTGAGGCCCCGGGTTCAATCCCCGGCATCTCCAAATTTGTATCGTCTCTGTGGCGCAATGGATTAGCGCGCTGGGCTTCTAATCCAGAGGTTCCGGGTTCGAGTCCCGCCAGGGATGTTTATTTTGTAATAAAATTTAATCATATTTAAAATTATAGTAATTGAGTTTTTGGTCTAGAAAAGGTAAAAACTTGATTAAGCCCGACATAATTTGAATACACAACTTTCCGCTCTGTACTCGGATGCGCAACTATTTCCCCATAAAATCTTTCCCCCAAACCGAAGAAATCTACGAAGTCTGGACGAGTTTACACTATAAATTTACATAAGCAACACTTCAAAAACCAAATTCAACTAAAGAAACCATATATAACTACGAAGCAAATTTTAAAATGAACACTGTGACTGAAGTGGGATTCGAACCCGCGCCTCCAATGGAGACTGCGACCTGAACGCAGCGCCTTAGACCACTCGGCCATTCTGCCGTTTGTGCCCAAGCGGGAAATTGTAATAGAAGGCTTAAGCATGAAAATTAGGACGTTATTTTATATTTTATAAAGATGCAATCTAGGTTGTTTTTTTCGAACAAATGGAATCCAGCCAGATTTCGACCCTACATTTTGTATGTGTGAGGCCCCGGGTTGAATCCCTGGAATTTCTTGTTTAGACGTCTGTTTGGCGCAGTGAATTAGCTCCTGAACTTCTAATTCAGCGGTTCTGGATTCGAGTTTAGGCTTGAATATTACTTTGGTGAAAAACCAAGGCATTAAAATTTGAAACTTAAATGGTTAAGTTTAAATATTTAGGTTAAAATATCAAACTAGCGTGACCTCGACGTGATTTGAACACGCAACCTTCCAATCTGGAGTCGGACGCGCTACCGTTGCGCCACGAACTCTTAACCGATCGGGATTAAATCAACGATATAGAGACGAGATTAAGCAGTATCGTTTCAAATACTTGCATGTTTGGTATACTGGAACCTGAGATTGCTAGCAAACGATGGGGATGTAGCTCAGTGGTAGAGCGCACGCTTTGCATGTGTGAGGCCCCGGGTTTAATCCCCGGCATCTCCAAATTTGTATCGTCTCTGTGGCGCAATGGATTAGCGCGCTGGACTTCTAATCCAGAGGTTCCAGGTTCGAGTCCCGGCAGGGAAGTTTATTTTGTAATAAAATTTAATCATGTTTAAAATTATAGTAATTGAGTTTTTGGGCTAGAAAAGGTAAAAACTTGATTAAGCCCGACATAATTTGAATAAACAACTTTCCGCTATGTACTCGGATGCGCAACTATTTCCCCATAAAATCTTTCCCCCAAACCGAAGAAATCTACGAAGTCTGGACGAGTTTACACTATAAATTTACATAAGCAACACTTCAAAAACCAAATTCAACTACTGAAACCATATAAAACTACGAAGCAAATTTTAAAATGAACACTGTGACTGAAGCGGGATTCGAACCCGCGCCTCCAATGGAGACTGCAACCTGAACGCAGCGCCTTAGACCACTCGCCATTCTGCCGTTTGTGCCCAAGCGGGAAATTGTAACAGAAGGCTTAAGCATGAAAATTAAGACGTTATTTTATATTTTAAATCAGATGCAATCTAGGTTGTTTTTTCGAACAAATGGAATCCAGCCAAATTTCGAGCCTACATTTTGTATGTGTGAGGCCCCGGGTTGAATCCCTGGAATTCCGATGGAGACTGCGACTTGAACGCAGCGCCTTAGACCACTCGGCCATTCTGCCGTTTGTACCCAAGCGGGAAATTGTAACAGAAGGCTTAAGCATGAAAATTAAGACGTTATTTTATATTTTAAATCAGATGCAATCTAGGTTGTTTTTTCGAACAAATGGAATCCAGCAAGATTTCGAGCCTACATTTTATATGTGTGAGGCCCCGGGTTGAATCCCTGGAATTTCTTGTTTAGACGTCTGTTTGGCGCAATGAATTAGCTCCTGAACTTCTAATTCAGCGGTTCTGGATTCGAACATATGCTTGAATATTACTTTGATAAAAAAAACAAGCCATTAAAATTTGAAACTTAAAAATAGTTAAGTTTAAATATTTAGGTTTAAATTATCAAACTAGCGTGACCTCGATGTGATTTGAACACGCAACCTTCCGAACTGGAGTCGGACGCGCTACCGTTGCGCCACGAAGTCTTAACCGATCGGGATTAAATCAACGATATAGAGACGAGATTAAGCACTATCGTTTCAAATACTTGCATGTTTGGTATACTGGAACCTGAGATTGCTAGCAAACGATGGGGATGTAGCTCAGTGGTAGAGCGCACGCTTTGCATGTGTGAGGCCCCGGGTTCAATCCCCGGCATCTCCAAATTTGTATCGTCTCTGTGGCGCAATGGATTAGCGCGCTGGACTTCTAATCCAGAGGTTCCGGGTTCGAGTCCCGGCAGGGATGTTTGTTTTGTAATAAAATTTAATCATATTTAAAGTTATAGTAATTGAGTTTTTGGGCTAGAAAAGGTAAAAACTTGATTAAGCCCGACATAATTTGAATACACAACTTTCCGCTCTGTACTCGGATGCGCAACTATTTCGCCATATAATCTTTCCACCAAAGCGAAGAAATCTACGAAGTCTGGACGAGTTTACACTATAAATTTAGCGCCTCCAATGGAGACTGCGACCTGAACGCAGCGCCTTAGACCACTCGGCCATTCTGCCGTTTGTGCCCAAGCGGGAAATTGTAACAGATTGCTTAAAGATGAAAATTAAGACGTTATTTTTTATTTTAAATCAGATGCAATCTAGGTTGCTTTTCCGAACAAATGGAATCCAGCCAGATTTCGCGCCTACATTTTGTATGTGTGAGGCCCCGGGTTGAATCCCTGAAATTTTTAGTTTAGACGTCTGTTTGGCGCAATGAATTAGCTCCTGAACTTCTAATTCAGCGGTTCTGGATTCGAATTTATGCTTGAATATTACTTTGATAAAAAAAAACAAGCCATTAAAATTTGAAATTAAATGGTTAAGTTTAAATATTTAAGTTAAAATATAAAACTAGCGTAACAAGCCATTAAAATTTGAAATTAAATGGTTAAGTTTAAATATTTAAGTTAAAATATCAAACCAGCGTGACCTCGACGTGAACACGCAACCTTCCGATCTGGAGTCGGACGCGCTACCGTTGCGCCACGAAGTCTTAACCGATCGGGATTAAATCAACGATATAGAGACGAGTTTAAGCAGTATCGTTTCAAATACTTGCATGTTTGGTATACTGGAACCTGAGATTGCTAGAAAGCGATGGGGATGTAGCTCAGTGGTAGAGCGCACGCTTTGCATGTGTGAGGTCCTGGGTTCAATCCCCGGCATCTCTAAATTTGTATCGTCGCTGTGGCGCAATGGATTAGCGCGCTGGACTTCTAATCCAGAGGTTCCAGGTTCGAGTCCCGGCAGGGATGTTTATTTTGTAATAAAATTTAATCATATTTAAAGTTATAGTAATTGAGTTTTTGGGCTAGAAAAGGTAAAACTTGATTAAGCCCGATATAATTTGAATACACACCTTCCGCTCTGTACTCGGATGCGCAACTATTTCCCCATATAATCTTTCCCCCAAACCGAAGAAATCTACGAAGTCTGGACGAGTTTACACTATAAATTTACTTAAGCAACACTTCAAAAACCGAATTCAACTAATGAAACCATACAAAACTACGAAGCAAATTTTATAATGAACACTGTGACAGAAGCGGGATTCGAACCCGCGTCTCCAATGGAGACTGCGACCTGAACGCAGCGCCTTTGACCACTCGGCCATTCTGCCGTTTGTGCCCAAGCGGGAATTGTAACAGATTGCTTAAGGATGAAAATTAAGACGTTATTTTTTATTTTAAATCAGATGCAATCTAGGTTGTTTTTTCGAACAAATGGAATCCAGCCAGATTTTGAGCCTACATTTTGTATGTGTGAGGCCCCGGGTTGAATCCCTGAAATTTCTAGTTTAGACGTCTGTTTGGCGCAAGGAATTAGCTCCTGAACTTCTAATTCAGCGGTTCTGGATTCGAATTTATGCTTGAATATTACTTTGATAAAAAAACATGCCATTAAAATTTGAAATTAAATGGTTAAGTTTAAATATTTAGGTTAAAATATAAAACTAGCGTAACAAGCCATTAAAATTTGAAATTAAATGGTTAAGTTTAAATATTTAAGTTAAAATATCAAACCAGCGTGACCTCGACGTGATTTGAACACGCAACCTTCCGATCTGGAGTCGGACGCGCTACCGTTGCGCCACGAAGTCTTAACCGATCGGGATTAAATCAACGATATAGAGACGAGATTAAGCAGTATCGTTTCAAATAGTTGCATGTTTGGTATACTGGAACCTGAGATTGCTAGCAAACGATGGGGATGTAGCTCAGTGGTAGAGCGCACGCTTTGCATGTGTGAGGCCGGGTTCAATCCCGGCATCTCCAAATTTGTATCGTCGCTGTGGCGCAATGGATTAGCGCGCTGGACTTCTAATCCAGAGGTTCCGGGTTCGAGTCCCGGCAGGGATGTTTGTTTTGTAATAAAATTTAATCATATTTAAAGTTATAGTAATTGAGTTTTGGGGCTAGAAAAGGTAAAAACTTGATTAAGCCCGACATAATTTGAATACACAACTTTCCGCTCTGTACTCGGATGCGCAACTATTTCGCCATATAATCTTTCCACCAAAGCGAAGAAATCTACGATGTCTGGACGAGTTTACACTATAAATTTAGCGCCTCCAATGGAGACTGCGACCTGAACGCAGCGCCTTAGACCACTCGGCCATTCTGCCGTTTGTGCCCAAGCGGGAAATTGTAACAGAAGGCTTAAGCATGAAAATTAATACGTTATTTTATATTTTAAATCAGATGCAATCTAGGTTGTTTTTTCGAACAAATGGAATCCAGCCAGATTTCGAGCCTACATTTTGTATGTGTGAGGCCCCGGGTTGAATCCCTGAAACTTCTAGTTTAGACGTCTGTTTGGCGCAATGAATTAGCTCCTGAACTTCTAATTCAGCGGTTCTGGATTCGAATTTATGCTTGAATATTACTTTGGTGAAAAACCAAGGCATTAAAATTTGAAACTTAAATGGTTAAGTTTAAATATTTAGGTTAAAATATCAAACTAGCGTGACTTCGACGTGATTTGAACACGCAACCTTCCGATCTGGAGTCGGACGCGCTACCGTTGCGCCACGAAGTCTTAACCGATCGGGATTAAATCAACGATATAGAGACGATATTAAGCAGTATCGTTTCAAATACTTGCATGTTTGGTATACTGGAACCTGAGATTGCTAGCAAACGATGGGGATGTAGCTCAGTGGTAGAGCGCACGCTTTGCATGTGTGAGGCCCGGGTTCAATCCCCGCCATCTCTAAATTTGTATCGTCTCTGTGGCGCAATGGATTAGCGCGCTGGACTTCTAATCCAGAGGTTCCGGGTTCGAGTCCCGGCAGGGATGTTTGTTTTGTAATAAAATTTAATCATATTTAAAGTTATAGTAATTGAGTTTTTGGGCTAGAAAAGGTAAAAACTTGATTAAGCCCGACATAATTTGAATACACAACTTTCCGCTCTGTACTCGGATGCGCAACTATTTCGCCATATAATCTTTCCACCAAAGCGAAGAAATCTACGAAGTCTGGACGAGTTATACTATAAATTTAGCGCCTCCAATGGAGACTGCGACCTGAACGCAGCGCCTTAGACCACTCGGCCATTCTGCCGTTTGTGCCCAAGCGGGAAATTGTAACAGATTGCTTAAAGATGAAAATTAAGACGTTATTTTTTATTTTAAATCAGATGCAACCTAGGTTGTTTTTTTCGAACAAATGGAATCCAGCCAGATTTCGAGCCTACATTTTGTATGTGTGAGGCCCCGGGTTGAATCCCTGAAACTTCTAGTTTAGACGTCTGTTTGGCGCAATGAATTAGCTCCTGAACTTCTAATTCAGCGGTTCTGGATTCGAATTTATGCTTGAATATTACTTTGATAAAAAAAACAAGCCATTAAAATTTGAAATTAAATGGTTAAGTTTAAATATTTAAGTTAAAATATAAAACTAGCGTAACAAGCCATTAAAATTTGAAATTAAATGGTTAAGTTTAAATATTTAAGTTAAAATATCAAACCAGCGTGACCTCGACGTGATTTGAACACGCAACCTTCCGATCTGGAGTCGGACGCGCTACCGTTGCGCCACGAAGTCTTAACCGATCGGGATTAAATCAACGATATAGAGACGAGTTTAAGCAGTATCGTTTCAAATACTTGCATGTTTGGTATACTGGAACCTGAGATTGCTAGCAAACGATGGGGATGTAGCTCAGTGGTAGAGCGCACGCTTTGCATGTGTGAGGCCCGGGGTTCAATCCCCGGCATCTCCAAATTTGTATCGTCGCTGTGGCGCAATGGATTAGCGCGCTGGACCTCTAATCCAGAGGTTCCGGGTTCGAGTCCCGGCAGGGATGTTTGTTTTGTAATAAAATTTAATCATATTTAAAGTTATAGTAATTGAGTTTTGGGGCTAGAAAAGGTAAAACTTGATTAAACCCGACATAATTTGAATACACAACTTTCCGCTCTGTACTCGGATGCGCAACTATTTCGCCATATAATCTTTCCACCAAAGCGAAGAAATCTACGATGTCTGGACGAGTTTACACTATAAATTTAGCGCCTCCAATGGAGACTGCGACCTGAACGCAGCGCCTTAGACCACTCGGCCATTCTGCCGTTTGTGCCCAAGCGGGAAATTGTAACAGAAGGCTTAAGCATGAAAATTAAGACGTTATTTTATATTTTAAATCAGATGCAATCTAGGTTGTTTTTTTGAACAAATGGAATCCAGCCAGATTTCGAGCCTACATTTTGTATGTGTGAGGCCCCGGGTTGAATCCCTGAAACTTCTAGTTTAGACGTCTGTTTGGCGCAATGAATTAGCTCCTGAACTTCTAATTCAGCGGTTCTGGATTCGAATTTATGCTTGAATATTACTTTGATAAAAAAAACAAGCCATTAAAATTTGAAATTAAATGGTTAAGTTTAAATATTTAAGTTAAAATATAAAACTAGCGAAACAAGCCATTAAAATTTGAAATTAAACAGTTAAGTTTAAATATTTAGGTTAAAATATCAAACTAGCGTGACCTCGACGTGATTTGAACACGCAACCTTCCGATCTGGAGTCGGACGCGCTACCGTTGCGCCACGAAGTCTTAACCGATCGGGATTAAATCAACCATATAGAGACGAGTTTAAGCAGTATCGTTTCAAATACTTGCATGTTTGGTATACTGGAACCTGAGATTGCAAGAAAGCGATGGGGTTGTAGCTCAGTGGTAGAGCGCACGCTTTGCATGTGTGAGGTCTCGGGTTCAATCCCCGGCATCTCCAAATTTGTATCGTCGCTGTGGCGCAATGGATTAGCGCGCTGGACTTCTAATCCAGAGGTTCCGGATTCGAGTCCCGGCAGGGATGATTCTTTTGTAATAAAATTTAATCATATTTAAAGTTATAGTAATTGAGTTTTTGGGCTAGAAAGGGTAAAAACTTGATTAAGCCCGACATAATTTGAATACACAACTTTCCGCTCTGTACTCGGATGCGCAACTATTTCCCCATATAATCTTTCCCCCAAACCGAAGAAATCTACGAAGTCTGGACGAGTTTACACTATAAAGTTACTTAAGCAACACTTCAAAAACCAAATTCAACTAATGAAACCATACAAAACTACGAAGCAAATTTTATAATGAACACTGTGACAGAAGCGGGATTCGAACCCGCGCCTCCAATGGAGACTGCGACCTGAACGCAGCGCCTTAGACCACTCGGCCATTCTGCCGTTTGTGCCCAAGCGGGAATTGTAACAGATTGCTTAAGCATGAAAATTAAGACGTTATTTTTTATTTTAAATCAGATGCAATCTAGTTTGTTTTTTCGAACAAATGGAATCCAGCCAGATTTCGAGCCTACATTTTGTATGTGTGAGGTCCCGGGTTGAATCCCTGAAATTTCTAGTTTAGACGTCTGTTTGGCGCAATGAATTAGCTCCTGAACTTCTAATTCAGCGGTTCTGGATTCGAATTTATGCTTGAATATTACTTTGATAAAAAAAACAAGCCATTAAAATTTGAAATTAAATGGTTAAGTTTAAATATTTAGGTTAAAATATAAAACTAGCGTAACAAGCCATTAAAATTTGAAATTAAATGGTTAAGTTTAAATATTTAAGTTAAAATATCAAACCAGCGTGACCTCGACGTGATTTGAACACGCAACCTTCCGATCTGGAGTCGGACGAGCTACCGTTGCGCCACGAAGTCTTAACCGATCGGGATTAAATCAACGATATAGAGACGAGATTAAGCAGTATCGTTTCAAATACTTGCATGTTTGGTACACTGGAACCTGAGATTGCTAGCAAACGATGGGGATGTAGCTCAGTGGTAGAGCGCACGCTTTGCATGTGTGAGGCCCCGGGTTCAATCCCCGGCATCTCCAAATTTGTATCGTCTCTGTGGCGCAATGGATTAGCGCGCTGGACTTCTAATCCAGAGGTTCCGGGTTCGAGTCCCGGCAGGGGATGTTTGTTTTGTAATAAAATTTAATCATATTTAAAGTTATAGTAATTGAGTGTTTGGGCTAGAAAAGGTAAATAATTGATTAAGCCCGACATAATTTGAATACACAACTTTCCGCTCTGTACTCGGATGCGCAACTATTTCGCCATATAATCTTTCCACCAAAGCGAAGAAATCTACGAAGTCTGGACGAGTTTACACTATAAATTTACATAATCAACACTTCAAAAACCAAATTCAACTAATAAAACCATATAAAACTACGAAGCAAATTTTAAACTGAACACTGTGACTGAAGCGGGATTCGAACCCGCGCCTCCAATGGAGACTGCGACCTGAACGCAGCGCCTAAGACCACTCGGCCATTCTGCCGTTTGTGCCCAAGCGGGAAATTGTAACAGAAGGCTTTAGCATGAAAATTAAGACGTTATTTTATATTTTAAATCAGATGCAATCTAGGTTGTTTTTTCGAACAAATGGAATCCAGCCAGATTTCGAGCCTACATTTTGTATGTGTGAGGCCCCGGGTTGAATCCCTGGAATTCTTGTTTAGACGTCTGTTTGGCGCAGTGAATTAGCTCCTGAACTTCTAATTCAGCGGTTCTGGATTCGAGTTTATAGGCTTGAATATTACTTTGGTGAAAAACCAAGGCATTAAAATTTGAAACTTAAATGGTTAAGTTTAAATATTTAGGTTAAAATATCAAACTAGCGTGACCTCGACGTGATTTGAACACGCAACCTTCCGATCTGGAGTCGGACGCGCTACCGTTGCGCCACGAAGTCTTAACCGAGCGGGATTAAATCAACGATATAGAGACGAGATTAAGCAGTATCGTTTCAAATACTTGCATGTTTGGTATATTGGAACCTGAGATTGCTAGCAAACGATGGGGATGTAGCTCAGTGGTAGAGCGCACGCTTTGCATGTGTGAGGCCCCGGGTTCAATCCCCGGCATCTCCAAATTTGTATCGTCTCTGTGGCGCAATGGAATAGCCGGCTGGATTTCTAATCCAGAGGTTCCAGGTTCGAGTCCCGGCAGGGGTGTTTATTTTGTAATAAAATTTAATCATATTTAAAATTATAGTAATTGAGTTTTCGGGCTAGAAAAGGTAAAAACTTGATTAAGCCCGACATAATTTGAATACACAACTTTCCGCTCTGTACTCGGATGCGCAACTATTTCGCCATATATAATCTTTCCACCAAAGCGAAGAAATCTACGAATTTTTTTTTTTTTTTTTTTATTTTTTTATTATTATAATAAAAAGGCGCAACAGCACAGTTGGTTGAAAATACACAGCAGCAAATAGAAAATACGATGTATATAATTGACTTTTAAAAGTTACTCCATTTTAAGTTATGCACATCTTTCTTATTTTTGCTTTTTGCTATTATCCATTCTTCGTTTTTCATTCTGTTTACATCACTTAAGAACATGTGCAATCTCGGTTTTATTCTTTGCTACTTTAGAGCGGTATACACAAAAGCGAGCACATAGTAATAAGCAAGAAACTATCGGGTTATCACTCACACCAAAAAAAATGCTCATCTTGAAATACAAATGGGGTGCGTAAAGTGGCACATATCCAGTCGGAAACTTCTTTCCAGAATAAAATTACTTTAGGGCATGTGCAGAAAATATGATGCACTGTTTCCAGTGCACTCTCACAAAAAACGCATTGGCCTGAGTCAACAATTCCGAATTTGAATAGTTTATCATTTGTTATTATCGCCAGGTTGTTTACTTTTATTTGGAATGAGCGGAATTTTGTTTTTAAGGTACAGAAGTAATTGGTTTTGTATATTTTTTTCCAATCAGGGTCGATACCTAGTAACGTGGCCCACGTTTGGCTCTGTTTATTTGTCTGCTCGCAGGATATATTCACTAATGTCTTATATAGATGTTTGGTGTTATGGCAGTCCATCACCGTTTTTAGCAGTTTTTCGGGGTATTCTCTATATTCTGTTTGATTTGCTGGAGGCGATTCCTCCCTGTCCCATTCGTCCGGGATAGCTTTTATAAGCCGGTTGTAGCTCCAAAAATCTGTCTCCTTATATGGGACCTTCCATTTTTTTATTATTTCGTTGTATCCCATGTATTCGCCTTTTCGTTAATAAGGTCAGGATAGGAGGAGATGCCATGAGTTAAAAACTGTTGGATTAAAAAGCTTTGTTGTTTCGTTTTAATTTTTGGGTTTAACCACAATAGCCGTGGGTCCGTACGGTAGTCCGAAATTATCCCTTTCCTAAACAATCGCCGCAGTAGAATTACTGATTTGTGTAAGGCGCGCAGTGGGAATATGCGCCGAAAGTCGGCACAGCCATCTCTCATTGGTGATAACATAGCGACGGTCATGATGTTTTGGTCGACAAACTCTTTTTCTATTAATTTCCAGGGAGCGTGGTAATTTGGGTCTAGTACGTTTCTTATCCATCGTAGGTTCAGTGTTAAAAGATATGTTTCGATGTCGATCATACCAGCCCCGCCTCTTTCTATGTCTGTGCACATTTTTGGCGCAATGAATTAGCTCCTGAACTTCTAATTCAGCGGTTCTGGATTCGAATTTATGCTTGAATATTACTTTGATAAAAAAACAAGCCATTAAAATTTGAAATTAAATGGTTAAGTTTAAATATTTAAGTTAAAATATAAAACTAGCGTAACAAGCCATTAAAATTTGAAATTAAATGGTTAAGTTTAAATATTTAAGATAAAATATCAAACCAGCGTGACCTCGACGTGATTTGAACACGCAACCTTCCGATCTGGAGTCGGACGCGCTACCGTTGCGCCACGAAGTCTTAACCGATCGGGATTAAATCAACGATATAGAGACGAGATTAAGCAGTATCGTTTCAAATACTTGCATGTTTGGTATACTGGAACCTGAGATTGCTAGAAAGCGATGGGGATGTAGCTCAGTGGTAGAGCGCACGCTTTGCATGTGTGAGGCCCTGGGTTCAATCCCCGGCATCTCCAAATTTGTATCGTCGCTGTGGCGCAATGGATTAGCGCGCTGGACTTCTAATCCAGAGGTTCCAGGTTCGAGTCCCGGCAGGGATGTTTATTTTGTAATAAATTTAATCATATTTAAAGTTATAGTAATTGAGTTTTTGGGCTAGAAAAGGTAAAAACTTGATTAAGCCCGACATAATTTGAATACACAACTTTCCGCTCTGTACTCGGATGCGCAACTATTTCCCATATAATCTTTCCCCCAAACCGAAGAAATCTACGAAGTCTGGACGAGTTTACACTATAAATTTACTTAAGCAACACTTCAAAAACCAAATTCAACTAATGAAACCATACAAAACTACGAAGCAAATTTTATAATGAACACTGTGACAGAAGCGGGATTCGAACCCGCGTCTCCAATGGAGACTGCGACCTGAACGCAGCGCCTTTGACCACTCGGCCATTCTGCCGTTTGTGCCCAAGCGGGAATTGTAACAGATTGCTTAAGGATGAAAATTAAGACGTTATTTTTTATTTTAAATCAGATGCAATCTAGGTTGTTTTTTCGAACAAATGGAATCCAGCCAGATTTTAAGCCTACATTTTGTATGTGTGAGGCCCCGGGTTGAATCCCTGAAATTTCTAGTTTAGACGTCTGTTTGGCGCAATGAATTAGCTCCTGAACTTCTAATTCAGCGGTTCTGGATTCGAATTTATGCTTGAATATTACTTTGATAAAAAAAACATGCCATTAAAATTTGAAATTAAATGGTTAAGTTTAAATATTTAGGTTAAAATATAAAACTAGCGTAACAAGCCATTAAAATTTGAAATTAAATGGTTAAGTTTAAATATTTAAGTTAAAATATCAAACCAGCGTGACCTCGACGTGATTTGAACACGCAACCTTCCGATCTGGAGTCGGACGCGCTACCGTTGCGCCACGAAGTCTTAACCGATCGGGATTAAATCAACGATATAGAGACGAGATTAAGCAGTATCGTTTCAAATACTTGCATGTTTGGTATACTGGAACCTGAGATTGCTAGCAAACGATGGGATGTAGCTCAGTGGTAGAGCGCACGCTATGCATGTGTGAGGCCCCGGGTTCAATCCCCGGCATCTCCAAATTTGTATCGTCTCTGTGGCGCAATGGATTAGCGCGCTGGGCTTCTATCCAGAGGTTCCGGGTTCGAGTCCCGCCAGGGATGTTTATTTTGTAATAAAATTAATCATATTTAAAATTATAGTAATTGAGTTTTTGGTCTAGAAAAGGTAAAAACTTGATTAAGCCCGACATAATTTGAATACACAACTTTCCGCTCTGTACTCGGATGCGCAACTATTTCCCCATAAAATCTTTCCCCCAAACCGAAGAAATCTACGAAGTCTGGACGAGTTTACACTATAAATTTACATAAGCAACACTTCAAAAACCAAATTCAACTAAAGAAACCATATATAACTACGAAGCAAATTTTAAAATGAACACTGTGACTGAAGTGGGATTCGAACCCGCGCCTCCAATGGAGACTGCGACCTGAACGCAGCGCCTTAGACCACTCGGCCATTCTGCCGTTTGTGCCCAAGCGGGAAATTGTAATAGAAGGCTTAAGCATGAAAAATTAGGACGTTATTTTATATTTTATAAAGATGCAATCTAGGTTGTTTTTTTCGAACAAATGGAATCCAGCCAGATTTCGACCCTACATTTTGTATGTGTGAGGCCCCGGGTTGAATCCCTGGAATTTCTTGTTTAGACGTCTGTTTGGCGCAGTGAATTAGCTCCTGAACTTCTAATTCAGCGGTTCTGGATTCGAGTTTAGGCTTGAATATTACTTTGGTGAAAAACCAAGGCATTAAAATTTGAAACTTAAATGGTTAAGTTTAAATATTTAGGTTAAAATATCAAACTAGCGTGACCTCGACGTGATTTGAACACGCAACCTTCCAATCTGGAGTCGGACGCGCTACCGTTGCGCCACGAACTCTTAACCGATCGGGATTAAATCAACGATATAGAGACGAGATTAAGCAGTATCGTTTCAAATACTTGCATGTTTGGTATACTGGAACCTGAGATTGCTAGCAAACGATGGGGATGTAGCTCAGTGGTAGAGCGCACGCTTTGCATGTGTGAGGCCCCGGGTTTAATCCCCGGCATCTCCAAATTTGTATCGTCTCTGTGGCGCAATGGATTAGCGCGCTGGACTTCTAATCCAGAGGTTCCAGGTTCGAGTCCCGGCAGGGAAGTTTATTTTGTAATAAAATTTAATCATGTTTAAAATTATAGTAATTGAGTTTTTGGGCTAGAAAAGGTAAAAACTTGATTAAGCCCGACATAATTTGAATAAACAACTTTCCGCTATGTACTCGGATGCGCAACTATTTCCCCATAAAATCTTTCCCCCAAACCGAAGAAATCTACGAAGTCTGGACGAGTTTACACTATAAATTTACATAAGCAACACTTCAAAAACCAAATTCAACTACTGAAACCATATAAAACTACGAAGCAAATTTTAAAATGAACACTGTGACTGAAGCGGGATTCGAACCCGCGCCTCCAATGGAGACTGCAACCTGAACGCAGCGCCTTAGACCACTCGGCCATTCTGCCGTTTGTGCCCAAGCGGGAAATTGTAACAGAAGGCTTAAGCATGAAAATTAAGACGTTATTTTATATTTTAAATCAGATGCAATCTAGGTTGTTTTTTCGAACAAATGGAATCCAGCCAAATTTCGAGCCTACATTTTGTATGTGTGAGGCCCCGGGTTGAATCCCTGGAATTCCGATGGAGACTGCGACTTGAACGCAGCGCCTTAGACCACTCGGCCATTCTGCCGTTTGTACCCAAGCGGGAAATTGTAACAGAAGGCTTAAGCATGAAAATTAAGACGTTATTTTATATTTTAAATCAGATGCAATCTAGGTTGTTTTTTCGAACAAATGGAATCCAGCAAGATTTCGAGCCTACATTTTATATGTGTGAGGCCCCGGGTTGAATCCCTGGAATTTCTTGTTTAGACGTCTGTTTGGCGCAATGAATTAGCTCCTGAACTTCTAATTCAGCGGTTCTGGATTCGAACATATGCTTGAATATTACTTTGATAAAAAAAACAAGCCATTAAAATTTGAAACTTAAAAATAGTTAAGTTTAAATATTTAGGTTAAATTATCAAACTAGCGTGACCTCGATGTGATTTGAACACGCAACCTTCCGAACTGGAGTCGGACGCGCTACCGTTGCGCCACGAAGTCTTAACCGATCGGGATTAAATCAACGATATAGAGACGAGATTAAGCACTATCGTTTCAAATACTTGCATGTTTGGTATACTGGAACCTGAGATTGCTAGCAAACGATGGGGATGTAGCTCAGTGGTAGAGCGCACGCTTTGCATGTGTGAGGCCCCGGGTTCAATCCCCGGCATCTCCAAATTTGTATCGTCTCTGTGGCGCAATGGATTAGCGCGCTGGACTTCTAATCCAGAGGTTCCGGGTTCGAGTCCCGGCAGGGATGTTTGTTTTGTAATAAAATTTAATCATATTTAAAGTTATAGTAATTGAGTTTTTGGGCTAGAAAAGGTAAAAACTTGATTAAGCCCGACATAATTTGAATACACAACTTTCCGCTCTGTACTCGGATGCGCAACTATTTCGCCATATAATCTTTCCACCAAAGCGAAGAAATCTACGAAGTCTGGACGAGTTTACACTATAAATTTAGCGCCTCCAATGGAGACTGCGACCTGAACGCAGCGCCTTAGACCACTCGGCCATTCTGCCGTTTGTGCCCAAGCGGGAAATTGTAACAGATTGCTTAAAGATGAAAATTAAGACGTTATTTTTTATTTTAAATCAGATGCAATCTAGGTTGCTTTTCCGAACAAATGGAATCCAGCCAGATTTCGCGCCTACATTTTGTATGTGTGAGGCCCCGGTTGAATCCCTGAAATTTTTAGTTTAGACGTCTGTTTGGCGCAATGAATTAGCTCCTGAACTTCTAATTCAGCGGTTCTGGATTCGAATTTATGCTTGAATATTACTTTGATAAAAAAAAACAAGCCATTAAAATTTGAAATTAAATGGTTAAGTTTAAATATTTAAGTTAAAATATAAAACTAGCGTAACAAGCCATTAAAATTTGAAATTAAATGGTTAAGTTTAAATATTTAAGTTAAAATATCAAACCAGCGTGACCTCGACGTGAACACGCAACCTTCCGATCTGGAGTCGGACGCGCTACCGTTGCGCCACGAAGTCTTAACCGATCGGGATTAAATCAACGATATAGAGACGAGTTTAAGCAGTATCGTTTCAAATACTTGCATGTTTGGTATACTGGAACCTGAGATTGCTAGAAAGCGATGGGGATGTAGCTCAGTGGTAGAGCGCACGCTTTGCATGTGTGAGGTCCTGGGTTCAATCCCCGGCATCTCTAAATTTGTATCGTCGCTGTGGCGCAATGGATTAGCGCGCTGGACTTCTAATCCAGAGGTTCCAGGTTCGAGTCCCGGCAGGGATGTTTATTTTGTAATAAAATTTAATCATATTTAAAGTTATAGTAATTGAGTTTTTGGGCTAGAAAAGGTAAAAACTTGATTAAGCCCGATATAATTTGAATACACACCTTCCGCTCTGTACTCGGATGCGCAACTATTTCCCCATATAATCTTTCCCCCAAACCGAAGAAATCTACGAAGTCTGGACGAGTTTACACTATAAATTTACTTAAGCAACACTTCAAAAACCGAATTCAACTAATGAAACCATACAAAACTACGAAGCAAATTTTATAATGAACACTGTGACAGAAGCGGGATTCGAACCCGCGTCTCCAATGGAGACTGCGACCTGAACGCAGCGCCTTTGACCACTCGGCCATTCTGCCGTTTGTGCCCAAGCGGGAATTGTAACAGATTGCTTAAGGATGAAAATTAAGACGTTATTTTTTATTTTAAATCAGATGCAATCTAGGTTGTTTTTTCGAACAAATGGAATCCAGCCAGATTTGAGCCTACATTTTGTATGTGTGAGGCCCCGGGTTGAATCCCTGAAATTTCTAGTTTAGACGTCTGTTTGGCGCAAGGAATTAGCTCCTGAACTTCTAATTCAGCGGTTCTGGATTCGAATTTATGCTTGAATATTACTTTGATAAAAAAAACATGCCATTAAAATTTGAAATTAAATGGTTAAGTTTAAATATTTAGGTTAAAATATAAAACTAGCGTAACAAGCCATTAAAATTTGAAATTAAATGGTTAAGTTTAAATATTTAAGTTAAAATATCAAACCAGCGTGACCTCGACGTGATTTGAACACGCAACCTTCCGATCTGGAGTCGGACGCGCTACCGTTGCGCCACGAAGTCTTAACCGATCGGGATTAAATCAACGATATAGAGACGAGATTAAGCAGTATCGTTTCAAATAGTTGCATGTTTGGTATACTGGAACCTGAGATTGCTAGCAAACGATGGGGATGTAGCTCAGTGGTAGAGCGCACGCTATGCATGTGTGAGGCCCCGGGTTCAATCCCGGCATCTCCAAATTTTGTATCGTCTCTGTGGCGCAATGGATTAGCGCGCTGGGCTTCTAATCCAGAGGTTCCGGGTTCGAGTCCCGCCAGGGATGTTTATTTTGTAATAAAATTTAATCATATTTAAAATTATAGTAATTGAGTTTTTGGTCTAGAAAAGGTAAAAACTTGATTAAGTCCGACATAATTTGAATACACAACTTTCCGCTCTGTACTCGGATGCGCAACTATTTCCCCATAAAATCTTTCCCCCAAACCGAAGAAATCTACGAAGTCTGGACGAGTTTACACTATAAATTTACATAAGCAACACTTCAAAAACCAAATTCAACTAAAGAAACCATATATAACTACGAAGCAATTTTAAAATGAACACTGTGACTGAAGTGGGATTCGAACCCGCGCCTCCAATGGAGACTGCGACCTGAACGCAGCGCCTTAGACCACTCGGCCATTCTGCCGTTTGTGCCCAAGCGGGAAATTGTAATAGAAGGCTTAAGCATGAAAATTAGGACGTTATTTTATATTTTATAAAGATGCAATCTAGGTTGTTTTTTTTCGAACAAATGGAATCCAGCCAGATTTCGACCCTACATTTTGTATGTGTGAGGCCCCGGGTTGAATCCCTGGAATTTCTTGTTTAGACGTCTGTTTGGCGCAGTGAATTAGCTCCTGAACTTCTAATTCAGCGGTTCTGGATTCGAGTTTAGGCTTGAATATTACTTTGGTGAAAAACCAAGGCATTAAAATTTGAAACTTAAATGGTTAAGTTTAAATATTTAGGTTAAAATATCAAACTAGCGTGACCTCGACGTGATTTGAACACGCAACCTTCCAATCTGGAGTCGGACGCTCTACCGTTGCGCCACGAACTCTTAACCGATCGGGATTAAATCAACGATATAGAGACGAGATTAAGCAGTATCGTTTCAAATACTTGCATGTTTGGTATACTGGAACCTGAGATTGCTAGCAAACGATGGGGATGTAGCTCAGTGGTAGAGCGCACGCTTTGCATGTGTGAGGCCCCGGGTTTAATCCCCGGCATCTCCAAATTTGTATCGTCTCTGTGGCGCAATGGATTAGCGCGCTGGACTTCTAATCCAGAGGTTCCAGGTTCGAGTCCCGGCAGGGAAGTTTATTTTGTAATAAAATTTAATCATGTTTAAAATTATAGTAATTGAGTTTTTGGGCTAGAAAGGTAAAAACTTGATTAAGCCCGACATAATTTGAATAAACAACTTTCCGCTATGTACTCGGATGCGCAACTATTTCCCATAAAATCTTTCCCCCAAACCGAAGAAAATCTACGAAGTCTGGACGAGTTTACACTATAAATTTACATAAGCAACACTTCAAAAACAAATTCAACTACTGAAACCATATAAAACTACGAAGCAAATTTTAAAATGAACACTGTGACTGAAGCGGGATTCGAACCCGCGCCTCCAATGGAGACTGCGACCTGAACGCAGCGCCTTAGACCACTCGGCCATTCTGCCGTTTGTGCCCAAGCGGGAAATTGTAACAGAAGGCTTAAGCATGAAAATTAAGACGTTATTTTATATTTTAAATCAGATGCAATCTAGGTTGTTTTTTCGAACAAATGGAATCCAGCCAAATTTCGAGCCTACATTTTGTATGTGTGAGGCCCCGGGTTGAATCCCTGGAATTCCGATGGAGACTGCGACTTGAACGCAGCGCCTTAGACCACTCGGCCATTCTGCCGTTTGTACCCAAGCGGGAAATTGTAACAGAAGGCTTAAGCATTAAAATTAAGACGTTATTTTATATTTTAAATCAGATGCAATCTAGGTTGTTTTTTCGAACAAATGGAATCCAGCCAGATTTCGAGCCTACATTTTATATGTGTGAGGCCCCGGGTTGAATCCCTGGAATTTCTTGTTTAGACGTCTGTTTGGCGCAATGAATTAGCTCCTGAACTTCTAATTCAGCGGTTCTGGATTCGAATTTATGCTTGAATATTACTTTGATAAAAAAAAACAAGCCATTAAAATTTGAAATTAAATGGTTAAGTTTAAATATTTAAGTTAAAATATAAAACTAGCGTAACAAGCCATTAAAATTTGAAATTAAATGGTTAAGTTTAAATATTTAAGTTAAAATATCAAACCAGCGTGACCTCGACGTGAACACGCAACCTTCCGATCTGGAGTCGGACGCGCTACCATTGCGCCACGAAGTCTTAACCGATCGGGATTAAATCAACGATATAGAGACGAGTTTAAGCAGTATCGTTTCAAATACTTGCATGTTTGGTATACTGGAACCTGAGATTGCTAGAAAGCGATGGGGATGTAGCTCAGTGGTAGAGCGCACGCTTTGCATGTGTGAGGTCCTGGGTTCAATCCCCGGCATCTCTAAATTTGTATCGTCGCTGTGGCGCAATGGATTAGCGCGCTGGACTTCTAATCCAGAGGTTCCAGGTTCGAGTCCCGGCAGGGATGTTTATTTTGTAATAAAATTTAATCATATTTAAAGTTATAGTAATTGAGTTTTTGGGCTAGAAAAGGTAAAAACTTGATTAAGCCCGATATAATTTGAATACACAACTTTCCGCTATGTACTCGGATGCGCAACTATTTCCCCATATAATCTTTCCCCCAAACCGAAGAAATCTACGAAGTCTGGACGAGTTTACACTATAAATTTACTTAAGCAACACTTCAAAAACCGAATTCAACTAATGAAACCATACAAAACTACGAAGCAAATTTTATAATGAACACTGTGACAGAAGCGGGATTCGAACCCGCGTCTCCAATGGAGACTGCGACCTGAACGCAGCGCCTTTGACCACTCGGCCATTCTGCCGTTTGTGCCCAAGCGGGAATTGTAACAGATTGCTTAAGGATGAAAATTAAGACGTTATTTTTTATTTTAAATCAGATGCAATCTAGGTTGTTTTTTCGAACAAATGGAATCCAGCCAGATTTTGAGCCTACATTTTGTATGTGTGAGGCCCCGGGTTGAATCCCTGAAATTTCTAGTTTAGACGTCTGTTTGGCGCAATGAATTAGCTCCTGAACTTCTAATTCAGCGGTTCTGGATTCGAATTTATGCTTGAATATTACTTTGATAAAAAAACATGCCATTAAAATTTGAAATTAAATGGTTAAGTTTAAATATTTAGGTTAAAATATAAAACTAGCGTAACAAGCCATTAAAATTTGAAATTAAATGGTTAAGTTTAAATATTTAAGTTAAAATATCAAACCAGCGTGACCTCGACGTGATTTGAACACGCAACCTTCCGATCTGGAGTCGGACGCGCTACCGTTGCGCCACGAAGTCTTAACCGATCGGGATTAAATCAACGATATAGAGACGAGATTAAGCAGTATCGTTTCAAATAGTTGCATGTTTGGTATACTGGAACCTGAGATTGCTAGCAAACGATGGGGATGTAGCTCAGTGGTAGAGCGCACGCTATGCATGTGTGAGGCCCCGGGTTCAATCCCCGGCATCTCCAAATTTGTATCGTCTCTGTGGCGCAATGGATTAGCGCGCTGGGCTTCTAATCCAGAGGTTCCGGGTTCGAGTCCCGCCAGGGATGTTTATTTTGTAATAAAATTTAATCATATTTAAAATTATAGTAATTGAGTTTTTGGTCTAGAAAAGGTAAAAACTTGATTAAGTCCGACATAATTTGAATACACAACTTTCCGCTCTGTACTCGGATGCGCAACTATTCCCCATAAAATCTTTCCCCCAAACCGAAGAAATCTACGAAGTCTGGACGAGTTTACACTATAAATTTACATAAGCAACACTTCAAAAACCAAATTCAACTAAAGAAACCATATATAACTACGAAGCAAATTTTAAAATGAACACTGTGACTGAAGTGGGATTCGAACCCGCGCCTCCAATGGAGACTGCGACCTGAACGCAGCGCCTTAGACCACTCGGCCATTCTGCCGTTTGTGCCCAAGCGGGAAATTGTAATAGAAGGCTTAAGCATGAAAATTAGGACGTTATTTTATATTTTATAAAGATGCAATCTAGGTTGTTTTTTTCGAACAAATGGAATCCAGCCAGATTTCGACCCTACATTTTGTATGTGTGAGGCCCCGGGTTGAATCCCTGGAATTTCTTGTTTAGACGTCTGTTTGGCGCAGTGAATTAGCTCCTGAACTTCTAATTCAGCGGTTCTGGATTCGAGTTTAGGCTTGAATATTACTTTGGTGAAAAACCAAGGCATTAAAATTTGAAACTTAAATGGTTAAGTTTAAATATTTAGGTTAAAATATCAAACTAGCGTGACCTCGACGTGATTTGAACACGCAACCTTCCAATCTGGAGTCGGACGCGCTACCGTTGCGCCACGAACTCTTAACCGATCGGGATTAAATCAACGATATAGAGACGAGATTAAGCAGTATCGTTTCAAATACTTGCATGTTTGGTATACTGGAACCTGAGATTGCTAGCAAACGATGGGGATGTAGCTCAGTGGTAGAGCGCACGCTTTGCATGTGTGAGGCCCCGGGTTTAATCCCCGGCATCTCCAAATTTGTATCGTCTCTGTGGCGCAATGGATTAGCGCGCTGGACTTCTAATCCAGAGGTTCCAGGTTCGAGTCCCGGCAGGGAAGTTTATTTTGTAATAAAATTTAATCATGTTTAAAATTATAGTAATTGAGTTTTTGGGCTAGAAAAGGTAAAAACTTGATTAAGCCCGACATAATTTGAATAAACAACTTTCCGCTATGTACTCGGATGCGCAACTATTTCCCCATAAAATCTTTCCCCCAAACCGAAGAAATCTACGAAGTCTGGACGAGTTTACACTATAAATTTACATAAGCAACACTTCAAAAACCAAATTCAACTACTGAAACCATATAAAACTACGAAGCAAATTTTAAAATGAACACTGTGACTGAAGCGGGATTCGAACCCGCGCCTCCAATGGAGACTGCGACCTGAACGCAGCGCCTTAGACCACTCGGCCATTCTGCCGTTTGTGCCCAAGCGGGAAATTGTAACAGAAGGCTTAAGCATGAAAATTAAGACGTTATTTTATATTTTAAATCAGATGCAATCTAGGTTGTTTTTTCGAACAAATGGAATCCAGCCAAATTTCGAGCCTACATTTTGTATGTGTGAGGCCCCGGGTTGAATCCCTGGAATTCCGATGGAGACTGCGACTTGAACGCAGCGCCTTAGACCACTCGGCCATTCTGCCGTTTGTACCCAAGCGGGAAATTGTAACAGAAGGCTTAAGCATTAAAATTAAGACGTTATTTTATATTTTAAATCAGATGCAATCTAGGTTGTTTTTTCGAACAAATGGAATCCAGCCAGATTTCGAGCCTACATTTTATATGTGTGAGGCCCCGGGTTGAATCCCTGGAATTTCTTGTTTAGACGTCTGTTTGGCGCAATGAATTAGCTCCTGAACTTCTAATTCAGCGGTTCTGGATTCGAACTTATGCTTGAATATTACTTTGATAAAAAAAACAAGCCATTAAAATTTGAAACTTAAAAATAGTTAAGTTTAAATATTTAGGTTAAATTATCAAACTAGCGTGACCTCGATGTGATTTGAACACGCAACCTTCCGAACTGGAGTCGGACGCGCTACCGTTGCGCCACGAAGTCTTAACCGTTCGGGATTAAATCAACGATATAGAGACGAGATTAAGCACTATCGTTTCAAATACTTGCATGTTTGGTATACTGGAACCTGAGATTGCTAGCAAACGATGGGGATGTAGCTCAGTGGTAGAGCGCACGCTTTGCATGTGTGAGGCCCCGGGTTCAATCCCCGGCATCTCCAAATTTGTATCGTCTCTGTGGCGCAATGGATTAGCGCGCTGGACTTCTAATCCATAGGTTCCGGGTTCGAGTCCCGGCAGGGATGTTTGTTTTGTAATAAAATTTAATCATATTTAAAGTTATAGTAATTGAGTTTTTGGGCTAGAAAAGGTAAAAACTTGATTAAGCCCGACATAATTTGAATACACAACTTTCCGCTCTGTACTCGGATGCGCAACTATTTCGCCATATAATCTTTCCACCAAAGCGAAGAAATCTACGAAGTCTGGACGAGTTTACACTATAAATTTAGCGCCTCCAATGGAGACTGCGACCTGAACGCAGCGCCTTAGACCACTCGGCCATTCTGCCGTTTGTGCCCAAGCGGGAAATTGTAACAGATTGCTTAAAGATGAAAATTAAGACGTTATTTTTTATTTTAAATCAGATGCAATCTAGGTTGCTTTTCCGAACAAATGGAATCCAGCCAGATTTCGCGCCTACATTTTGTATGTGTGAGGCCCCGGGTTGAATCCCTGAAATTTTTAGTTTAGACGTCTGTTTGGCGCAATGAATTAGCTCCTGAACTTCTAATTCAGCGGTTCTGGATTCGAATTTATGCTTGAATATTACTTTGATAAAAAAAAACAAGCCATTAAAATTTGAAATTAAATGGTTAAGTTTAAATATTTAAGTTAAAATATAAAACTAGCGTAACAAGCCATTAAAATTTGAAATTAAATGGTTAAGTTTAAATATTTAAGTTAAAATATCAAACCAGCGTGACCTCGACGTGAACACGCAACCTTCCGATCTGGAGTCGGACGCGCTACCGTTGCGCCACGAAGTCTTAACCGATCGGGATTAAATCAACGATATAGAGACGAGTTTAAGCAGTATCGTTTCAAATACTTGCATGTTTGGTATACTGGAACCTGAGATTGCTAGAAAGCGATGGGGATGTAGCTCAGTGGTAGAGCGCACGCTTTGCATGTGTGAGGTCCTGGGTTCAATCCCCGGCATCTCTAAATTTGTATCGTCGCTGTGGCGCAATGGATTAGCGCGCTGGACTTCTAATCCAGAGGTTCCAGGTTCGAGTCCCGGCAGGGATGTTTTTTTGTAATAAAATTTAATCATATTTAAAGTTATAGTAATTGAGTTTTTGGGCTAGAAAAGGTAAAAACTTGATTAAGCCCGATATAATTTGAATACACAACTTTCCGCTCTGTACTCGGATGCGCAACTATTTCCCCATATAATCTTTCCCCCAAACCGAAGAAATCTACGAAGTCTGGACGAGTTTACACTATAAATTTACTTAAGCAACACTTCAAAAACCGAATTCAACTAATGAAACCATACAAAACTACGAAGCAAATTTTATAATGAACACTGTGACAGAAGCGGGATTCGAACCCGCGTCTCCAATGGAGACTGCGACCTGAACGCAGCGCCTTTGACCACTCGGCCATTCTGCCGTTTGTGACCAAGCGGGAATTGTAACAGATTGCTTAAGGATGAAAATTAAGACGTTATTTTTTATTTTAAATCAGATGCAATCTAGGTTGTTTTTTCGAACAAATGGAATCCAGCCAGATTTTGAGCCTACATTTTGTATGTGTGAGGCCCCGGGTTGAATCCCTGAAATTTCTAGTTTAGACGTCTGTTTGGCGCAATGAATTAGCTCCTGAACTTCTAATTCAGCGGTTCTGGATTCGAATTTATGCTTGAATATTACTTTGATAAAAAAAACATGCCATTAAAATTTGAAATTAAATGGTTAAGTTTAAATATTTAGGTTAAAATATAAAACTAGCGTAACAAGCCATTAAAATTTGAAATTAAATGGTTAAGTTTAAATATTTAAGTTAAAATATCAAACCAGCGTGACCTCGACGTGATTTGAACACGCAACCTTCCGATCTGGAGTCGGACGCGCTACCGTTGCGCCACGAAGTCTTAACCGATCGGGATTAAATCAACGATATAGAGACGAGATTAAGCAGTATCGTTTCAAATAGTTGCATGTTTGGTATACTGGAACCTGAGATTGCTAGCAAACGATGGGGATGTAGCTCAGTGGTAGAGCGCACGCTATGCATGTGTGAGGCCCCGGGTTCAATCCCCGGCATCTCCAAATTTGTATCGTCTCTGTGGCGCAATGGATTAGCGCGCTGGGCTTCTAATCCAGAGGTTCCGGGTTCGAGTCCCGCCAGGGATGTTTATTTTGTAATAAAATTTAATCATATTTAAAATTATAGTAATTGAGTTTTTGGTCTAGAAAAGGTAAAAACTTGATTAAGCCCGACATAATTTGAATACACAACTTTCCGCTCTGTACTCGGATGCGCAACTATTTCCCCATAAAATCTTTCCCCCAAACCGAAGAAATCTACGAAGTCTGGACGAGTTTACACTATAAATTTACATAAGCAACACTTCAAAAACCAATTTCAACTAATGAAACCATACAAAAATACAAAGCAAATTTTAAAATGAACACTGTGACTGAAGCGGGATTCGGACCCGCGCCTCCAATGGAGACTGCGGCCTGAACGCAGCGCCTTAGACCACTCGGCCATTCTGCCGTTTGTGCCCTAGCGGGAAATTGTAACAGAAGGCTTAAGCATGAAAATTAAGACGTTGTTTTATATTTTAAATCAGATGCAATCTAGGTTGTTTTTTCGAACAAATGGAATCCAGCCAAATTTCGAGCCTACATTTTGTATGTGTGAGGCCCCGGGTTGAATCCCTGGAATTCCGATGGAGACTGCGACTTGAACGCAGCGCCTTAGACCACTCGGCCATTCTGCCGTTTGTACCCAAGCGGGAAATTGTAACAGAAGGCTTAAGCATGAAAATTAAGACGTTATTTTATATTTTAAATCAGATTCAATCTAGGTTGTTTTTTCGAACAAATGGAATCCAGCCAGATTTCGAGCCTACATTTTGTATGTGTGAGGCCCCGGGTTGAATCCCTGGAATTTCTTGTTTAGACGTCTGTTTGGCGCAGTGAATTAGCTCCTGAACTTCTAATTCAGCGGTTCTGGATTCGAGTTTATAGGCTTGAATATTACTTTGGTGAAAAAAAAGGCATTAAAATTTGAAACTTAAAAATGGTTAAGTTTAAATATTTAGGTTAAATTATCAAACTAGCGTGACCTCGACGTGATTTGAACACGCAACCTTCCGAACTGGAGTCGGACGCGCTACCGTTGCGCCACGAAGTCTTAACCGATCGGGATTAAATCAACGATATAGAGACGAGATTAAGCAGTATCGTTTCAAATACTTGCATGTTTGGTATACTGAAACCTGAGATTGCTAGCAAACGATGGGGATGTAGCTCAGTGGTAGAGCGCACGCTTTGCATGTGTGAGGCCCCGGGTTCAATCCCCGGCATCTCCAAATTTGTATCGTCTCTGTGGCGCAATGGATTAGCGCGCTGGACTTCTAATCCAGAGGTTGCGGATTCGAGTCCCGGCAGGGATGTTTGTTTTGTAATAAAATTTAATCATATTTAAAGTTATAGTAATTGAGTTTTTGGGCTAGAAAAGGTAAAAACTTGATTAAGCCCGACATAATTTGAATACACAACTTTCCGCTCTGTACTCGGATGCGCAACTATTTCGCCATATAATCTTTCCACCAAAGCGAAGAAATCTACGAAGTCTGGACGAGTTTACACTATAAATTTAGCGCCTCCAATGAAGACTGCGACCTGAACGCAGCGCCTTAGACCACTCGGCCTTTCTGCCGTTTGTGCCCAAGCGGGAAATTGTAACAGAATGCTTAAAGATGAAAATTAAGACGTTATTTTTTATTTTAAATCAGATGCAATCTAGGTTGTTTTTTCGAACAAATGGAATCCAGCCAGATTTCGAGCCTACATTTTGTATGTGTGAGGCCCCGGGTTGAATCCCTGAAATTTCTAGTTTAGACGTCTGTTTGGCGCAATGAATTAGCTCCTGAACTTCTAATTCAGCGGTGCTGGATTAGAATTTATGCTTGAATATTACTTTGATAAAAAAAAAACAAGCCATTAAAATTTGAAATTAAATGGTTAAGTTTAAATATTTACGTTAAAATATAAAACTAGCGTAACAAGCCATTAAAATTTGAAATTAAATGGTTAAGTTTAAATATTTAAGTTAAAATATCAAACCAGCGTGACCTCGACGTGATTTGAACACGCAACCTTCCGATCTGGAGTCGGACGCGCTACCGTTGCGCCACGAAATCTTAACCGATCGGGATTAAATCAACGATATAGAGACGAGTTTAAGCAGTATCGTTTCAAATACTTGCATGTTTGGTATACTGGAACCTGAGATTGCTAGAAAGCGATGGGGATGTAGCTCAGTGGTAGAGCGCACGCTTTGCATGTGTGAGGCCCTGGGTTCAATCCCCGGCATCTCCAAATTTGTATCGTCGCTGTGGCGCAATGGATTAGCGCGCTGGACTTCTAATCCAGAGGTTCCAGGTTCGAGTCCCGGCAGGGATGTTTATTTTGTAATAAAATTTAATCATATTTAAAGTTATAGTAATTGAGTTTTTGGGCTAGAAAAGGTAAATCTTGATTAAGCCCGACATAATTTGAATACACAACTTTCCGCTCTGTACTCGGATGCGCAACTATTTCCCCATAAAATCTTTCCCCCAAACCGAAGAAATCTACGAAGTCTGGACGAGTTTACACTATAAATTTACTTAAGCAACACTTCAAAAACCAAATTCAACTAATGAAACCATACAAATCTACGAAGCAAATTTTATAATGAACACTGTGACAGAAGCGGGATTCGAACCCGCGCCTCCAATGGAGACTGCGACCTGAACGCAGCGCCTTAGACCACTCGGCCATTCTGCCGTTTGTGCCCAAGCGGGAATTGTAACAGATTGCTTAAGGATGAAAATTAAGACGTTATTTTTTATTTTAAATCAGATGCAATCTAGGTTGTTTTTTCGAACAAATGGAATCCAGCCAGATTTCGACCCTACATTTTGTATGTGTGAGACCCCGGGTTGAATCCCTGGAATTTCTTGTTTAGACGTCTGTTTGGCGTAGTTAATTAGCTCCTGAACTTCTAATTCAGCGGTTCTGGATTCGAGTTTAGGCTTGAATATTACTTTGGTGAAAAACCAAGGCATTAAAATTTGAAACTTAAATGGTTAAGTTTAAATATTTAGGATAAAATATCAAACTAGCGTGACCTCGACGTGATTTGAACACGCAACCTTCCGATCTGGAGTCGGACGCGCTACCGTTGCGCCACGAAGTCTTAACCGATCGGGATTAAATCAACGATATAGAAACGAGATTAAGCAGTATCGTTTCAAATAGTTGCATGTTTGGTATACTGGAACCTGAGATTGCTAGCAAACGATGGGGATGTAGCTCAGTGGTAGAGCGCACGCTTTGCATGTGTGAGGCCCCGGGTTCAATCCCCGGCATCTCCAAATTTGTATCGTCTCTGTGGCGCAATGGATTAGCGCGCTGGGCTTCTAATCCAGAGGTTCCGGGTTCGAGTCCCGGCAGGGATGTTTATTTTGTAATAAAATTTAATCATATTTAAAATTATAGTAATTGAGTTTTTGGTCTAGAAAAGGTAAAAACTTGATTAAGCCCGACATAATTTGAATACACAACTTTCCGCTCTGTACTCGGATGCGCAACTATTTCCCCATAAAATCTTTCCCCCAAACCGAAGAAATCTACGAAGTCTGGACGAGTTTACACTATAAATTTACATAAGCAACACTTCAAAAACCAAATTCAACTAAAGAAACCATATAAAACTACGAAGCAAATTTTAAAATGAACACTGTGACTGAAGTGGGATCCGAACCCGCGCCTCCAATGGAGACTGCAACCTGAACGCAGCGCCTTAGACCACTCGGCCATTCTGCCGTTTGTGCCCAAGCGGGAAATTGTAATAGAAGGCTTAAGCATGAAAATTAAGACGTTATTTTATATTTTATAAAGATGCAATCTAGGTTGTTTTTTCGAACAAATGGAATCCAGCCAGATTTCGACCCTACATTTTGTATGTGTGAGACCCCGGGTTGAATCCCTGGAATTTCTTGTTTAGACGTCTGTTTGGCGTAGTGAATTAGCTCCTGAACTTCTAATTCAGCGGTTCTGGATTCGAGTTTAGGCTTGAATATTACTTTGGTGAAAAAAAACCAAGGCATTAAAATTTGAAACTTAAATGGTTAAGTTTAAATATTTAGGTTAAAATATCAAACTAGCGTGACCTCGACGTGATTTGAACACGCAACCTTCCGATCTGGAGTCGGACGCGCTACCGTTGCGCCACGAAGTCTTAACCGATCGGGATTAAATCAACGATATAGAGACGAGATTAAGCAGTATCGTTTCAAATACTTGCATGTTTGGTATACTGGAACCTGAGATTGCAAGAAAGCGATGGGGATGTAGCTCAGTGGTAGAGCGCACGCTTTGCATGTGTGAGGCCCCGGGTTCAATCCCTGGCATCTCCAAAGTTGTATCGTCTCTGTGGCGCAATGGATTAGCGCGCTGAACTTCTAATCCAGAGGTTGCGGGTTCGAGTCCCGACAGGCATGTTTACTTTGTAATAAAATTTAATCATATTTAAAATTGTAGTAATTGAGTTTTTGGGCTAGAAAAAGTAAAAAAACTTGATTAAGCCCGACATAATTTTAATACACAACTTTCCGCTCTGTACTCGGATGCGCAACTATTTCCCCATATAATCTTTCCCCCAAACCGAAGAAATCTACGAAGTCTGGACGAGTTTACACTATAAATTTACTTAAGCAACACTTCAAAAACCAAATTCAACTAATGAAACCATACAAAACTACGAAGCAAATTTTATAATGAACACTGTGACAGAAGCGGGATTCGAACCCGCGCCTCCAATGGAGACTGCGACCTGAACGTTGCGCCTTAGACCACTCGGCCATTCTGCCGTTTGTGCCCAAGCGGGAAATTGTAACAGATTGCTTAAAGATGAAAATTAAGGCGTTATTTTTTTTATTATAAATCAGATGCAATCTAGGTTGTTTTTTCGAACAAATGGAATCCAACCAGATTTCGAGCCTACATTTTGTATGTGTGAGGCCCCGGGTTGAATCCCTGGATTTTCTAGTTTAGACGTCTGTTTGGCGCAATGAATTAGCTCCTGAACTTCTAATTCAGCGGTTCTGGATTCGAACTTAGGCTTGAATATTACTTTGATAAAATACCAAGGCATTAAAATTTGAAATTAAATGGTTAAGTTTTAATATTTAAGTTAAAATATCAAACTAGCGTGACGTCGACGTGATTTGAACACGCAACCTTCCGATCTGGAGTCGGACGTGCTACCGTTGCGCCACGAAGTCTTAACCGATCGGGATTAAATCAACGATATAGAGACGAGATTAAGCAGTATCGTTTCAAATACTTGCATGTTTGGTATACTGGAACCTGAGATTGCTAGCAAACGATGGGGATGTAGCTCAGTGGTAGAGCGCACGCTTTGCATGTGTGAGGCCCCGGGTTCAATCCCCGGCATCTCCAAATTTGTATCGTCTCTGTGGCGCAATGGATTAGCGCGCTGGACTTCTAATCCAGAGGTTCCGGGTTCGAGTCCCGGCAGGGATGTTTATTTTGTAATAAAATTTAATCATATTTAAAGTTATAGTAATTGAGTTTTTGGACTAGAAAAGGTAAAAACTTGATTAAGCCCGACATAATTTGAATACACAACTTTCCGCTCTGTACTCGGATGCGCAACTATTTCCCCATATAATCTTTCCCCCAAACCGAAGAAATCTACGAAGTCTGGACGAGTTTACACTATAAATTTAGCGCCTCCAATGGAGACTGCGACCTGAACGCTGCGCCTTAGACCACTCGGCCATTCTGCCGTTTGTGCCCAAGCGGGAATTGTAAAAGATTGCTTAAGGATGAAAATTAAGACGTTATTTTTTATTTTAAATCAGATGCAATCTAGGTTGTTTTTTCAAACAAATGGAATCCAGCCAGATTTCGAGCCTTCATTTTGTATGTGTGAGGCCCCGGGTTGAATCCCTGGAATTACTAGTTTAGACGTCTGTTTGGCGCAGTGAATTAGCTCCTGAAATTCTAATTCAGCGGTTCTGAATTCGAATTTATGCTTGAATATTACTTTGATAAAAAAAAAACAAGCCATTAAAATTTGAAATTAAATGGTTAAATTTAAATATTTAGGTTAAAATATAAAACTAGCGTAACAAGCCATTAAAATTTGATATTAAATGGTTAAGTTTAAATATTTAAGTTAAAATATCATACCAGCGTGACCTCGACGTGATTTGAACACGCAACCTTTCGATCTGGAGTCGGACGCGCTACCGTTGCGACACGAAGTCTTAACCGATCGGGATTAAATCAACGATATAGAGACGAGTGTAAGCAGTATCGTTTCTAATACTTTCATGTTTGGTATACTGGAACCTGAGATTGCTAGAAAGCGATGGGGATGTAGCTCAGTGGTAGAGCGCACGCTTTGCATGTGTGAGGCCCCGGGTTAAATCCCCGGCATCTCCAAAGTTGTATCGTCTCTGTGGCGCAATGGATTAGCGCGCTGGACTTCTAATCCAGAGGTTCCGGGTTCGAGTCCCGGCAGGGATGTTTATTTTGTAATAAAATTTAATCATATTTAAAATTATAGTAATTGAGTTTTTGGGCTAGAAAAGGTAAAAACTTGATTAAGCCCGACATAATTTGAATACACAACTTTCCGCTCTGTACTCGGATGCGCAACTATTTCCCCATATAATCTTTCCCCCAAACCGAAGAAATCTACGAAGTCTGGACGACTTTACACTATAAATTTACTTAAGCAACACTTCAAAAACCAAATTCAACTAATGAAACCATACAAAACTACGAAGCAAATTTTATAATGAACACTGTGACAGAAGCGGGATTCGAACCCGCGCCTCCAATGGAGACTGCGACCTGAACGCAGCGCCATAGACCACTCGGCCATTCTGCCGTTTGTGCCCAAGCGGAAATTGTAACAGATTGCTTAAGGATGAAAATTAAGATGTTATTTTTTATTTTAAATCAGATGCAATCTAGGTTGTTTTTTCGAACAAATGGAATCCAGCCAGATTTCGAGCCTACATTTTGTATGTGTGAGGCCCTAGGTTGAATCCCTGGAATTTCTAGTTTAGACGTCTGTTTGGCGCAGTGAATTAGCTCCTGAACTTCTAATTCAGCGGTTCTGCATTCGAGTTTAGGCTTGAATATTACTTTGGTGAAAAACCAAGGCATTAAAATTTGAAACTTAAATGGTTAAGTTTAAATATTTAGGTTAAAATATAAAACTAGCGTGACCTCGAAGTGATTTGAACACGCAACCTTCCGATCTGGAGTCGGACGCGCTACCGTTGCGCCACGAAGTCTTAACCGATCGGGATTAAATCAACGATATAGAGACGAGATTAAGCAGTATCGTTTCAAATACTTGCATGTTTGGTATACTGGAACCTGAGATTGCTAGCAAACGATGGGGATGTAGCTCAGTGGTAGAGCGCACGCTTTGCATGTGTGAGGCCCCGGGTTCAATCCCCAGCATCTCCAAATTTGTATCGTCTCTGTGGCGCAATGGATTAGCGCGCTGGACTTCTAATCCAGAGGTTCCGGGTTCGAGTCCCGGCAGGGATGTTTGTTTTGTAATAAAATTTAATCATATTTAAAGTTATAGTAATTGAGTTTTTGGGCTAGAAAAGATAAAAACTTGATTAAGCCCGACATAATTTGAATACACAACTTTCCGCTCTGTACTCGGATGCGCAACTATTTCGCCATATAATCTTTCCACCAAAGCGAAGAAATCTACGAAGTCTGGACGAGTTTACACTATAAATTTAGCGCCTCCAATGGAGACTGCGACCTGAACGCAGCGCCTTAGACCACTCGGCCATTCTGCCGTTTGTGCCCAAGCGGGAATTGAAAAAGATTGCTTAAGGATGAAAATTAAGACGTTATTTTTTATTTTAAATCAGATGCAATCTAGGTTGTTTTTTCGAACAAATGGAATCCAGCCAGATTTCGAGCCTACATTTTGTATGTGTGAGGCCCCGGGTTGAATCCCTGAAATTTCTAGTTTAGACGTCTGTTTGGCGCAATGAATTAGCTCCTGAACTTCTAATTCAGCGGTTCTGGATTCGAACTTATGCTTGAATATTACTTTGATAAAAAAAACAAGCCATTAAAATTTGAAATTAAATGGTTAAGTTTAAATATTTAGGTTAAAATATAAAACTAGCGTAACAAGCCATTAAAATTTGAAATTAAATGGTTAAGTTTAACTATTTAAGTTAAAATATCAAACCAGCGTGACCTCGACGTGATTTGAACACGCAACCTTCCGATCTGGAGTCGGACGCGCTACCATTGCGCCACGAAGTCTTAACCGATCGGGATAAAATCAACGATATAGAGACGAGATTAAGCAGTATCGTTTCAAATACTTGCATGTTTGCTATACTGGAACCTGAGATTGCTAGCAAACGATGGGGATGTAGCTCAGTGGTAGAGCGCACGCTTTGCATGTGTGAGGCCCCGGGTTCAATCCCCGGCATCTCCAAATTTGTATCGTCTCTGTGGCGCAATGGATTAGCGCGCTGGACTTCTAATCCAGAGGTTCCAGGTTCGAGTCCCGGCAGGGATGTTTATTTTGTAATAAAATTTAATCATATTTAAAATTATAGTAATTGAGTTTTGGGGCTAGAAAAGGTAAAAACTTGATTAAGCCCGACATAATTTGAATACACAACTTTCCGCTCTGTACTCGGATGCGCAACTATTTCCCCATAAAATCTTTCCCCCAAACAAAGAAATCTACGAAGTCTGGACGAGTTTACACTATAAATTTACATAAGCAACACTTCAAAAACCAAATTCAACTAATGAAACCATACAAAACTACGAAGCAAATTTAAAAATGAACATTGTGACTGAAGCGGGATTCGAACCCGCGCCTCCAATGGTGACTGCGACCTGAACGCAGCGCCTTAGACCACTCGGCCATTCTGCCGTTTGTGCCCAAGCGGGAAATTGTAACAGCAGGCTTAAGCATGAAAATTAAGACGTTATTTTATATTTTAAATCAAATGCAATCTAGGTTGTTTTTTCGAACAAATGGAATCCAGCCAGATTTCGAGCCTACATTTTGTATGTGTGAGGCCCCGGGTTGAATCCCTGGAATTTATTGTTTAGACGTCTGTTTGGCGCAGTGAATTAGCTCCTGAACTTCTAATTCAGCGGTTCTGGATTCGAGTTTGGGCTTGAATATTACTTTGGTGAAA
This sequence comes from Ciona robusta, assembly GCF_009617815.1. Classification (NCBI taxonomy): domain Eukaryota; kingdom Metazoa; phylum Chordata; class Ascidiacea; order Phlebobranchia; family Cionidae; genus Ciona; species Ciona robusta. The sequence goes on from NC_143235.1 coordinate 6,846,494, forward strand.
AACCAAGGCATTAAAATTTGAAACTTAAATGGTTAAGTTTAAATATTTAGGTTAAAATATCAAACTAGCGTGACCTCGACGTGATTTCAACACGCAACCTTCCGATCTGGAGTCGGACGCGCTACCGTTGCGCCACGAAGTCTTAACCGATCGGGATTAAATCAACGATATAGAGACGAGATTAAGCAGTATCGATTCAAATACTTGCATGTTTGGTATACTGGAACCTGAGATTGCTAGAAAGCGATGGGGATGTAGCTCAGTGGTAGAGCGCACGCTTTGCATGTGTGAGGCCTGTTTGGCGCAGTGAATTAGCTCCTGAACTTCTAATTCAGCGGTTCTGGATTCGAGTTTAGGCTTGAATATTACTTTGGTGAAAAACCAAGGCATTAAAATTTGAAACTTAAATGGTTAAGTTTAAATATTTAGGTTAAAATATAAAACTAGCGTGACCTCGAAGTGATTTGAACACGCAACCTTCCGATCTGGAGTCGGACGCGCTACCGTTGCGCCACGAAGTCTTAACCGATCGGGATTAAATCAACGATATAGAGACGAGATTAAGCAGTATCGTTTCAAATACTTGCATGTTTGGTATACTGGAACCTGAGATTGCTAGCAAACGATGGGGATGTAGCTCAGTGGTAGAGCGCACGCTTTGCATGTGTGAGGCCCCGGGTTCAATCCCCAGCATCTCCAAATTTGTATCGTCTCTGTGGCGCAATGGATTAGCGCGCTGGACTTCTAATCCAGAGGTTCCGGGTTCGAGTCCCGGCAGGGATGTTTGTTTTGTAATAAAATTTAATCATATTTAAAGTTATAGTAATTGAGTTTTTGGGCTAGAAAAGATAAAAACTTGATTAAGCCCGACTTAATTTGAATACACAACTTTCCGCTCTGTACTCGGATGCGCAACTATTTCGCCATATAATCTTTCCACCAAAGCGAAGAAATCTACGAAGTCTGGACGAGTTTACACTATAAATTTAGCGCCTCCAATGGAGACTGCGACCTGAACGCAGCGCCTTAGACCACTCGGCCATTCTGCCGTTTGTGCCCAAGCGGGAATTGTAAAAGATTGCTTAAGGATGAAAATTAAGACGTTATTTTTTATTTTAAATCAGATGCAATCTAGGTTGTTTTTTCGAACAAATGGAATCCAGCCAGATTTCGAGCCTACATTTTGTATGTGTGAGGCCCCGGGTTGAATCCCTGAAATTTCTAGTTTAGACGTCTGTTTGGCGCAATGAATTAGCTCCTGAACTTCTAATTCAGCGGTTCTGGATTCGAACTTATGCTTGAATATTACTTTGATAAAAAAAACAAGCCATTAAAATTTGAAATTAAATGGTTAAGTTTAAATATTTAAGTTAAAATATAAAACTAGCGTAACAAGCCATTAAAATTTGAAATTAAATGGTTAAGTTTAAATATTTAAGTTAAAATATCAAACCAGCGTGACCTCGACGTGATTTGAACACGCAAACTTCCGATCGGGACTAAATCAACGATATAGAGACGAGTTTAAGCAGTATCGTTTCAAATACTTGCATGTTTGCTATACTGGAACCTGAGATTGCTAGAAAGCGATGGGGATGTAGCACAGTGGTAGAGCGCACGCTTTGCATGTGTGAGGCCCCGGGTTCAATCCCCGGCATCTCCAAATTTGTATCGTCTCTGTGGCGCAATGGATTAGCGCGCTGGACTTCTAATCCAGAGGTTCCGGGTTCGAGTCCCGGCAGGGATGTTTATTTTGTAATAAAATTTAATCATATTTAAATTATAGTAATTGAGTTTTTGGGCTAGAAAAGGTAAAAACTTGATTAAGCCCGACATAATTTGAATACACAACTTTCCGCTCTGTACTCGGATGCGCAACTATTTCCCCATAAAATCTTTCCCCCAAACCGAAGAAATCTACGAAGTCTGGACGAGTTTACACTATAAATTTACATAAGCAACACTTCAAAAACCAAATTCAACTAATGAAACCATATAAAACTACGAAGCAAATTTTTAAAATGAACACTGTGACTGAAGTGGGATTCGAACCCGCGCCTCCAATGGAGACTGCGACCTGAACGCAGCGCCTTAGACCACTCGGCCATTCTGCCGTTTGTGCCCAAGCGGGAAATTGTAACAGAAGGCTTAAGCATGAAAATTAAGACGTTATTTTATATTTTAAATCAGATGCAATCTAGGTTGTTTTTTCGAACAAATGGAATCCAGCCAGATTTCGAGCCTACATTTTGTATGTGTGAGGCCCCGGTTTGAATCCCTGGAATTTATTGTTTAGACGTCTGTTTGGCGCAGTGAATTAGCTCCTGAACTTCTAATTCAGCGGTTCTGGATTCGAGTTTAGGCTTGAATATTACTTTGGTGAAAAACCAAGGCATTAAAATTTGAAACTTAAATGGTTAAGTTTAAATATTTAGGTTAAAATATCAAACTAGCGTGACCTCGACGTGATTTCAACACGCAACCTTCCGATCTGGAGTCGGACGCGCTACCGTTGCGCCACGAAGTCTTAACCGATCGGGATTAAATCAACGATATAGAGACGAGATTAAGCAGTATCGTTTCAAATACTTGCATGTTTGGTATAATGGAACCTGAGATTGCTAGCAAACGATGGGGATGTAGCTCAGTGGTAGAGCGCACGCTTTGCATGTGTGAGGCCCTGGGTTCAATCCCCGGCATCTCCAAATTTGTATCGGCTCTGTGGCTCTGTGGCGCTATGGATTAGCGCGCTGGACTTCTAATCCAGAGGTTCCGGGTTCGAGTCCCGGCAGGGATGTTTATTTTGTAATAAAATTTAATCATATTTAAAATTATAGTAATTGAGTTTTTCGGCTAGAAAAGGTAAAAACTTGATTAAGCCCGACATAATTTGAATACACAACTTTCCGCTTTGTACTCGGATGCGCAACTATTTCCCAATATAATCTTTCCCCCAAACCGAAGAAATCTACGAAGTCTTGACGAGTTTACACTATAAATTTACTTAAGCAACACTTCAAAAACCAAATTCAACTAATGAAACCATACAAAACAACGAAGCAAATTTTATAATGAACACTGTGACAGAAGCGGGATTCGAACCCGCGCCACCAATGGAGACTGCGACCTGAACGCAGCGCCTTAGACCACTGGGCCATTCTGCCGTTTGTGCCCAAGCGGGAATTGTAACAGATTGCTTAAGGATGAAAATTGAGACGTTATTTTTTATTTTAAATCAGATGCAATCTAGGTTGTTTTTTCGAACAAATGGAATCCAGCCAGATTTCGAGCCTACATTTTGTATGTGTGAGGCCCCGGGTTGAATCCCTGAAATTTCTAGTTTAGACGTCTGTTTGGCGCAATGAATTAGCTCCTGAACTTCTAATTCAGCGGTTCTGGATTCGAATTTATGCTTGAATATTACTTTGATAAAAAAAACAAGCCATTAAAATTTGAAATTAAATGGTTAAGTTTAAATATTTAGGTTAAAATATAAAACTAGCGTAACAAGCCATTAAAATTTGAAATTAAATGGTTAAGTTTAAATATTTAAGTTTAAATATCAAACCAGCGTGACCTCGACGTGATTTGAACTCGCAACCTTCCGATCTGGAGTCGGACGCGCTACCGTTGCGCCACGAAGTCTTAACCGATCGGGATTAAATCAACGATATAGAGACGAGATTAAGCAGTATCGTTTCAAATACTTGCATGTTTGGTATACTGGAACCTGAGATTGCTAGCAAACGATGGGGATGTAGCTCAGTGGTAGAGCGCACGCTTTGCATGTGTGAGGCCCTGGGTTCAATCCCCGGCATCTCCAAATTTGTATCGTCTCTGTGGCGCAATGGATTAGCGCGCTGGACTTCTAATCCAGAGGTTCCGGATTCGAGTCCCGGCAGGGATGTTTATTTTGTATTTCGAGCCCACATTTTGTATGTCAGATTTCGAGCCCACATTTTGTATGTGTGAGGCCCCGGGTTGAATCCCTGGAATTTATTGTTTAGACGTCTGTTTGGCGCAGTGAATTAGCTCCTGAACTTCTGTGAGGTGTGAGGCCCCGGGTTCAATCCCCGGCATCTCCAAATTTGTATCGTCTCTGTGGCGCAATGGATTAGCTCGCTGGACTTCTAATTCAGAGGTTCCGGGTTCGAGTCCCGGCAGGGATGTTTGTTTTGTAATAAAATTTAATCATATTTAAAGTTATAGTAATTGAGTTTTTGGGCTAGAAAAGGTAAAAACTTGATTAAGCCCGACATAATTTGAATACACAACTTTCCGCTCTGTACTCGGATGCGCAACTATTTCCCCATATAATCTTTCCCCCAAACCGAAGAAATCTACGAAGTCTGGACGAGTTTACACTATAAATTTACTTAAGCAACACTTTAAAAACCAAATTCAACTAATGAAACCATACAAAACTACGAAGCAAATTTTATAATGAACACTGTGACAGAAGCGGGATTCGAACCCGCGCCTCCAATGGAGACTGCGACCTGAACGCAGCGCCTTAGACCACTCGGCCATTCTGCCGTTTGTGCCCAAGCGGGATTTGTAACAGATTGCTTAAGGATGAAAATTAAGACGTTATTTTTTATTTTAAATCAGATGCAATCTAGGTTGTTTTTTCGAACAAATGGAATCCAGCCAGATTTCGAGCCTACATTTTGTATGTGTGAGGCCCCGGGTTGAATCCCTGAAATTTCTAGTTTAGACGTCTGTTTGGCGCAATGAATTAGCTCCTGAACTTCTAATTCAGCGGTTCTGGATTCGAATTTATGCTTGAATATTACTTTGATAAAAAAAACAAGCCATTAAAATTTGAAATTAAATGGTTAAGTTTAAATATTTAAGTTAGAATATAAAACTAGCGTAACAAGCCATTAAAATTTGAAATTAAATGGTTAAGTTTTAATATTTAAGTTAAAATATCAAACCAGGGTGACCTCGACGTGATTTGAACACGCAACCTTCCGATCTGGAGTCGGACGCGCTACCGTTGCGCCACGAAGTCTTAACCGATCGGGATTAAATCAACGATATAGAGACGAGATTAAGCAGTATCGTTTCAAATACTTGCATGTTTGGTATACTGGAACCTGAGATTGCTAGCAAACGATGGGGATGTAGCTCAGTGGTAGAGCGCACGCTTTGCATGTGTGAGGCCCCGGGTTCAATCCCCGGCATCTCCAAATTTGTATCGTCTCTGTGGCGCAATGGATTAGCGCGCTGGACTTCTAATCCAGAGGTTCCAGGTTCGAGTCCCGGCAGGGATGTTTATTTTGTAATAAAATTTAATCATATTTAAAATTATAGTAATTGAGTTTTTTGGGCTAGAAAAAGGTAAAAACTTGATTAAGCCCGACATAATTTGAATACACAAACTTTCCGCTCTGTACTCGGATGCGCAACTATTTCCCCATAAAATCTTTCCCCCAAACCGAAGAAATCTACGAAGTCTGGACGAGTTTACACTATAAATTTACATAAGCAACACTTCAAAAACCAAATTCAACTAATGAAACCATACAAAACTACGAAGCAAATTTTAAAATGAACACTGTGACTGAAGCGGGATTCGAACCCGCGCCTCCAATGGTGACTGCGACCTGAACGCAGCGCCTTAGACCACTCGGCCATTCTGCCGTTTGTGCCCAAGCGGGAAATTGTAACAGCAGGCTTAAGCATGAAAATTAAGACGTTATTTTATATTTTAAATCAGATGCAATCTAGGTTGTTTTTTCGAACAAATGGAATCCAGCCAGATTTCGAGCCTACATTTTGTATGTGTGAGGCCCCGGGTTGAATCCCTGGAATTTATTGTTTAGACGTCTGTTTGGCGCAGTGAATTAGCTCCTGAACTTCTAATTCAGAGGTTCTGGATTCGAATTTAGGCTTGAATATAACTTAGGTGAAAAACCAAGGCATTAAAATTTGAAACTTAAATGGTTAAGTTTAAAAATTTAGGTTAAAATATCAAACTAGCGTGACCTCGACGTGATTTGAACACGCAACCTTCCGATCTGGAGTCGGACGCGCTACCGTTGCGCCACGAAGTCTTAACCGATCGGGATTAAATCAACGATATAGAGACGAGATTAAGCAGTATCGATTCAAATACTTGCATGTTTGGTATACTGGAACCTGAGATTGCTAGCAAACGATGGGGATGTAGCTCAGTGGTAGAGCGCACGCTTTGCATGTGTGAGGCCCCGGGTTCAATCCCGGCATCTCCAAATTTGTATCGTCTCTGTGGCGCAATGGATTAGCGCGCTGGACTTCTAATCCAGAGGTTCCGGGTTCGAGTCCCGGCAGGGATGTTTGTTTTGTAATAAAATTTAATCATATTTAAAGTTATAGTAATTGAGTTTTTGGGCTAGAAAAGGTAAAAACTTGATTAAGCCCGACATAATTTGAATACACAACTTTCCGCTCTGTACTCGGATGCGCAACTATTTCCCCATATAATCTTTCCCCAAACCGAAGAAATCTACGAAGTCTGGACGAGTTTACACTATAAATTTACTTAAGCAACACTTCAAAAACCAATTCAACTAATGAAACCATACAAAACTACGAAGCAAATTTTATAATGAACACTGTGACAGAAGCGGGATTCGAACCCGCGACTCCAATGGAGACTGCGACCTGAACGCAGCGCCTTAGACCACTCGGCCATTCTGCCGTTTGTGCCCAAGCGGGATTTGTAACAGATTGCTTAAGGATGAAAATTAAGACGTTATTTTTTATTTTAAATCAGATGCAATCTAGGTTGTTTTTTCGAACAAATGGAATCCAGCCAGATTTCGAGCCTACATTTTGTATGTGTGAGGCCCCGGGTTGAATCCCTGAAATTTCTAGTTTAGACGTCTGTTTGGCGCATTGAATTAGCTCCTGAACATCTAATTCAGCGGTTCTGGATTCGAATTTATGCTTGAATATTACTTTGATAAAAAAAAACAAGCCATTAAAATTTGAAATTAAATGGTTAAGTTTAAATATTTAGGTTAAAATATAAAACTAGCGTAACAAGCCATTAAAATTTGAAATTAAATGGTTAAGTTTAAATATTTAAGTTAAAATATCAAACCCGTGTGACCTCGACGTGATTTGAACACGCAACCTTCCGATCTGGAGTCGGACGCGCTACCGTTGCGCCACGAAGTCTTAACCGATCGGGATTAAATCAACGATATAGAGACGAGATTAAGCAGTATCGTTTCAAATACTTGCATGTTTGGTATACTGGAACCTGAGATTGCTAGCAAACGATGGGGATGTAGCTCAGTGGTAGAGCGCACGCTTTGCATGTGTGAGACCCTGGGTTCAATCCCCGGCATCTCCAAATTTGTATCGTCTCTGTGGCGCAATGGATTAGCGCGCTGGACTCCTAATCCAGAGGTTCCGGATTCGAGTCCCGGCAGGGATGATTATTTTGTAATAAAATTGAATCATATTTAAAATTATAGTAATTGAGTTTTTGGGCTAGAAAAGGTAAAAATTGATTAAGCCCGACATAATTTGAATACACAACTTTCCGCTCTGTACTCGGATGCGCAACTATTTCCCCATAAAATCTTTCCCCCAAACCGAAAAAATCTACGATGTCTGGACGAGTTTTCACTATAAATTTACATAAGCAACACTTCAAAAACCAAATTCAACTAATGAAACCATACAAAACTACTAAGCAAATTTTAAAATGAACACTGTGACTGAAGCGGGATTCGAACCCGCGCCTCCAATGGTGACTGCGACCTGAACGCAGCGCCTTGGACCACTCGGCCATTCTGCCGTTTGTGCCCAAGCGGGAAATTGTAACAGCAGGCTTAAGCATGAAAATTAAGACGTTATTTTATATTTTAAATCAGATGCAATCTAGGTTGTTTTTTCGAACAAATGGAATCCAGCCAGATTTCGAGCCCACATTTTGTATGTGTGAGGCCCCGGGTTGAATCCCTGGAATTTATTGTTTAGACGTCTGTTTGGCGCAGTGAATTAGCTCCTGAACTTCTAATTCAGCGGTTCTGGATTCGAGTTTAGGCTTGAATATTACCTTGATGAAAAACCAAGGCATTAAAATTTGAAACTTAAATGGTTAAGTTTAAATATTTAAGTTAAAATATCAACCTAGCGTGACCTCGACGTGATTTGAACACGCCACCTTTCGATCTGGAGTCGGACGCGCTACCGTTGCGACACGAAGTCTTAACCAACCGGGAATAAATCAACGATATAGAGACGAGATTAAGCAGTATCGTTTCAAATACTTGCATGTTAGGTATACTGGAACCTGAGATTGCTAGCCAACGATGGGGATGTAGCTCAGTGGTAGAGCGCACGCTTTGCATGTGTGAGGCCCCGGGTTCAATCCCCGGCATCTCCAAAGTTGTATCGTCTCTAATCCAGAGGTTCCGGGTTCGAGTCCCGGCAGGGATGTTTATTTTGTAATTAAATTTAATCATATTTAAAATTATAGTAATTGAGTTTTTGGGCTAGAAAAGGTAAAAACTTGATTAAGCCCGACATAATTTGAATACACAACTTTCCGCTCTGTACTCGGATGCGCAACTATTTCCCCATATAATCTTTCCCCCAAACCGAAGAAATCTACGAAGTCTTGACGAGTTTACACTATAAATTTACTTAAGCAACACTTCAAAAACCAAATTCAACTAATGAAACCATACAAAACTACGAAGCAAAGTTTATAATGAACACTGTGACAGAAGCGGGATTCGAACCCGCGCCTCCAATGGAGACTGCGACCTGAACGCAGCGCCTTAGACCACTCGGCCATTCTGCCGTTTGTGCCCAAGCGGGAATTGTAACAGATTGCTTAAGGATGAAAATTAAGACGTTATTTTTTATTTTAAATCAGATGCAATCTAATTTGTTTTTTCGAACAAATGGAATCCAGCCAGATTTCGAGCCTACATTTTGTATGTGTGAGGCCCCGGGTTGAATCCCTGGAATTTATTGTTTAGACGTCTGTTTGGCGCAGTGAATTAGCTCCTGAACTTCTAATTCAGCGGTTCTGGATTCGAGTTTAGGCTTGAATATTACTTTGGTGAAAAACCAAGGCATTAAAATTTGAAACTTAAATGGTTAAGTTTAAAAATTTAGGTTAAAATATCAAACTAGCGTGACCTCGACGTGATTTGAACACGCAACCTTCCGATCTGGAGTCGGACGCGTTACCGTTGCGCCACGAAGTCTTAACCGATCGGGATTAAATCAACGATATAGAGACGAGATTAAGCAGTATCGATTTAAATACTTGCATGTTTGGTATACTGGAACCTGAGATGTCTAGCAAACGATTGGGATGTAGCTCAGTGGTAGAGCGCACGCTTTGCATGTGTGAGGCCCCGGGTTCAATCCCCGGCATCTCCAAATTTGTATCGTCTCTGTGGCGCAATGGATTAGCGCGCTGGACTTCTAATCCAGAGGTTCCGGGTTCGAGTCCCGGCAGGGATGTTTGTTTTGTAATAAAATTTAATCATATTTAAATTTATAGTAATTGAGTTTTTGGGCTAGAAAAGGTAAAAACTTGATTAAGCCCGACATAATTTGAATACACAACTTTCCGCTCTGTACTCGGATGCGCAACTATTTCGCCATATAATCTTTCCACCAAAGCGAAGAAATCTACGAAGTCTGGACGAGTTTTACACTATAAATTTAGCGCCTCCAATGGAGACTGCGACCTGAACGCAGCGCCTTAGACCACTCGGCCATTCTGCCGTTTGTGCCCAAGCGGGAAATTGTAACAGATTGCTTAAAGATGAAAATTAAGACGTTATTTTTTATTTTAAATCAGATGCAATCTAGGTTGTTTTTTCGAACAAATGGTATCCAGCCAGATTTCGAGCCTACATTTTGTATGTGTGAGGCCCCGGGTTGAATCCCTGACATTTCTAGTTTAGACGTCTGCTTGGCGCAATTAATTAGCTCCTGAACTTCTAATTCAGCGGTTCTGGATTCGAATTTATGCTTGAATATTACTTTGATAAAAAAAACAAGCCATTAAAATTTGAAATTAAATGGTTAAGTTTAAATATTTAAGTTAAAATATAATACTAGCGTAACAAGCCATTAAAATTTGAAATTAAATGGTTAAGTTTAAATATTTAAGTTAAAATATCAAACCAGCGTGACCTGGACGTGATTTGAACACGCAACCTTCCGATCTGGAGTCGGACGCGCTACCGTTGCGCCACGAAGTTTTAACCGATCGGGATTAAATCAACCATATAGAGACGAGTTTAAGCAGTATCGTTTCAAATACTTGCATGTTTGGTATAATGGAACCTGAGATTGCTAGAAAGCGATGGGGATGTAGCTCAGTGGTAGAGCGCAAGCTTTGCATGTGTGAGGCCCCGGGTTCAATCCCCGGCATCTCCAAATTTGTATCGTCTCTGTGGCGCAATGGATTAGCGCGCTGGACTTCTAATCCAGAGGTTCCGGGTTCGAGTCCCGGCAGGGATGTTTATTTTGTAATAAAATTTAATCATATTTAAAGTTATAGTAATTGAGTTTTTGTGCTAGAAAAGGTAAAAACTTGATTAAGCCCGACATAATTTGAATACACAACTTTCCGCTCTGTACTCGGATGCGCAACTATTTCCCCATATAATCTTTCCCCCAAACCGAAGAAATCTACGAAGTCTGGACGAGTTTACACTATAAATTTACTTAAGCAACACTTCAAAAACCAAATTCAACTAATGAAACCATATAAAACTACGAAGCAAATTTTAAAATGAACACTGTGACTGAAGTGGGATTCGAACCCGCGCCTCCAATGGAGACTGCGACCTGAACGCAGCGCCTTAGACCACTCGGCCATTCTGCCGTTTGTGCCCAAGCGGGAAATTGTAACAGAAGGCTTAAGCATGAAAATTAAGACGTTATTTTATATTTTATAAAGATGCAATCTAGGTTGTTTTTTCGAACAAATGGAATCCAGCCAGATTTCGACCCTACATTTTGTATGTGTGAGGCCCCGGGTTGAATCCTTGGAATTTCTTGTTTAGACGTCTGTTTGGCGCAGTGAATTAGCTCCTGAACTTCTAATTCAGCGGTTCTGGATTCGAGTTTAGGCTTGAATATTATTTTGGTGAGAAACCAAGGCATTAAAATTTGAAACTTAAATGGTTAAGTTTAAATATTTAGGTTAAAATATCAAACTAGCGTGACCTCGACGTGATTTGAACACGCAACCTTCCGATCAGGAGTCGGACGCGCTACCGTTGCGCCACGAAGTCTTAACCGATCGGGATTAAATCAACGATATAGAGACGAGATTAAGCAGTATCGTTTCAAATACTTGCATGTTTGGTATACTGGAACCTGAGATTGCTAGAAAGCCATGGGGATGTAGCTCAGTGGTAGAGCGCACGCTTTGCATGTGTGAGGCCCCGGGTTCAATCCCCGGCATCTCCAAATTTGTATGGTCTCTGTGGCGCAATGGATTAGCGCGCTGGACTTCTAATCCAGAGGTTCCGGGTTCGAGTCCCGACGGGATGTTTATTTTGTAATAAAATTTAATCATATTTAAAATTATAGTAATTGAGTTTTTGTGCTAGAAAAGGTAAAAACTTGATTAAGCCCGACATAATTTGAATACACAACTTTCCGCTTTGTACTCGGATGCGCAACTATTTCCCCATATAATCTTTCCCCAAACCGAAGAAATCTACGAAGTCTTGACGAGTTTACACTATAAATTTACTTAAGCAACTTTTCAAAAACCAAATTCAACTAATGAAACCATACAAAACCACGAAGCAAATTTTATAATGAACACTGTGACAGAAGCGGGATTCGAACCCGCGCCTCCAATGGAGACTGCGACCTGAACGCAGCGCCTTAGACCACTCGGCCATTCTGCCGTTTGTGCCCAAGCGGGAATTGTAACAGATTGCTTAAGGATGAAAATTAAGACGTTATTTTTTATTTTAAATCAGATGCAATCTAGGTTGTTTTTTCGAACAAATGGAATCCAGCCAGATTTCGAGCCTACATTTTGTATGTGTGAGGCCCCGGGTTGAATCCCTGAAATTTCTAGTTTAGACGTCTGTTTGGCGCAATGAATTAGCTCCTGAACTTCTAATTCAGCGGTTCTGAATTCGAATTTATGCTTGAATATTACTTTGATAAAAAAAAAACAAGCCATTAAAATTTGAAATTAAATGGTTAAGTTTAAATATTTAGGTTAAAATATAAAACTAGCGTAACAAGCCATTAAAATTTGAAATTAAATGGTTAAGTTTAAATATTTAAGTTAAAATATCAAACCAGCGTGACCTCGACGTGATTTGAACACGCAACCTTCCGATCTGGAGTCGGGCGCGCTACCGTTGCGCCACGAAGTCTTAACCGATCGGGATTAAATCAACGATATAGAGACGAGTTTAAGCAGTATCGTTTCAAATACTTGCATGTTTGGTATACTGGAACCTGAGATTGCTAGAAAGCGATGGGGATATAGCTCAGTGGTAGAGCGCACGCTTTGCATGTGTGAGGCCCCCGGTTAAATCCCCGGCATCTCCAAAGTTGTATCGTCTCTGTGGCGCAATGGATTAGCGCGCTGGACTTCTAATCCAGAGGTTCCGGGTTCGAGTCCCGGCAGGGATGTTTATTTTGTATTAAAATTTAATCATATTTAAAATTATAGTAATTGAGTTTTTGGGCTAGAAAAGGTAAAAACTTGATTAAGCCCGACATAATTTGAATACACAACTTTCCGCTCTGTACTCGGATGCGCAACTATTTCCCCATATAATCTTTCCCCCAAACCGAAGAAATCTACGAAGTCTGGACGAGTTTACACTATAAATTTACTTAAGCAACACTTCAAAAACCAAATTCAACTAATGAAACCATACAAAACTACGAAACAAATTTTATAATGAACACTGTGACAGAAGCGGGATTCGAACCCGCGCCTCCAATGGAGATTGCGACCTGAACGCTGCGCCTTAGACCACTCGGCCATTCTGCCGCTTGTGCCCAAGCGGGAATTGTAAAAGATTGCTTAAGGATGAAAATTAAGACGTTATTTTTTATTTTAAATCAGATGCAATCTAGGTTGTTTTTTCGAACAAATGGAATCCAGCCAGATTTCGAGCCTACATTTTGTATGTGTGAGGCCCCGGGTTGAATCCCTGGAATTTCTAGTTTAGACGTCTATTTGGCGCAGTGAATTAGCTCCTGAACTTCTAATTCAGCGGTTCTGGATTCGAGTTTAGGCTTGAATATTACTTTGATGAAAAACCAAGGCATTAAAATTTGAAACTTAAATGGTTAAGTTTAAATATTTAAGTTAAAACATCAACCTAGCGTGACCTCGACGTGATTTGAACACGCAACCTTTCGATCTGGAGTCGGACGCGCTACCGTTGCGACACGAAGTCTTAACCAAGCGGGAATAAATCAACGATATAGAGACGAGATTAAGCAGTATCGTTTCAAATACTTGCATGTTTGGTATACTGGAACCTGAGATTGCTAGCCAACGATGGGGATGTAGCTCAGTGGTAGAGCGCACGCTTTGCATGTGTGAGGCCCCGGGTTCAATCCCCGGCATCTCCAAAGTTGTATCGTCTCTAATCCAGAGGTTGCGGGTTCGAGTCCCGGCAGGGATGTTTATTTTGTAATTAAATTTAATCATATTTAAAATTGTAGTAATTGAGTTTTTGGGCTAGAAAAAGTAAAAAAACTTGATTAAGCCCGACATAATTTTAATACACAACTTTCCGCTCTGTACTCGGATGCGCAAATATTTCCCCATATAATCTTTCCCCCAAACCGAAGAAATCTACGAAGTCTGGACGAGTTTACACTATAAATTTACATAAGCAACACTTCAAAAACCAAATTCAACTAATGAAACCATATAAAACTACGAAGCAAATTTTAAAATGAACACTGTGACTGAAGTGGGATTCGAACCCGCGCCTCCAATGGAGACTGCGACCTGAACGCAGCGCCTTAGACCACTCGGCCATTCTGCCGTTTGTGCCCAAGCGGGAAATTGTAACAGAAGGCTTAAGCATGAAAATTAAGACGTTATTTTATATTTTATAAAGATGCAATCTAGGTTGTTTTTTCGAACAAATGGAATCCAGCCAGATTTCGACCCTACATTTTGTATGTGTGAGGCCCCGGGTTGAATCCTTGGAATTTCTTGTTTAGACGTCTGTTTGGCGCAGTGAATTAGCTCCTGAACTTCTAATTCAGCGGTTCTGGATTCGAGTTTAGGCTTGAATATTATTTTGGTGAGAAACCAAGGCAATAAAATTTGAAACTTAAATGGTTAAGTTTAAATATTTAGGTTAAAATATCAAACTAGCGTGACCTCGACGTGATTTGAACACGCAACCTTCCGATCAGGAGTCGGACGCGCAACCGTTGCGCCACGAAGTCTTAACCGATCGGGATTAAATCAACGATATAGAGACGAGATTAAGCAGTATCGTTTCAAATACTTGCATGTTTGGTATACTGGAACCTGAGATTGCTAGAAAGCGATGGGGATGTAGCTCAGTGGTAGAGCGCACGCTTTGCATGTGTGAGGCCCCGGGTTCAATCCCCGGCATCTCCAAATTTGTATGGTCTCTGTGGCGCAATGGATTAGCGCGCTGGACTTCTAATCCAGAGGTTCCGGGTTCGAGTCCCGACGGGATGTTTATTTTGTAATAAAATTTAATCATATTTAAAATTATAGTAATTGAGTTTTTGTGCTAGAAAAGGTAAAAACTTGATTAAGCCCGACATAATTTGAATACACAACTTTCCGCTTTGTACTCGGATGCGCAACTATTTCCCCATATAATCTTTCCCCCAAACCGAAGAAATCTACGAAGTCTTGACGAGTTTACACTATAAATTTACTTAAGCAACTTTTCAAAAACCAAATTCAACTAATGAAACCATACAAAACCACGAAGCAAATTTTATAACGAACACTGTGACAGAAGCGGGATTCGAACCCGCGCCTCCAATGGAGACTGCGACCTGAACGCAGCGCCTTAGACCACTCGGCCATTCTGCCGTTTGTACCCAAGCGGGAATTGTAACAGATTGCTTAAGGATGAAAATTAAGACGTTATTTTTTATTTTAAATCAGATGCAATCTAGGTTGTTTTTTCGAACAAATGGAATCCAGCCAGATTTCGAGCCTACATTTTGTATGTGTGAGGCCCCGGGTTGAATCCCTGAAATTTCTAGTTTAGACGTCTGTTTGGCGCAATGAATTAGCTCCTGAACTTCTAATTCAGCGGTTCTGAATTCGAATTTATGCTTGAATATTACTTTGATAAAAAAAAAAACAAGCCATTAAAATTTGAAATTAAATGGTTAAGTTTAAATATTTAGGTTAAAATATAAAACTAGCGTAACAAGCCATTAAAATTTGAAATTAAATGGTTAAGTTTAAATATTTAAGTTAAAATATCAAACCAGCGTGACCTCGACGTGATTTGAACACGCAACCTTCCGATCTGGAGTCGGGCGCGCTACCGTTGCGCCACGAAGTCTTAACCGATCGGGATTAAATCAACGATATAGAGACGAGTTTAAGCAGTATCGTTTCAAATACTTGCATGTTTGGTATACTGGAACCTGAGATTGCTAGAAAGCGATGGGGATATAGCTCAGTGGTAGAGCGCACGCTTTGCATGTGTGAGGCCCCCGGTTAAATCCCCGGCATCTCCAAAGTTGTATCGTCTCTGTGGCGCAATGGATTAGCGCGCTGGACTTCTAATCCAGAGGTTCCGGGTTCGAGTCCCGGCAGGGATGTTTATTTTGTATTAAAATTTAATCATATTTAAAATTATAGTAATTGAGTTTTTGGGCTAGAAAAGGTAAAAACTTGATCAAGCCCGACATAATTTGAATACACAACTTTCCGCTCTGTACTCGGATGCGCAACTATTTCCCCATATAATCTTTCCCCCAAACCGAAGAAATCTACGAAGTCTGGACGAGTTTACACTATAAATTTACTTAAGCAACTCTTCAAAAACCAAATTCAACTAATGAAACCATACAAAACTACGAAGCAAATTTTATAATGAACACTGTGACAGAAGCGGGATTCGAACCCGCGCCTCCAATGGAGACTGCGACCTGAACGCAGCGCCTTAGACCACTCGGCCATTCTGCCGTTTGTGCCCAAGCGGGAATTGTAACAGATTGCTTAAGGATGAAAATTAAGACGTTATTTTTTATTTTAAATCAGATGCAATCTAGGTTTTTTTTCGAACAAATGGAATCCAGCCAGATTTCGAGCCTACATTTTGTATGTGTGAGGCCCCGGGTTGAATCCCTGAAATTTCTAGTTTAGACGTCTGTTTGGCGCAATGAATTAGCTCCTGAACTTCTAATTCAGCGGTTCTGAATTCGAATTTATGCTTGAATATTACTTTGATAAAAAAAAACAAGCCATTAAAATTTGAAATTAAATGGTTAAGTTTAGAGCGCACGCTTTGCATGTGTGAGGCCCCGGGTTCAATCCCCGGCATCTCCAAAGTTGTATCGTCTCTGTGGTGCAATGGATTAGCGCGCTGAACTTCTAATCCAGATGTTGCGGGTTCGAGGGGATGTTTATTTTGTAATAAAATTTAATCATATTTAAAATTGTAGTAATTGAGTTTTTGGGCTAGAAAAAGTAAAAAAACTTGATTAAGCCCGACATAATTTTAATACACAACTTTCCGCTCTGTACTCGGATGCGCAACTATTTCCCCATATAATCTTTCCCCCAAACCGAAGAAATCTACAAAGTCTGGACGAGTTTACACTATAAATTTACTTAAGCAACTCTTCAAAAACCAAATTCAACTAATGAAACCATACAAAACTACGAAGCAAATTTTATAATGAACACTGTGACAGAAGCGGGATTCGAACCCGCGCATCCAATGGAGACTGCGACCTGAACGCAGCGCCTTAGACCACTCGGCCATTCTGCCGTTTGTGCCCAAGCGGGAATTGTAACAGATTGCTTAAGGATGAAAATTAAGACGTTATTTTTTATTTTAAATCAGATGCAATCTAGGTTGTTTTTTCGAACAAATGGAATCCAGCCAGATTTCGAGCCTACATTTTGTATGTGTGAGGCCCCGGGTTGAATCCCTGAAATTTCTAGTTTAGACGTCTGTTTGGCGCAATGAATTAGCTCCTGAACTTCTAATTCAGCGGTTCTGGATTCGAGTTTAGGCTTGAATATTACTTTGGTGAGAAACCAAGGCATTAAAATTTGAAACTTAAATGGTTAAGTTTAAATATCAAACTAGCGTGACCTCGACGTGATTTGAACACGCAACCTTCCGATCTGGAGTCGGACGCGCTACCGTTGCGCCACGAAGTCTTAACCGATCGGGATTAAATCAACGATATAGAGACGAGATTAAGCAGTATCGTTTCAAATACTTGCATGTTTGGTATACTGGAACCTGAGATTGCTAGAAAGCAATGGGGATGTAGCTCAGTGGTAGAGCGCACGCTTTGCATGTGTGAGGCCCCGGGTTCAAACCCCGGCATCTCCAAATTTGTATCGTCTCTGTGGCGCAATGGATTAGCGCGCTGGACTTCTAATCCAGAGGTTCCGGGTTCGAGTCCCGGCAGGGATGTTTATTTTGTAATAAAATTTAATCATATTTAAAATTATAGTAATTGAGTTTTTGTGCTAGAAAAGGTAAAAACTTGATTAAGCCCGACATAATTTGAATACACAACTTTCCGCTTTGTACTCGGATGCGCAACTATTTCCCCATATAATCTTTCCCCCAAACCGAAGAAATATACGAAGTCTTGACGAGTTTACACTATAAATTTACTTAAGCAACACTTCAAAAACCAAATTCAACTAATGAAACCATACAAAACCACGAAGCAAATTTTATAATGAACACTGTGACAGAAGCGGGATTCGAACCCGCGCCTCCAATGGAGACTGCGACCTGAACGCAGCGCCTTAGACCACTCGGCCATTCTGCCGTTTGTGCCCAAGCGGGAATTGTAACAGATTGCTTAAGGATGAAAATTAAGACGTTATTTTTTATTTTAAATCAGATGCAATCTAGGTTGTTTTTTCGAACAAATGGAATCCAGCCAGATTTCGAGCCTACATTTTGTATGTGTGAGGCCCCGGGTTGAATCCCTGAAATTTCTAGTTTAGACGTCTGTTTGGCGCAATGAATTAGCTCCTGAACTTCTAATTCAGCGGTTCTGAATTCGAATTTATGCTTGAATATTACTTTGATAAAAAAAACAAGCCATTAAAATTTGAAATTAAATGGTTAAGTTTAAATATTTAGGTTAAAATATAAAACTAGCGTAACAAGCCATTAAAATTTGAAATTAAATGGTTAAGTTTAAATATTTAAGTTAAAATATCAAACCAGCGTGACCTCGACGTGATTTGAACACGCAACCTTCCGATCTGGAGTCGGGCGCGCTACCGTTGCGCCACGAAGTCTTAACCGATCGGGATTAAATCAACGATATAGAGACGAGTTTAAGCAGTATCGTTTCAAATACTTGCATGTTTGGTATACTGGAACCTGAGATTGCTAGAAAGCGATGGGGATATAGCTCAGTGGTAGAGCGCACGCTTTGCATGTGTGAGGCCCACGGTTAAATCCCCGGCATCTCCAAAGTTGTATCGTCTCTGTGGCGCAATGGATTAGCGCGCTGGACTTCTAATCCAGAGGTTCCGGGTTCGAGTCCCGACAGGGATGTTTATTTTGTATTAAAATTTAATCATATTTAAAATTATAGTAATTGAGTTTTTGGGCTAGAAAAGGTAAAAACTTGATTAAGCCCGACATAATTTGAATACACAACTTTCCGCTCTGTACTCGGATGCGCAACTATTTCCCCATATAATCTTTCCCCCAAACCGAAGAAATCTACGAAGTCTGGACGAGTTTACACTATAAATTTACTTAAGCAACTCTTCAAAAACCAAATTCAACTAATGAAACCATACAAAACTACGAAGCAAATTTTATAATGAACACTGTGACAGAAGCGGGATTCGAACCCGCGCCTCCAATGGAGACTGCGATCTGAACGCAGCGCCTTAGACCACTCGGCCATTCTGCCGTTTGTGCCCAAGCGGGAATTGTAACAGATTGCTTAAGGATGAAAATTAAGACGTTATTTTTTATTTTAAATCAGATGCAATCTAGGTTGTTTTTTCGAACAAATGGAATCCAGCCAGATTTCGAGCCTACATTTTGTATGTGTGAGGCCCCGGGTTGAATCCCTGAAATTTCTAGTTTAGACGTCTGTTTGGCGCAATGAATTAGCTCCTGAACTTCTAATTCAGCGGTTCTGAATTCGAATTTATGCTTGAATATTACTTTGATAAAAAAAAACAAGCCATTAAAATTTGAAATTAAATGGTTAAGTTTAAATATTTAGGTTAAAATATAAAACTAGCGTAACAAGCCCTTAAAATTTGATATTAAATGGTTAAGTTTAAATATTTAAGTTAAAATATCAAACCAGCGTGACCTCGACGTGATTTGAACACCCAACCTTCCGATCTGGAGTCGGACGCGCTACCGTTGCGCCACGAAGTCTTAACCGATCGGGATTAATTCAACGATATAGAGACGAGATTAAGCAGTATCGTTTCAAATACTTGCATGTTTGGTATACTGGAACCTGAGATTGCTAGAAAGCGATG
Organism: Ciona robusta; assembly: GCF_009617815.1. Lineage (NCBI taxonomy): Eukaryota > Metazoa > Chordata > Ascidiacea > Phlebobranchia > Cionidae > Ciona > Ciona robusta. The sequence continues at coordinate 6,866,205 of NC_143235.1, forward strand.
GGGATGTAGCTCAGTGGTAGAGCGCACGCTTTGCATGTGTGAGGCCCCGGGTTAAATCCCCAGCATCTCCAAATTTGTATCGTCTCTGTGGCGCAATGGATTAGCGCGCTGGACTTCTAATCCAGAGGTTCCGGGTTCGAGTCCCGGCAGGGATGTTTATTTTGTAATAAAATTTAATCATATTTAAAATTATAGTAATTGAGTTTTTGGGCTAGAAAAGGTAAAAACTTGATTAAGCCCGACATAATTTGAATACACAACTTTCCGCTCTGTACTAGGATGCGCAACTATTTCCCCATATAATCTTTCCCCCAAACCGAAGAAATCTACAAAGTCTGGACGAGTTTACACTATAAATTTACTTAAGCAACACTTCAAAAACCAAATTCAACTAATGAAACCATACAAAACTACGAAGCAAATTTTATAATGAACACTTTGACAGAAGCGGGATTCGAACCCGCGCTCCAATGGAGACTGCGACCTGAACGCAGCGCCTTAGACCACTCGGCCATTCTGCCGTTTGTGCCCAAGCGGGAATTGTAACAGATTGCTAAAGGATGAAAATTAAGACGTTATTTTTATTTTAAATCAGATGCAATCTAGGTTTTTTTATCGAACAAATGGAATCCAGCCAGATTTCGAGCCTACATTTTGTATGTGTGGGGCCCCGGGTTGAATCCCTGGAATTTCAAGTTTAGACGTCTGTTTGGCGCAGTTAATTAGCTCCTGAACTTCTATTTCAGCGGTTCTGGATTCGAGTTTAGGCTTGAATATTACTTTGATAAAAAAAAACATGCCATTAAAATTTGAAATTAAATGGTTAAGTTTAGGGCGCACGCTTTGCATGTGTGAGGCCCCGGGTTCAATCCCCGGCATCTCCAAAGTTGTATCGTCTCTGTGGCGCAATGGATTAGCGCGCTGAACTTCTAATCCAGAGGTTGCGGGTTCGAGGGGATGTTTATTTTGTAATAAAATTTAATCATATTTAAAATTGTAGTAATTGAGTTTTTGGGCTAGAAAAAGTAAAAAAACTTGATTAAGCCCGACATAATTTTAATACACCACTTTCCGCTCTGTACTCGGATGCGCAACTATTTCCCCATATAATCTTTCCCCCAAACCGAAGAAATCTACGAAGTCTGGACGAGTTTAGACTATAAATTTACATAAGCAACACTTCAAAAACCAAATTCAACTAATGAAACCATAGAAAACTACGAAGCAAATTTTATAATGAACACTTTGACAGAAGCGGGATTCGAACCCGCGCCTCCAATGGAGACTGCGACCTGAACGCAGCGCCTTAGACCACTCGGCCATTCTGCCGTTTGTGCCCAAGCGGGAATTGTAACAGATTGCTTAAGGATGAAAATTAAGACGTTATTTTTTATTTTAAATCAGATGCAATCTAGGTTGTTTTTTCGAACAAATGGAATCCAGCCAGATTTCGAGCCTACATTTTGTATGTGTGAGGCCCCGGGTTGAATCCCTGAAATTTCTAGTTTAGACGTCTGTTTGGCGCAATGAATTAGCTCCTGAACTTCTAATTCAGCGGTTCTGGATTCGAGTTTAGGCTTGAATATTACTTTGGTGAGAAACCAAGGCATTAAAATTTGAAACTTAAATGGTTAAGTTTAAATATTTAGGTTAAAATATCAAACTAGCGTGACCTCGACGTGATTTGAACACGCAACCTTCCGATCTGGAGTCGGACGCGCTACCGTTGCGCCACGAAGTCTTAACCGATCGGGATTAAATCAACGATATAGAGAGGAGATTAAGCAGTATCGTTTCAAATACTTGCATGTTTGGTATACTGGAACCTGAGATTGCTAGAAAGCGATGGGTATGTAGCTCAGTGGTAGAGCGCACGCTTTGCATGTGTGAGGCCCCGGGTTCAAACCCCGGCATCTCCAAATTTGTATCGTCTCTGTGGCGCAATGGATTAGCGCGCTGGACTTCTAATCCAGAGGTTCCGGGTTCGAGTCCCGGCAGGGATGTTTATTTTGTAATAAAATTTAATCATATTTAAAATTATAGTAATTGAGTTTTTGTGCTAGAAAAGGTAAAAACTTGATTAAGCCCGACATAATTTGAATACACAACTTTCCGCTTTGTACTCGGATGCGCAACTATTTCCCCATATAATCTTTCCCCCAAACCGAAGAAATATTCGAAGTCTTGACGAGTTTACACTATAAATTTACTTAAGCAACACTTCAAAAACCAAATTCAACTAATGAAACCATACAAAACCACGAAGCAAATTTTATAATGAACACTGTGACAGAAGCGGGATTCGAACCCGCGCCTCCAATGGAGACTGCGACCTGAACGCAGCGCCTTAGACCACTCGGCCATTCTGCCGTTTGTGCCCAAGCGGGAATTGTAACAGATTGCTTAAGGATGAAAATTAAGACGTTATTTTTTATTTTAAATCAGATGCAATCTAGGTTGTTTTTTCGAACAAATGGAATCCAGCCAGATTTCGAGCCTACATTTTGTATGTGTGAGGCCCCGGGTTGAATCCCTGAAATTTCTAGTTTAGACGTCTGTTTGGCGCAATGAATTAGCTCCTGAACTTCTAATTCAGCGGTTCTGAATTCGAATTTATGCTTGAATATTACTTTGATAAAAAAACAAGCCATTAAAATTTGAAATTAAATGGTTAAGTTTAAATATTTAGGTTAAAATATAAAACTAGCGTAACAAGCCATTAAAATTTGAAATTAAATAGTTAAGTTTAAATATTTAAGTTAAAATATCAAACCAGCGTGACCTCGACGTGATTTGAACACGCAACCTTCCGATCTGGAGTCGGGCGCGCTACCGTTGCGCCACGAAGTCTTAACCGATCGGGATTAAATCAACGATATAGAGACGAGTTTAAGCAGTATCGTTTCAAATACTTGCATGTTTGGTATACTGGAACCTGAGATTGCTAGAAAGCGATGGGGATATAGCTCAGTGGTAGAGCGCACGCTTTGCATGTGTGAGGCCCCCGGTTAAATCCCCGGCATCTCCAAAGTTGTATCGTCTCTGTGGCGCAATGGATTAGCGCGCTGGACTTCTAATCCAGAGGTTCCGGGTTCGAGTCCCGACAGGGATGTTTATTTTGTATTAAAATTTAATCATATTTAAAATTATAGTAATTGAGTTTTTGGGCTAGAAAAGGTAAAAACTTGATTAAGCCCGACATAATTTGAATACACAACTTTCCGCTCTGTACTAGGATGCGCAACTATTTCCCCATATAATCTTTCCCCCAAACCGAAGAAATCTACAAAGTCTGGACGAGTTTACACTATAAATTTACTTAAGCAACACTTCAAAAACCAAATTCAACTAATGAAACCATACAAAACTACGAAGCAAATTTTATAATGAACACTTTGACAGAAGCGGGATTCGAACCCGCGCTCCAATGGAGACTGCAACCTGAACGCAGCGCCTTAGACCACTCGGCCATTCTGCCGTTTGTGCCCAAGCGGGAATTGTAACAGATTGCTAAAGGATGAAAATTAAGACGTTATTTTTTATTTTAAATCAGATGCAATCTAGGTTTTTTTATCGAACAAATGGAATCCAGCTAGATTTCGAGCCTACATTTTGTATGTGTGGGGCCCCGGGTTGAATCCCTGGAATTTCAAGTTTAGACGTCTGTTTGGCGCAGTTAATTAGCTCCTGAACTTCTATTTCAGCGGTTCTGGATTCGAGTTTAGGCTTGAATATTACTTTGATAAAAAAAAACATGCCATTAAAATTTGAAATTAAATGGTTAAGTTTAGGGCGCACGCTTTGCATGTGTGAGGCCCCGGGTTCAATCCCCGGCATCTCCAAAGTTGTATCGTCTCTGTGGCGCAATGGATTAGCGCGCTGAACTTCTAATCCAGAGGTTGCGGGTTCGAGGGGATGTTTATTTTGTAATAAAATTTAATCATATTTAAAATTGTAGTAATTGAGTTTTTGGGCTAGAAAAAGTAAAAAAACTTGATTAAGCCCGACATAATTTTAATACACCACTTTCCGCTCTGTACTCGGATGCGCAACTATTTCCCCATATAATCTTTCCCCCAAACCGAAGAAATCTACGAAGTCTGGACGAGTTTAGACTATAAATTTACATAAGCAACACTTCAAAAACCAAATTCAACTAATGAAACCATAGAAAACTACGAAGCAAATTTTAAAATGAACACTGTGACTGAAGTGGGATTCGAACCCACGCCTCCAATGGAGACTGCGACCTGAACGCAGCGCCTTATAGACCACTCGGCCATTCTGCCGTTTGTGCCCAAGCGGGAAATTGTAACAGAAGCCTTAAGCATGAAAATTAAGACGTTATTTTATATTTTATAAAGATGCAATCTAGGTTGTTTTTTCGAACAAATGGAATCCAGCCAGATTTCGACCCTACATTTTGTATGTGTGAGGCCCCGGGTTGAATCCTTGGAATTTCTTGTTTAGACGTCTGTTTGGCGCAATGAATTAGCTCCTGAACTTCTAATTCAGCGGTTCTGGATTCGAATTTATGCTTGAATATTACTTTGATAAAAAAAACAAGCCATTAAAATTTGAAATTAAATGGTTAAGTTTAAATATTTAAGTTAAAATATCAAACCCGCGTGACCTCGACGTGATTTGAATACGCAACCTTCCGATCTGGAGTCGGACGCGCTACCGTTGCGCCACGAAGTCTTAACCGATCGGGATTAAATCAACGATATAGAGACGAGATTAAGCAGTATCGTTTCAAATGCTTGCATGTTTGGTATACTGGAACCTGAGATTGCTAGAAAGCGATGGGGATGTAGCTCAGTGGTAGAGCGCACGCTTTGCATGTGTGAGGCCCCGGGTTCAAACCCCGGCATCTCCAAATTTGTATCGTCTCTGTGGCGCAATGGATTAGCGCGCTGGACTTCTAATCCAGAGGTTCCGGGTTCGAGTCCCGGCAGGGATGTTTATTTTGTAATAAAATTTAATCATATTTAAAATTATAGTAATTGAGTTTTTGTGCTAGAAAAGGTAAAAACTTGATTAAGCCCGACATAATTTGAATACACAACTTTCCGCTTTGTACTCGGATGCGCAACTATTTCCCCATATAATCTTTCCCCCAAACCGAAGAAATATACGAAGTCTTGACGAGTTTACACTATAAATTTACTTAAGCAACACTTCAAAAACCAAATTCAACTAATGAAACCATACAAAACCACGAAGCAAATTTTATAATGAACACTGTGACAGAAGCGGGATTCGAACCCGCGCCTCCAATGGAGACTGCGACCTGAACGCAGCGCCTTAGACCACTCGGCCATTCTGCCGTTTGTGCCCAAGCGGGAATTGTAACAGATTGCTTAAGGATGAAAATTAAGACGTTATTTTTTATTTTAAATCAGATGCAATCTAGGTTGTTTTTTCGAACAAATGGAATCCAGCCAGATTTCGAGCCTACATTTTGTATGTGTGAGGCCCCGGGTTGAATCCCTGAAATTTCTAGTTTAGACGTCTGTTTGGCGCAATGAATTAGCTCCTGAACTTCTAATTCAGCGGTTCTGAATTCGAATTTATGCTTGAATATTACTTTGATAAAAAAAACAAGCCATTAAAATTTGAAATTAAATGGTTAAGTTTAAATATTTAGGTTAAAATATAAAACTAGCGTAACAAGCCATTGAAATTTGAAATTAAATGGTTAAGTTTAAATATTTAAGTTAAAATATCAAACCAGCGTGACCTCGACGTGATTTGAACACGCAACCTTCCGATCTGGAGTTGGGCGCGCTACCGTTGCGCCACGAAGTCTTAACCGATCGGGATTAATTCAACGATATAGAGACGAGATTAAGCAGTATCGTTTCAAATACTTGCATGTTTGGTATACTGGAACCTGAGATTGCTAGAAAGCGATGGGGATGTAGCTCAGTGGTAGAGCGCACGCTTTGCATGTGTGAGGCCCCGGGTTAAATCCCCAGCATCTCCAAATTTGTATCGTCTCTGTGGCGCAATGGATTAGCGCGCTGGACTTCTAATCCAGAGGTTCCGGGTTCGAGTCCCGGCAGGGATGTTTATTTTGTAATAAAATTTAATCATATTTAAAATTATAGTAATTGAGTTTTTGGGCTAGAAAAGGTAAAAACTTGATTAATCCCGACATAATTTGAATACACAACTTTCCGCTCTGTACTAGGATGCGCAACTATTTCCCCATATAATCTTTCCCCCAAACCGAAGAAATCTACAAAGTCTGGACGAGTTTACACTATAAATTTACTTAAGCAACACTTCAAAAACCAAATTCAACTAATGAAACCATACAAAACTACGAAGCAAATTTTATAATGAACACTTTGACAGAAGCGGGATTCGAACCCGCGCTCCAATGGAGACTGCGACCTGAACGCAGCGCCTTAGACCACTCGGCCATTCTGCCGTTTGTGCCCAAGCGGGAATTGTAACAGATTGCTAAAGGATGAAAATTAAGACGTTATTTTTTATTTTAAATCAGATGCAATCTAGGTTTTTTTATCGAACAAATGGAATCCAGCCAGATTTCGAGCCTACATTTTGTATGTGTGGGGCCCCGGGTTGAATCCCTGGAATTTCTAGTTTAGACGTCTGTTTGGCGCAGTGAATTAGCTCCTGAACTTCTATTTCAGCGGTTCTGGATTCGAGTTTAGGCTTGAATATTACTTTGATAAAAAAAAACATGCCATTAAAATTTGAAATTAAATGGTTAAGTTTAGGGCGCACGCTTTGCATGTGTGAGGCCCCGGGTTCAATCCCCGGCATCTCCAAAGTTGTATCGTCTCTGTGGCGCAATGGATTAGCGCGCTGAACTTCTAATCCAGAGGTTGCGGGTTCGAGGGGATGTTTATTTTGTAATAAAATTTAATCATATTTAAAATTGTAGTAATTGAGTTTTTGGGCTAGAAAAAGTAAAAAAACTTGATTAAGCCCGACATAATTTTAATACACCACTTTCCGCTCTGTACTCGGATGCGCAACTATTTCCCCATATAATCTTTCCCCCAAACCGAAGAAATCTACGAAGTCTGGACGAGTTTAGACTATAAATTTACATAAGCAACACTTCAAAAACCAAATTCAACTAATGAAACCATAGAAAACTACGAAGCAAATTTTAAAATGAACACTGTGACTGAAGTGGGATTCGAACCCGCGCCTCCAATGGAGACTGCGACCTGAACGCAGCGCCTTAGACCACTCGGCCATTCTGCCGTTTGTGCCCAAGCGGGAAATTGTAACAGAAGCCTTAAGCATGAAAATTAAGACGTTATTTTATATTTTATAAAGATGCAATCTAGGTTGTTTTTTCGAACAAATGGAATCCAGCCAGATTTCGACCCTACATTTTGTATGTGTGAGGCCCCGGGTTGAATCCTTGGAATTTCTTGTTTAGACGTCTGTTTGGCGCAATGAATTAGCTCCTGAACTTCTAATTCAGCGGTTCTGAATTCGAATTTATGCTTGAATATTACTTTGATAAAAAAAACAAGCCATTAAAATTTGAAATTAAATGGTTAAGTTTAAATATTTAAGTTAAAATATCAAACCCGCGTGACCTCGACGTGATTTGAATACGCAACCTTCCGATCTGGAGTCGGACGCGCTACCGTTGCGCCACGAAGTCTTAACCGATCGGGATTAAATCAACGATATAGAGACGAGATTAAGCAGTATCGTTTCAAATACTTGCATGTTTGGTATACTGGAACCTGAGATTGCTAGAAAGCGATGGGGATGTAGCTCAGTGGTAGAGCGCACGCTTTGCATGTGTGAGGCCCCGGGTTCAAACCCCGGCATCTCCAAATTTGTATCGTCTCTGTGGCGCAATGGATTAGCGCGCTGGACTTCTAATCCAGAGGTTCCGGGTTCGAGTCCCGGCAGGGATGTTTATTTTGTAATAAAATTTAATCATATTTAAAATTATAGTAATTGAGTTTTTGTGCTAGAAAAGGTAAAAACTTGATTAAGCCCGACATAATTTGAATACACAACTTTCCGCTTTGTACTCGGATGCGCAACTATTTCCCCATATAATCTTTCCCCCAAACCGAAGAAATATACGAAGTCTTGACGAGTTTACACTATAAATTTACTTAAGCAACACTTCAAAAATCAAATTCAACTAATGAAACCATACAAAACCACGAAGCAAATTTTATAATGAACACTGTGACAGAAGCGGGATTCGAACCCGCGCCTCCAATGGAGACTGCGACCTGAACGCAGCGCCTTAGACCACTCGGCCATTCTGCCGTTTGTGCCCAAGCGGGAATTGTAACAGATTGCTTAAGGATGAAAATTAAGACGTTATTTTTTATTTTAAATCAGATGCAATCTAGGTTGTTTTTTCGAACAAATGGAATCCAGCCAGATTTCGAGCCTACATTTTGTATGTGTGAGGCCCCGGGTTGAATCCCTGAAATTTCTAGTTTAGACGTCTGTTTGGCGCAATGAATTAGCTCCTGAACTTCTAATTCAGCGGTTCTGAATTCGAATTTATGCTTGAATATTACTTTGATAAAAAAAACAAGCCATTAAAATTTGAAATTAAATGGTTAAGTTTAAATATTTAGGTTAAAATATAAAACTAGCGTAACAAGCCATTAAAATTTGAAATTAAATGGTTAAGTTTAAATATTTAAGTTAAAATATCAAACCAGCGTGACCTCGACGTGATTTGAACACGCAACCTTCCGATCTGGAGTCGGGCGCGCTACCGTTGCGCCACGAAGTCTTAACCGATCGGGATTAAATCAACGATATAGAGACGAGTTTAAGCAGTATCGTTTCAAATACTTGCATGTTTGGTATACTGGAACCTGAGATTGCTAGAAAGCGATGGGGATATAGCTCAGTGGTAGAGCGCACGCTTTGCATGTGTGAGGCCCCCGGTTAAATCCCCGGCATCTCCAAAGTTGTATCGTCTCTGTGGCGCAATGGATTAGCGCGCTGGACTTCTAATCCAGAGGTTCCGGGTTCGAGTCCCGACAGGGATGTTTATTTTGTATTAAAATTTAATCATATTTAAAATTATAGTAATTGAGTTTTTGGGCTAGAAAAGGTAAAAACTTGATTAAGCCCGACATAATTTGAATACACAACTTTCCGCTCTGTACTCGGATGCGCAACTATTTCCCCATATAATCTTTCCCCCAAACCGAAGAAATCTACGAAGTCTGGACGAGTTTACACTATAAATTTACTTAAGCAACTCTTCAAAAACCAAATTCAACTAATGAAACCATACAAAACCACGAAGCAAATTTTATAATGAACACTGTGACAGAAGCGGGATTCGAACCCGCGCCTCCAATGGAGACTGCGACCTGAACGCAGCGCCTTAGACCACTCGGCCATTCTGCCGTTTGTGCCCAAGCGGGAATTGTAACAGATTGCTTAAGGATGAAAATTAAGACGTTATTTTTTATTTTAAATCAGATGCAATCTAGGTTGTTTTTTCGAACAAATGGAATCCAGCCAGATTTCGAGCCTACATTTTGTATGTGTGAGGCCCCGGGTTGAATCCCTGAAATTTCTAGTTTAGACGTCTGTTTGGCGCAATGAATTAGCTCCTGAACTTCTAATTCAGCGGTTCTGAATTCGAATTTATGCTTGAATATTACTTTGATAAAAAAAACAAGCCATTAAAATTTGAAATTAAATGGTTAAGTTTAAATATTTAGGTTAAAATATAAAACTAGCGTAACAAGCCATTAAAATTTGAAATTAAATGGTTAAGTTTAAATATTTAAGTTAAAATATCAAACCAGCGTGACCTCGACGTGATTTGAACACGCAACCTTCCGATCTGGAGTCGGGCGCGCTACCGTTGCGCCACGAAGTCTTAACCGATCGGGATTAAATCAACGATATAGAGACGAGTTTAAGCAGTATCGTTTCAAATACTTGCATGTTTGGTATACTGGAACCTGAGATTGCTAGAAAGCGATGGGGATATAGCTCAGTGGTAGAGCGCACGCTTTGCATGTGTGAGGCCCCCGGTTAAATCCCCGGCATCTCCAAAGTTGTATCGTCTCTGTGGCGCAATGGATTAGCGCGCTGGACTTCTAATCCAGAGGTTCCGGGTTCGAGTCCCGACAGGGATGTTTATTTTGTATTAAAATTTAATCATATTTAAAATTATAGTAATTGAGTTTTTGGGCTAGAAAAGGTAAAAACTTGATTAAGCCCGACATAATTTGAATACACAACTTTCCGCTCTGTACTCGGATGCGCAACTATTTCCCCATATAATCTTTCCCCCAAACCGAAGAAATCTACGAAGTCTGGACGAGTTTACACTATAAATTTACTTAAGCAACTCTTCAAAAACCAAATTCAACTAATGAAACCATACAAAACTACGAAGCAAATTTTATAATGAACACTGTGACTGAAGCGGGATTCGAACCCGCGCCTCCAATGGAGACTGCGATCTGAACGCAGCGCCTTAGACCACTCGGCCATTCTGCCGTTTGTGCCCAAGCGGGAATTGTAACAGATTGCTTAAGGATGAAAATTAAGACGTTATTTTTTATTTTAAATCAGATGCAATCTAGGTTGTTTTTTCGAACAAATGGAATCCAGCCAGATTTCGAGCCTACATTTTGTATGTGTGAGGCCCCGGGTTGAATCCCTGAAATTTCTAGTTTAGACGTCTGTTTGGCGCAATGAATTAGCTCCTGAACTTCTAATTCAGCGGTTCTGAATTCGAATTTATGCTTGAATATTACTTTGATAAAAAAAAACAAGCCATTAAAATTTGAAATTAAATGGTTAAGTTTAAATATTTAGGTTAAAATATAAAACTAGCGTAACAAGCCATTAAAATTTGATATTAAATGGTTAAGTTTAAATATTTAAGTTAAAATATCAAACCAGCGTGACCTCGACGTGATTTGAACACCCAACCTTCCGATCTGGAGTCGGACGCGCTACCGTTGCGCCACGAAGTCTTAACCGATCGGGATTAATTCAACGATATAGAGACGAGATTAAGCAGTATCGTTTCAAATACTTGCATGTTTGGTATACTGGAACCTGAGATTGCTAGAAAGCGATGGGGATGTAGCTCAGTGGTAGAGCGCACGCTTTGCATGTGTGAGGCCCCGGGTTAAATCCCCAGCATCTCCAAATTTGTATCGTCTCTGTGGCGCAATGGATTAGCGCGCTGGACTTCTAATCCAGAGGTTCCGGGTTCGAGTCCCGGCAGGGATGTTTATTTTGTAATAAAATTTAATCATATTTAAAATTATAGTAATTGAGTTTTTGGGCTAGAAAAGGTAAAAACTTGATTAAGCCCGACATAATTTGAATACACAACTTTCCGCTCTGTACTAGGATGCGCAACTATTTCCCCATATAATCTTTCCCCCAAACCGAAGAAATCTACAAAGTCTGGACGAGTTTACACTATAAATTTACTTAAGCAACACTTCAAAAACCAAATTCAACTAATGAAACCATACAAAACTACGAAGCAAATTTTATAATGAACACTTTGACAGAAGCGGGATTCGAACCCGCGCTCCAATGGAGACTGCGACCTGAACGCAGCGCCTTAGACCACTCGGCCATTCTGCCGTTTGTGCCCAAGCGGGAATTGTAACAGATTGCTAAAGGATGAAAATTAAGACGTTATTTTTTATTTTAAATCAGATGCAATCTAGGTTTTTTTATCGAACAAATGGAATCCAGCCAGATTTCGAGCCTACATTTTGTATGTGTGGGGCCCCGGGTTGAATCCCTGGAATTTCAAGTTTAGACGTCTGTTTGGCGCAGTTAATTAGCTCCTGAACTTCTATTTCAGCGGTTCTGGATTCGAGTTTAGGCTTGAATATTACTTTGATAAAAAAAACATTCCATTAAAATTTGAAATTAAATGGTTAAGTTTAGGGCGCACGCTTTGCATGTGTGAGGCCCCGGGTTCAATCCCCGGCATCTCCAAAGTTGTATCGTCTCTGTGGCGCAATGGATTAGCGCGCTGAACTTCTAATCCAGAGGTTGCGGGTTCGAGGGGATGTTTATTTTGTAATAAAATTTAATCATATTTAAAATTGTAGTAATTGAGTTTTTGGGCTAGAAAAAGTAAAAAAACTTGATTAAGCCCGACATAATTTTAATACACCACTTTCCGCTCTGTACTCGGATGCGCAACTATTTCCCCATATAATCTTTCCCCCAAACCGAAGAAATCTACGAAGTCTGGACGAGTTTAGACTATAAATTTACATAAGCAACACTTCAAAAACCAAATTCAACTAATGAAACCATAGAAAACTACGAAGCAAATTTTAAAATGAACACTGTGACTGAAGTGGGATTCCAACCCGCGCCTCCAATGGAGACTGCGACCTGAACGCAGCGCCTTATAGACCACTCGGCCATTCTGCCGTTTGTGCCCAAGCGGGAAATTGTAACAGAAGCCTTAAGCATGAAAATTAAGACGTTATTTTATATTTTATAAAGATGCAATCTAGGTTGTTTTTTCGAACAAATGGAATCCAGCCAGATTTCGACCCTACATTTTGTATGTGTGAGGCCCCGGGTTGAATCCTTGGAATTTCTTGTTTAGACGTCTGTTTGGCGCAATGAATTAGCTCCTGAACTTCTAATTCAGCGGTTCTGGATTCGAATTTATGCTTGAATATTACTTTGATAAAAAAAACAAGCCATTAAAATTTGAAATTAAATGGTTAAGTTTAAATATTTAAGTTAAAATATCAAACCCGCGTGACCTCGACGTGATTTGAATACGCAACCTTCCGATCTGGAGTCGGACGCGCTACCGTTGCGCCACGAAGTCTTAACCGATCGGGATTAAATCAACGATATAGAGACGAGATTAAGCAGTATCGTTTCAAATACTTGCATGTTTGGTATACTGGAACCTGAGATTGCTAGAAAGCGATGGGGATGTAGCTCAGTGGTAGAGCGCACGCTTTGCATGTGTGAGGCCCCGGGTTCAAACCCCGGCATCTCCAAATTTGTATCGTCTCTGTGGCGCAATGGATTAGCGCGCTGGACTTCTAATCCAGAGGTTCCGGGTTCGAGTCCCGGCAGGGATGTTTATTTTGTAATAAAATTTAATCATATTTAAAATTATAGTATTTGAGTTTTTGTGCTAGAAAAGGTAAAAACTTGATTAAGCCCGACATAATTTGAATACACAACTTTCCGCTTTGTACTCGGATGCGCAACTATTTCCCCATATAATCTTTCCCCCAAACCGAAGAAATATACGAAGTCTTGACGAGTTTACACTATAAATTTACTTAAGCAACACTTCAAAAACCAAATTCAACTAATGAAACCATACAAAACCACGAAGCAAATTTTATAATGAACACTGTGACAGAAGCGGGATTCGAACCCGCGCCTCCAATGGAGACTGCGACCTGAACGCAGCGCCTTAGACCACTCGGCCATTCTGCCGTTTGTGCCCAAGCGGGAATTGTAACAGATTGCTTAAGGATGAAAATTAAGACGTTATTTTTTATTTTAAATCAGATGCAATCTAGGTTGTTTTTTCGAACAAATGGAATCCAGCCAGATTTCGAGCCTACATTTTGTATGTGTGAGGCCCCGGGTTGAATCCCTGAAATTTCTAATTTAGACGTCTGTTTGGCGCAATGAATTAGCTCCTGAACTTCTAATTCAGCGGTTCTGAATTCGAATTTATGCTTGAATATTACTTTGATAAAAAAAACAAGCCATTAAAATTTGAAATTAAATGGTTAAGTTTAAATATTTAGGTTAAAATATAAAACTAGCGTAACAAGCCATTGAAATTTGAAATTAAATGGTTAAGTTTAAATATTTAAGTTAAAATATCAAACCAGCGTGACCTCGACGTGATTTGAACACGCAACCTTCCGATCTGGAGTCGGGCGCGCTACCGTTGCGCCACGAAGTCTTAACCGATCGGGATTAAATCAACGATATAGAGACGAGTTTAAGCAGTATCGTTTCAAATACTTGCATGTTTGGTATACTGGAACCTGAGATTGCTAGAAAGCGATGGGGATATAGCTCAGTGGTAGAGCGCACGCTTTGCATGTGCGAGGCCCCCGGTTAAATCCCCGGCATCTCCAAAGTTGTATCGTCTCTGTGGCGCAATGGATTAGCGCGCTGGACTTCTAATCCAGAGGTTCCGGGTTCGAGTCCCGACAGGGATGTTTATTTTGTATTAAAATTTAATCATATTTAAAATTATAGTAATTGAGTTTTTGGGCTAGAAAAGGTAAAAACTTGATTAAGCCCGACATAATTTGAATACACAACTTTCCGCTCTGTACTCGGATGCGCAACTATTTCCCCATATAATCTTTCCCCCAAACCGAAGAAATCTACGAAGTCTGGACGAGTTTACACTATAAATTTACTTAAGCAACTCTTCAAAAACCAAATTCAACTAATGAAACCATACAAAACTACGAAGCAAATTTTATAATGAACACTGTGACAGAAGCGGGATTCGAACCCGCGCCTCCAATGGAGACTGCGATCTGAACGCAGCGCCTTAGACCACTCGGCCATTCTGCCGTTTGTGCCCAAGCGGGAATTGTAACAGATTGCTTAAGGATGAAAATTAAGACGTTATTTTTTATTTTAAATCAGATGCAATCTAGGTTGTTTTTTCGAACAAATGGAATCCAGCCAGATTTCGAGCCTACATTTTGTATGTGTGAGGCCCCGGGTTGAATCCCTGAAATTTCTAGTTTAGACGTCTGTTTGGCGCAATGAATTAGCTCCTGAACTTCTAATTCAGCGGTTCTGAATTCGAATTTATGCTTGAATATTACTTTGATAAAAAAAAACAAGCCATTAAAATTTGAAATTAAATGGTTAAGTTTAAATATTTAGGTTAAAATATAAAACTAGCGTAACAAGCCATTAAAATTTGATATTAAATGGTTAAGTTTAAATATTTAAGTTAAAATATCAAACCAGCGTGACCTCGACGTGATTTGAACACCCAACCTTCCGATCTGGAGTCGGACGCGCTACCGTTGCGCCACGAAGTCTTAACCGATCGGGATTAATTCAACGATATAGAGACGAGATTAAGCAGTATCGTTTCAAATACTTGCATGTTTGGTATACTGGAACCTGAGATTGCTAGAAAGCGATGGGGATGTAGCTCAGTGGTAGAGCGCACGCTTTGCATGTGTGAGGCCCCGGGTTAAATCCCCAGCATCTCCAAATTTGTATCGTCTCTGTGGCGCAATGGATTAGCGCGCTGGACTTCTAATCCAGAGGTTCCGGGTTCGAGTCCCGGCAGGGATGTTTATTTTGTAATAAAATTTAATCATATTTAAAATTATAGTAATTGAGTTTTTGGGCTAGAAAAGTTAAAAACTTGATTAAGCCCGACATAATTTGAATACACAACTTTCCGCTCTGTACTAGGATGCGCAACTATTTCCCCATATAATCTTTCCCCCAAACCGAAGAAATCTACAAAGTCTGGACGAGTTTACACTATAAATTTACTTAAGCAACACTTCAAAAACCAAATTCAACTAAAGAAACCATACAAAACTACGAAGCAAATTTTATAATGAACACTTTGACAGAAGCGGGATTCGAACCCGCGCTCCAATGGAGACTGCGACCTGAACGCAGCGCCTTAGACCACTCGGCCATTCTGCCGTTTGTGCCCAAGCGGGAATTGTAACAGATTGCTAAAGGATGAAAATTAAGACGTTATTTTTTATTTTAAATCAGATGCAATCTAGGTTTTTTTATCGAACAAATGGAATCCAGCCAGATTTCGAGCCTACATTTTGTATGTGTGGGGCCCCGGGTTGAATCCCTGGAATTTCTAGTTTAGACGTCTGTTTGGCGCAGTGAATTAGCTCCTGAACTTCTATTTCAGCGGTTCTGGATTCGAGTTTAGGCTTGAATATTACTTTGATAAAAAAAAACATGCCATTAAAATTTGAAATTAAATGGTTAAGTTTAGGGCGCACGCTTTGCATGTGTGAGGCCCCGGGTTCAATCCCCGGCATCTCCAAAGTTGTATCGTCTCTGTGGCGCAATGGATTAGCGCGCTGAACTTCTAATCCAGAGGTTGCGGGTTCGAGGGGATGTTTATTTTGTAATAAAATTTAATCATATTTAAAATTGTAGTAATTGAGTTTTTGGGCTAGAAAAAGTAAAAAAACTTGATTAAGCCCGACATAATTTTAATACACCACTTTCCGCTCTGTACTCGGATGCGCAACTATTTCCCCATATAATCTTTCCCCCAAACCGAAGAAATCTACGAAGTCTGGACGAGTTTAGACTATAAATTTACATAAGCAACACTTCAAAAACCAAATTCAACTAATGAAACCATAGAAAACTACGAAGCAAATTTTAAAATGAACACTGTGACTGAAGTGGGATTCGAACCCGCGCTTCCAATGGAGACTGCGACCTGAACGCAGCGCCTTAGACCACTCGGCCATTCTGCCGTTTGTGCCCAAGCGGGAAATTGTAACAGAAGCCTTAAGCATGAAAATTAAGACGTTATTTTATATTTTATAAAGATGCAATCTAGGTTGTTTTTTCGAACAAATGGAATCCAGCCAGATTTCGACCCTACATTTTGTATGTGTGAGGCCCCGGGTTGAATCCTTGGAATTTCTTGTTTAGACGTCTGTTTGGCGCAATGAATTAGCTCCTGAACTTCTAATTCAGCGGTTCTGAATTCGAATTTATGCTTGAATATTACTTTGATAAAAAAAACAAGCCATTAAAATTTGAAATTAAATGGTTAAGTTTAAATATTTAAGTTAAAATATCAAACCCGCGTGACCTCGACGTGATTTGAATACGCAACCTTCCGATCTGGAGTCGGACGCGCTACCGTTGCGCCACGAAGTCTTAACCGATCGGGATTAAATCAACGATATAGAGACGAGATTAAGCAGTATCGTTTCAAATACTTGCATGTTTGGTATACTGGAACCTGAGATTGGTAGAAAGCGATGGGGATGTAGTTCAGTGGTAGAGCGCACGCTTTGCATGTGTGAGGCCCCGGGTTCAAACCCCGGCATCTCCAAATTTGTATCGTCTCTGTGGCGCAATGGATTAGCGCGCTGGACTTCTAATCCAGAGGTTCCGGGTTCGAGTCCCGGCAGGGATGTTTATTTTGTAATAAAATTTAATCATATTTAAAATTATAGTAATTGAGTTTTTGTGCTAGAAAAGGTAAAAACTTGATTAAGCCCGACATAATTTGAATACACAACTTTCCGCTTTGTACTCGGATGCGCAACTATTTCCCCATATAATCTTTCCCCCAAACCGAAGAAATATACGAAGTCTTGACGAGTTTACACTATAAATTTACTTAAGCAACACTTCAAAAATCAAATTCAACTAATGAAACCATACAAAACCACGAAGCAAATTTTATAATGAACACTGTGACAGAAGCGGGATTCGAACCCGCGCCTCCAATGGAGACTGCGACCTGAACGCAGCGCCTTAGACCACTCGGCCATTCTGCGGGAATTGTAACAGATTGCTTAAGGATGAAAATTAAGACGTTATTTTTTATTTTAAATCAGATGCAATCTAGGTTGTTTTTTCGAACAAATGGAATCCAGCCAGATTTCGAGCCTACATTTTGTATGTGTGAGGCCCCGGGTTGAATCCCTGAAATTTCTAGTTTAGACGTCTGTTTGGCGCAATGAATTAGCTCCTGAACTTCTAATTCAGCGGTTCTGAATTCGAATTTATGCTTGAATATTACTTTGATAAAAAAAACAAGCCATTAAAATTTGAAATTAAATGGTTAAGTTTAAATATTTAGGTTAAAATATAAAACTAGCGTAACAAGCCATTAAAATTTGAAATTAAATGGTTAAGTTTAAATATTTAAGTTAAAATATTAAACCAGCGTGACCTAGACGTGATTTGAACACGCAACCTTCCGATCTGGAGTCGGGCGCGCTACCGTTGCGCCACGAAGTCTTAACCGATCGGGATTAAATCAACGATATAGAGACGAGTTTAAGCAGTATCGTTTCAAATACTTGCATGTTTGGTATACTGGAACCTGAGATTGCTAGAAAGCGATGGGGATATAGCTCAGTGGTAGAGCGCACGCTTTGCATGTGTGAGGCCCCCGGTTAAATCCCCGGCATCTCCAAAGTTGTATCGTCTCTGTGGCGCAATGGATTAGCGCGCTGGACTTCTAATCCAGAGGTTCCGGGTTCGAGTCCCGACAGGGATGTTTATTTTGTATTAAAATTTAATCATATTTAAAATTATAGTAATTGAGTTTTTGGGCTAGAAAAGGTAAAAACTTGATTAAGCCCGACATAATTTGAATACACAACTTTCCGCTCTGTACTCGGATGCGCAACTATTTCCCCATATAATCTTTCCCCAAACCGAAGAAATCTACGAAGTCTGGACGAGTTTACACTATAAATTTACTTAAGCAACTCTTCAAAAACCAAATTCAACTAATGAAACCATACAAAACTACGAAGCAAATTTTATAATGAACACTGTGACAGAAGCGGGATTCGAACCCGCGCCTCCAATGGAGACTGCGATCTGAACGCAGCGCCTTAGACCACTCGGCCATTCTGCCGTTTGTGCCCAAGCGGGAATTGTAACAGATTGCTTAAGGATGAAAATTAAGACGTTATTTTTTATTTTAAATCAGATGCAATCTAGGTTGTTTTTTCGAACAAATGGAATCCAGCCAGATTTCGAGCCTACATTTTGTATGTGTGAGGCCCCGGGTTGAATCCCTGAAATTTCTAGTTTAGACGTCTGTTTGGCGCAATGAATTAGCTCCTGAACTTATAATTCAGCGGTTCTGAATTCGAATTTATGCTTGAATATTAATTTGATAAAAAAAAAAACAAGCCATTAAAATTTGAAATTAAATGGTTAAGTTTAAATATTTAGGTTAAAATATAAAACTAGCGTAACAAGCCATTAAAATTTGATATTAAATGGTTAAGTTTAAATATTTAAGTTAAAATATCAAACCAGCGTGACCTCGACGTGATTTGAACACC
Source organism: Ciona robusta (assembly GCF_009617815.1). NCBI lineage: Eukaryota > Metazoa > Chordata > Ascidiacea > Phlebobranchia > Cionidae > Ciona > Ciona robusta. The sequence continues at coordinate 6,885,275 of NC_143235.1, forward strand.
CAACCTTCCGATCTGGAGTCGGACGCGCTACCGTTGCGCCACGAAGTCTTAACCGATCGGGATTAATTCAACGATATAGAGACGAGATTAAGCAGTATCGTTTCAAATACTTGCATGTTTGGTATACTGGAACCTGAGATTGCTAGAAAGCGATGGGGATGTAGCTCAGTGGTAGAGCGCACGCTTTGCATGTGTGAGGCCCCGGGTTAAATCCCCAGCATCTCCAAATTTGTATCGTCTCTGTGGCGCAATGGATTAGCGCGCTGGACTTCTAATCCAGAGGTTCCGGGTTCGAGTCCCGGCAGGGATGTTTATTTTGTAATAAAATTTAATCATATTTAAAATTATAGTAATTGAGTTTTTGGGCTAGAAAAGGTAAAAACTTGATTAAGCCCGACATAATTTGAATACACAACTTTCCGCTCTGTACTAGGATGCGCAACTATTTCCCCATATAATCTTTCCCCCAAACCGAAGAAATCTACAAAGTCTGGACGAGTTTACACTATAAATTTACTTAAGCAACACTTCAAAAACCAAATTCAACTAATGAAACCATACAAAACTACGAAGCGAATTTTATAATGAACACTTTGACAGAAGCGGGATTCGAACCCGCGCTCCAATGGAGACTGCGACCTGAACGCAGCGCCTTAGACCACTCGGCCATTCTGCCGTTTGTGCCCAAGCGGGAATTGTAACAGATTGCTAAAGGATGAAAATTAAGACGTTATTTTTTATTTTAAATCAGATGCAATCTAGGTTTTTTTATCGAACAAATGGAATCCAGCCAGATTTCGAGCCTACATTTTGTATGTGTGGGGCCCCGGGTTGAATCCCTGGAATTTCTAGTTTAGACGTCTGTTTGGCGCAGTGAATTAGCTCCTGAACTTCTATTTCAGCGGTTCTGGATTCGAGTTTAGGCTTGAATATTACTTTGATAAAAAAAAACATGCCATTAAAATTTGAAATTAAATGGTTAAGTTTAGGGCGCACGCTTTGCATGTGTGAGGCCCCGGGTTCAATCCCCGGCATCTCCAAAGTTGTATCGTCTCTGTGGCGCAATGGATTAGCGCGCTGAACTTCTAATCCAGAGGTTGCGGGTTCGAGGGGATGTTTATTTTGTAATAAAATTTAATCATATTTAAAATTGTAGTAATTGAGTTTTTGGGCTAGAAAAAGTAAAAAAACTTGATTAAGCCCGACATAATTTTAATACACCACTTTCCGCTCTGTACTCGGATGCGCAACTATTTCCCCATATAATCTTTCCCCCAAACCGAAGAAATCTACGAAGTCTGGACGAGTTTAGACTATAAATTTACATAAGCAACACTTCAAAAACCAAATTCAACTAATGAAACCATAGAAAACTACGAAGCAAATTTTAAAATGAACACTGTGACTGAAGTGGGATTCGAACCCGCGCCTCCAATGGAGACTGCGACCTGAACGCAGCGCCTTAGACCACTCGGCCATTCTGCCGTTTGTGCCCAAGCGGGAAATTGTAACAGAAGCCTTAAGCATGAAAATTAAGACGTTATTTTATATTTTATAAAGATGCAATCTAGGTTGTTTTTTCGAACAAATGGAATCCAGCCAGATTTCGACCCTACATTTTGTATGTGTGAGGCCCCGGGTTGAATCCTTGGAATTTCTTGTTTAGACGTCTGTTTGGCGCAGTGAATTAGCTCCTGAACTTCTAATTCAGCGGTTCTGGATTCGAGTTTAGGCTTGAATATTACTTTGGTGAGAAACCAAGGCATTAAAATTTGAAACTTAAATGGTTAAGTTTAAATATTTAGGTTAAAATATCAAACTAGCGTGACCTCGACGTGATTTGAACACGCAACCTTCCGATCTGGAGTCGGACGCGCTACCGTTGCGCCACGAAGTCTTAACCGATCGGGATTAAATCAACGATATAGAGACGAGATTAAGCAGTATCGTTTCAAATACTTGCATGTTTGGTATACTGGAACCTGAGATTGCTAGAAAGCGATGGGGATGTAGCTCAGCGGTAGAGCGCACGCTTTGCATGTGTGAGGCCCCGGGTTCAATCCCCGGCATCTCCAAATTTGTATCGTCTCTGTGGCGCAATGGATTAGCGCGCTGGACTTCTAATCCAGAGGTTCCGGGTTCGAGTCCCGGCAGGGATGTTTATTTTGTAATAAAATTTAATCATATTTAAAATTATAGTAATTGAGTTTTTGTGCTAGAAAAGGTAAAAACTTGATTAAGCCCGACATAATTTGAATACACAACTTTCCGCTTTGTACTCGGATGCGCAACTATTTCCCCATATAATCTTTCCCCCAAACCGAAGAAATCTACGAAGTCTTGACGAGTTTACACTATAAATTTACTTAAGCAACACTTCAAAAAACAAATTCAACTAATGAAACCATACAAAACCACGAAGCAAATTTTATAATGAACACTGTGACAGAAGCGGGATTCGAACCCGCGCCTCCAATGGAGACTGCGACCTGAACGCAGCGCCTTAGACCACTCCGCCATTCTGCCGTTTGTGCCCAAGCGGGAATTGTAACAGATTGCTTAAGGATGAAAATTAAGACGTTATTTTTTATTTTAAATCAGATGCAATCTAGGTTGTTTTTTCGAACAAATGGAATCCAGCCAGATTTCGAGCCTACATTTTGTATGTGTGAGGCCCCGGGTTGAATCCCTGAAATTTCTAGTTTAGACGTCTGTTTGGCGCAATGAATTAGCTCCTGAACTTCTAATTCAGCGGTTCTGGATTCGAATTTATGCTTGAATATTACTTTGATAAAAAAAACAAGCCATTAAAATTTGAAATTAAATGGTTAAGTTTAAATATTTAAGTTAAAATATCAAACCCGCGTGACCTCGACGTGATTTGAATACGCAACCTTCCGATCTGGAGTCGGACGCGCTACCGTTGCGCCACGAAGTCTTAACCGATCGGGATTAAATCAACGATATAGAGAGGAGATTAAGCAGTATCGTTTCAAATACTTGCATGTTTGGTATACTGGAACCTGAGATTGCTAGCAAACAATGGGGATGTAGCTCAGTGGTAGAGCGCACGCTTTGCATGTGTGAGGCCCTGGGTTCAATCCCCGGCATCTCCAAATTTGTATCGTCTCTGTGGCGCAATGGATTAGCGCGCTGGACTTCTAATCCAGAGGTTCCGGGTTCGAGTCCCGGCAGGGATGTTTATTTTGTAATAACATTTAATCATATTTAAAATTATAGTAATTGAGTTTTTGGGCTAGAAAAGGTAAAAACTTGATTAAGCCCGACATAATTTGAATACACAACTTTCCGCTCTGTACTCGGATGCGCAACTATTTCCCCATATAATCTTTCCCCCAAACCGAAGAAATCTACGAAGTCTGGACGAGTTTACACTATAAATTTACATAAGCAACACTTCAAAAACCAAATTCAACTAATGAAACCATACAAAACTACGAAGCAAATTTTAAAATGAACTCTGTGACTGAAGCGGGATTCGAACCCGCGCCTCCAATGGTGACTGCGACCTGAACGCAGCGCCTTGGACCACTCGGCCATTCTGCCGTTTGTGCCCAAGCGGGAAATTGTAACAGCAGGCTTAAGCATGAAAATTAAGACGTTATTTTATATTTTAAATCAGATGCAATCTAGGTTGTTTTTTCGAACAAATGGAATCCAGCCAGATTTCGAGCCTACATTTTGTATGTGTGAGGCCCCGGGTTGAATCCCTGGAATTTATTGTTTAGACGTCTGTTTGGCGCAGTGAATTAGCTCCTGAACTTCTAATTCAGCGGTTCTGGATTCGAGTTTAGGCTTGAATATTACTTTGGTGAAAAACCAAGGCATTAAAATTTGAAAATTAAATGGTTAAGTTTAAAAATTTAGGTTAAAATATCAAACTAGCGTGACCTCGACGTGATTTGAACACGCAACCTTCCGATCTGGAGTCGGACGCGCTACCGTTGCGCCACGAAGTCTTAACCGATGGGGAATAAATCAACGATATAGAGACGAGATTAAGCAGTATCGTTTCAAATACTTGCATGTTTGGTATACTGGAACCTGAGATTGCTAGCAAACGATGGGGATGTAGCTCAGTGGTAGAGCGCACGCTTTGCATGTGTGAGGCCCCGGGTTCAATCCCCGGCATCTCCAAATTTGTATCGTCTCTGTGGCGCAATGGATTAGCGCGCTGGACTTCTAATCCAGAGGTCCCGGGTTCGAGTCCCGGCAGGGATGTTTGTTTTGTAATAAAATTTAATCATATTTAAATTTATAATAATTGAGTTTTTGGGCTAGAAAAGGTAAAAACTTGATTAAGCCCGACATAATTTGAATACACAACTTTCCGCTCTGTACTCGGATGCGCAACTATTTCGCCATATAATCTTTCCACCAAAGCGAAGAAATCTACGAAGTCTGGACGAGTTTACACTATAAATTTAGCGCCTCTAATGGGACTGCGACCTGAACGCAGCGCCTTAGACCACTCGGCCATTCTGCCGTTTGTGCCCAAGCGGGAAATTGCAACAGATTGCTTAAAGATGAAAATTAAGACGTTATTTTTTATTTTAAATCAGATGCAATCTAGGTTGTTTTTTCGAACAAATGGTATCCAGCCAGATTTCGAGCCTACATTTTGTATGTGTGGGGCCCCGGGTTGAATCCCTGACATTTCTAGTTTAGACGTCTGCTTGGCGCAATGAATTAGCTCCTGAACTTCTAATTCAGCGGTTCTGGATTCGAATTTATGCTTGAATATTACTTTGATAAAAAAACAAGCTATTAAAATTTGAAATTAAATGGTTAAGTTTAAATATTTAAGTTAAAATATAAAACTAGCGTAACAAGCCATTAAAATTTGAAATTAAATGGTTAAGTTTTAATATTTAAGTTAAAATATCAAACCAGCGTGACCTCGACGTGATTTGAACACGCAACCTTCCGATCTGGAGTCGGACGCGCTACCGTTGCGCCACGAAGTTTTAACCGATCGGGATTAAATCAACCATGTAGAGACGAGTTTAAGCAGTATCGTTTCAAATACTTGCATGTTTGGTATAATGGAACCTGAGATTGCTAGAAAGCGATGGGGGTGTAGCTCAGTGGTAGAGCGCACGCTTTGCATATGTGAGGCCCCGGGTTCAATCCCCGGCATCTCCAAATTTGTATCGTCTCTGTGGCGCAATGGATTAGCGCGCTGGACTTCTAATCCAGAGGTTCCGGGTTCGAGTCCCGGCAGGGATGTTTATTTTGTAATAAAATTTAATCATATTTAAAGTTATAGTAATTGAGTTTTTGTGCTAGAAAAGGTAAAAACTTGATTAAGCCCGACATAATTTGAATACACAACTTTCCGCTCTGTACTCGGATGCGCAACTATTTCCCCATATAATCTTTCCCCCAAACCGAAGAAATCTACGAAGTCTGGACGAGTTTACACTATAAATTTACTTAAACAACACTTCAAAAACCAAATTCAACTAATGAAACCATACAAAACTACGAAGCAAATTTTATAATGAACACTGTGACAGAAGCGGGATTCGAACCCGCGCCTCCAATGGAGACTGCGACCTGAACGCTGCGCCTTAGACCACTCGGCCATTCTGCCGTTTGTGCCCAAGCGGGAATTGTAACAGATTGCTTAAGGATGAAAATTAAGACGTTATTTTTTATTTTAAATCAGATGCAATCTAGGTTGTTTTTTCGAACAAATGGAATCCAGCCAGATTTCGAGCCTACATTTTGTATGTGTGAGGCCCCGGGTTGAATCCCTGAAATTTCTAGTTTAGACGTCTGTTTGGCGCAATGAATTAGCTCCTGAACTTCTAATTCAGCGGTTCTGGATTCGAGTTTAGGCTTGAATATTACCTTGATGAAAAACCAAGCCATTAAAATTTGAAACTTAAATGGTTAAGTTTAAATATTTAAGTTAAAATATCAAACCAGCGTGACCTCGACGTGATTTGAACACGCAACCTTCCGATCTGGAGTCGGACGCGCTACCGTTGCGCCACGAAGTCTTAAACGATCGGGATTAAATCAACGATATAGAGACGAGATTAAGCAGTATCGTTTCAAATACTTGCATGTTTGGTATACTGGAACCTGAGATTGCTAGCAAACGATGGGGATGTAGCTCAGTGGTAGAGCGCACGCTTTGCATGTGTGATGCCCCGGGTTCAATCCTCGGCATCTCCAAATTTGTATCGTCTCTGTGGCGCAATGGATTTGCGCGCTGGACTTCTAATCCAGAGGTTCCAGGTTCGAGTCCCGGCAGGGATGTTTATTTTGTAATAAAATTTAATCATATTTAAAATTATAGTAATTGAGTTTTTGGGCTAGAAAAGGTAAAAACTTGATTAAGCCCGACATAATTTGAATACACAACTTTCCGCTCTGTACTCGGATGCGCAACTATTTCCCCATAAAATCTTTCCCCCAAACCGAAGAAATCTACGAAGTCTGGACGAGTTTACACTATAAATTTACATAAGCAACACTTCAAAAACCAAATTCAACTAATGAAACCATACAAAACTACGAAGCAAATTTTAAAATGAAAACTGTGACTGAAGCGGGATTCGAACCCGCGCCCCCAATGGTGACTGCGACCTGAACGTAGCGCCTTAGACCACTCGGCCATTCTGCCGTTTGTGCCCAAGCGGGAAATTGTAACAGCAGGCTTAAGCATGAAAATTAAGACGTTATTTTATATTTTAAATCAGATGCAATCTAGGTTGTTTTTTCGAACAAATGGAATCCAGCCAGATTTCGAGCCTACATTTTGTATGTGTGAGGCCCCGGGTTGAATCCCTGGAATTTATTGTTTAGACGTCTGTTTGGCGCAGTGAATTAGCTCCTGAACTTCTAATTCAGCGGTTCTGGATTCGAGTTTAGGCTTGAATATTACTTTGGTGAAAAACCAAGGCATTAAAATTTGAAACTTAAATGGTTAAGTTTAAAAATTTAGGTTAAAATATCAAACTAGCATGACCTCGACGTGATTTGAACACGCAACCTTCCGATCTGGAGTCGGACGCGCTACCGTTGCGCCACGAAGTCTTAACCGATCGGGATTAAATCAACGATATAGAGACGAGATTAAGCAGTATCGATTCAAATACTTGCATGTTTGGTATACTGGAACCTGAGATTGCTAGCAAACAATGGGGATGTAGCTCAGTGGTAGAGCGCACGCTTTGCATGTGTGAGGCCCCGGGTTCAATCCCCGGCATCTCCAAATTTGTATCGTCTCTGTGGCGCAATGGATTAGCGCGCTGGACTTCTAATCCAGAGGTTCCGGGATCGAGTCCCGGCAGGGATGTTTGTTTTGTAATAAAATTTAATCATATTTAAATTTATAGTAATTGAGTTTTTGGGCTAGAAAAGGTAAAAACTTGATTAAGCCCGACATAATTTGAATACACAACTTTCCGCTCTGTACTCGGATGCGCAACTATTTCGCCATATAATCTTTCCACCAAAGCGAAGAAATCTACGAAGTCTGGACGAGTTTACACTATAAATTTAGCGCCTCCAATGGAGACTGCGACCTGAACGCAGCGCCTTAGACCACTCGGCCATTCTGCCGTTTGTGCCCAAGCGGGAAATTGTAACAGATTGCTTAAAGATGAAAATTAAGACGTTATTTTTTATTTTAAGTCAGATGCAATCTAGGTTGTTTTTTCGAACAAATGGTATCCAGCCAGATTTCGAGCCTACATTTTGTATGTGTGAGGCCCCGGGTTGAATCCCTGACATTTCTAGTTTAGACGTCTGCTTGGCGCAATGAATTATCTCCTGAACTTCTAATTCAGCGGTTCTGGATTCGAATTTATGCTTGAATATTACTTTGATAAAAAAAACAAGCCATTAAAATTTGAAATTAAATGGTTAAGTTTAAATATTTAAGTTAAAATATAAAACTAGCGTAACAAGCCATTAAAATTTGAAATTAAATGGTTAAGTTTTAATATTTAAGTTAAAATATCAAACCAGCGTGACCTCGACGTGATTTGAACACGCAACCTTCCGATCTGGAGTCGGACGCGCTACCGTTGCGCCACGAAGTTTTAACCGATCGGGATTAAATCAACCATGTAGAGAGGAGTTTAAGCAGTATCGTTTCAAATACTTGCATGTTTGGTATAATGGAACCTGAGATTGCTAGAAAGCGATGGGGATGTAGCTCAGTGGTAGGGCGCACGCTTTGCATGTGTGAGGCCCCGGGTTCAATCCCCGGCATCTCCAAATTTGTATCGTCTCTGTGGCGCAATGGATTAGCGCGCTGGACTTCTAATCCAGAGGTTCCGGGTTCGAGTCCCGGCAGGGATGTTTATTTTGTAATAAAATTTAATCATATTTAAAGTTATAGTAATTGAGTTTTTGTGCTAGAAAAGGTAAAAACTTGATTAAGCCCGACATAATTTGAATACACAACTTTCCGCTCTGTACTCGGATGCGCAACTATTTCCCCATATAATCTTTCCCCCAAACCGAAGAAATCTACGAAGTCTGGACGAGTTTACACTATAAATTTACTTAAACAACACTTCAAAAACCAAATTCAACTAATGAAACCATACAAAACTACGAAGCAAATTTTATAATGAACACTGTGACAGAAGCGGGATTCGAACACGCGCCTCCAATGGAGACTGCGACCTGAACGCAGCGCCTTAGACCACTCGGCCATTCTGCCGTTTGTGCCCAAGCGGGAAATTGTAACAGATTGCTTAAAGATGAAAATTAAGACGTTATTTTTTATTTTAAATCAGATGCAATCTAGGTTGTTTTTTCGAACAAATGGAATCCAGCCAGATTTCGAGCCTACATTTGTATGTGTGAGGCCCCGGGTTGAATCCCTGAAATTTCTAGTTTAGACGTCTGTTTGGCGCAATGAATTAGCTCCTGAACTTCTAATTTAGCGGTTCTGGATTCGAGTTTAGGCTTGAATATTACTTTGGTGAAAAACCAAGGCATTAAAATTTGAAACTTAAATGGTTAAGTTTAAATATTTAGGTTAAAAATCAAACTAGCGTGACCTCGACGTGATTTGAACACGCAACCTTCCGATCTGGAGTCGGACGCGCTACCGTTGCGCCACGAAGTCTTAACCGATCGGGATTAAATCAACGATATAGAGACGAGATTAAGCAGTATCGTTTCAAATACTTGCATGTTTGGTATACTGGAACCTGAGATTGTTAGAAAGCGATGGGGATGTAGCTCAGTGGTAGAGCGCACGCTTTGCATGTGTGAGGCCCCGGGTTCAATCCCCGGCATCTCCAAATTTGTATCGTCTCTGTGGCGCAATGGATTAGCGCGCTGGACTTCTAATCCAGAGGTTCCGGGTTCGAGTCCCGGCAGGGATGTTTATTTTGTAATAAAATTTAATCATATTTAAAATTATAGTAATTGAGTTTTTGGGCTAGAAAAGGTAAACTTGATTAAGCCAGACATAATTTGAATACACAAACTTTCCGCTCTGTACTCGGATGCGCAACTATTTCGCCATATAATCTTTCCACCAAAGCGAAGAAATCTACGAAGTCTGGACGAGTTTACACTATAAATTTAGCGCCTCCAATGGAGACTGCGACCTGAACGCAGCGCCTTAGACCACTCGGCCATTCTGCCGTTTGTGCCCAAGCGGGAAATTGTAACAGATTGCTTAAAGATGAAAATTAAGACGTTATTTTTTATTTTAAATCAGATGCAATCTAGGTTGTTTTTTCGAACAAATGGAATCCAGCCAGATTTCGAGCCTACATTTTGTATGTGTGAGGCCCCGGGTTGAATCCCTGAAATTTCTAGTTTAGACGTCTGTTTGGCGCAATGAATTAGCTCCTGAACTTCTAATTCAGCGGTTCTGGATTCGAATTTATGCTTGAATATTACTTTGATAAAAAAAACAAGCCATTAAAATTTGAAATTAAATGGTTAAATTTAAATATTTAAGTTAAAATATAAAACTAGCGTAACAAGCCATAAAATTTGAAATTAAATGGTTAAGTTTAAATATTTAAGTTAAAATATCAAACCAGCGTGACCTCGACGTGATTTGAACACGAACCTTCCGATCTGGAGTCGGACGCGCTACCGTTGCGCCACGAAGTCTTAACCGATCGGGATTAAATCAACCATATATAGAGACGAGTTTAAGCAGTATCGTTTCAAATACTTGCATGTTTGGTATACTGGAACCTGAGATTGCTAGAAAGCGATGGGGATGTAGCTCTCAGTGGTAGAGAGCGCACGCTTTTGCATGTGTGAGGCCCCGGGTTCAATCCCCGGCATCTCCAAATTTGTATCGTCTCTGTGGCGCAATGAATTAGCGCGCTGGACTTCTAATCCAAAGGTTCCGGGTTCGAGTCCCGGCAGGGATGTTTTATTTTGTAATAAAATTTAATCATATTTAAAGTTTATAGTAATTGAGTTTTTTGGGCTAGAAAAGGTAAAAACTTAATTAAGCCCGACATAATTTGAATACACAACTTTCCGCTCTGTACTCGGATGCGCAACTATTTCCCCATATAATCTTTCCCCCAAACCGAAGAAATCTACGAAGTCTGGACGAGTTTACACTATAAATTTACTTAAGCAACACTTCAAAAACCAAATTCAACTAATGAAACCACACAAAACTACGAAGCAAATTGTATAATGAACACTGTGGCAGAAGCGGGATTCGAGCCCGCGCCTCCAATGGAGACTGCGACCTGAACGCAGCGCCTTAGACCACTCGGCCATTCTGCCGTTTGTGCCCAAGCGGGAAATTGTAACAGATTGCTTAAAGATGAAAATTAAGACGTTATTTTTTATTTTAAATCAGATGCAATCTAGGTTGTTTTTTCGAACAAATGGAATCCAGCCAGATTTCGAGCCTACATTTTTGTATGTGTGAGGCCCGGGTTGAATCCCTGAAATTTCTAGTTTAGACGTCTGTTTGGCGCAATGAATTAGCTCCTGAACTTCTAATTCAGCGGTTCTGGATTCGAATTTATGCTTGAATATTACTTTGATAAAAAAAACAAGCCATTAAAATTTGAAATTAAATGGTTAAATTTAAATATTTAAGTTAAAATATAAAACTAGCGTAACAAGCCATTAAAATTTGAAATTAAATGGTTAAATTTAAATATTTAAGTTAAAATATAAAACTAGCGTAACAAGCCATTAAAATTTGAAATTAAATGGTTAAGTTTAAATATTTAAGTTAAAATATCAAACCAGCGTGACCTCGACGTGATTTGAACACGCAACCTTCCGATCTGGAGTCGGACGCGCTACCGTTGCGCCACGAAGTCTTAACCGATCGGGATTAAATCAACCATATAGAGACGAGTTTAAGCAGTATCGTTTCAAATACTTGCATGTTTGGTATACTGGAACCTGAGATTGCTAGAAAGCGATGGGGATGTAGCTCAGTGGTAGAGCGCACGCTTTGCATGTGTGAGGCCCCGGGTTCAATACCCGGCATCTCCAAATTTGTATCGTCTCTGTGGCGCAATGAATTAGCGCGCTGGACTTCTAATCCAAAGGTTCCGGGTTCGAGTCCCGGCAGGGATGTTTATTTTGTAATAAAATTTAATCATATTTAAAGTTATAGTAATTGAGTTTTTGGGCTAGAAAAGGTAAAAACTTAATTAAGCCCGACATAATTTGAATACACAACTTTCCGCTCTGTACTCGGATGCGCAACTATTTCCCCATATAATCTTTCCCCCAAACCGAAGAAATCTACGAAGTCTGGACGAGTTTACACTATAAATTTACTTAAGCAACACTTCAAAAACCAAATTCAACTAATGAAACCACACAAAACTACGAAGCAAATTGTATAATGAACACTGTGGCAGAAGCGGGATTCGAACCCGCGCCTCCAATGGAGACTGCGACCTGAACGCAGCGCCTTAGACCACTCGGCCATTCTGCCGTTTGTGCCCAAGCGGGAAATTGTAACAGATTGCTTAAAGATGAAAATTAAGACGTTATTTTTTATTTTAAATCAGATGCAATCTAGGTTGTTTTTTCGAACAAATGGAATCCAGCCAGATTTCGAGCCTACATTTTGTATGTGTGAGGCCCCGGGTTGAATCCCTGAAATTTCTAGTTTAGACGTCTGTTTGGCGCAATGAATTAGCTCCTGAACTTCTAATTCAGCGGTTCTGGATTCGAATTTATGCTTGAATATTACTTTGATAAAAAAAACAAGCAATTAAAATTTGAAATTAAATGGTTAAATTTAAATATTTAAGTTAAAATATAAAACTAGCGTAACAAGCCATTAAAATTTGAAATTAAATGGTTAAGTTTAAATATTACAGTTAAAATATCAAACCAGCGTGACCTCGACGTGATTTGAACACGCAACCTTCCGATCTGGAGTCGGACGCGCTACCGTTGCGCCACGAAGTCTTAACCGATCGGGATTAAATCAACCATATAGAGACGAGTTTAAGCAGTATCGTTTCAAATACTTGCATGTTTGGTATACTGGAACCTGAGATTGCTAGAAAGCAATGGGGATGTAGCTCAGTGGTAGAGCGCACGCTTTGCATGTGTGAGGCCCCGGGTTCAATCCCCGGCATCTCCAAATTTGTATCGTCTCTGTGGCGCAATGGATTAGCGCGCTGGACTTCTAATCCAGAGGTTCCGGGTTCGAGTCCCGGCAGGGATGTTTGTTTTGTAATAAAATTTAATCATATTTAAATTTATAGTAATTGAGTTTTTGGGCTAGAAAAGGTAAAAACTTGATTAAGCCCGACATAATTTGAATACACAACTTTCCGCTCTGTACTCGGATGCGCAACTATTTCGCCACATAATCTTTCCACCAAAGCGAAGAAATCTATTTTTTTTTTTTTTTTTTTTTTTTTTTTTTTTTTTTTTTTTTTTGCATATAAAGTTTACAACACGATAGTGATAATAACACAACAGCGACAAATTGTAACGAAAACGATTGTAGCGAACAAACGATACTTAAAATTAACGCAAGTTTGCGTTCCACTTCAGTTTGTATTGCAATAACTTGTTATGTTTTATTGCAACAGCCTTTTCATTGGCCCTGCTGCGATTCATTGCATAGATAAACATTTCTATATTTGGCTTCAAGTTTTGAATCCGACATTTGTATATAACAAATCTGGCAACTACAAGCATGCAATTCATTAAATTTAAAACACATTTTTCAAAGCAATCATTGTGAATTCCGAAGAGCTTTACGGTATTGCTTATAATTGTTTTATGGCACAAAACACTGTCCATCCAGGCACTGACGCTTTCCCAGTATACCTGGACATGTTACATTCACAAAATAGATGGTATATTGTTTTTTTTGTTTACACCGCAAAAAGTGCACACATCAGTCTCAATAATCCCGAAGCCATGGAGCTTATCGTTTAGGACGATGGCTCTCAGATTAATTTTAACTTGAAAGGAGCGCAGCTTCGTTTCAAACGTACAGTCGTATAAGTTTTTGTAAATTTCTGACCAGTTCAGAGGTCCCCGTTGTAAGGTTACTTCCCATTTATTTTGTTGTTTGGTCGGCTTTTGTTTATTGGGAGATACAAAATATTCGTATGCGTTTTTGGCTGAAGGCAAATTGTCGCTTATCCCCTTCCTTAGTCTGTCGATGGCAGTTTTTCGTTCCGGTCTGTCCGTCGTATACGTTTCCCAAGTTGTTGGAATGGCTGCAATAAGGCGCTGGTAGTCCGCGTGGTTTTGATTGTTGTTTGTCAACGTATACTTTTCGCATAATATTTTAAAGCTGCAATAGTCCGAGTTGTTGTCTATGATTTGTTGGTACATTAATATACCAGATTTTATAAAATTTTCGTAGGCGATCGGTTTCCGTTTGAAAAGAACTTTTTTGTTTAGCCAAATAGCGCAATTGTAAACTTTGTCCTGGGGCCAAAATTGGGAGACACATTCTCTCCACAATTCGATCGATGACCAGAATGTCGAGAGAGGCGTTTGTTTGGTGATTTCCTTATGCGTAAGTTTTAAATCGGAGGCGGCTACACAAATCATGGTATTTAGGGAGGTAATTTTAGTTTCAATATTTTTCCAATGCGATTCGTGATTTGTATCTAGTAGTTTTCGTATCCAAGAGAAGCGTATTGATTTTGCGTACGCCTCCAGGTCTATCATTTCCAGGCCCCTCTTTTATGTTACTGCATAGTGTTTTTCTTCCTACTCTCTCCCAGTTGGAGCCCCACAAAAATGTAAACAGTTTTCTTTTAATTTCTTTGAAAAATTGTTTGGGTAGACTGACCGGCAACACGCTAAGTTTGTAGAGTAGCTTTGGTATCGCTAGGGCTTTAATAATCGTAACTCGCCCTAGTAATGAAAGTGACCTTGCCAGCCAAGGCTTAGTTACAGCTTGAATTTCCTTTCCTATTGATTCAAAATTAATTGTAAACAAGTTGGTTTTGTTCCTATTTACTGGGATTTTAACCCCGAGGTATTTTATAAACGTGTTTGGCCAAGAAAAGACTTGCGAAGAGAGGTGGTGAGGGAGTTAGGTTGTTTTTTACCTATATACATGGCATTGGATTTCGCGATATTAATTTTGCAGCCCGAGTGGTTCCCGAATTCTGTTGCTTCTGCAAATGCTGCACGAAAGCTTTTTCTGAACCATCCAAAAATAGCAGCGCGTCATCCGCAAAAAGTGAGATTTTAATGTCTTGTGAGACAATTGGGATTCCCTTTACGCTTTTATTTCTTTTAATTGCTAGTGACAGAAATTCTATGGCCAACAAAAAATAGAGAAGGGGACAAGGGGTCTCCCTGTCGCACGCCTCTTTCAACTCTAAATGGAGTAGACATGTGGTTGTTGTTAATAATTAGGCATTTTGCGTCAACATAAAAAGTTCTTATCCATCTCGACAGATCTTTCCCAAAGCCAAAACTAGAACATGCTGCGTTAACAAAGTCCCAATTTACTGAGTCAAAGGCTTTACGTATGTCTAAAAACAAGAGGGCTCCATGCAAGCCTTGATCAGTGGTGTGATCCCAGACGTTAAAAAGAGTTCTAATGTTGTCTCCTATGTATCTTCCTTTTATAAACCCCGTCTGTTCAGGGGCTATAATTGTAGTGAGTACGTTTTTTATACGGTTGTTAATTGCTTTTGCGGCTATTTTATAGTCAGCGTTTAATAATGTAATTGGCCGGTAGTTTTCTGGGTACAAAAGGTCTTTTTCAGGTTTAGGAATTAGAGTTACGACCCCCAATTCATTTGACCAGAGAAAGCACCTTTTTCAAATGCATGGTTAAATGCGTTGACTAATGTGGAATTTATTTCATTCCAGAATACTTTGTAAAATTCGGCCGGAAAACCGTCTAATCCGGGAGATTTGTTGTTTTGCATAGTCTTTAGCGCTTCGTAGCATTTGCCGACGGTCAGTTTACCCTCACATTCGTTTGCTTTTTCCGCGTCGAGTCTTGGACACATTAAGCTGTTTGTATACTCTTTTATTTTACTTTTGCTCGTGCGGCCCGGGTTATTACTTGAGCTATACAAGGTTTCAAAATATTCTTTTAGGAGCCGTAAAATAGCCTGCTGGTCCGTTTCTATATTGGCATTTGAATTTAGTCTATTAATGGCCTTTTTCTCCATCCTACGTTTTTCTAGATTAAGAAAATAGGCGTTATTTTTACCCCCATATTCTGCCCATCGAACCCTGCTTCGGACTATTGCGCTCTTACTGTAGCTTTCGATAATATCGTCGTATTGTTCTTGAGTTTGTACAATTTTACCCATCGTGCACTCATCGTGAGGTTGGGGTAGGTTTTGAAGATCCGCGAGTTTATTTTCTAGGTTTGTCTGTCTAGCTTTTATTTTTTTGTTATTTTCGGAGGCGTATTTGATAATATAGCCCCGTATATTACATTTTAGTGCTTCCCAGAGAACTTGGGGGGATACGGCACCATTGTCGTTGTTTATCAGAAATTCCGCGATCCATTTTTTAGTGTTTTCGACGAATTTTGCATCTTCTAGCAAGGACGTATTCATTTTCCAGTAGCCTCTGCCCCTGGGTATTTTATCAAGGTTGAGTACAAGTTTGACGATACAATGGTCCGACTGCGTGCTTGGAACAATTTGGATTTGAGTGGTCTTTTGTAATATTTCGCTTGTGGCGAGAACAAAGTCAAGCCGACTCGCCGTGTGCGGGCGTTTTTGCATGCGGGTGTATTGCTTAGAGTTTGGATGTTTGATGCGGAACACGTCGTATAGCTCGAGGTCATTCATTGCCTGTAATATGGTAGTTTTTGCGCGCCGGTTCCCGTGTTTTTCTCTCCCGCCGGTTTTGTCTAATTTATCATTAAGGACACAGTTAAAGTCACCGGATATAATACAGTTTTCTATCCCGCTTTCCGCTTGTCTTTTTGTTAATAGCGTAAATAGGTTGCCGTAAAACTGAGGGCTGTCTTGGTTTGGTCCATAGACATTACATAGCGTTAACCGCTGGTCAGTTATTTCGAGGTTCATGATTATATATCGTCCGAAGTTATCGACACATACGTCTTGTTTTGAGTAAGACAGTTTTTTTGAAAACAAAACCGCGACTCCTTTGCTTTTAGTTGAGCCATGTGAGGCTAAGATTTCTCCACCCCATTCTAATTCCCATTGCCTGAGACATGATGCTGTTGTGTGCGTCTCTTGCAGGCAAATAGTATCAAACTTTTTTTGGCGTAGAAAATAAAAAATACTGCGTCGTTTCCGAGGGTTTTGCAACCCTGCAACATTGTATGTGATTAAACTAAGAGGCATTAAGAACGTTCTACCCTATATAAATATCGTATTCGTACTCGAAACCACATTCGCACTGATACGGTTTGTCCGGTTCTAGATTTTGACACGTTTTTTTCCCGCAGCTACAGTGGACTAGTGTAGCATTGCAGGCATTATTAGTACAGTTAGATGTCATGGTTCGTTTTGGGATAGAATTTACTGTTTTACATATACAAGTCATTGAGTACCTTTTGCACTGTATGCATTCGAATGTTCCTTCATCGGTCTGAAACTCCGGTTGAAATGTGTGGCAGCAGGGCATTTTTCTCATTGGTAGGTGGCAGGTGGAGCAGTTGGTTGTTACCTCCTTGTTCGGGACAAGAAATTTATCGTTATCGTTGCAGCACGCTGTCGCAATTCTAAATTCCGATGAACATTTCCAGCAGAAGAAGTTGGTGTTTTGGTCTGTTACATAGCTCTCTTCCTCACATTTTGGACATGAAACTGGTATTTTAAGTTCGCTGAGGCTTATCGACTTTGCTTGGTGGAGGTTAATTTCGGTTGGACTTCTTTCCTGGCGTTTCCTTGAAACTTTAGGCATTGGTTCCATTTCGATGTTTTGATTTTTATCAGGTAGTATTGGTTTTAGGTTGTTACTTTCGCCGGAAGCGGCAGTGGTGCTGTGGTCGAGTTGTTCTCCATTCTGCTTGCTTCTCTCCTTTATTTCTCCTCCTGCGGCGGACAATTTGCTACCACTCTTATCGGTTTCGGGGCATTCGGCGTCTTCTTGGTTTTTCTCGTTTCTTTTATTGATAAGCTTTGGATAGTCTTGTTTCCTTTTAGGGCAGTTTTGTTGCTTGTGTCCAGATTTTGTGCAATACTTACACGTTATCTGTTGCCCGTTATACGTGCAGTAGAACTCGTAGTTGTTAATGGTAATATAGCTTGGGATTGGGTTTTTTTCAATATCGGCCCTATCCAGTGTGAGAATTCGCATTCCTGTTAGTAAGCCATTTCTGTCCTTTCTATGTTGAATATGCTTAACTTCTCCGCATCTGTTCTGGAATTCGGATTTAATGACCTCATTAGGGAAAGGTATTGGCACCCATCCTACCGCCACGTTCACTTTATCTGACTCATAAAGTCTCACCGAGTATAGTGCATCTACTTTGATCAGTAATTCGTACAAATCCAATACAGCTTTTCTCGTAGTGCATGTGACATCTATTAGGTTTCCTTTTCTTTCCGTGATTCCGATCAAATTTTTAACTGAAAATTTTTCTTTTTCTATGATTTTGATAACATCTTCTCTTTTGCATTGATCCTTAGTTTTGAAGCTAAGGCAGGTGGGTCTCTTCAAATAACCTCCACCCTTTTGGTGCACAACTTGCGCAAAGCTTGGACCTTTATCCATGCCCTTTGGTGTCCGCTCGCTACGAGCGCTAACGTAGAATGAAAGCGAAGAAATCTACGAAGTCTGGACGAGTTTACACTATAAATTTAGCGCCTCCAATGGAGACTGCGACCTGAACGCAGCGCCTTAGACCACTCGGCCATTCTGCCGTTTGTGCCCAAGCGGGAAATTGTAATAGATTGCTTAAAGATGAAAATTAAGACGTTATTTTTTATTTTAAATCAGATGCAATCTAGGTTGTTTTTTCGAACAAATGGTATCCAGCCAGATTTCGAGCCTACATTTTGTATGTGTGAGGCCCCGGGTTGAATCCCTGACATTTCTAGTTTAGACGTCTGCTTGGCGCAATGAATTAGCTCCTGAACTTCTAATTCAGCGGTTCTGGATTCGAATTTATGCTTGAATATTACTTTGATAAAAAAAACAAGCCATTAAAATTTGAAATTAAATGGTTAAGTTTAAATATTTAAGTTAAAATATAAAACTAGCGTAACAAGCCATTAAAATTTGAAATTAAATGGTTAAGTTTTAATATTTAAGTTAAAATATCAAACCAGCGTGACCTCGACGTGATTTGAACACGCAACCTTCCGATCTGGAGTCGGACGCGCTACCGTTGCGCCACGAAGTTTTAACCTATCGGGATTAAATCAACCATGTAGAGACGAGTTTAAGCAGTATCGTTTCAAATACTTGCATGTTTGGTATAATGGAACCTGAGATTGCTAGAAAGCGATGGGGATGTAGCTCAGTGGTAGAGCGCTCGCTTTGCATGTGTGAGGCCCCGGGTTCAATCCCCGGCATCTCTAAATTTGTATCGTCTCTGTGGCGCAATGGATTAGCGCGCTGGACTTCTAATCCAGAGGTTCCGGGTTCGAGTCCCGGCAGGGATGTTTGTTTTGTAATAAAATTTAATCATATTTAAAGTTATAGTAATTTGAGTTTTTGTGCTAGAAAAGGTAAAAACTTGATTAAGCCCGACATAATTTGAATACACAACTTTCCGCTCTGTACTCGGATGCGCAACTATATTTCCCCATATATTCTTTCCCCCAAACCGAAGAAATCTACGAAGTCTGGACGAGTTTACACTATAAATTTACTTAAACAACACTTCAAAAACCAAATTCAACTAATGAAACCATACAAACTACGAAAGCAAATTTTATAATGAACACTGTGACAGAAGCGGGATTCGAACACGCGCCTCCAATGGAGACTGCGACCTGAACGCAGCGCCTTAGACCACTCGGCCATTCTGCCGTTTGTGCCCAAGCGGGAAATTGTAACAGATTGCTTAAAGATGAAAATTAAGACGTTATTTTTTATTTTAAATCGGATGCAATCTAGGTTGTTTTTTCGAACAAATGGAATCCAGCCAGATTTCGAGCCTACATTTTGTATGTGTGAGGCCCCGGGTTGAATCCCTGAAATTTCTAGTTTAGACGTCTGTTTGGCGCAATGAATTAGCTCCTGAACTTCTAATTCAGCGGTTCTGGATTCGAATTTATGCTTGAATATTACTTTGATAAAAAAAACAAGCCATTAAAATTTGAAATTAAATGGTTAAATTTGAATATTTAAGTTAAAATATAAAACTAGCGTAACAAGCCATTAAAATTTGAAATTAAATGGTTAAGTTTAAATATTTAAGTTAAAATATCAAACCAGCGTGACCTCGACGTGATTTGAACACGCAACCTTCCGATCTGGAGTCGGACGCGCTACCGTTGCGCCACGAAGTCTTAACCGATCGGGATTAAATCAACCATATAGAGACGAGTTTAAGCAGTATCGTTTCAAATACTTGCATGTTTGGTATACTGGAACCTGAGATTGCTAGAAAGCGATGGGGATGTAGCTCAGTGGTAGAGCGCACGCTTTGCATGTGTGAGGCCCCGGGTTCAATCCCCGGCATCTCCAAATTTGTATCGTCTCTGTGGCGCAATGAATTAACGCGCTGGACTTCTAATCCAAAGGTTCCGGGTTCGAGTCCCGGCAGGGATGTTTATTTTGTAATAAAATTTAATCATATTTAAAGTTATAGTAATTGAGTTTTTGGGCTAGAAAAGGTAAAAACTTAATTAAGCCCGACATAATTTGAATACACAACTTTCCGCTCTGTACTCGGATGCGCAACTATTTCCCCATAATCTTTCCCCTAAACCGAAGAAATCTACGAAGTCTGGACGAGTTTACACTATAAATTTACTTAAGCAACACTTCAAAAACCAAATTCAACTAATGAAACCACACAAAACTACGAAGCAAATTGTATAATGAACACTGTGGCAGAAGCGGGATTCGAATCCGCGCCTCCAATGGAGACTGCGACCTGAACGCAGCGCCTTAGACCACTCGGCCATTCTGCCGTTTGTGCCCAAGCGGGAATTGTAACAGATTGCTTAAGGATAAAAATTAAGACGTTATTTTTTATTTTAAATCAGATGCAATCTAGGTTGTTTTTTCGAACAAATGGAATCCAGCCAGATTTCGAGCCTACATTTTGTATGTGTGAGGCCCCGGGTTAAATCCCTGAAATTTCTAGTTTAGACGTCTGTTTGGCGCAATGAATTAGCTCCTGAACTTCTAATTCAGCGGTTCTGGATTCGAGTTTAGGCTTGAATATTACTTTGGTGAAAAACCAAGGCATTAAAATTTGAAACTTAAATGGTTAAGTTTAAATATTTAGGTTAAAATATCAAACTAGCGTGACCTCGACGTGATTTGAACACGCAACCTTCCGATCTGGAGTCGGACGCGCTACCGTTGCGCCACGAAGTCTTAACCGATCGGGATTAAATCAACGATATATACAGACGAGATTAAGCAGTATCGTTTCAAATACTTGCATGTTTGGTATACTGGAACCTGAGATTGCTAGAAAGCGATGGGGATGTAGCTCAGTGGTAGAGCGCACGCTTTGCATGTGTGAGGCCCCGGGTTCAATCCCCGGCATCTCCAAATTTGTATGGTCTCTGTGGCGCAATGGATTAGCGCGCTGGACTTCTAATCCAGAGGTTCCGGGTTCGAGTCCCGGCAGGGATGTTTATTTTGTAATAAAATTTAATCATATTTAAAATTATAGTAATTGAGTTTTTGGGCTAGAAAAGGTAAAAACTTGATTAAGCCCGACATAATTTGAATACACAACTTTCCGCTCTGTACTCGGATGCGCAACTATTTCGCCATATAATCTTTCCACCAAAGCGAAGAAATCTACGAAGTCTGGACGAGTTTACACTATAAATTTAGCGCCTCCAATGGAGACTGCGACCTGAACGCAGCGCCTTAGACCACTCGGCCATTCTGCCGTTTGTGCCCAAGCGGGAAATTGTAACAGATTGCTTAAAGATGAAAATTAAGACGTTATTTTTTATTTTAAATCGGATGCAATCTAGGTTGTTTTTTCGAACAAATGGAATCCAGCCAGATTTCGAGCCTACATTTTGTATGTGTGAGGCCCCGGGTTGAATCCCTGAAATTTCTAGTTTAGACGTCTGTTTGGCGCAATGAATTAGCTCCTGAACTTCTAATTCAGCGGTTCTGGATTCGAATTTATGCTTGAATATTACTTTGATAAAAAAAACAAGCCATTAAAATTTGAAATTAAATGGTTAAATTTGAATATTTAAGTTAAAATATAAAACTAGCGTAACAAGCCATAAAATTTGAAATTAAATGGTTAAGTTTAAATATTTAAGTTAAAATATCAAACCAGCGTGACCTCGACGTGATTTGAACACGCAACCTTCCGATCTGGAGTCGGACGCGCTACCGTTGCGCCACGAAGTCTTAACCGATCGGGATTAAATCAACCATATAGAGACGAGTTTAAGCAGTATCGTTTCAAATACTTGCATGTTTGGTATACTGGAACCTGAGATTGCTAGAAAGCGATGGGGATGTAGCTCAGTGGTAGAGCGCACGCTTTGCATGTGTGAGGCCCCGGGTTCAATCCCCGGCATCTCCAAATTTGTATCGTCTCTGTGGCGCAATGAATTAACGCGCTGGACTTCTAATCCAAAGGTTCCGGGTTCGAGTCCCGGCAGGGATGTTTATTTTGTAATAAAATTTAATCATATTTAAAGTTATAGTAATTGAGTTTTTGGGCTAGAAAAGGTAAAAACTTTATTAAGCCCGACATAATTTGAATACACAACTTTCCGCTCTGTACTCGGATGCGCAACTATTTCCCCATATAATCTTTCCCCTAAACCGAAGAAATCTACGAAGTCTGGACGAGTTTACACTATAAATTTACTTAAGCAACACTTCAAAAACCAAATTCAACTAATGAAACCACACAAACTACGAAGCAAATTGTATAATGAACACTGTGGCAGAAGCGGGATTCGAATCCGCGCCT
Organism: Ciona robusta; assembly: GCF_009617815.1. Classification (NCBI taxonomy): domain Eukaryota; kingdom Metazoa; phylum Chordata; class Ascidiacea; order Phlebobranchia; family Cionidae; genus Ciona; species Ciona robusta. Next base: position 6,907,806 of record NC_143235.1, read on the forward strand.
CCAATGGAGACTGCGACCTGAACGCAGCGCCTTAGACCACTCGGCCATTCTGCCGTTTGTGCCCAAGCGGGAATTGTAACAGATTGCTTAAGGATAAAAATTAAGACGTTATTTTTTATTTTAAATCAGATGCAATCTAGGTTGTTTTTTCGAACAAATGGAATCCAGCCAGATTTCGAGCCTACATTTTGTATGTGTGAGGCCCCGGGTTGAATCCCTGAAATTTCTAGTTTAGACGTCTGTTTGGCGCAATGAATTAGCTCCTGAACTTCTAATTCAGCGGTTCTGGATTCGAATTTATGCTTGAATATTACTTTGATAAAAAAAACAAGCCATTAAAATTTGAAATTAAATGGTTAAATTTGAATATTTAAGTTAAAATATAAAACTAGCGTAACAAGCCATTAAAATTTGAAATTAAATGGTTAAGTTTAAATATTTAAGTTAAAATATCAAACCAGCGTGACCTCGACGTGATTTGAACACGCAACCTTCCGATCTGGAGTCGGACGCGCTACCGTTGCGCCACGAAGTCTTAACCGATCGGGATTAAATCAACCATATAGAGACGAGTTTAAGCAGTATCGTTTCAAATACTTGCATGTTTGGTATACTGGAACCTGAGATTGCTAGAAAGCGATGGGGATGTAGCTCAGTGGTAGAGCGCACGCTTTGCATGTGTGAGGCCCCGGGTTCAATCCCCGGCATCTCCAAATTTGTATCGTCTCTGTGGCGCAATGAATTAACGCGCTGGACTTCTAATCCAAAGGTTCCGGGTTCGAGTCCCGGCAGGGATGTTTATTTTGTAATAAAATTTAATCATATTTAAAGTTATAGTAATTGAGTTTTTGGGCTAGAAAAGGTAAAAACTTTATTAAGCCCGACATAATTTGAATACACAACTTTCCGCTCTGTACTCGGATGCGCAACTATTTCCCCATATAATCTTTCCCCTAAACCGAAGAAATCTACGAAGTCTGGACGAGTTTACACTATATAAATTTACTTAAGCAACACTTCAAAAACCAAATTCAACTAATGAAACCACACAAAACTACGAAGCAAATTGTATAATGAACACTGTGGCAGAAGCGGGATTCGAATCCGCGCCTCCAATGGAGACTGCGACCTGAACGCAGCGCCTTAGACCACTCGGCCATTCTGCCGTTTGTGCCCAAGCGGGAATTGTAACAGATTGCTTAAGGATAAAAATTAAGACGTTATTTTTTATTTTAAATCAGATGCAATCTAGGTTGTTTTTTCGAACAAATGGAATCCAGCCAGATTTCGAGCCTACATTTTGTATGTGTGAGGCCCCGGGTTGAATCCCTGAAATTTCTAGTTTAGACGTCTGTTTGGCGCAATGAATTAGCTCCTGAACTTCTAATTCAGCGGTTCTGGATTCGAATTTATGCTTGAATATTACTTTGATAAAAAAAAACAAGCCATTAAAATTTGAAATTAAATGGTTAAATTTGAATATTTAAGTTAAAATATAAAACTAGCGTAACAAGCCATTAAAATTTGAAATTAAATGGTTAAGTTTAAATATTTAAGTTAAAATATCAAACCAGCGTGACCTCGACGTGATTTGAACACGCAACCTTCCGATCTGGAGTCGGACGCGCTACCGTTGCGCCACGAAGTCTTAACCGATCGGGATTAAATCAACCATATAGAGACGAGTTTAAGCAGTATCGTTTCAAATACTTGCATGTTTGGTATACTGGAACCTGAGATTGCTAGAAAGCGATGGGGATGTAGCTCAGTGGTAGAGCGCACGCTTTGCATGTGTGAGGCCCCGGGTTCAATCCCCGGCATCTCCAAATTTGTATCGTCTCTGTGGCGCAATGAATTAACGCGCTGGACTTCTAATCCAAAGGTTCCGGGTTCGAGTCCCGGCAGGGATGTTTATTTTGTAATAAAATTTAATCATATTTAAAGTTATAGTAATTGAGTTTTTGGGCTAGAAAAGGTAAAAACTTTATTAAGCCCGACATAATTTGAATACACAACTTTCCGCTCTGTACTCGGATGCGCAACTATTTCCCCATATAATCTTTCCCCTAAACCGAAGAAATCTACGAAGTCTGGACGAGTTTACACTATAAATTTACTTAAGCAACACTTCAAAAACCAAATTCAACTAATGAAACCACACAAAACTACGAAGCAAATTGTATAATGAACACTGTGGCAGAAGCGGGATTCGAATCCGCGCCTCCAATGGAGACTGCGACCTGAACGCAGCGCCTTAGACCACTCGGCCATTCTGCCGTTTGTGCCCAAGCGGGAATTGTAACAGATTGCTTAAGGATAAAATTAAGACGTTATTTTTTATTTTAAATCAGATGCAATCTAGGTTGTTTTTTCGAACAAATGGAATCCAGCCAGATTTCGAGCCTACATTTTGTATGTGTGAGGCCCCGGGTTAAATCCCTGAAATTTCTAGTTTAGACGTCTGTTTGGCGCAATGAATTAGCTCCTGAACTTCTAATTCAGCGGTTCTGGATTCGAGTTTAGGCTTGAATATTACTTTGGTGAAAAACCAAGGCATTAAAATTTGAAACTTAAATGGTGAAGTTTAAATATTTAGGTTAAAATATCAAACTAGCGTGACCTCGACGTGATTTGAACACGCAACCTTCCGATCTGGAGTCGGACGCGCTACCGTTGCGCCACGAAGTCTTAACCGATCGGGATTAAATCAACGATATATAGAGACGAGATTAAGCAGTATCGTTTCAAATACTTGCATGTTTGGTATACTGGAACCTGAGATTGCTAGAAAGCGATGGGGATGTAGCTCAGTGGTAGAGCGCACGCTTTGCATGTGTGAGGCCCCGGGTTCAATCCCCGGCATCTCCAAATTTGTATGGTCTCTGTGGCGCAATGGATTAGCGCGCTGGACTTCTAATCCAGAGGTTCCGGGTTCGAGTCCCGGCAGGGATGTTTATTTTGTAATAAAATTTAATCATATTTAAAATTATAGTAATTGAGTTTTTGTGCTAGAAAAGGTAAAAACTTGATTAAGCCCGACATAATTTGAATACACAACTTTCCGCTCTGTACTCGATGCGCACTATTTCGCCATATAATCTTTCCACCCAAGCGAAGAAATCTACGAAGTCTGGACGAGTTTACACTATAAATTTAGCGCCTCCAATGGAGACTGCGACCTGAACGCAGCGCCTTAGACCACTCGGCCATTCTGCCGTTTGTGCCCAAGCGGGAAATTGTAACAGATTGCTTAAAGATGAAAATTAAGACGTTATTTTTTATTTTAAATCAGATGCAATCTAGGTTGTTTTTTCGAACAAATGGAATCCAGCCAGATTTCGAGCCTACATTTTGTATGTGTGAGGCCCCGGGTTGAATCCCTGACATTTCTAGTTTAGACGTCTGTTTGGCGCAATGAATTAGCTCCTGAACTTCTAATTCAGCGGTTCTGGATTCGAATTTATGCTTGAATATTACTTTGATAAAAAAAACAAGCCATTAAAATTTGAAATTAAATGGTTAAGTTTAAATATTTAAGTTAAAATATAAAACTAGCGTAACAAGCCATTAAAATTTGAAATTAAATGGTTAAGTTTAAATATTTAATTTAAAATATCAAACCAGCGTGACCTAGACGTGATTTGAACACGCAACCTTCCGATCTGGAGTCGGACGCGCTACCGTTGCGCCACGAAGTCTTAACGATCGGGATTAAATTAAACCATACAGAGACGAGTATAAGCAGTATCGTTTCAAATACTTGCATGTTTGGTATACTGGAACCTGAGATTGCTAGAAAGCGATGGGGATGTAGCTCAGTGGTAGAGCGCACGCTTTGCATGTGTGAGGCCCCGGGTTCAATCCCCGGCATCTCCAAATTTGTATCGTCTCTGTGGCGCAATGAATTAGCGCGCTGGACTTCTAATCCAAAGGTTGCGGGTTCGAGTCCCGGCAGGGATGTTTATTTTGTAATAAAATTTAATCATATTTAAAGTTATAGTAATTGAGTTTTGGGCTAGAAAAGGTAAAAAACTTAATTAAGCCCGACATAATTTGAATACACAACTTTCCGCTCTGTACTCGGATGCGCAACTATTTCCCCATATAATCTTTCCCCCAAACCGAAGAAATCTACGAAGTCTGGACGAGTTTACACTATAAATTTACTTAAGCAACACTTCAAAAACCAAATTCAACTAATGAAACCACACAAAACTACGAAGCAATTGTATAATGAACACTGTGACAGAAGCGGGATTCGAAACCCGCGCCTCCAATGGAGACTGCGACCTGAACGCAGCGCCTTAGACCACTCGGCCATTCTGCCGTTTGTGCCCAAGCGGGAATTGTAACAGATTGCTTAAGGATAAAAATTAAGACGTTATTTTTATTTTAAATCAGATGCAATCTAGGTTGTTTTTTCGAACAAATGGAATCCAGCGAGATTTCGAGCCTACATTTTGTATGTGTGAGGCCCCGGGTTGAATCCCTGAAATTTCTAGTTTAGACGTCTGTTTGGCGCAATGAATTAGCTCCTGAACTTCTAATTCAGCGGTTCTGGATTCGAATTTATGCTTGAATATTACTTTGATAAAAAAAACAAGCCATTAAAATTTGAAATTAAATGGTTAAGTTTAAATATTTAAGTTAAAATATAAAACTAGCGTAACAAGCCATTAAAATTTGAAATTAAATGGTTAAGTTTAAATATTTAATTTAAAATATCAAACCAGCGTGACCTAGACGTGATTTGAACACGCAACCTTCCGATCTGGAGTCGGACGCGCTACCGTTGCGCCACGAAGTCTTAACCGATCGGGATTAAATTAACCATACAGAGACGAGTATAAGCAGTATCGTTTCAAATACTTGCATGTTTGGTATACTGGAACCTGAGATTGCTAGAAAGCGATGGGGATGTAGCTCAGTGGTAGAGCGCACGCTTTGCATGTGTGAGGCCCCGGGTTCAATCCCCGGCATCTCCAAATTTGTATCGTCTCTGTGGCGCAATGAATTAGCCCGCTGGACTTCTAATCCAAAGGTTGCGGGTTCGAGTCCCGGCAGGGATGTTTATTTTGTAATAAAATTTAATCATATTTAAAGTTATAGTAATTGAGTTTTTGGGCTAGAAAAGGTAAAAACTTAATTAAGCCCGACATAATTTGAATACACAACTTTCCGCTCTGTACTCGATGCGCAAACTATTTCCCCATATAATCTTTCCCCCAAACCGAAGAAATCTACGAAGTCTGGACGAGTTTACACTATAAATTTACTTAAGCAACACTTCAAAAACCAAATTCAACTAATGAAACCACACAAAACTACGAAGCAAATTGTATAATGAACACTGTGACAGAAGCGGGATTCGAACCCGCGCCTCCAATGGAGACTGCGACCTGAACGCAGCGCCTTAGACCACTCGGCCATTCTGCCGTTTGTGCCCAAGCGGGAATTGTAACAGATTGCTTAAGGATAAAAATTAAGACGTTATTTTTTATTTTAAATCAGATGCAATCTAGGTTGTTTTTTCGAACAAATGGAATCCAGCGAGATTTCGAGCCTACATTTTGTATGTGTGAGGCCCCGGGTTGAATCCCTGAAATTTCTAGTTTAGACGTCTGTTTGGCGCAATGAATTAGCTCCTGAACTTCTAATTCAGCGGTTCTGGATTCGAATTTATGCTTGAATATTACTTTGATAAAAAAAACAAGCCATTAAAATTTGAAATTAAATGGTTAAGTTTAAATATTTAAGTTAAAATATAAAACTAGCGTAACAAGCCATTAAAATTTGAAATTAAATGGTTAAGTTTAAATATTTAAGTTAAAATATTAAACCAGCGTGACCTCGACGTGATTTGAACACGCAACCTTCCGATCTGGAGTCGGACGCGCTACCGTTGCGCCACGAAGTCTTAACCGATCGGGATTAAATCAACCATATAGAGACGAGTTTAAGCAGTATCATTTCAAATACTTGCCTGTTTGGTATACTGGAACCTGAGATTGCTAGAAAGCGATGGGGATGTAGCTCAGTGGTAGAGCGCACGCTTTGCATGTGTGAGGCCCCGGGTTCAATCCCCGGCATCTCCAAATTTGTATCGTCTCTGTGGCGCAATGAATTAGCGCGCTGGACTTCTAATCCAAAGGTTCCGGGTTCGAGTCCCGGCAGGGATGTTTATTTTGTAATAAAATTTAATCATATTTAAAATTATAGTAATTGAGTTTTTGGGCTAGAAAAGGTAAAAACTTGATTAAGCCCGACATAATTTGAATACACAACTTTCCGCTCTGTACTCGGATGCGCAACTATTTCCCCATATAATCTTTCCCCCAAACCGAAGAAATCTACGAAGTCTGGACGAGTTTACACTATAAATTTACTTAAGCAACTCTTCAAAAACCAAATTCAACTAATGAAACCATACAAAACTACGAAGCAAATTTTATAATGAACACTGTGACAGAAGCGGGATTCGAACCCGCGCCTCCAATGGAGACTGCGACCTGAACGCAGCGCCTTAGACCACTCGGCCATTCTGCCGTTTGTGCCCAAGCGGGAATTGTAACAGATTGCTTAAGGATAAAAATTAAGACGTTATTTTTTATTTTAAATCAGATGCAATCTAGGTTGTTTTTTCGTACAAATGGAATCCAGCCAGATTTCGAGCCTACATTTTGTATGTGTGAGGCCCCGGGTTGAATCCCTGAAATTTTCTAGTTTAGACGTCTGTTTGGCGCAATGAATTAGCTCCTGAACTTCTAATTCAGCGGTTCTGAATTCGAATTTATGCTTGAATATTACTTTGATAAAAAAAACAAGCCATTAAAATTTGAAATTAAATGGTTAAGTTTAAATATTTAGGTTAAAATATAAAACTAGCGTAACAAGCCATTAAAATTTGAAATTAAATGGTTAAGTTTAAATATTTAAGTTAAAATATCAAACCAGCGTGACCTCGACGTGATTTGAACACGCAACCTTCCGATCTGGAGTCGGACGCGTTACCGTTGCGCCACGAAGTCTTAACCGATCGGGATTAAATCAACGATATAGAGACGAGTTTAAGCAGTATCGTTTCAAATACTTGCATGTTTGGTATACTGGAACCTGAGATTGCTAGAAAGCGATGGGGATGTAGCTCAGTGGTAGAGCGCACGCTTTGCATGTGTGAGGCCCCCGGTTAAATCCCCGGCATCTCCAAAGTTGTATCGTCTCTGTGGCGCAATGGATTAGCGCGCTGGACTTCTAATCCAGAGGTTCCGGGTTCGAGTCCCGGCAGGAATGTTTATTTTGTAATAAAATTTAATCATATTTAAAATTAATAGTAATTGAGTTTTTGGCTAGAAAAGGTAAAAACTTGATTAAGCCCGACATAATTTGAATACACAACTTTCCGCTCTGTACTCGGATGCGCACTATTTCCCCATATAATCTTTCCCCCAAACCGAAGAAATCTACGAAGTCTGGACGAGTTTACACTATAAATTTACTTAAGCAACTCTTCAAAAACCAAATTCAACTAATGAAACCATACAAAACTACGAAGCAAATTTTATAATGAACACTGTGACAGAAGCGGGATTCGAACCCGCGCCTCCAATGGAGACTGCGACCTGAACGCAGCGCCTTAGACCACTCGGCCATTCTGCCGTTTGTGCCCAAGCGGGAATTGTAACAGATTGCTTAAGGATGAAAATTAAGACGTTATTTTTTATTTTAAATCAGATGCAATCTAGGTTGTTTTTTCGAACAAATGGAATCCAGCCAGATTCGAGCCTACATTTTGTATGTGTGAGGCCCCGGGTTGAATCCCTGACATTTCTAGTTTAGACGTCTGTTTGGCGCAATGAATTAGCTCCTGAACTTCTAATTCAGCGGTTCTGAATTCGAATTTATGCTTGAATATTACTTTGATAAAAAAAACAAGCCATTAAATTTGAAATTAAATGGTTAAGTTTAAATATTTAGGTTAAAATATAAAACTAGCGTAACAAGCCATTAAAATTTGATATTAAATGGTTAAGTTTAAATATTTAAGTTAAAATATCAAACCAGCGTGACCTCGACGTGATTTGAACACCCAACCTTCCGATCTGGAGTCGGACGCGCTACCGTTGCGCCACGAAGTCTTAACCGATCGGGATTAAATCAACGATATAGAGACGAGATTAAGCAGTATCGTTTCAAATACTTGCATGTTTGGTATACTGGAACCTGAGATTGCTAGAAAGCGATGGGGATGTAGCTCAGTGGTAGAGCGCACGCTTTGCATGTGTGAGGCCCCGGGTTAAATCCCCGGCATCTCCAAATTTGTATCGTCTCTGTGGCGCAATGGATTAGCGCGCTGGACTTCTAATCCAGAGGTTCCGGGTTCGAGTCCCGGCAGGGATGTTTGTTTTGTAATAAAATTTAATCATATTTAAATTTATAGTAATTGAGTTTTTGGGCTAGAAAAGGTAAAAACTTGATTAAGCCCGACATAATTTGAATACACAACTTTCCGCTCTGTACTCGGATGCGCAACTATTTCGCCATATAATCTTTCCACCAAAGCGAAGAAATCTACGAATTCTGGACGAGTTTACACTATAAATTTAGCGCCTCCAATGGAGACTGCGACCTGAACGCAGCGCCTTAGACCACTCGGCCATTCTGCCGTTTGTGCCCAAGCGGAAATTGTAACAGATTGCTTAAGGATGAAAATTAAGACGTTATTTTTTATTTTAAATCAGATGCAATCTAGGTTGTTTTTTCGAACAAATGGAATCCAGCCAGATTTCGAGCCTACATTTTGTATGTGTGAGGCCCCGGGTTGAATCCCTGAAATTTCTAGTTAGACTCTGTTTGCCGCAATGATTAGCTCCTGAACTTCTAATTCAGCGGTTCTGGATTCGAATTTATGCTTGAATATTACTTGATAAAAAAAACAAGCCATTAAAATTTGCAATTAAATGGTTAAGTTTAAATATTTAGGTTAAAATATAAAACTAGCGTAACAAGCCATTAAAATTTGAAATTAAATGGTTAAGTTTAAATATTTAAGTTAAAATATCAAACCAGCGTGACCTCGACGTGATTTGAACACGCAACCTTCCGATCTGGAGTCGGACGCGCTACCGTTGCGCCACGAAATCTTAACCGATCGGGATTAAATCAACGATATAGAGACGAGATTAAGCAGTATCGTTTCAAATACTTGCATGTTTGGTATACTGGAACCTGAGATTGCTAGCAAACGATGGGATGTAGCTCAGTGGTAGAGCGCACGCTTTGCATGTGTGAGGCCCCGGGTTCAATCCCCGGCATCTCCAAATTTGTACCGTCTCTGTGGCGCAATGGATTTGCGCGCTGGACTTCTAATCCAGAGGTTCCAGGTTCGAGTCCCGGCAGGGATGTTTATTTTGTAATAAAATTTAATCATATTTAAAATTATAGTAATTGAGTTTTTGGGCTAGAAAATGTAAAAACTTGATTAAGCCCGACATAATTTGAATACACAACTTTCCGCTCTGTACTCGGATGCGCAACTATTTCCCCATAAAATCTTTCCCCCAAACCGAAGAAATCTACGAAGTCTGGACGAGTTTACACTATAAATTTACATAAGCAACACTTCAAAAACCAAATTCAACTAATGAAACCATACAAAACTACGAAGCAAATTTTAAAATGAAAACTGTGACTGAAGCGGGATTCGAACCCGCGCCTCCAATGGTGACTGCGACCTGAACGCAGCGCCTTAGACCACTCGGCCATTCTGCCGTTTGTGCCCAAGCGGGAAATTGTAACAGCAGGCTTAAGCATGAAAATTAAGACGTTATTTTTTATTTTAAATCAGATGCAATCTAGGTTGTTTTTTCGAACAAATGGAATCCAGCCAGATTTCGAGCCTACATTTTGTATGTGTGAGGCCCCGGGTTGAATCCCTGGAATTTATTGTTTAGTCGTCGGTTTGGCGCAGTGAATTAGCTCCTGAACTTCTAATTCAGCGGTTCTGGATTCGAGTTTAGGCTTGAATATTACTTTGGTGAAAAACCAAGACATTAAAATTTGAAACTTGAATGGTTAAGTTTAAAAATTTAGGTTAAAATATCAAACTAGCGTGACCTCGACGTGATTTGAACGCGCAACCTTCCGATCTGGAGTCGGACGCGCTACCGTTGCGCCACGAAGTCTTAACCGATCAGGATTAAATCAACGATATAGAGACGAGATTAAGCAGTATCGATTCAAATACTTGCATGTTTGGTATACTGGTACCTGAGATTGCTAGCAAACAATGGGGATGTAGCTCAGTGGTAGAGCGCACGCTTTGCATGTGTGAGGCCCCGGGTTCAATCCCCGGCATCTCCAAATTTGTATGGTCTCTGTGGCGCAATGGATTAGCGCGCTGGACTTCTAATCCAGAGGTTCCGGGATCGAGTCCCGGCAGGGATGTTTGTTTTGTAATAAAATTTAATCACATTTAAATTTATAGTAATTAAGTTTTTGGGCTAGAAAAGGTGAAAACTTGATTAAGCCCGACATAATTTGAATACACAACTTTTCGCTCTGTACTCGGATGCGCAACTATTTCGCCATATAATCTTTCCACCAAAGCGAAGAAATCTACGAAGTCTGGACGAGTTTACACTATAAATTTAGCGCCTCCAATGGAGACTGCGACCTGAACGCAGCGCCTTAGACCACTCGGCCATTCTGCCGTTTGTGCCGAAGCGGGAATTGTAACAGATTGCTTAAGGATGAAAATTAAGACGTTCTTTTTTATTTTAAATCAGATGCAATCTAGGTTGTTTTTTCGAACAAATGGAATCCAGCCAGATTTCAAGCCTACATTTTGTATGTGTGAGGCCCCGGGTTGAATCCCTGAAATTTCTAGTTTAGACGTCTGTTTGGCGCAATGAATTATCTCCTGAACTTCTAATTCAGCGGTTCTGGATTCGAATTTATGCTTGAATATTACTTTGATAAAAAAACAAGCCATTAAAATTTGAAATTAAATGGTTAAGTTTAAATATTTAAGTTAAAATATAAAACTAGCGTAACAAGCCATTAAAATTTGAAATTAAATGGTTAAGTTTAAATATTTAAGTTAAAATATTAAACCAGCGTGACCTCGACGTGATTTGAACACGCAACCTTCCGATCTGGAGTCGGACGCGCTACCGTTGCGCCACGAAGTCTTAACCGATCGGGATTAATTCAACCATATAGAGACGAGTTTAAGCAGTATCGTTTCAAATACTTGCCTGTTTGGTATACTGGAACCTGAGATTGCTAGAAAGCGATGGGGATGTAGCTCAGTGGTAGAGCGCACGCTTTGCATGTGTGAGGCCCCGGGTTCAATCCCCGGCATCTCCAAATTTGTATCGTCTCTGTGGCGCAATGAATTAGCGCGCTGGACTTCTAATCCAAAGGTTCCGGATTCGAGTCCCGGCAGGGATGTTTATTTTGTAATAAAATTTAATCATATTTAAAATTATAGTAATTGAGTTTTTGGGCTAGAAAAGGTAAAAACTTGATTAAGCCCGACATAATTTGAATACACAACTTTCCGCTCTGTACTCGGATGCGCAACTATTTCCCCATAAAATCTTTCCCCCAAACCGAAGAAATCTACGAAGTCTGGACGAGTTTACACTATAAATTTACATAAGCAACACTTCAAAAACCAAATTCAACTAATGAAACCATACAAAACTACGAAGCAAATTTTAAAATGAAAACTGTGACTGAAGCGGGATTCGAACCCGCGCCTCCAATGGTGACTGCGACCTGAACGCAGCGCCTTAGACCACTCGGCCATTCTGCCGTTTGTGCCCAAGCGGGAAATTGTAACAGCAGGCTTAAGGATAAAAATTAAGACGTTATTTTTTATTTTAAATCAGATGCAATCTAGGTTTTTTTTCGAACAAATGGAATCCAGCCAGATTTCGAGCCTACATTTTGTATGTGTGAGGCCCCGGGTTGAATCCCTGAAATTTCTAGTTTAGACGTCTGTTTGGCGCAATGAATTAGCTCCTGAACTTCTAATTCAGCGGTTCTGAATTCGAATTTATGCTTGAATATTACTTTGATAAAAAAAACAAGCCATTAAAATTTGAAATTAAATGGTTAAGTTTAAATATTTAGGTTAAAATATAAAACTAGCGTAACAAGCCATTAAAATTTGAAATTAAATGATTACGTTTAAATATTTAAGTTAAAATATCAAACCAGCGTGACCTCGACGTGATTTGAACACGCAACCTTCCGATCTGGAGTCGGACGCGCTACCGTTGCGCCACGAAGTCTTAACCGGTCGGGATTAAATCAACGATATAGAGACGAGTTTAAGCAGTATCGTTTCAAATACTTGCATGTTTGGTATACTGGAACCTGAGATTGCTAGAAAGCGATGGGGATGTAGCTCAGTGGTAGAGCGCACGCTTTGCATGTGTGAGGCCCCGGGTTAAATCCCCGGCATCTCCAAATTTGTATCGTCTCTGTGGCGCAATGGATTAGCGCGCTGGACTTCTAATCCAGAGGTTCCGGGTTCGAGTCCCGGCAGGGATGTTTATTTTGTAATAAAATTTAATCATATTTAAAGTTATAGTAATTGAGTTTTTGTGCTAGAAAAGGTAAAAACTTGATTAAGCCCGACATAATTTAAATACACAACTTTCCGCTCTGTACTCGGATGCGCAACTATTTCCCCATATAATCTTTCCCCCAAACCGAAGAAATCTACGAAGTCTGGACGAGTTTACACTATAAATTTACTTAAGCAACACTTCAAAAACCAAATTCAACTAATGAAACCATACAAAACTACGAAGCAAATTTTATAATGAACACTGTGACTGAACCGGGATTCGAACACGCGCCTCCAATGGAGACTGCGACCTGAACGCAGCGCCTTAGACCACTCGGCCATTCTGCCGTTTGTGCCCAAGCGGGAAATTGTAACAGCAGCCTTAAGGATGAAAATTAAGACGTTATTTTTTATTTTAAATCAGATGCAATCTAGGTTGTTTTTTTGAACAAATGGAATCCAGCCAGATTTCGAGCCTACATTTTGTATGTGTGAGGCCCCGGGTTGAATCCCTGGAATTTATTGTTTAGACGTCTGTTTGGCGCAGTGAATTAGCTCCTGAACTTCTAATTCAGCGGTTCTGGATTCGAGTTTAGGCTTGAATATTACTTTGGTGAAAAACCAAGGCATTAAAATTTGAAACTTAAATGGTTAAGTTTAAATATTTAGGTTAAAATATCAAACTAGCGTGACCTCGACGTGATTTGAACACGCAACCTTCCGATCTGGAGTCGGACGCGCTACCGTTGCGCCACGTAGTCTTAACCGATCGGGATTAAATCAACGATATAGAGACGAGATTAAGCAGTATCGTTTCAAATACTTGCATGTTTGGTATACTGGAACCTGAGATTGCTAGCAAACGATGGGGATGTAGCTCAGTGGTAGAGCGCACGCTTTGCATGTGTGAGGCCCCGGATTCAATCCCCGGCATCTCCAAATTTGTATCAACTCTGTGGCGCTATGGATTAGCGCGCTGGACTTCTAATCCAGAGGTTCCGGGTTCGAGTCCCGGCAGGGATGTTTATTTTGTAATAAAATTTAATCATATTTAAAATTATAGTAATTGAGTTTTTGGGCTAGAAAAGGTAAAAACTTGATTAAGCCCGACATAATTTGAATACACAACTTTCCGCTCTGTACTCGGATGCGCAACTATTTCCCCATATAATCTTTCCCCCAAACCGAAGAAATCTACGAAGTCTTGACGAGTTTACACTATAAATTTACTTAAGCAACACTTCAAAAACCAAATTCAACTAATGAAACCATACAAAACTACGAAGCAAATTTTATAATGAACACTGTGACAGAAGCGGGATTCGAACCCGGGCCTATAATGGAGACTGCGACCTGAACGCAGCGCCTTAGACCACTCGGCCATTCTGCCGTTTGTGCCCAAGCGGGAATTGTAACAGATTGCTTAAGGATGAAAATTAAGACGTTCTTTTTTATTTTAAATCAGATGCAATCTAGGTTGTTTTTTCGAACAGATGGAATCCAGCCAGATTTCGAGCCTACATTTTGTATGTGTGAGGCCCCGGGTTGAATCCCTGAAATTTCTAGTTTAGACGTCTGTTTGGCGCAATGAATTAGCTCCTGAACTTCTAATTCAGCGGTTCTGGATTCGAGTTTAGGCTTGAATATTACTTTGGTGAAAAACCAAGGCATTAAAATTTGATATTAAATGGTTAAGTTTAAATATTTAAGTTAAAATATCAAACCAGCGTGACCTCGACGTGATTTGAACACCCAACCTTCCGATCTGGAGTCGGACGCGCTACCGTTGCGCCACGAAGTCTTAACCGATCGGGATTAAATCAACGATATAGAGACGAGATTAAGCAGTATCGTTTCAAATACTTGCATGTTTGGTATACTGGAACCTGAGATTGCTAGCAAACGATGGGGATGTAGCTCAGTGGTAGAGCGCACGCTTTGCATGTGTGAGGCCCCGGGTTCAATCCCCGGCATCTCCAAATTTGTACCGTCTCTGTGGTGCAATGGATTTGCGCGCTGGACTTCTAATCCAGAGGTTCCAGGTTAGAGTCCCGGCAGGGATGTTTATTTTGTAATAAAATTTAATCATATTTAAAATTATAGTAATTGAGTTTTTGGGCTAGAAAAGGTAAAAAACTTGATTAAGCCCGACATAATTTGAATACACAACTTTCCGCTCTGTACTCGGATGCGCAACTATTTCCCCATAAAATCTTTCCCCCAAACCGAAGAAATCTACGAAGTCTGGACGAGTTTACACTATAAATTTACTTAAGCAACACTTCAAAAACCAAATTCAACTAATGAAACCATACAAAACTACGAAGCAAATTTTAAAATGAACACTGTGACTGAAGCGGGATTCGAACCCGCGCCTCCAATGGTGACTGCGACCTGAACGCAGCGCCTTATAGACCACTCGGCCATTCTGCCGTTTGTGCCCAAGCGGGAAATTGTAACAGCAGGCTTAAGCATGAAAATTAAGACGTTATTTTATATTTTAAATCAGATGCAATCTAGGTTGTTTTTTTGAACAAATGGAATCCAGCCAGATTTCGAGCCTACATTTTGTATGTGTGAGGCCCCGGGTTGAATCCCTGGAATTTATTGTTTAGACGTCTGTTTGGCGCAGTGAATTAGCTCCTGAACTTCTAATTCAGCGGTTCTGGATTCGAGTTTAGGCTTGAATATTACTTTGGTGAAAAACCAAGGCATTAAAATTTGAAACTTAAATGGTTAAGTTTAAATATTTAGGTTAAAATATCAAACTAGCGTGACCTCGACGTGATTTGAACACGCAACCTTCCGATCTGGAGTCGGACGCGCTACCGTTGCGCCACGTAGTCTTAACCGATCGGGATTAAATCAACGATATAGAGACGAGATTAAGCAGTATCGTTTCAAATACTTGCATGTTTGGTATACTGGAACCTGAGATTGCTAGCAAACGATGGGGATGTAGCTCAGTGGTAGAGCGCACGCTTTGCATGTGTGAGGCCCCGGATTCAATCCCCGGCATCTCCAAATTTGTATCAACTCTGTGGCGCTATGGATTAGCGCGCTGGACTTCTAATCCAGAGGTTCCGGGTTCGAGTCCCGGCAGGGATGTTTATTTTGTAATAAAATTTAATCATATTTAAAATTATAGTAATTGAGTTTTTGGGCTAGAAAAGGTAAAAACTTGATTAAGCCCGATATAATTTGAATACACAACTTTCCGCTCTGTACTCGGATGCGCAACTATTTCCCCATATAATCTTTCCCCCAAACCGAAGAAATCTACGAAGTCTTGACGAGTTTACACTATAAATTTACTTAAGCAACACTTCAAAAACCAAATTCAACTAATGAAACCATACAAAACTACGAAGCAAATTTTATAATGAACACTGTGACAGAAGCGGGATTCGAACCCGGGCCTATAATGGAGACTGCGACCTGAACGCAGCGCCTTAGACCACTCGGCCATTCTGCCGTTTGTGCCCAAGCGGGAATTGTAACAGATTGCTTAAGGATGAAAATTAAGACGTTCTTTTTTATTTTAAATCAGATGCAATCTAGGTTGTTTTTTCGAACAGATGGAATCCAGCCAGATTTCGAGCCTACATTTTGTATGTGTGAGGCCCCGGGTTGAATCCCTGAAATTTCTAGTTTAGACGTCTGTTTGGCGCAATTAGCTCCTGAACTTCTAATTCAGCGGTTCTGGATTCGAGTTTAGGCTTGAATATTACTTTGATGAAAAGCCAAGGCATTAAAATTTGAAACTTAAATGGTTAAGTTTAAATATTTAAGTTAAAATATCAACCTAGCGTGACCTCGACGTGATTTGAACACGCAACCTTTCGATCTGGAGTCGGACGCGCTACCGTTGCGCCACGAAGTCTTAACCGATCGGGATTAAATCAACGATATAGAGACGAGATTAAGCAGTATCGTTTCAAATACTTGCATGTTTGGTATACTGGAACCTGAGATTGCTAGCAAACGATTGGGATGTAGCTCAGTGGTAGAGCGCACGCTTTGCATGTGTGAGGCCCCGGGTTCAATCCCCGGCATCTCCAAATTTGTATCGTCTCTGTGGCGCAATGGATTAGCGCGCTGGACTTCTAATCCAGAGGTTCCGGGTTCGAGTCCCGGCAGGGATGTTTGTTTTGTAATAAAATTTAATCATATTTAAATTTATAGTAATTGAGTTTTTGGGCTAGAAAAGGTAAAAACTTGATTAAGCCCGACATAATTTGAATACACAACTTTCCGCTCTGTACTCGGATGCGCAACTATTTCGCCATATAATCTTTCCACCAAAGCGAAGAAATCTACGAAGTCTGGACGAGTTTACACTATAAATTTAGCGCCTCCAATGGAGACTGCGACCTGAACGCAGCGCCTTAGACCACTCGGCCATTCTGCCGTTTGTGCCCAAGCGGGAAATTGTAACAGATTGCTTAAAGATGAAAATTAAGACGTTTTTTTTTTATTTTAAATCAGATGCAATCTAGGTTGTTTTTTCGAACAAATGGAATTCTGCCAGATTTCGAGCCTACATTTTGTATGTGTGAGGCCCCGGGTTGAATCCCTGGAATTTCTAATTTAGACGTCTGTTTGGCGCAATAAATTAGCTCCTGAACTTCTAATTCAGCGGTTCTGGATTTGAACTTAGGCTTGAATATTACTTTGATAAAATACCAAGGCATTAAAATTTGAAATTAAATGGTTAAGTTTTAATATTTAAGTTAAAATATCAAACTAGCGTGACCTCGACGTGATTTGAACACGCAACCTTCCGATCTGGAGTCGGACGCGCTACCGTTGCGCCACGAAGTCTTAACCGATCGGGAATAAATCAACGATATAGAGACGAGATTAAGCAGTATCGTTTTAAATACTTGCATGTTTGGTATACTGGAACCTGAGATTGCTAGCCAACGATGGGGATGTAGCTCAGTGGTAGAGCGCACGCTTTGCATGTGTGAGGCCCCGGGTTCAATCCCCGGCATCTCCAAAGTTGTATCGTCTTTGTGGCGCAATGGATTAGCGCGCTGAACTTCTAATCCAGAGGTTGCGGGTTCGAGTCCCGGCAGGGATGTTTATTTTGTGATAAAATTTAATCATATTTAAAATTATAGTAATTGAGTTTTTGGGCTAGAAAAAGTAAAAAAACTTGATTAAGCCCGACATAATTTTAATACACAACATTCCGCTCTGTACTCGGATGCGCAACTATTTCGCCATATAATCTTTCCACCAAAGCGAAGAAATCTACGAAGTCTGGACGAGTTTACACTATAAATTTAGCGCCTCCAATGGAGACTGCGACCTGAACGCAGCGCCTTAGACCACTCGGCCATTCTGCCGTTTGTGCCCAAGCGGGAAATTGTAACAGATTGCTTAAAGATGAAAATTAAGACGTTTTTTTTTATTTTAAATCAGATGCAATCTAGGTTGTTTTTTCGAACAAATGGAATCCAGCCAGATTTCGAGCCTACATTTTGTATGTGTGAGGCCCCGGGTTGAATCCCTGGAATTTCTAGTTTAGACGTCTGTTTGGCTTTCCGCTCTGTACTCGGATGCGCAACTATTTCCCCATATAATCTTTCCCCCAAACCGAAGAAATCTACGAAGTCTTGACGAGTTTACACTATAAATTTACTTAAGCAACACTTCAAAAACCAAATTCAACTAATGAAACCATACAAAACTACGAAGCAAATTTAAAAATGAACACTGTGACAGAAGCGGGATTCGAACCCACGCCTCCAATGGAGACTGCGACCTGAACGCTGCGCCTTAGACCACTCGGCCATTCTGCCGTTTGTGCCCAAGCGGGAATTGTAAAAATTGCTTAAGGATGAAAATTAAGACGTTATTTTTTTATTTTAAATCAGATGCAATCTAGGTTGTTTTTTCGAACAAATGGAATCCAGCCAGATTTCGAGCCTACATTTTGTATGTGTGAGGCCCCGGGTTGAATCCCTGGAATTTCTAGTTTAGACGTCTGTTTGGCGCAATTAGCTCCTGAACTTCTAATTCAGCGGTTCTGGATTCGAGTTTAGCCTTGAATATTACTTTGATGAAAAGCCAAGGCATTAAAATTTGAAACTTAAATGGTTAAGTTTAAATATTTAAGTTAAAATATCAACCTAGCGTGACCTCGACGTGATTTGAACACGCAACCTTTCGATCTGGAGTCGGACGCGCTACCGTTGCGCCACGAAGTCTTAACCGATCGGGATTAAATCAACGATATAGAGACGAGATTAAGCAGTATCGTTTCAAATACTTGCATGTTTGGTATACTGGAACCTGAGATTGCTAGCAAACGATTGGGATGTAGCTCAGTGGTAGAGCGCACGCTTTGCATGTGTGAGGCCCCGGGTTCAATCCCGGCATCTCCAAATTTGTATCGTCTCTGTGGCGCAATGGATTAGCGCGCTGGACTTCTAATCCAGAGGTTCCGGGTTCGAGTCCCGGCAGGGATGTTTATTTTGTAATAAAGTTTAATCATATTTAAAGTTATAGTAATTGAGTTTTTGGGCTAGAAAAGGTAAAAACTTGATTAAGCCCGACATAATTTGAATACACAACTTTCCGCTCTGTACTCGGATGCGCAACTATTTCCCCATATAATCTTTCCCCCAAACCGAAGAAATCTACGAAGTCTGGACGAGTTTACACTATATATTTACATAAGCAACACTTCAAAAACCAAATTCAACTAATGAAACCATACAAAACTACGAAGCAAATTTTATAATGAACACTGTGACAGAAGCGGGATTCGAACCCGCGCCTCCAATGGAGACTGCGACCTGAACGCTGCGCCTTAGACCACTCGGCCATTCTGCCGTTTGTGCCCAAGCGGGAATTGTAAAAGATTGCTTAAGGATGAAAATTAAGACGTTATTTTTTATTTTAAATCAGATGCAATCTAGGTTGTTTTTTCGAACAAATGGAATCCAGCCAGATTTCGAGCCTACATTTTGTATGTGTGAGGCCCCGGGTTGAATCCCTGGAATTTCTAGTTTAGACGTCTGTTTGGCGCAGTGAATAAGCTCCTGAACTTCTAATTCAGCGGTTCTGGATTCGAGTTTACGCTTGAATATTACTTTGATAAAAAACCAAGGCATTAAAATTTGAAACTTAAATGGTTAAGTTTAAATATTTAAGTTAAAATATCAACCTAGCGTGACCTCGACGTGATTTGAACACGCAACCTTTCGATCTGGAGTCGGACGCGCTACCGTTGCGACACGAAGTCTTAACCAACCGGGAATAAATCAACGATATAGAGACGAGATTAAGCAGTATCGTTTCAAATACTTGCATGTTTGGTATACTGGAACCTGAGATTGCTAGCCAACGATGGGGATGTAGCTCAGTGGTAGAGCGCACGCTTTGCATGTGTGAGGCCCCGGGTTCAATCCCCGGCATCTCCAAAGTTGTATCGTCTTTGTGGCGCAATGGATTAGCGCGCTGAACTTCTAATCCAGAGGTTGCGGGTTCGAGTCCCGGCAGGGATGTTTATTTTGAGATAAAATTTAATCATATTTAAAATTATAGTAATTGAGTTTTTGGGCTAGAAAAAGTAAAAAAACTTGATTAAGCCCGACATAATTTTAATACACAACATTCCGCTCTGTACTCGGATGCGCAACTATTTCGCCATATAATCTTTCCACCAAAGCGAAGAAATCTACGAAGTCTGGACGAGTTTACACTATAAATTTAGCGCCTCCAATGGAGACTGCGACCTGAACGCAGCGCCTTAGACCACTCGGCCATTCTGCCGTTTGTGCCCAAGCGGGAAATTGTAACAGATTGCTTAAAGATGAAAATTAAGACGTTTTTTTTATTTTAAATCAGATGCAATCTAGGTTGTTTTTTCGAACAAATGGAATCCAGCCAGATTTCGAGCCTACATTTTGTATGTGTGAGGCCCCGGGTTGAATCCCTGGAATTTCTAGTTTAGACGTCTGTTTGGCTTTCCGCTCTGTACTCGGATGCGCAACTATTTCCCCATATAATCTTTCCCCCAAACCGAAGAAATCTACGAAGTCTTGACGAGTTTACACTATAAATTTACTTAAGCAACACTTCAAAAACCAAATTCAACTAATGAAACCATACAAAACTACGAAGCAAATTTAAAAATGAACACTGTGACAGAAGCGGGATTCGAACCCACGCCTCCAATGGAGACTGCGACCTGAACGCTGCGCCTTAGACCACTCGGCCATTCTGCCGTTTGTGCCCAAGCGGGAATTGTAAAAATTGCTTAAGCATGAAAATTAAGACGTTATTTTTTTATTTTAAATCAGATGCAATCTAGGTTGTTTTTTCGAACAAATGGAATCCAGCCAGATTTCGAGCCTACATTTTGTATGTGTGAGGCCCCGGGTTGAATCCCTGGAATTCTAGTTTAGACGTCTGTTTGGCGCAATTAGCTCCTGAACTTCTAATTCAGCGGTTCTGGATTCGAGTTTAGGCTTGAATATTACTTTGATGAAAAGCCAAGGCATTAAAATTTGAAACTTAAATGGTTAAGTTTAAATATTTAAGTTAAAATATCAACCTAGCGTGACCTCGACGTGATTTGAACACGCAACCTTTCGATCTGGAGTCGGACGCGCTACCGTTGCGCCACGAAGTCTTAACCGATCGGGATTAAATCAACGATATAGAGACGAGATTAAGCAGTATCGTTTCAAATACTTGCATGTTTGGTATACTGGAACCTGAGATTGCTAGCAAACGATTGGGATGTAGCTCAGTGGTAGAGCGCACGCTTTGCATGTGTGAGGCCCCGGGTTCAATCCCCGGCATCTCCAAATTTGTATCGTCTCTGTGGCGCAATGGATTAGCGCGCTGGACTTCTAATCCAGAGGTTCCGGGTTCGAGTCCCGGCAGGGATGTTTATTTTGTAATAAAGTTTAATCATATTTAAAGTTATAGTAATTGAGTTTTTGGGCTAGAAAAGGTAAAAACTTGATTAAGCCCGACATAATTTGAATACACAACTTTCCGCTCTGTACTCGGATGCGCAACTATTTCCCCATATAATCTTTCCCCCAAACCGAAGAAATCTACGAAGTCTGGACGAGTTTACACTATATATTTACATAAGCAACACTTCAAAAACCAAATTCAACTAATGGAACCATACAAAACTACGAAGCAAATTTTATAATGAACACTGTGACAGAAGCGGGATTCGAACCCGCGCCTCCAATGGAGACTGCGACCTGAACGCTGCGCCTTGGACCACTCGGCCATTCTGCCGTTTGTGCCCAAGCGGGAAATTGTAACAGCAGGCTTAAGCATGAAAATTAAGACGTTATTTTATATTTTAAATCAGATGCAATCTAGGTTGTTTTTTCGAACAAATGGAATCCAGCCAGATTTCGAGCCTACATTTTGTATGTGTGAGGCCCCGGGTTGAATCCCTGGAATTTATTGTTTAGACGCCTGTTTGGCGCAGTGAATTAGCTCCTGAACTTCTAATTCAGCGGTTCTGGATTCGAGTTTAGGCTTGAATATTACTTTGGTGAAAAACCAAGGCATTAAAATTTGAAAATTAAATGGTTAAGTTTAACAATTTAGGTTAAAATATCAAACTAGCGTGATCTCGACGTGATTTGAACACGCAACCTTCCGATCTGGAGTCGGACGCGCTACCGTTGCGCCACGAAGTCTTAACCGATCGGGATTAAATCAACGATATAGAGACGAGATTAAGCAGTATCGTTTCAAATACTTGCATGTTTGGTATACTGGAACCTGAGATTGCTAGCAAACGATGGGGATGTAGCTCAGTGGTAGAGCGCACGCTTTGCATTTGTGAGGCCCCGGGTTCAATCCCCGGCATCTCCAAATTTGTATCGTCTCTGTGGCGCAATGAATTAGCGCGCTGGACTTCTAATCCAGAGGTTCCGGGTTCGAGTCCCGGCAGGGATGTTTGTTTTGTAATAAAATTTAATCATATTTAAATTTATAGTAATTGAGTTTTTGGGCTAGAAAAGGTAAAAACTTGATTAAACCCGACATAATTTGAATACACAACTTTCCGCTCTGTACTCGGATGCGCAACTATTTCGCCATATAATCTTTCCACCAAAGCGAAGAAATCTACGAAGTCTGGACGAGTTTACACTATAAATTTAGCGCCTCCAATGGAGACTGCGACCTGAACGCAGCGCCTTAGACCACTCGGCCATTCTGCCGTTTGTGCCCAAGCGGGAAATTGTAACAGATTGCTTAAAGATGAAAATTAAGACGTTATTTTTTATTTTAAATCAGATGCAATCTAGGTTGTTTTTTCGAACAAATGGTATCCAGCCAGATTTCGAGCCTACATTTTGTATGTGTGAGGCCCCGGGTTGAATCCCTGACATTTCTAGTTTAGACGTCTGCTTGGCGCAATGAATTAGCTCCTGAACTTCTAATTCAGCGGTTCTGGATTCGAATTTATGCTTGAATATTACTTTGATAAAAAAACAAGCCATTAAAATTTGAAATTAAATGGTTAAGTTTAAATATTTAAGTTAAAATATAAAACTAGCGTAACAAGCCATTAAAATTTGAAATTAAATGGTTAAGTTTAAATATTTAAGTTAAAATATCAAACCAGCGTGACCTCGACGTGATTTGAACACGCAACCTTCCGATCTGGAGTCGGAAGCGCTACCGTTGCGCCACGAAGTTTTAACCGATCGGGATTAAATCAACCATATAGAGACGAGTTTAAGCAGTATCGTTTCAAATACTTGCATGTTTGGTATAATAGAACCTGAGATTGCTAGAAAGCGATGGGGATGTAGCTCAGTGGTAGAGCGCACGCTTTGCATGTGTGAGGCCCAGGGTTCAATCCCCGGCATCTCCAAATTTGTATCGTCTCTGTGGCGCAATGGATTAGCGCGCTGGACTTCTAATCCAGAGGTTCCGGGTTCGAGTCCCGGCAGGGATGTTTATTTTGTAATAAAATTTAATCATATTTAAAGTTATAGTAATTGAGTTTTTGTGCTAGAAAAGGTAAAAACTTGATTAAGCCCGACATAATTTGAATACACAACTTTCCGCTCTGTACTCGGATGCGCAACTATTTTCCCATATAATCTTTCCCCCAAACCGAAGAAATCTACGAAGTCTGGACGAGTTTACACTATAAATTTACTTAAGCAACACTTCAAAAACCAAATTCAAATAATGAAACCATACAAAACTACGAAGCAAATTTTATAATGAACACTGTGACAGAAACGGGATTCGAACCCGCGCCTCCAATGGAGACTGCGACCTGAACGCTGCGCCTTAGACCACTCGGCCATTCTGCCGTTTGTGCCCAAGCGGGAATTGTAAAAGATTGCTTAAGGATGAAAATTAAGACGTTATTTTTTACTTTAAATCAGATGCAATCTAGGTTGTTTTTTCGAACAAATGGAATCCAGCCAGATTTCGAGCCTACATTTTGTATGTGTGAGGCCCCGGGTTGAATCCCTGGAATTTCTAGTTTAGACGTCTGTTTGGCGCAGTGAATTAGCTCCTGAACTTCTAATTCAGCGGTTCTGGATTCGAGTTTAGGCTTGAATATTACTTTGATGAAAAACCAAGGCATTAAAATTTGAAACTTAAATGGTTAAGTTTAAATATTTAAGTTAAAATATCAACCTACCGTGACCTCGACGTGATTTGAACACGCAACCTTTCGATCTGGAGTCGGACGCGCTACCGGTGCGACACGAAGTCTTAACCAACCGGGAATAAATCAACGATATAGAGACGAGATTAAGCAGTATCGTTTCAAATACTTGCATGTTTGGTATACTGGAACCTGAGATTGCTAGCCAATGATGGGGATGTAGCTCAGTGGTAGAGCGCACGCTTTGCATGTGTGAGGCCCCGGGTTCAATCCCCGGCATCTCCAAAGTTGTATCGTCTCTAATCCAGAGGTTGCGGGTTCGAGTCCCGGCAGGAGGGATGTTTATTTTGTAATAAAATTTAATCATATTTAAAGTTATAGTAATTGAGTTTTTGTGCTAGAAAAGGTAAAAACTTGATTAAGCCCGACATAATTTGAATACACAACTTTCCGCTCTGTACTCGGATGCGCAACTATTTCCCATATAATCTTTCCCCCAAACCGAAGAAATCTACGAAGTCTGGACGAGTTTACACTATAAATTTACTTAAGCAACACTTCAAAAACCAAATTCAACTAATGAAACCATACAAAACTACGAAGCAAATTTTATAATGAACACTGTGACAGAACCGGGATTCGAACCCGCGCCTCCAATGGAGACTGCGACCTAAACGCAGCGCCTTAGACCACTCGGCCATTCTGCCGTTTGTGCCCAAGCGGGAAATTGTAACAGATTGCTTAAAGATGAAAATTAAGACGTTTTTTTTTTTATTTTAAATCAAATGCAATCTAGGTTGTTTTTTCGAACAAATGGAATCCAGCCAGATTTCGAGCCTACATTTTGTATGTGTGAGGCCCCGGGTTGAATCCCTGAAATTTCTAGTTTAGACGTCTGTTTGGCGCAATGAATTAGCTCCTGAACTTCTAATTCAGCGGTTCTGGATTCGATTTATGCTTGAATATTACTTTGATAAAAAAACAAGCCATTAAAATTTGAAATTAAATGGTTAAGTTTAAATATTTAAGTTAAAATATAAAACTAGCGTAACAAGCCTATAAAATTTGAAATTAAATGGTTAAGTTTAAATATTTAAGTTAAAATATCAAACCAGCGTGACCTCGACGTAATTTGAACACGCAACCTTCCGATCTGGAGTCGGACGCGCTACCGTTGCGCCACGAAGTCTTAACCGATCGGGATTAAATCAACCATATAGAGACGAGTTTAAGCAGTATCGTTTCAAATACTTGCATGTTTGGTATACTGGAACCTGAGATTGCTAGAAAGCGATGGGGATGTAGCTCAGTGGTAGAGCGCACGCTTTGCATGTGTGAGGCCCCGGGTTCAATCCCCGGCATCTCCAAATTTGTATCGTCTCTGTGGCGCAATGAATTAGCGCGCTGGACTTCTAATCCAAAGGTTCCGGGTTCGAGTCCCGGCAGGGATGTTTATTTTGTAATAAAATTTAATCATATTTAAAGTTATAGTAATTGAGTTTTTGGGCTAGAAAAGGTAAAAACTTGATTAAGCCCGACATGATTTGAATACACAACTTTCCGCTCTGTACTCGGATGCGCAACTATTTCCCCATATAATCTTTCCCCCAAACCGAAGAAATCTACGAAGTCTGGACGAGTTTACACTATAAATTTACTTAAGCAACACTTCAAAAACCAAATTCAACTAATGAAACCACACAAAACTACGAAGCAAATTGTATAATGAACACTGTGACAGAAGCGGGATTCGAACCCGCGCCTCCAATGGAGACTGCGACCTGAACGCAGCGCCTTAGACCACTCGGCCATTCTGCCGTTTGTGCCCAAGCGGGAATTGTAACAGATTGCTTAAGGATGAAAATTAAGACGTTATTTTTTATTTTAAATCAGATGCAATCTAGGTTGTTTTTTCGAACAAATGGAATCCAGCCAGATTTCGAGCCTACATTTTGTATGTGTGAGGCCCCGGGTTGAATCCATGAAATTTCTAGTTTAGACGTCTGTTTGGCGCAATGAATTAGCTCCTGAACTTCTAATTCAGCGGTTCTGAATTCGAATTTATGCTTGAATATTACTTTGATAAAAAAAACAAGCCATTAAAATTTGAAATTAAATGGTTAAGTTTAAATATTTAGGTTAAAATATAAAACTAGCGTAACAAGCCATTAAAATTTGAAATTAAATGGTTAAGTTTAAATATTTAAGTTAAAATATCAAACCAGCGTGACCTCGACGTGATTTGAACACGCAACCTTCCGATCTGGAGTCGGACGCGCTACCGTTGCGCCACGAAGTCTTAACCGATCGGGATTAAATCAACGATATAGAGACGAGTTTAAGCAGTATCGTTTCAAATACTTGCATGTTTGGTATACTGGAACCTGAGATTGCTAGAAAGCGATGGGGATGTAGCTCAGTGGTAGAGCGCACGCTTTGCATGTGTGAGGCCCCCGGTTAAATCCCCGGCATCTCCAAAGTTGTATCGTCTCTGTGGCGCAATGGATTAGCGCGCTGGACTTCTAATCCAGAGGTTCCGGGTTCGAGCCCCTGCAGGGATGTTTATTTTGTAATAAAATTTAATCATATTTAAAATTGTAGTAATTGAGTTTTTGGGCTAGAAAAAGTAAAAAAAACTTGATTAAGCCCGACATAATTTTAATACACAACTTTCCGCTCTGTACTCGGATGCGCAACTATTTCGCCATATAATCTTTCCACCAAAGCGAAGAAATCTACGAAGTCTGGACGAGTTTACACTATAAATTTAGCGCCTCCAATGGAGACTGCGACCTGAACGCAGCGCCTTAGACCACTCGGCCATTCTGCCGTTTGTGCCCAAGCGGGAAATTGTAACAGATTGCTTAAAGATGAAAATTAAGACGTTTTTTTTTATTTTAAATCAGATGCAATCTAGGTTGTTTTTTCGAACAAATGGAATCCAGCCAGATTTCGAGCCTACATTTTGTATGTGTGAGGCCCCGGGTTGAATCCCTGGAATTTCTAGTTTAGACGTCTGTTTGGCGCAATGAATTAGCTCCTGAACTTCTAATTCAGCGGTTCTGGATTCGAACTTAGGCTTGAATATTACTTTGATAAAATACCAAGGCATTAAAATTTGAAATTAAATGGTTAAGTTTTAATATTTAAGTTAAAATATCAAACTAGCGTGACCTCGACGTGATTTGAACACGCAACCTTCCAATCTGGAGTCGGACGTGCTACCGTTGCGCCACGAAGTCTTAACCGATCGGGATTAAATCAACGATATAGAGACGAGATTAAGCAGTATCGTTTCAAATACTTGCATGTTTGGTATACTGGAACCTGAGATTGCTAGCAAACGATGGGGATGTAGCTCAGTGGTAGAGCGCACGCTCTGCATGTGTGAGGCCCCGGGTTCAATCCCCGGCATCTCCAAATTTGTATCGTCTCTGTGGCGCAATGGATTAGCGCGCTGGACTTCTAATCCAGAGGTTCCGGGTTCGAGTCCCGGCAGGGATG
Organism: Ciona robusta; assembly: GCF_009617815.1. Taxonomy (NCBI): domain Eukaryota; kingdom Metazoa; phylum Chordata; class Ascidiacea; order Phlebobranchia; family Cionidae; genus Ciona; species Ciona robusta. The sequence goes on from NC_143235.1 coordinate 6,935,525, forward strand.
TTTATTTTGTAATAAAATTTAATCATATTTAAAGTTATAGTAATTGAGTTTTTGGGCTAGAAAAGGTAAAAACTTGATTAAGCCCGACATAATTTGAATACACAACTTTCCGCTCTGTACTCGGATGCGCAACTATTTCCCCATATAATCTTTCCCCCAAACCGAAGAAATCTACGAAGTCTGGACGAGTTTACACTATAAATTTAGCGCCTCCAATGGAGACTGCGACCTGAACGCAGCGCCTTAGACCACTCGGCCATTCTGCCGTTTGTGCCCAAGCGGGAAATTGTAACAGATTGCTTAAAGATGAAAATTAAGACGTTATTTTTTTTATTTTAAATCAGATACAATCTAGGTTGTTTTTTCGAACAAATGGAATCCAGCCAGATTTCGAGCCTACATTTTGTATGTGTGAGGCCCCGGGTTGAATCCCTGGAATTTCTAGTTTAAACGTCTGTTTGGCGCAATGAATTAGCTCCTGAACTTCTAATTCAGCGGTTCTGGATTCGAACTTAGGCTTGAATATTACTTTGATAAAATACCAAGGCATTAAAATTTGAAATTAAATGGTTAAGTTTTAATATTTAAGTTAAAATATCAAACTAGCGTGACCTCGACGTGATTTGAACACGCAACCTTCCGATCTGGAGTCGGACGTGCTACCGTTGCGCCACGAAGTCTTAACCGATCGGGATTAAATCAACGATATAGAGACGAGATTAAGCAGTATCGTTTCAAATACTTGCATGTTTGGTATACTGGAACCTGAGATTGCTAGCAAACGGTGGGGATGTAGCTCAGTGGTAGAGCGCACGCTTTGCATGTGTGAGGCCCCGGGTTCAATCCCCGGCATCTCCAAATTTGTATCGTCTCTGTGGCGCAATGGATTAGCGCGCTGGACTTCTAATCCAGAGGTTCCGGGTTCGAGTCCCGGCAGGGATGTTTATTTTGTAATAAAATTTAATCATATTTAAAGTTATAGTAATTGAGTTTTTGGGCTAGAAAAGGTAAAAACTTGATTAAGCCCGACATAATTTGAATACACAACTTTCCGCTCTGTACTCGGATGCGCAACTATTTCCCCATATAATCTTTCCCCCAAACTGAAGAAATCTACGAAGTCTGGACGAGTTTACACTATAAATTTACTTAAGCAACACTTTAAAAACCAAATTCAACTAATGAAACCATACAAAACTACGAAGCAAATTTTATAATGAACACTGTGACAGAAGCGGGATTCGAACCCGCGCCTCCAATGGAGACTGCGACCTGAACGCAGCGCCTTAGACCACTCGGCCATTCTGCCGTTTGTGCCCAAGCGGGAAATTGTATCAGATTGCTTAAAGATGAAAATTAAGACGTTATTTTTTTTATTTTAAATCAGATGCAATCTAGGTTGTTTTTTCGAACAAATGGAATCCAGCCAGATTTCGAGCCTACATTTTGTATGTGTGAGGCCCCGGGTTGAATCCCTGGAATTTCTAGTATAAACCTCTGTTTGGCGCAATGAATTAGCTCCTGAACTTCCAATTCAGCGGTTCTGGATTCGAACTTAGGCTTGAATATTACTTTGATAAAATACCAAGGCATTAAAATTTGAAATTAAATGGTTAAGTTTTAATATTTAAGTTAAAATATCAAACCAGCGTGACCTCGACGTGATTTGAACACGCAACCTTCCGAACTGGAGTCGGACGCGCTACCGTTGCGCCACGAAGTCTTTACCTATCGTGATTAAATCAACGATATAGAGACGAGATTAAGCAGTATCGTTTCAAATACTTGCATGTTTGGGATACTGGAACCTGAGATTGCTAGCAAACGACGGGGATGTAGCTCAGTGGTAGAGCGCACGCTTTGCATGTGTGAGGTCCCGGGTTCAATCCCCGGCATCTCCAAAGTTGTATCGTCTCTGTGGCGCAATGGATTAGCGCGCTGGACTTCTAATCCAGAGGTTCCGGGTTCGAGTCCCGGCAGGGATGTTTATTTTGTAATAAAATTTAATCATATTTAAAATTATAGTAATTGAGTTTTTGTGCTAGAAAAAGTAAAAAACTTGATTAAGCCCGACATAATTTGAATACACAACCTTCCGCTCTGTACTCGGATGCGCAACTATTTCCCCATATAATCTTTCCCCCAAACTGAAGAAATCTACGAATTCTGGACGAGTTTACACAATAAATTTAATTAAGCAACACTTCAAAAACCAAATTCAACTAATGAAACCATACAAAACTACGAAGCAAATTTTAAAATGAACACTGTGACAGAAGCGGAATTCGAACCCGCGCCTCCAATGGAGACTGCGACCTGAACGCAGCGCCTTAGACCACTCGGCCATTCTGCCGTTTGTGCCCAAGCGGGAATTTGTAACGGATTGCTTAAGGATGAAAATTAAGACGTTAATTTTTATTTTAAATCAGATGCAATCTAGGTTGTTTTTTCGAACAAATGGAATCCAGCCAAATTTCGAACCTACATTTTGTATGTGTGAAGCCCCGGGTTGAATCCCTGAAATTTCTAGTTTAGACGTCTGTTTGGCGCAATGAATTAGCTCCTGAACTTCTAATTCAGCGGTTCTGGGTTCGAATTTAAGCTTGAATATTACTTTGATAAAGGAAACAAGCCTTTAAAATTTGAAATTAAATGGTTAAGTTTAAATATTTAAGTTAAAATATCAAACTAGCGTAACAAGCCATTAAAATTTAAAATTAAATGGTTAAGTTTAAATATAAAACTAGCGTGACCTCGACGTGATTTGAACACCCAACCTTCCGATCTGGAGTCGGACGCGCTACCGTTGCGCCACGAAGTCTTGACCAATCGGGATTATATCAACCAAATAGAGACGAGTTTAAGCAGTATCGTTTCAAATACTTGCATGTTTGGTATACTGGAACCTGAGATTGCTAGCAAACGATGGGGATGTAGCTCAGTGGTAGAGCGCACGCTTTGCATGTGTGAGGCCCCGGGTTCAATCCCCGGCATCTCCAAAGTTGTATGGTCTCTGTGGCGCAATGGATTAGCACGCTGGACTTCTAATCCAGAGGTTCCGGGTTCGAGTCCCGGCAGGGTTGTTTATTTTGTAATAAAATTTAATCATATTTAAAATTATAGTAATTGAGTTTTTGGGCTAGAAAAAGTTAAAACTTGATTAAGCCCAACATAATTTAAATACACAACATTCCGCTCTGTACTCGGATGCGCAACTATTTCCCCATATAATCTTTCCCCCAAACCGAATAAATCTACGAAATCTGGACGAGTTTACACTATAAATTTACTTAAGCAACACTTCAAAAACCAAATTCAACTAATGAAACCATACAAAACTACGAAGCAAATTTAAAAATGAACACTGTGACAGAAGCGGGATTCGAACCCACGCCTCCAATGGAGACTGCGAACTGAACGCAGCGCCTTAGACCACTCGGCAATTCTGCCGTACGTGCCCAAGCGGGAAATTGTAACAGATTGCTTAAGGATGAAAATCAAGACGTTATTTTTTATTTTAAATCAGATGCAATCTAGGTTGTTTTTTCGTACAAATGGAATCCAGCCAGATTTCGAGCCTACATTTTGTATGTGTGAGGCCCCGGGTTGAATCCCTGGAATTTCTAGTTTAAACGTCTGTTTGGCGCAATGAATTAGCTCCTGAACTTCTAATTCAGCGGTTCTGGATTCGAGTTTAGGCTTGAATATTACTTTGATGAATAACCAAGGCATTAAAATTTGAAACTTAAATGGTTAAGTTTAAATATTTAAGTTAAAATATCAACCTAGCGTGACCTCGACGTGATTTGAACACGCAACCTTTCGATCTGGAGTCGGACGCGCTACCGTTGCGACACGAAGTCTTAACCAACCGGGAATAAATCAACGATATAGAGACGAGATTAAGCAGTATCGTTTCAAATACTTGCATGTTTGGTATACTGGAACCTGAGATTGCTAGCCAACGATTGGGATGTAGCTCAGTGGTAGAGCGCACGCTTTGCATGTGTGAGGCCCCGGGTTCAATCCCCGGCATCTCCAAAGTTGTATCGTCTCTGCGGCGCAATGGATTAGCGCGCTGAACTTCTAATCCAGAGGTTGCGGGTTCGAGTCCCGGCAGGGATGTTTATTTTGTAATAAAATTTAATCATATTTAAAATTGTAGTAATTCAGTTTTTGGGCTAGAAAAAGTAAAAAAACTTGATTAAGCCCGACATAATTTTAATACACAACATTCCGCTCTGTCCTCGGATGCGCAACTATTTCGCAATATAATCTTTCCACCAAAGCGAAGAAATCTACGAAGTCTGGACGAGTTTACACTATAAATTTAGCGCCTCCAATGGAGACTGCGACCTGAACGCAGCGCCTTAGACCACTCGGCCATTCTGCCGTTTGTGCCCAAGCGGGAAATTGTAACAGATTGCTTAAAGATGAAAATTAAGACGTTATTTTTTTTATTTTAAATCAGATACAATCTAGGTTGTTTTTTCGAACAAATGGAATCCAGCCAGATTTCGAGCCTACATTTTGTATGTGTGAGGCCCCGGGTTAAATCCCTGGAATTTCTAGTTTAAACGTCTGTTTGGCGCAATGAATTAGCTCCTGAACTTCTAATTCAGCGGTTCTGGATTCGAACTTAGGCTTGAATATTACTTTGATAAAATACCAAGGCATTAAAATTTGAAATTAAATGGTTAAGTTTTAATATTTAAGTTAAAATATCAAACTAGCGTGACCTCGACGTGATTTGAACACGCAACCTTCCGATCTGGAGTCGGACGTGCTACCGTTGCGCCACGAAGTCTTAACCGATCGGGATTAAATCAACGATATAGAGACGAGATTAAGCAGTATCGTTTCAAATACTTGCATGTTTGGTATACTGGAACCTGAGATTGCTAGCAAACAATGGGGTTGTAGCTCAGTGGTAGAGCGCACGCTTTGCATGTGTGAGGCCCCGGGTTCAATCCCCGGCATCTCCAAATTTGTATCGTCTCTGTGGCGCAATGGATTAGCGCGCTGGACTTCTAATCCAGAGGTTCCGGGTTCGAGTCCCGGCAGGGATGTTTATTTTGTAATAAAATTTAATCATATTTAAAGTTATAGTAATTGAGTTTTTGGGCTAGAAAAGGTAAAAACTTGATTAAGCCCGACATAATTTGAATACACAACTTTCCGCTCTGTACTCGGATGCGCAACTATTTCCCCATATAATCTTTCCCCCAAACTGAAGAAATCTACGAAGTCTGGACGAGTTTACACTATAAATTTACTTAAGCAACACTTTAAAAACCAAATTCAACTAATGAAACCATACAAAACTACGAAGCAAATTTTATAATGAACACTGTGACAGAAGCGGGATTCGAACCCGCGCCTCCAATGGAGACTGCGACCTGAACGCAGCGCCTTAGACCACTCGGCCATTCTGCCGTTTGTGCCCAAGCGGGAAATTGTATCAGATTGCTTAAAGATGAAAATTAAGACGTTATTTTTTTTATTTTAAATCAGATGCAATCTAGGTTGTTTTTTCGAACAAATGGAATCCAGCCAGATTTCGAGCCTTCATTTTGTATGTGTGAGGCCCCGGGTTGAATCCCTGGAATTTCTAGTATAAACGTCTGTTTGGCGCAATGAATTAGCTCCTGAACTTCCAATTCAGCGGTTCTGGATTCGAACTTAGGCTTGAATATTACTTTGATAAAATACCAAGGCATTAAAATTTGAAATTAAATGGTTAAGTTTTAATATTTAAGTTAAAATATCAAACCAGCGTGACCTCGACGTGATTTGAACACGCAACCTTCCGATCTGGAGTCGGACGCGCTACCGTTGCGCCACGAAGTCTTTACCTATCGTGATTAAATCAACGATATAGAGACGAGATTAAGCAGTATCGTTTCAAATACTTGCATGTTTGGGATACTGGAACCTGAGATTGCTAGCAAACGACGGGGATGTAGCTCAGTGGTAGAGCGCACGCTTTGCATGTGTGAGGTCCCGGGTTCAATCCCCGGCATCTCCAAAGTTGTATCGTCTCTGTGGCGCAATGGATTAGCGCGCTGGACTTCTAATCCAGAGGTTCCGGGTTCGAGTCCCGGCAGGGATGTTTATTTTGTAATAAAATTTAATCATATTTAAAATTATAGTAATTGAGTTTTTGTGCTAGAAAAAGTAAAAAACTTGATTAAGCCCGACATAATTTGAATACACAACCTTCCGCTCTGTACTCGGATGCGCAACTATTTCCCCATATAATCTTTCCCCCAAACTGAAGAAATCTACGAATTCTGGACGAGTTTACACTATAAATTTAATTAAGCAACACTTCAAAAACCAAATTCAACTAATGAAACCATACAAAACTACGAAGCAAATTTAAAATGAACACTGTGACAGAAGCGGAATTCGAACCCGCGCCTCCAATGGAGACTGCGACCTGAACGCAGCGCCTTAGACCACTCGGCCATTCTGCCGTTTGTGCCCAAGCCGGAATTTGTAACGGATTGCTTAAGGATGAAAATTAAGACGTTAATTTTTATTTTAAATCAGATGCAATCTAGGTTGTTTTTTCGAACAAATGGAATCCAGCCAAATTTCGAACCTACATTTTGTATGTGTGAAGCCCCGGGTTGAATCCCTGAAATTTCTAGTTTAGACGTCTGTTTGGCGCAATGAATTAGCTCCTGAACTTCTAATTCAGCGGTTCTGGGTTCGAATTTAAGCTTGAATATTACTTTGATAAAGGAAACAAGCCTTTAAAATTTGAAATTAAATGGTTAAGTTTAAATATTTAAGTTAAAATATCAAACTAGCGTAACAAGCCATTAAAATTTAAAATTAAATGGTTAAGTTTAAATATAAAACTAGCGTGACCTCGACGTGATTTGAACACGCAACCTTCCGATCTGGAGTCGGACGCGCTACCGTTGCGCCACGAAGTCTTGACCAATCGGGATTATATCAACCAAATAGAGACGAGTTTAAGCAGTATCGTTTCAAATACTTGCATGTTTGGTATACTGGAACCTGAGATTGCTAGCAAACGATGGGGATGTAGCTCAGTGGTAGAGCGCACGCTTTGCATGTGTGAGGCCCCGGGTTCAATCCCCGGCATCTCCAAAGTTGTATGGTCTCTGTGGCGCAATGGATTAGCACGCTGGACTTCTAATCCAGAGGTTCCGGGTTCGAGTCCCGGCAGGGTTGTTTATTTTGTAATAAAATTTAATCATATTTAAAATTATAGTAATTGAGTTTTTGGGCTAGAAAAAGTTAAAACTTGATTAAGCCCAACATAATTTAAATACACAACCTTCCGCTCTGTACTCGGGTGCGCAACTATTTCCCCATATAATCTTTCCCCCAAACCGAATAAATCTACGAAATCTGGACGAGTTTACACTATAAATTTACTTAAGCAACACTTCAAAAACCAAATTCAACTAATGAAACCATACAAAACTACGAAGCAAATTTAAAAATGAACACTGTGACAGAAGCGGGATTCGAACCCACGCCTCCAATGGAGACTGCGAACTGAACGCAGCGCCTTAGACCACTCGGCAATTCTGCCGTACGTGCCCAAGCGGGAAATTGTAACAGATTGCTTAAGGATGAAAATCAAGACGTTATTTTTTATTTTAAATCAGATGCAATCTAGGTTGTTTTTTCGTACAAATGGAATCCAGCCAGATTTCGAGCCTACATTTTGTATGTGTGAGGCCCCGGGTTGAATCCCTGGAATTTCTAGTTTAAACGTCTGTTTGGCGCAATGAATTAGCTCCTGAACTTCTAATTCAGCGGTTCTGGATTCGAACTTAGGCTTGAATATTACTTTGATAAAATACCAAGGCATTAAATTTTGAAATTAAATGGTTAAGTTTTAATATTTAAGTTAAAATATCAAACTAGCGTGACCTTGACGTGATTTGAACACGCAACCTTCCGATCTGGAGTCGGACGTGCTACCGTTGCGCCACGAAGTCTTAACCGATCGGGATTAAATCAACGATATAGAGACGAGATTAAGCAGTATCGTTTCAAATACTTGCATGTTTGGTATACTGGAACCTGAGATTGCTAGCAAACGATGGGGATGTAGCTCAGTGGTAGAGCGCACGCTTTGCATGTGTGAGGCCCCGGGTTCAATCCCCGGCATCTCCAAAGTTGTATCGTGTCTGTGGCGCAATGGATTAGCGCGCTGGACTTCTAATCCAGAGGTTCCGGGTTCGAGTCCCGGCAGGGATGTTTATTTTGTAATAAAATTTAATCTTATTTAAAATTATAGTAATTGAGTTTTTGGGCTAGAAAAAGTAAAAAACTTGATTAAGCCCGACATAATTTGAATACACAACCTTCCGCTCTGTACTCGGATGCGCAACTATTTCCCCATATAATCTTTCCCCCAAACTGAAGAAATCTACGAATTCTGGACGAGTTTACACTATAAATTTACTTAAGCAACACTTCAAAAACCAAATTCAACTAATGAAACCATACAAAACTACGAAGCAAATTTTAAAATGAACACTGTGACAGAAGCGGGATTCGAACCCGCGCCTCCAATGGAGACTGCGACCTGAACGCAGCGCCTTAGACCACTCGGCCATTCTGCCGTTTGTGCCCAAGCGGGAATTTGTAACAGATTGCTTAAGGATGAAAATTAAGACGTTATTTTTTATTTTAAATCAGATGCAATCTAGGTTGTTTTTTCGAACACATGGAATCCAGATAGATTTCGAACCTACATTTTGTATGTGTGAAGCCCCGGGTTAAATCCCTGAAATTTCTAGTTTAGACGTCTGTTTGGCGCAATCAATTAGCTCCTGAACTTCTACTTCAGCGGTTCTGGATTCGAATTGAGGCTTGAATATTACTTTGATAAAAGAAACAAGCCATTAAAATTTTAATTTATATGGTTAAGTTTAAATATTTAAGTTAAAATATCAAACTAGCGTAACAAGCCATTAAAATTTGAAATTAAATGGTTAAGTTTAAATATTTAAGTTAAAATATAAAACTAGCGTGACCTCGACGTGATTTGAACACGCAACCTTCCGATCTGGAGTCGGACGTGCTACCGTTGCGCCACGAAGTCTTAACCGATCGGGATTAAATCAACGATATAGAGACGAGATTAAGCAGTATCGTTTCAAATACTTGCATGTTTGGTATACTGGAACCTGAGATTGCTAGCAAACGATGGGGATGTAGCTCAGTGGTAGAGCGCACGCTTTGCATGTGTGAGGCCCCGGGTTCAATCCCCGGCATCTCCAAATTTGTATCGTCTCTGTGGCGCAATGGATTAGCGCGCTGGACTTCTAATCCAGAGGTTCCGGGTTCGAGTCCCGGCAGGGATGTTTATTTTGTAATAAAATTTAATCATATTTAAAGTTATAGTAATTGAGTTTTTGGGCTAGAAAAGGTAAAAACTTGATTAAGCCCGACATAATTTGAATACACAACTTTCCGCTCTGTACTCGGATGCGCAACTATTTCCCCATATAATCTTTCCCCCAAACTGAAGAAATCTACGAAGTCTGGACGAGTTTACACTATAAATTTACTTAAGCAACACTTTAAAAACCAAATTCAACTAATGAAACCATACAAAACTACGAAGCAAATTTTATAATGAACACTGTGACAGAAGCGGGATTCGAACCCGCGCCTCCAATGGAGACTGCGACCTGAACGCAGCGCCTTAGACCACTCGGCCATTCTGCCGTTTGTGCCCAAGCGGGAAATTGTATCAGATTGCTTAAAGATGAATATTAAGACGTTATTTTTTTTATTTTAAATCAGATGCAATCTAGGTTGTTTTTTCGAACAAATGGAATCCAGCCAGATTTCGAGCCTACATTTTGTATGTGTGAGGCCCCGGGTTGAATCCCTGGAATTTCTAGTATAACGTCTGTTTGGCGCAATGAATTAGCTCCTGAACTTCAATTCAGCGGTTCTGGATTCGAACTTAGGCTTGAATATTACTTTGATAAAATACCAAGGCATTAAAATTTGAAATTAAATGGTTAAGTTTTAATATTTAAGTTAAAATATCAAACCAGCGTGACCTCGACGTGATTTGAATACGCAACCTTCCGATCTGGAGTCGGACGCGCTACCGTTGCGCCACGAAGTCTTTACCTATCGTGATTAAATCAACGATATAGAGACGAGATTAAGCAGTATCGTTTCAAATACTTGCATGTTTGGGATACTGGAACCTGAGATTGCTAGCAAACGACGGGGATGTAGCTCAGTGGTAGAGCGCACGCTTTGCATGTGTGAGGTCCCGGGTTCAATCCCCGGCATCTCCAAAGTTGTATCGTCTCTGTGGCGCAATGGATTAGCGCGCTGGACTTCTAATCCAGAGGTTCCGGGTTCGAGTCCCGGCAGGGATGTTTATTTTGTAATAAAATTTAATCATATTTAAAATTATAGTAATTGAGTTTTTGTGCTAGAAAAAGTAAAAAACTTGATTAAGCCCGACATAATTTGAATACACAACCTTCCGCTCTGTACTCGGATGCGCAACTATTTCCCCTATATAATCTTTCCCCCAAACTGAAGAAATCTACGAATTCTGGACGAGTTTACACTATAAATTTAATTAAGCAACACTTCAAAAACCAAATTCAACTAATGAAACCATACAAAACTACGAAGCATTTTGCGCCTGCAATGGAGACTGCGACCTGAACGCAGCGCCTTAGACCACTCGGCCATTCTGCCGTTTTTGCCCAAGCGGGAATTTGTAACGGATTGCTTAAGGATGAAAATTAAGACGTTAATTTTTATTTTAAATCAGATGCAATCTAGGTTGTTTTTTCGAACAAATGGAATCCAGCCAAATTTCGAACCTACATTTTGTATGTGTGAAGCCCCGGGTTGAATCCCTGAAATTTCTAGTTTAGACGTCTGTTTGGCGCAATGAATTAGCTCCTGAACTTCTAATTCAGCGGTTCTGGGTTCGAATTTAAGCTTGAATATTACTTTGATAAAGGAAACAAGCCTTTAAAATTTGAAATTAAATGGTTAAGTTTAAATATTTAAGTTAAAATATCAAACTAGCGTAACAAGCCATTAAAATTTAAAATTAAATGGTTAAGTTTAAATATAAAACTAGCGTGACCTCGACGTGATTTGAACACGCAACCTTCCGATCTGAAGTCGGACGCGCTACCGTTGCGCCACGAAGTCTTGACCAATCGGGATTATATCAACCAAATAGAGACGAGTTTAAGCAGTATCGTTTCAAATACTTGCATGTTTGGTATACTGGAACCTGAGATTGCTAGCAAACGATGGGGATGTAGCTCAGTGGTAGAGCGCACGCTTTGCATGTGTGAGGCCCCGGGTTCAATCCCAGGTATCTCCAAAGTTGTATGGTCTCTGTGGCGCAATGGATTAGCACGCTGGACTTCTAATCCAGAGGTTCCGGGTTCGAGTCCCGGCAGGGTTGTTTATTTTGTAATAAAATTTAATCATATTTAAAATTATAGTAATTGAGTTTTTGGGCTAGAAAAAGTTAAAACTTGATTAAGCCCAACATAATTTAAATACACAACCTTCCGCTCTGTACTCGGATGCGCAACTATTTCCCCATATAATCTTTCCCCCAAACCGAATAAATCTACGAAATCTGGACGAGTTTACACTATAAATTTACTTAAGCAACACTTCAAAAACCAAATTCAACTAATGAAACCATACAAAACTACGAAGCAAATTTAAAAATGAACACTGTGACAGAAGCGGGATTCGAACCCACGCCTCCAATGGAGACTGCGAACTGAACGCAGCGCCTTAGACCACTCGGCAATTCTGCCGTACGTGCCCAAGCGGGAAATTGTAACAGATTGCTTAAGGATGAAAATCAAGACGTTATTTTTTATTTTAAATCAGATGCAATCTAGGTTGTTTTTTCGTACAAATGGAATCCAGCCAGATTTCGAGCCTACATTTTGTATGTGTGAGGCCCCGGGTTGAATCCCTGGAATTTCTAGTTTAAACGTCTGTTTGGCGCAATGAATTAGCTCCTGAACTTCTAATTCAGCGGTTCTGGATTCGAACTTAGGCTTTAATATTACTTTGATAAAATACCAAGGCATTAAATTTTGAAATTAAATGGTTAAGTTTTAATATTTAAGTTAAAATATCAAACTAGCGTGACCTTGACGTGATTTGAACACGCAACCTTCCGATCTGGAGTCGGACGTGCTACCGTTGCGCCACGAAGTCTTAACCGATCGGGATTAAATCAACGATATAGAGACGAGATTAAGCAGTATCGTTTCAAATACTTGCATGTTTGGTATACTGGAACCTGAGATTGCTAGCAAACGATGGGGATGTAGCTCAGTGGTAGAGCGCACGCTTTGCATGTGTGAGGCCCCGGGTTCAATCCCCGGCATCTCCAAATTTGTATCGTTCTGTGGCGCAATGGATTAGCGCGCTGGACTTCTAATCCAGAGGTTCCGGGTTCGAGTCCCGGCAGGGATGTTTATTTTGTAATAAAATTTAATCATATTTAAAGTTGTAGTAATTGAGTTTTTGGGCTAGAAAAGGTAAAAACTTGATTAAGCCCGACATAATTTTAATACACAACTTTCCGCTCTGTACTCGGATGCGCAACTATTTCCCCATATAATCTTTCCCCCAAACCGAAGAAATCTACGAAGTCTGGACGAGTTTACACTATAAATTTACTTAAGCAACACTTTAAAAACCAAATTCAACTAATGAAACCATACAAAACTACGAAGCAAATTTTATAATGAACACTGTGACAGAAGCGGGATTCGAACCCGCGCCTCCAATGGAGACTGCGACCTGAACGCAGCGCCTTAGACCACTCGGCCATTCTGCCGTTTGTGCCCAAGCGGGAAATTGTATCAGATTGCTTAAAGATGAATATTAAGACGTTATTTTTTTTATTTTAAATCAGATGCAATCTAGGTTGTTTTTTCGAACAAATGGAATCCAGGCAGATTTCGAGCCTACATTTTGTATGTGTGAGGCCCCGGGTTGAATCCCTGGAATTTCTAGTATAAACGTCTGTTTGGCGCAATGAATTAGCTCCTGAGCTTCAATTCAGCGGTTCTGGATTCGAACTTAGGCTTGAATATTACTTTGATAAAATACCAAGGCATTAAAATTTGAAATTAAATGGTTAAGTTTTAAATATTTAAGTTAAAATATCAAACCAGCGTGACCTCGACGTGATTTGAATACGCAACCTTCCGATCTGGAGTCGGACGCGCTACCGTTGCGCCACGAAGTCTTTACCTATCGTGATTAAATCAACGATATAGAGACGAGATTAAGCAGTATCGTTTCAAATACTTGCATGTTTGGGATACTGGAACCTGAGATTGCTAGCAAACGACGGGGATGTAGCTCAGTGGTAGAGCGCACGCTTTGCATGTGTGAGGTCCCGGGTTCAATCCCCGGCATCTCCAAAGTTGTATCGTCTCTGTGGCGCAATGGATTAGCGCGCTGGACTTCTAATCCAGAGGTTCCGGGTTCGAGTCCCGGCAGGGATGTTTATTTTGTAATAAAATTTAATCATATTTAAAATTATAGTAATTGAGTTTTTGTGCTAGAAAAAGTAAAAAACTTGATTAAGCCCGACATAATTTGAATACACAACCTTCCGCTCTGTACTCGGATGCGCAACTATTTCCCCTATATAATCTTTCCCCCAAACTGAAGAAATCTACGAATTCTGGACGAGTTTACACTATAAATTTAATTAAGCAACACTTCAAAAACCAAATTCAACTAATGAAACCATACAAAACTACGAAGCATTTTGCGCCTCCAATGGAGACTGCGACCTGAACGCAGCGCCTTAGACCACTCGGCCATTCTGCCGTTTTTGCCCAAGCGGGAATTTGTAACGGATTGCTTAAGGATGAAAATTAAGACGTTAATTTTTATTTTAAATCAGATGCAATCTAGGTTGTTTTTTCGAACAAATGGAATCCAGCCAAATTTCGAACCTACATTTTGTATGTGTGAAGCCCCGGGTTGAATCCCTGAAATTTCTAGTTTAGACGTCTGTTTGGCGCAATGAATTAGCTCCTGAACTTCTAATTCAGCGGTTCTGGGTTCGAATTTAAGCTTGAATATTACTTTGATAAAGGAAACAAGCCTTTAAAATTTGAAATTAAATGGTTAAGTTTAAATATTTAAGTTAAAATATCAAACTAGCGTAACAAGCCATTAAAATTTAAAATTAAATGGTTAAGTTTAAATATAAAACTAGCGTGACCTCGACGTGATTTGAACACGCAACCTTCCGATCTGGAGTCGGACGCGCTACCGTTGCGCCACGAAGTCTTGACCAATCGGGATTATATCAACCAAATAGAGACGAGTTTAAGCAGTATCGTTTCAAATACTTGCATGTTTGGTATACTGGAACCTGAGATTGCTAGCAAACGATGGGGATGTAGCTCAGTGGTAGAGCGCACGCTTTGCATGTGTGAGGCCCCGGGTTCAATCCCAGGTATCTCCAAAGTTGTATGGTCTCTGTGGCGCAATGGATTAGCACGCTGGACTTCTAATCCAGAGGTTCCGGGTTCGAGTCCCGGCAGGGTTGTTTATTTTGTAATAAAATTTAATCATATTTAAAATTATAGTAATTGAGTTTTTGGGCTAGAAAAAGTTAAAACTTGATTAAGCCCAACATAATTTAAATACACAACCTTCCGCTCTGTACTCGGATGCGCAACTATTTCCCCATATAATCTTTCCCCCAAACCGAATAAATCTACGAAATCTGGACGAGTTTACACTATAAATTTACTTAAGCAACACTTCAAAAACCAAATTCAACTAATGAAACCATACAAAACTACGAAGCAAATTTAAAAATGAACACTGTGACAGAAGCGGGATTCGAACCCACGCCTCCAATGGAGACTGCGAACTGAACGCAGCGCCTTAGACCACTCGGCAATTCTGCCGTACGTGCCCAAGCGGGAAATTGTAACAGATTGCTTAAGGATGAAAATCAAGACGTTATTTTTTATTTTAAATCAGATGCAATCTAGGTTGTTTTTTCGTACAAATGGAATCCAGCCAGATTTCGAGCCTACATTTTGTATGTGTGAGGCCCCGGGTTGAATCCCTGGAATTTCTAGTTTAAACGTCTGTTTGGCGCAATGAATTAGCTCCTGAACTTCTAATTCAGCGGTTCTGGATTCGAACTTAGGCTTTAATATTACTTTGATAAAATACCAAGGCATTAAATTTTGAAATTAAATGGTTAAGTTTTAATATTTAAGTTAAAATATCAAACTAGCGTGACCTTGACGTGATTTGAACACGCAACCTTCCGATCTGGAGTCGGACGTGCTACCGTTGCGCCACGAAGTCTTAACCGATCGGGATTAAATCAACGATATAGAGACGAGATTAAGCAGTATCGTTTCAAATACTTGCATGTTTGGTATACTGGAACCTGAGATTGCTAGCAAACGATGGGGATGTAGCTCAGTGGTAGAGCGCACGCTTTGCATGTGTGAGGCCCCGGGTTCAATCCCCGGCATCTCCAAATTTGTATCGTTTCTGTGGCGCAATGGATTAGCGCGCTGGACTTCTAATCCAGAGGTTCCGGGTTCGAGTCCCGGCAGGGATGTTTATTTTGTAATAAAATTTAATCATATTTAAAGTTGTAGTAATTGAGTTTTTGGGCTAGAAAAGGTAAAAACTTGATTAAGCCCGACATAATTTTAATACACAACTTTCCGCTCTGTACTCGGATGCGCAACTATTTCCCCATATAATCTTTCCCCCAAACCGAAGAAATCTACGAAGTCTGGACGAGTTTACACTATAAATTTACTTAAGCAACACTTTAAAAACCAAATTCAACTAATGAAACCATACAAAACTACGAAGCAAATTTTATAATGAACACTGTGACAGAAGCGGGATTCGAATCCGCGCCTCCAATGGAGACTGCGACCTGAACGCAGCGCCTTAGACCACTCGGCCATTCTGCCGTTTGTGCCCAAGCGGGAAATTGTAACAGATTGCTTAAAGATGAAAATTAAGACGTTATTTTTTTTTATTTTAAATCAGATGCAATCTAGGTTGTTTTTTCGAACAAATGGAATCCAGCCAGATTTCGAGCCTACATTTTGTATGTGTGAGGCCCCGGGTTGAATCCCTGGAATTTCTAGTATAAACGTCTGTTTGGCGCAATGAATTAGCTCCTGAACTTCTAATTCAGCGGTTCTGGATTCGAACTTAGGCTTGAATATTACTTTGATAAAATACCAAGGCATTAAAATTTGAAATTAAATGGTTAAGTTTTAATATTTAAGTTAAAATATCAAACCAGCGTGACCTCGACGTGATTTGAACACGCAACCTTCCGATCTGGAGTCGGACGCACTACCGTTGCGCCACGAAGTCTTTACCTATCGTGATTAAATCAACGATATAGAGACGAGATTAAGCAGCATCGTTTCAAATACTTGCATGTTTGGGATTCTGGAACCTGAGATTGCTAGCAAACGACGGGGATGTAGCTCAGTGGTTGAGCGCACGCTTTGCATGTGTGAGGCCCCGGGTTCAATCCCCGGCATCTCCAAAGTTGTATCGTGTCTGTGGCGCAATGGATTAGCGCGCTGGACTTCTAATCCAGAGGTTCCGGGTTCGAGTCCCGGCAGGGATGTTTATTTTGTAATAAAATTTAATCTTATTTAAAATTATAGTAATTGAGTTTTTGGGCTAGAAAAAGTAAAAAACTTGATTAAGCCCGACATAATTTGAATACACAACCTTCCGCTCTGTACTCGGATGCGCAACTATTTCCCCATATAATCTTTCCCCCAAACTGAAGAAATCTACGAATTCTGGACGAGTGTACACTATAAATTTACTTAAGCAACACTTCAAAAACCAAATTCAACTAATGAAACCATACAAAACTACGAAGCAAATTTTAAAATGAACACTGTGACAGAAGCGGGATTCGAACCCGCGCCTCCAATGGAGACTGCGACCTGAACGCAGCGCCTTAGACCACTCGGCCATTCTGCCGTTTGTGCCCAAGCGGGAATTTGTAACAGATTGCTTAAGGATGAAAATTAAGACGTTATTTTTTATTTTAAATCAGATGCAATCTAGGTTGTTTTTTCGAACACATGGAATCCAGCCAAATTTCGAACCTACATTTTGTATGTGTGAAGCCCCGGGTTGAATCCCTGAAATTTCTAGTTTAGACGTCTGTTTGGCGCAATGAATTAGCTCCTGAACTTCTAACTCAGCGGTTCTGGGTTCGAATTTAAGCTTGAATATTACTTTGATAAAGGAAACAAGCCTTTAAAATTTGAAATTAAATGGTTAAGTTTAAATATTTAAGTTAAAATATCAAACTAGCGTAACAAGCCATTCAAATTTAAAATTAAATGGTTAAGTTTAAATATAAAACTAGCGTGAACTCGACGTGATTTGAACACGCAACCTTCCGATCTGGAGTCGGACGCGCTACCGTTGCGCCACGAAGTCTTGACCAATCGGGATTATATCAACCAAATAGAGACGAGTTTAAGCAGTATCGTTTCAAATACTTGCATGTTTGGGATACTGGAACCTGAGATTGCTAGCAAACGACGGGGATGTAGCTCAGTGGTAGAGCGCACGCTTTGCATGTGTGAGGTCCCGGGTTCAATCCCCGGCATCTCCAAAGTTGTATCGTCTCTGTGGCGCAATGGATTAGCGCGCTGGACTTCTAATCCAGAGGTTCCGGGTTCGAGTCCCGGCAGGGATGTTTATTTTGTAATAAAATTTAATCATATTTAAAATTATAGTAATTGAGTTTTTGTGCTAGAAAAAGTAAAAAACTTGATTAAGCCCGACATAATTTGAATACACAACCTTCCGCTCTGTACTCGGATGCGCAACTATTTCCCCTATATAATCTTTCCCCCAAACTGAAGAAATCTACGAATTCTGGACGAGTTTACACTATAAATTTAATTAAGCAACACTTCAAAAACCAAATTCAACTAATGAAACCATACAAAACTACGAAGCATTTTGCGCCTCCAATGGAGACTGCGACCTGAACGCAGCGCCTTAGACCACTCGGCCATTCTGCCGTTTTTGCCCAAGCGGGAATTTGTAACGGATTGCTTAAGGATGAAAATTAAGACGTTAATTTTTATTTTAAATCAGATGCAATCTAGGTTGTTTTTTCGAACAAATGGAATCCAGCCAAATTTCGAACCTACATTTTGTATGTGTGAAGCCCCGGGTTGAATCCCTGAAATTTCTAGTTTAGACGTCTGTTTGGCGCAATGAATTAGCTCCTGAACTTCTAATTCAGCGGTTCTGGGTTCGAATTTAAGCTTGTATATTACTTTGATAAAGGAAACAAGCCTTTAAAATTTGAAATTAAATGGTTAAGTTTAAATATTTAAGTTAAAATATCAAGCTAGCGTAACAAGCCATTAAAATTTAAAATTAAATGGTTAAGTTTAAATATAAAACTAGCGTGACCTCGACGTGATTTGAACACGCAACCTTCCGATCTGGAGTCGGACGCGCTACCGTTGCGCCACGAAGTCTTGACCAATCGGGATTATATCAACCAAATAGAGACGAGTTTAAGCAGTATCGTTTCAAATACTTGCATGTTTGGTATACTGGAACCTGAGATTGCTAGCAAACGATGGGGATGTAGCTCAGTGGTAGAGCGCACGCTTTGCATGTGTGAGGCCCGGGTTCAATCCCCGGCATCTCCAAAGTTGTATGGTCTCTGTGGCGCAATGGATTAGCACGCTGGACTTCTAATCCAGAGGTTCCGGGTTCGATTCCGGCAGGGTTGTTTATTTTGTAATAAAATTTAATCATATTTAAAATTATAGTAATTGAGTTTTTGGGCTAGAAAAAGTTAAAACTTGATTAAGCCCAACATAATTTAAATACACAACCTTCCGCTCTGTACTCGGATGCGCAACTATTTCCCCATATAATCTTTCCCCCAAACCGAATAAATCTACGAAATCTGGACGAGTTTACACTATAAATTTACTTAAGCAACACTTCAAAAACCAAATTCAACTAATGAAACCATACAAAACTACGAAGCAAATTTAAAAATGAACACTGTGACAGAAGCGGGATTCGAACCCACGCCTCCAATGGAGACTGCGAACTGAACGCAGCGCCTTAGACCACTCGGCAATTCTGCCGTACGTGCCCAAGCGGGAAATTGTAACAGATTGCTTAAGGATGAAAATCAAGACGTTATTTTTTATTTTAAATCAGATGCAATCTAGGTTGTTTTTTCGTACAAATGGAATCCAGCCAGATTTCGAGCCTACATTTTGTATGTGTGAGGCCCCGGGTTGAATCCCTGGAATTTCTAGTTTAAACGTCTGTTTGGCGCAATGAATTAGCTCCTGAACTTCTAATTCAGCGGTTCTGGATTCGAACTTAGGCTTGAATATTACTTTGATAAAATACCAAGGCATTAAATTTTGAAATTAAATGGTTAAGTTTTAATATTTAAGTTAAAATATCAAACTAGCGTGACCTTGACGTGATTTGAACACGCAACCTTCCGATCTGGAGTCGGACGTGCTACCGTTGCGCCACGAAGTCTTAACCGATCGGGATTAAATCAACGATATAGAGACGAGATTAAGCAGTATCGTTTCAAATACTTGCATGTTTGGTATACTGGAACCTGAGATTGCTAGCAAACGATGGGGATGTAGCTCAGTGGTAGAGCGCACGCTTTGCATGTGTGAGGCCCCGGGTTCAATCCCCGGCATCTCCAAAGTTGTATCGTGTCTGTGGCGCAATGGATTAGCGCGCTGGACTTCTAATCCAGAGGTTCCGGGTTCGAGTCCCGGCAGGGATGTTTATTTTGTAATAAAATTTAATCTTATTTAAAATTATAGTAATTGAGTTTTTGGGCTAGAAAAAGTAAAAAACTTGATTAAGCCCGACATAATTTGAATACACAACCTTCCGCTCTGTACTCGGATGCGCAACTATTTCCCCATATAATCTTTCCCCCAAACTGAAGAAATCTACGAATTCTGGACGAGTTTACACTATAAATTTACTTAAGCAACACTTCAAAAACCAAATTCAACTAATGAAACCATACAAAACTACGAAGCAAATTTTAAAATGAACACTGTGACAGAAGCGGGATTCGAACCCGCGCCTCCAATGGAGACTGCGACCTGAACGCAGCGCCTTAGACCACTCGGCCATTCTGCCGTTTGTGCCCAAGCGGGAATTTGTAACAGATTGCTTAAGGATGAAAATTAAGACGTTATTTTTTATTTTAAATCAGATGCAATCTAGGTTGTTTTTTCGAACACATGGAATCCAGCCAAATTTCGAACCTACATTTTGTATGTGTGAAGCCCCGGGTTGAATCCCTGAAATTTCTAGTTTAGACGTCTGTTTGGCGCAATGAATTAGCTCCTGAACTTCTAATTCAGCGGTTCTGGGTTCGAATTTAAGCTTGAATATTACTTTGATAAATGAAACAAGCCTTTAAAATTTGAAATTAAATGGTTAAGTTTAAATATTTAAGTTAAAATATCAAACTAGCGTAACAAGCCATTAAAATTTAAAATTAAATGGTTAAGTTTAAATATAAAACTAGCGTGACCTCGACGTGATTTGAACACGCAACCTTCCGATCTGGAGTCGGACGCGCTACCGTTGCGCCACGAAGTCTTGACCAATCGGGATTATATCAACCAAATAGCGACGAGTTTAAGCAGTATCGTTTCAAATACTTGCATGTTTGGTATACTGGAACCTGAGATTGCTAGCAAACGATGGGGATGTAGCTCAGTGGTAGAGCGCACGCTTTGCATGTGTGAGGCCCCGGGTTCAATCCCCGGCATCTCCAAAGTTGTATGGTCTCTGTGGCGCAATGGATTAGCACGCTGGACTTCTAATCCAGAGGTTCCGGGTTCGAGTCCCGGCAGGGTTGTTTATTTTGTAATAAAATTTAATCATATTTAAAATTATAGTAATTGAGTTTTTGGGCTAGAAAAAGTTAAAACTTGATTAAGCCCAACATAATTTAAATACACAACCTTCCGCTCTGTACTCGGATGCGCAACTATTTCCCCATATAATCTTTCCCCCAAACCGAATAAATCTACGAAATCTGGACGAGTTTACACTATAAATTTACTTAAGCAACACTTCAAAAACCAAATTCAACTAATGAAACCATACAAAACTACGAAGCAAATTTTAAAATGAACACTGTGACAGAAGCGGGATTCGAACCCAGGCCTCCAATGGAGACTGCGACCTGAACGCAGCGCCTTAGACCACTCGGCAATTCTGCCGTACGTGCCCAAGCGGAAAATTGTAACAGATTGCTTAAGGATGAAAATCAAGACGTTATTTTTTATTTTAAATCAGATGCAATCTAGGTTGTTTTTTCGAACAAATGGAATCCAGATAGATTTCGAACCTACATTTTGTATGTGTGAAGCCCCGGGTTAAATCCCTGAAATTTCTAGTTTAGACGTCTGTTTGGCGCAATCAATTAGCTCCTGAACTTCTACTTCAGCGGTTCTGGATTCGAATTGAGGCTTGAATATTACTTTGATAAAAGAAACAAGCCATTAAAATTTTAATTTATATGGTTAAGTTTAAATATTTAAGTTAAAATATCAAACTAGCGTAACAAGCCATTAAAATTTGAAATTAAATGGTTAAGTTTAAATATTTAAGTTAAAATATAAAACTAGCGTGACCTCGACGTGATTTGAACACGCAACCTTCCGATCTGGAGTCGGACGCGCTACCGTTGCGCCACGAAGTCTTAACCAATCGGAATAAAATCAACGATATAGAGACGAGATTAAGCAGTATCGTTTCAAATACTTGCATGTTTGGAACACTGGAACCTGAGATTGCTAGCAAACGATGGGGATGTAGCTCAGTGGTAGAGCGAACGCTTTGCATGTGTGAAGCCCCGGGTTCAATCCCCGGCATCTCCAAAGTTGTATCGTCTCTGTGGCGCAATGGATGAGCGCACTGGACTTCTAATCCAGAGGTTCCGGGTTCGAGTTCCGGCAGGGATGTTTATTTTGTAATAAAATTTAATCATATTTAAAATTATAGTAATTGAGTTTTTGGGCTAGAAAAAGTAAAAAACTTGATTAAGCCCGACATAATTTAAATACACAACATTCTGCTCTGTACTCGGATGCGCAACTATTTCGCCATATAATCTTTCCACCAAAGCGAAGAAATCTACGAAGTCTGGACGAGTTTACACTATAAATTTAGCGCCTCCAATGGAGACTGCGACCTGAACGCAGCGCCTTAGACCACTCGGCCATTCTGCCGTTTGTGCCCAAGCGGGAAATTGTAACAGATTTCTTAAAGATGAAAATTAAGACGTTATTTTTATTTTAAATCAGATGCAATCTGGGTTGTTTTTTCGAACAAATGGAATCCAACCAAATTTCGAGCCTACACTTTGTATGTGTGAGGCCCCGGGTTGAATCCCTGGGATTTCTAGTTTAGACGTTTGTTTGGCGCAATGAATTAGCTCCTGAACTTCTAATTCAGCGGTTCTGGATTCGAGTTTAGGCTTGAATATTACTTTGATGAAAAACCAAGGCATTAAAATTTGAAACTTAAATGGTTAAGTTTAAATATTTAAGTTAAAATATCAAACTAGCGTGACCTCGACGTGATTTGAACACGCAACCTTCCGATCTGAAGTCGGACGCGCTACCGTTGCGCCACGAAGTCTTAACCGATCGTGATTAAATCAACGATATAGAGACGAGATTAAGCAGTATCGTTTCAAATACTTGCATGCTTGGTATACTGGAACCTGAGATTGCTAGCAAACGCTGCGGATGTAGCTCAGTGGTAGAGCGCACGCTTTGCATGTGTGAGGCCCCGGGTTCAATCCCCGGCATCTCCAAAGTTGTATGGTCTCTGTGGCGCAATGGATTAGCACGCTGGACTTCTAATCCAGAGGTTCCGGGTTCGATTCCCGGCAGGGTTGTTTATTTTGTAATAAAATTTAATCATATTTAAAATTATAGTAATTGAGTTTTTGGGCTAGAAAAAGTTAAAACTTGATTAAGCCCAACATAATTTAAATACACAACCTTCCGCTCTGTACTCGGATGCGCAACTATTTCCCCATATAATCTTTCCCCCAAACCGAATAAATCTACGAAATCTGGACGAGTTTACACTATAAATTTACTTAAGCAACACTTCAAAAACCAAATTCAACTAATGAAACCATACAAAACTACGAAGCAAATTTTAAAATGAACACTGTGACAGAAGCGGGATTCGAACCCACGCCTCCAATGGAGACTGCGACCTGAACGCAGCGCCTTACACCACTCGGCAATTCGGCCGTACGTGCCCAAGCGGGAAATTGTAACAGATTGCTTAAGGATGAAAATCAAGACGTTATTTTTTATTTTAAATCAGATGCAATCTAGGTTGTTTCTTCGAACAAATGGAATCCAGCCAGATTTCGAGCCTACATTTTGTATGTGTGAGGCCCCGGGTTGAATCCCTGGAATTTCTAGCTTAGACGTCTGTTTGGCGCAATGAATTAGCTCCTGAACTTCTAATTCAGCGGTTCTGGATTCGAATTTAGGCTTGAATATTACTTTTGTTAAATAAGCAAAGCATTAAAATTTGAAATTTAAATTGTTAAGTTTAAATATTTAAGTTAAAATATCAAACTAGCGTGACCTCGACGTGATTTGAACACGCAACTTTCTGATCTGGAGTCGGACGCGCTACCGTTGCGCCACGAAGTCTTATCCAATCGGGATTAAATCAACGATATAGGGACGAGTTTAAGCAGTATCGTTTCAAATACTTGCATGTTTGTTATACTGAAACCTGAGATTGATATCAAACGATGGGGATGTAGCTCAGTGGTAGCGCGTACGCTTTGCATGTGTGAGGCCCCGGGTTCAATCCCCGGCATCTCCAAAGTTGTATCGTCTTTGTGGCGCAATGGATTAGCGCGCTGGACTTCTAATCCAGAGGTTCCGGGTTCGAGTCCCGGCAGGTATGCTCATTCTGTAATGAAATTCAATCATATTTAAAATTATAGTAATTGAGTTTTTGGGCTAGAAAAAGTAAAAAACTTGATTAAGCCCGATATAATTTGAATACACACCCTTCCGCTCTGTACTCGGATGCGCAACTATTTCGCCATATAATCTTTCCACCAAAGCGAAGAAATCTACGAAGTCTGGACGAGTCTACACTATAAATTTAGCGCCTCCGATGGAGACTGCGACCTGAACGCAGCGCCTTAGACAACTCGGCCATTCTGCCTTTGTGCCCAAGCGGGTACTTGTAACAGATTGCTTATGGATGAAAATTAAGACGATATTTTTTATTTTAAATTAAATGCAGTCTGAGTTGTTTTTTTTTGAAACAAATGGAATCCAGCTTAAGTTCGAGCTTACATTTTGTATGTGTGCTACCATTGCGCCACGAAGTCTTAGCCAATCGGTGTTAAAACAACGATATGAATGTAATGTAACTTACTTTATCCTCGCGTGGCCGGAAAACGACAGTCGTTATCACACGGGTTTAACACCTCGTGCCAGCTTACGAGTTGCCATGTATGTTACTTTGTGGGTGATTATTTTTTTTTGGATTTTTTCATTTTTTTTTCAAGTATGGCTGATAATTTGGACAACCCATTAGTGACCACTTGGTTGAAGCAATTGTCGTTAAGTGTCTTGCCCAAGGACACATACGCCCACAATGGTAGCAGCGACGAGCCTTGAACCCATTACCTAATGGTTACAGGCGGGCGCGCTAACCACTACGCCACGGCGCCGGATATAGAGACGAGTTTAAGCAGTATCGCTCTGCTTATCGTTTCAAAGTAACTACTTATGCTTGTATGTTTGGTATACTGCAGCCTGAGCTTTCTAGCAAACGAAGGGGATTTATCTCAGTGGTGGAGCGCACGTTTTGCATGTGTGAGGCCCCGGGTTCAATCCCCGGCATCTCCACAGTTGTGTCGTCTCAGTGACGCAATGGATTGGCGCTCTATTATTGTATTCCTAGTTGCAACCATAGTTTTCGATTTCTACAAATGTAACAGTTATAAACAAATGTAACAGTTATAAACTACCTACAGCTCTGCTTCATTCCATCTCCCATAAACCATCACATATTACACGAATAACTAGAAGCCAAGCCAAATTCTCCATCCCCTATTGTGCCAAGACTACCTCCCAACAATCCATTAGATATATTGGTCCTAAACTTTGGTCTTCATTACCAATAGAAATCCGCCAAATGGCGACCTTAAAAACATTTGTCTGTGCTGTCAAACACCATATGTTTACAAACACTAACTTAAATACTGACTAATACACTTACCATCTTACTACTTAAACCGTTTTAGCTACTTAAACCTACTTAAACCGTTTTAGCCAAACACACACTTTCATCCTTTCTTTTTTAATCTATAACCCTCTCTTCTATGAATAACCACTTTTTTTTTTTTTTTTTTTTTATATATAAATAACTAGGATGTATAACCACTATTTTTCTATTGTTGCACTTTATACTTTGATTTATTTTAAAATGACCACTGTGAAACACCATACTTCTTATTTTTTATTCTTTTTTGCATGGTCTGACTTTTACTACTTTGCATGGTCTGACTTTTACTTTATTGATACAGAACTTACATTCACTGCCACCACATTTTGATGCACCGACATGAGTACTATTACTTGGCAAGCCGTTGGCACACTTGTGTTTTGTTTGTTTAATTTCCTAATTTCCCCTGTGCCGGCCCTAATAGAACTCTGTCCATCAAGCTACTGTTTCCGTAGCTCACATTACTATTCTTATATACCACACATTCTGCATGTCACTCATTTCTGTTCATATTTTAATTTTTTCATTTATTCAATTCTGCTGGTCCACTCTTCTTTCCAATACTTGCTTATATATATTTTCTTATCTTTTCCATCGTATTCCTAACTTTTCAACTCCTAAGCATACCCCAAACAGATTTACTGCCCACAAGCACTCTAAATTGCAGGTTCAAATCAACATCAAGAGGAACCCTTCACGAACTCGAGCTCCAGGCATCTCAAGGATTAATATTCAAAATCAATAAACATAACTCAATCTGCAACTAACCGGACATTATACTTGCTGCCCATTTTCCTTTTTGCTTCTTATTTATTACTATTTTTATTTATTTGTTCTTTTTTTATTTTTTTTTAAGTTCTTATTCCAATGTTTATTTATACTGTGATGTGTATTAATGTAATGCACTTGTTTCTAAATTCTATATAAGTGTGCACTCGAAACTATTTATTGTAAACTTTGGTAGAATTTCTTTTTGGGGGTTTTGTTTTTCCATCATGTTCCAATCTTTGGATCAATCTTCTTTAAGGCCGACTCCCCCCATTGTACGGGTTGTGCTCTTACGCACACTTTTCTTCCAATTAGAACTTTAATATGTTTAATTAAATGTTATTTATTTAATTTTGAAATTGTATCGTCTGTAGGGTGTAACGGTCACGCCTTTTATCCAAAACATTATTTCTTTCTTTTTTATCAACAAGCGTGTTTTAACAACTGTTGTTTTACCGTTACTACCCGTCTTTTCGCTTTTTATCAACTCTCTTGTTCTTCGTTATCGTGACCGAAGAGACGAAATAAATTTCATTCATTCATTTCTCATAAAACAGGTTTAGGTAGCCTGTGGGAACCAGTTTTCTAGCGGAACCAGTTTTTCTGCAACACCGGCTCGTGGACATCTCTAGACACAGCAGACAGTCGTAGAAACGTAGGTATTTCTATGGCTCCGTCTCTATAGAGTCACAGATGAGAGAACGGGGGCCTCTCTCATCTGTGCTAGAGTCTAGACCATAGATATCATAGACACTGGTTCGTGGACAAGTAAAGTGTATACTTTATACTGGAACTACCTTGGTGAATGTTCCCACGAGGACTGCAATATAAATAGTGGTAGATAGCAAAGTTAGCATAGACCAAGTTAGGAAACGGCGCTCGTGTCCGCCATTACGGAGCCCACAGAACGTGAAGCCCGTATACAAATACATGGTCGGCATGTGTTCATTTAGATCTTGTAAGCGATACAAAGCTAGAAAGCACGTAAAGCGGTTGTTTTAACATTTTAAATATAATTTCTAATATAAATCTTGTTATATAATATTAAATCTAGTAATTAATGTGGAGTAAATTAATATTTTGACTGGTTTTCCACGTACAGTGTGGTTTAACAGGGTAATAATAATATATAATAATATAATATATGTATTTAATGTATATATATAATATGTATTTTTTGACTGGTTTTCGACGTACAGTGTGGTTTAACATGGTACTTTACGTTGGCGATTAGACTAGCAGAAATCAGCTTAGTTTACATAATAATATATGATCATATCTACGAATCTACAGAGCCATTCTTTACTACATTTATAATCCAACATAAGTGAACATGCAGCTCCAAACTACTTCAGTACTAGTATTTCATAAAGACCCGGAACGCAGAAAAGGTAGCTTACTAATTCAAGCAGAGGACCAAAAATAGTAGCTCAGTATTGTTTTCCTCAATGTCACTTCGATATTAGGCAAATTTTACAAAGATACCTTAAGTTTCGTTCCCGGGTATCCGTGTTAAGTTTGTGAGCCAAAAAGTAAACTCACGGCAATTTACATGCAAAACTGCAGCTAGATTCACCAGTTTATGGTAATGTTATGCGTTTTGGTTTGTATTTTTATATTTTAAACATGTTCTTTTATGTTTTTGGTTAGTAAACTTGATATTTTCTGTTTTTATACTCTTTAATCGATAGAGTGTTCGGTAAAAGTTGATTATTTTTGTGAGATTTTTTATTGTGATAAGATATAACATTAGTAGAAAGCCATTTTTACGTACAGAAGTGCTTGGTTATTAAAAAATCGCAATATTTAAACGAAAAACAGCACCCAGCAATGATAAAATGCTATGCCGTGGGCTCCGTAATGGCGGCGACTATGACATCATAGACGCGGAGACAATGGATAATAAAACTCCTTGTTTTACAATCCATTTCCTAACTTGGTCTATGCTAACTTTGGCCAGTATAGCATTTTATTATTGCTGAGTGCTGTTTTTCGTCTAAATATTGCGATTTTTTAAAAATCAAGCACTTCTGCGCATAAAAATGACGTTCTACTAATGTTATATTTTATCACATAAATAAACTTTCCCCAAAAATCAAATTATATTGAACACTCAATCAATTCAAGAGTAAAAAAATAGAAAATATCAAGTAAACCAACCAAAAACATAAAAGAACATGTTTAAAACATAAAAATACAAACAAGAACGCATAACATTAACATATACTGGTGTATCTAGTTGCAGTTTTGCATGTAAATTGTCGTGATTTTACTTTTTGGCTTACAAACTTAACACGGATACCCGGGAACGAAACTTGAGGTATCTTTATAAAATTTGCCTAATATCGAAGTGACGTTGAGGAAAACAATACTGAATTACAATTTTTGGTATTCTGCTTGAGTTAATATTACCTTTTCTGCGTTCCGGGTCTTAATGAAATCGGAAAACACGAACACCTTATCGGCTAGTATTTAAGCAGTTTGGAGCTACATGTTCACTCATGTTGGATTATAAACGTAGTATATAATGGTTCTGTAGATTCGTAGGTATGATCACATACTATTATGTAAACTATGCTGATTGCTGCTAGAATTAATCGCCAACGTAAAGTACCCTATTAAACCATACTATACGTTGAAAACCATTCAAAATACTAATTAACTCCCCATTAATTCGTAGGTTTAATATAATATAACAATATTTATATTAGAAATTATATTTTAAATGTCAAAACAACCGCTATACGTGTTTTCTAGCTTTGTATCGCTTACAAGAACCAAATAAACACACGCCGACCATGCATTTGTATAGGCGATTTACGCTCTGTGGGCTCTGTAATGGCGGACACAAGTGCCGTTTCCTGACGTGACGTTGACTGGGTCCACTAAATACTTTTTTGCTGAAACGCGCATTGGCCGTTTGTCTGAAAAATTGTCTTTGTAATATCCATTTTACATGGTAAAATATTTTTGCGAATAGCGATTCACATATAAGTCGTTGTGATTAATTTACAAGTTTTTTTTTTATTGTAACGCCTTCAGAATGCCCTGGTCGTCTGGGGAACTTCTGGCAATCATTACTGAGAAGTATCTTCCTATGTAATCTGGTGACCACCAACTTAAGACACTAGTTTCCGAATTGGCCGCACCAAAATTAAATTTTAATTAGTTATACTGATTAGTGACAAAGCACCTTTGCAACCTACACAATTCTCATCTGATTTAGTTGCCTTGGTGCTTAGTATTTTACCTGTAAATCATGACTTTGTTTGAAAAGAAGCAATTGCTGCTAAAATCTGATCAAAATCTAGTTGGAATTCGACCTGGAAGAAATGCTGAGGATGTTATATTTACCTATAGTAATGGAATAACTGTGTATGATGTAAGTTTTATGTGGTTGGGTACAATATGTGTTTTTTTCAAAAATATTAATAATGCATTAATTTTTTTTTTGTAGGAATAATATTATAGAACTTTGATGTCTGGAAAATATTTTGATTACCATTAGGATCTTTAATATTTTACATATATTATATATACAATATTTTTAGTCTGGAGGAACAGTATTCCACATGCCTGATGTCCAAAAAAGATTGTAGGATTTCTATGATTTCGAAATTTTATTCGAAATTTTGTGCTGTTTTATTCCCCACGCTTTGGGGTAATAAAAATAGTGGGGCAACAAAAAAATGTTTTCAAAAGCAACTTAACTTAATCTAAAGAAAAAAGCCTAATAATGAAAGTACAGGGTAATAATACAAGTATTAGTGATCATAGGCGTCGATTTTTTCACGTTGTAAACCAATCTTAGGGGGGCGAAATAAATGTCAGTGTATGCTTAACTAGGATGCACGTGAAGCCTAAAACACGACACACGTAAAGGTTAAACTACGACGCACGTGAAGGTTAAACTACGACGCACGTGAAGGCTAAACTACGACTCACGTAAAGGCTAAACTACGACGCACGTGATGGCAAAACTACGACGCACGTGAAGGCTAAACTACGACATACGTGAAGGCTAAACTACCACATACGTGAAGGCTTAACTACGACGCTTGTGAAGGCTAAACTACGATGCACGTGAAGGCTAAACTACGACATACGTGAAGGCTAAACTACCACATACGTGAAGGCTTAACTACGACGCACGTGAAGGCTAAACTACGATGCACGTAAAGGCTAAACTACGATACACGTGAAGGCTAAAACACGACGCACGTGAAGGCTAAAACACGACACACGTGGAGGCTAAACTACGACACACGTGAAGGTTAAACACGACGCACGTGAAGGCTAAACTATAACACACATGAAGGCTGAAATATGACGCACGTGGAGGCTAAGCTACGACACACGTGAAGGTTAAACACGACGCACGTGAAGGCTAAACTATAACACACATGAAGGCTGAAATATGACGCACGTGGAGGCTAAACTACGACACACGTGAAGGTTAAACACGACGCACGTGAAGGCTAAACTATAACACACATGAAGGCTGAAATATGACGCACGTGGAGGCTAAACTACGACACACGTGAAGGTTAAACACGACGCACGTGAAGGCTAAACTATAACACACATGAAGGCTGAAATACGACGCACGTGAAGGCTAAAACACGTCCTACGTAAAGACTAAACTACAACACACGTGAAGGCTAAACTACGAGGCACGTGAAGACTAAAATACGACGCACGTAAAGACTAAACTACAAAGTATGTAAAGGCTAAATTCCTATGCACGTGAAGGCTAAACTACAAAAGGTTTACCTAAAAAACGCAAACATTTAGCCTGATTTTAAACCTCCTAAACATGTAAATGCCTGTTATGACGCAAACAATCAACCTGTGAATTACTATTATTTCGCATTCAATTGCCCTGTCAAACAATTGCTATTATGATGCACCCCACCACACACGTGAGGGCTAAACTACGACAGGGCTAAAACACGACACACGTGAAGGCTAAACTACAACACACGTGAAGGCTAAAACACGATGCACGAGAAGGCTGAGCTGAGACACACGTGAAGGCTAAACTACGTTACACGTGAAGGCTAAACAAGACGCACGTGAAGGCTAAATTCTGACCCACGTGAAGACTAAAATACGACGCACGTAAGGACTAAACTACGAGGCGTGAAGGCTAAATTCCGACGCACGTAAAGGCTAAATTCCTATGCCGGTGAAGGCTAAACTACAAAAGGTTTACACATTAAGGTTTACTTAAAAAATGCAAACATTCAGCCTGTTTTTAAACCTCCTACAAGCTATATGATAAACGTGTAAAAGCCTATTATGACGCAAACAATCAACGTGTGAATTACTATTATTTCGCGATCAATTGCCAGGTCAAACAATTGCTATTATGATGCAAAAAATCCACGTGTGAATCCCTGTCACGTAAGAAATAGTCTACCGTCTAGCAATAAAAACATGGTAAATATAAGGCTAAAGTACGACGCAAACGTAAACCGAACGGTTATTTTATTTCGCTTTTGCATTGATCGTGATAATGCGTTGTTACGCAATAATACATGTACCATAAACCACGGGGGCGCGCCCCTCTGGGAATCGACGCCAGTGTTAGTGATACAACTTAGGTATTATGCAGATTCAGTGGCGTCGATTTTATAAAAACGTAGGGGTTGCGACATTATACCATGTTAGCTAAAAGTAGGTATATGTAGAACAAGTAAAACCACGCCTATTACGTGTGCGGCATTAAATGGAAAGGGTAAGATGTAGGGATGTGCTGAAGTTGTAAAAGCTCGGGTTCGCCGAGCGCCGAGCTTCAACGAAAAGCTCGGCACGAGCCCGAACCCGAGCACCTATGACGTCATCAAGGAGAAAGGCGTACGAGAACGCGTTCATATTCAGTCGAAAAGCGTCGCTAATTTAAATATTACAGAGCACGTGGTTTGCGGTTAAAAAGACGTCTCGTTTCGTAATTTCCAATAAAAATTATTTAATTAAAAAGTATTTATAACTTTTGCAGCCAGTGGTGCAACTAGCGCGTTCAAAAGGGGTCTGTCATACAGATAAAAAACAACGTTATCTCTAAAGCGAAATAAACGCTTTAGATATTGGTTTTGCACACTAATCTTTTTATTCTACTTTATGCGGTAAATTAGGACCAATATTACATTATTTATACTTAATTAGAAACGTCTTTTTAATAAATGAAACATTGTAAGTTTTACGCATGTCCATCGTGGATAATCGAACGATTATTTATGTCAGAATAACTTTAATAAACCATTACGATTGTTACATTATAAACGAGATTGTTATAAAACAATCGTGTTTTATTCGCTTCTATACGATCTGTAGTTTGTGTATAATTTTTGTTTCTGATGATTAGTTTAAATGCAGGTAAATCGCGATTAGGTAAATTTTAATTGATACAAATATAAGAGCGAAGAGCGACGATATCAGTAAATTGGAACCAACAGAGATTGCAATATGATATTACATAGTATCGTCCCAGTCGAGCTTGGACAGAGGCCAAAAAACATCGTTTGATGGCACCGCACGAGAACCGGAGTTTCATTACGTCATTATTCACGAGAATAAGTTCACAACGATTGCTTC
Source organism: Ciona robusta (assembly GCF_009617815.1). NCBI lineage: Eukaryota > Metazoa > Chordata > Ascidiacea > Phlebobranchia > Cionidae > Ciona > Ciona robusta. Next base: position 6,968,312 of record NC_143235.1, read on the forward strand.
GTTTGTTAAGTGTAGAATGTATGCTACCGCATGCGTCTTCCTTTATATCCTACGCCGGCGCAGAGCGTAAAAATGTGACGCTCATACACGAGGTTTCGAACTTGTGGTTGGTTGGAAGTGGGAACATTCTTCCCGATTGTTATATTATGAAACGTCATAATTTATAGTTATGTTGTTATAGGACAAGTGACGTAACAATTAAATGAAACATGTTCCAATTCCCAGCGAAAGAAAGTAATATTGAATGCAACGCCTGTTTTAGCACTTTCTGTCTGGGTGCGTGTTTGCGGAAATGGGTCTGTCATTACAACAAAACAGCCCCCATGGTTGCAGCAGTTTATTTATTTCGTTATAAAAAAGTTTATGAGTTATTAGCTTTTTATTTAAAATCAGATGCAGGAACATTGCGCGCTCGTGTAATTTGACACCGGCTGTAATTCCATACGGGCAATTTCACTAACGTTGCGATTCGTTACTTGCGAAAGAGCAAATTCACAACGAACGAAAAATAATTAAAAAGGAAGCTACGCTGACTGTTCTCGTTATCTTCTCTTAGTAGCTTCACTTTTTTTCATTTTCAGTATTTTTCGCTCTCGCGTGCAACATTATAGCAATAGCATATGAGGCTCGGCGCTCGGCCCAGATTTCAGCCGAGCGCCGAGCGTCAAAAAAGGAGACGCTCGGGCACGAGCTTTTGAGTTCGGGCTCGGCTCGGCACATCCCTAGTAAGATGTAAGCCTGGCAGTCACTTACGGCTAAGTGTTTAAAAAACTTAACAATATGACATCAAATATCAACATATAATTGCCAATACGTTGATTATACAGACACTCCGTCACCCATTACGATAATGGTGCAAATCACAATACCGCGTATTACAAAACATTGTTTAACCCTTTAACTGCCGCCTATTTTTTCAAAATTTTTAATTTTTGACCAGGTATCATCTAATTGGATTTTGTAGCCAAACTATAGCAGTTAGAGCAAAACATGCTATAGAAAGTTTGAAGAGTATAAAATTCTCTTTAACTTCATATTTTTAATTTTTTGATGACGTCATCAAAATAACGATGACGTCATAATGAATTTTTCAATATAGAATATTTCAGGAATGAACAAAAATATCCAAAAGTAATGCATTGCAAACTTAATCAGTATCAAATTATCTTTCTTTTGATGTATAAAATGTACTTCTAGCATGTTCATACAGGTAAAAATCTCATAAAGATCCATTGGCGTCATACTTTCGAACCTCCTAATGATGGTGCTATTGGTGCTGTTGACAAACTTATTGTTTTCAGTGAATAAAGTAAATTGTGGTCTGTTGTATTCATCAATGAGGCTCTAGAAAACACAAATTCAATGACAAAACAAAGTAAATAACAAAGCTTTGAAACATCAAACATAGTTTGAAATGTCCTCAGGATGATTCCCTTGATTTTCATTGAAAGGAAGTAAAGTTTCTTCACTTGAATATCCTATAGGTCCTATTCCTGCTGAATACAACATCAAATCCGTTTAAAACATAATATGTATATTTTTTTTACCCATAAACTTTAGTACAAACATCATAAAAAGTAGTCAGGCAAAATAGTCATAAATTTTTGAAATTTTTAATCTCCAAACAGATTTGCTTATTTTGGACATATAAACCACACTAATTAGAGTAATACCAGCTCATTCAACAAATAAAAGCAAAGAAAATGCAAGCCTATATGTCCCAGTGTCCATTTGAGCTACTTTGTACAAAAATTCTGTTCTAGTACCCCTACAATGAGTTTTCAAAGCTAAAAATGCTTTGCGAAGCCTAAACAACGCTTGAATACAAGGGGAATCCCCTACTGCAACTCCGAATTGGCGCGAACAGGAGATTACAGCAAAATTGGGGACATAACTAAAGGAAAATGGCTAAATTTGGCTAAAAATCTTAAAAAACTTTGACAAAACAATACTCAAAATGTTTTAATACGTTGATATATTTTTTATTGCTAAAATCAAAAGGAAATTGCTTCCTCTTTCAAATGAAACCAAATTTGGGATCGATAATGGAGAAATGACCACAGAATCGCCGTTTAAGTGACGTGTGGTCCCAGAGCGACTTTAGTCGCCTTGGGCAGTTAAAGAGTTAACTGACAGGTGCAGCATTGCGCAATATCTTACGTTAATTCTCTGCGTCACAATATTGTTTATAATGCAACATTTGACTTTAAAACTCGTAATTGCGCAACATAAAAGTTCCCATCACAGTTAAACACGTAACAATTTTATGTTGGTTGACAGGCACAATGAAGTTTAAAAAAAAGGAAACAAACTAAATTAATCAAACATGCGTTAATCATGTTTTACAACACAGGATCAAAGCTATGTTCGCCTATCACCGATCAAGGCAGCATTGCCGCCACGATCTCCCTTTGTTTTAACAGACGAACTTATCAGGGTAAGGTTTGCGAGTGGGAATAATGTTTCACATGTAGGCTAAATAATAATAAACGTGTGAATTGTTATTGTGTTGCAATAATCGACGTGTGAATTGCTGGTATGTCGTAATGAGTCCACGCGTAAATCCTTATTATTTCGTAACAAACATGCTGCTTGGCTAAATAGGAAAATAGCATATATAAATATAAAGCAGTGACCGACCCGACTTAGGTAGTTTATTTTCGCATGTTTAACAGGCAAATTACATTTATTTTACATGCAACTAATAGGGAGGCCATTCATGACATGTGCGCGTCTTAAAAAAAGAACAACTTTTCCTATAGTTTAATTTTCTCCTGGTTCGCATGTTTTTAGTTTAATTCGAATTGCTTTTTGGAGAAAAGCAGCTTTGGAAGTAGACGTTAGACAAAATTTAAAACGTAGAAATTGAGTAAACATTACATTTTCACACAATAATAGAATTGTTACCGACACCGTAACAATCGGCGATTTTGCGATTTTCAATGTGACGTAAACACTTGTCTGACGTAACACGCAACCGTTATAGGTAACCGCGCAGGGTACAAAAATGGCTAGTTTATGCGTTGGGAGAATGAAGGTGTTGCATAACTACCATAAAGTAATTGTTTGATACATAGGCGTAAAACTTTCAATATGTCAGGGCGGCAAAAGTTAATATGCTCGTTTAACAATGAACTACATTGTGTCGGCATTGCGGCGGTTACTTAGCGTGTGCGAAACTTCGCCTGCGTGTTATTTACGTCTGTGCGTCGTTGCGTCTATTCGTTGTCTCGTGTGTGCGTAATCGCGTTTAATTTTGCTACAACTCGTTGTAATGTTAAGGCTAGTGACTGCATCCATTTATTTCGGATACATTCTTTAAAATTTTAAATTATTTTAATATCAACAAATTCCCAAAAACAAAAAAATATATATGCAGGCCAGCAAAACAAACATATGCAGGCCAGCACTGGCGTAGAGTACAGGCATGCGCCGCACTCCTGCCAATTTTCAAATTCGGTACTCTTATTTAATGCACCACCACTGCGTGCACATATAACGTTACGATGGGGACAATCACGAAATTAATTTGAAAAGAATGTGTTAAAATTTGACATATATTATTGAATCATGATTACTACAACCAACGGCGCAAATAAACGTGTGGAAAGGAGGGGTTGTAATTTGCGCCAAAGGCTCAAAAAAATTTTGCTTTAACCCCCCTCACTTTCTACTGTAAAATCTTGACGCATGGTGCTGTGTAGTTGAGCTGAGAAAAGGACCGTTCAGCATATTCGATGCCGTTATTTAACCTAATTTACTGTGGTGAAACAACCGATATTGTATAACCGGTGCAAATCTAGAATCGTTTCTATTGGTACATTTATTTCAGCGATTTTTACAAGCCAAGAAATTAATTAAAAACCTGTCAATCAACGCCGGCCGAGTGCCGATAAAAGGCGGCGCATCTCCATTGACCAGATGCAATCAAAAGTTAAACTCGATTTTACATATGATATACATATTATCCAATTACAAAGTTGGCAGAGTGAAATGTTGTATTGACGACTGGTCTCGTCATGAATACGGTTGAATTGGAATATTTAATTCACATTTCGTTTTATGATATAACACCTGTAGCCAGACATGTAAAATGTGCAAATCGTTATAGTTTCTTTAATAAGCTTCTGTGGACAATTGATAATAGCCTGGGCCCCGAGCGCTAATGACGTCATTAAGGAGAAAAGGCGCACGCGAACACGTTCGGTTTAGTCGGAAGGAGCCGCTAATCAAAATCGCACAGACCACGTGGTTTCCGATCAAAGAACACGCGGTTCAAGAGGCCGCACAAGACTAGAGAGTCTCGTGAATTGCAATGTTGCAGAATGTAGAATTAATGTAAACAAATTTATTTATAATTGTTACAAAAAATTTTGCAATATTAAAATAAAAGTAATTTTACAATTTTCGCCTTTAATTACGAAATCATACGCAGAAACACTGGCCACTCGCGTGGGTTGCAACTTCCTTTTTGACAAACCTTTAGTTTTTCTTTCTAAATGGCCTTTTCACTTGAATGAATGAATGAATGAATGAATGTAACTTACTTTATCCTCGCCTGGCCGGAAAACGACAGTCGTTATAACACGGGTGTGCACCTCGCGCCAGCTTACGAGTTACCAAGTATGTTACTTTGTGGATGATTATTTTTTTGGATTTTTTTCTTATTTTTATGTATGGCTGATAATTTGGACAACCCATTAGTGACCACTGGGTTGGAGCAATTGCCGTTAAGTGTCTTGCTCAAGGACACATACGCCCACAATGGTAGCAGCGACGAGCCTTGAATCCATTACCTCTGGGTTAGAGGCAGGTGCGCTAACCACTACGCCACGGCGCCGGACACTTGATCTTAATGAAAGGGTATGCAGGCATACCCTCAAAAATGTCAGGGTATGCAGGCATACCTTGCATACCCGTGTTTTACGCCAGTGGTTTGATAAAGTTGAATATATATATTTAAGAAGGTTTTAGAATTAACTTGCTTTTATAATTAGGAAATCCAGAGGTTGCTGCAACCCCTGCAAAATTCTCAGGGTAGGCCTGCATACCCTGCACCATATAAATCGACGCCAGTGTGCAGATTATATTTTATCAGAAACCTTAACCTTCCCTTTTTTTCCACAAAACTGAGATATATCTCCTACATAGTTTTTTTTTTTTTCTAAAGCTTTTTTTATAATTTATTGTTTTTACTTTAGTACTTCCTTTTAAACATAACCTTTCCCACAAATAACATTTATTAGACTAAAATTGAAGCCCATAAGTTTCATAACCTATATAAAGCGCAAGAAGTAACCAGAGCATTACACTTGATTTAACTAAGTTATAAAGGCTTTTAAAAATCTAAAGAGACATCTTCACTTTATCTAAACTAAATGCAGTAACATAACTATAAAAATGACCTGTAACTAAACAATCTTAACCTTAAACATAAATTACATTATCAGAAAATGTAGGCAAAGCTGTAAAACATCTGTTTTTGATACTTGGTTCCCTTTAAAACCAATTAAATCATTAATTAAATTAAAATAATTTATAAACATAACTTTAAAAATAATTTTATCACAAAGTTAATATTGTTTAGCGTAGAAAAAACAAAAACAGAAAAAAAACACAGTTGTTTTTTTTACCCCTTACCATGAGGCAGGGGCGTATATAAAAAAATTTTTTTTGTAAAAATTTTTTTTTTTGTAAAATAAGAACCCCTTCTCTTAAAAAATGGTTAAGCAGTCATATCATTGTAGTTTAAAACCAATTTTACATTATATTTTATTAAATTAATTTAAGGTCTTTAATCTAAAGTTACACTATTTTTGTTTTTAATATTTGTACCCGGGGTTAGTATAAGGTGCTTAATCACGTGTAAAAAAACTAGGTATGGGCTGAATCAGAATTTGATTGATTCGGCGTTATTTGATGCATTTTTATATATGTACGTGGGTTTCCTTTTTAAATTCCTGGATACGCCCCTGCCATGAGGCAATTTTGGGGTGGAAAAAGACAAGAGAAAAAAGTATGAAATGTTCATAAAATTCAAAATTCAAAATTTAAATATACTAGCAGCAAGGTACTTAAATATGTAGCAAATACCTGCATTCATAATAAATTTATCACGAATGGCCTTCTCATGTAAAAAGTTTACCAAACCCCATAAAAAGTTTTTTTTGTTAATTTTTTGTTTGATTTAGTAATTTGTGTTTTACCAAAAAAATAATTACCACCCAGAATGACAGTTAGGATACAAAATAAGCCAAATAAATGTCCTTTTTACTCGCAAAAGCTAAAAACAACTGTTTTTCATTACCCCACTTTACTATATATAGTGAGGTACTTAGGGGAAGAAAGGACAACCCTCCTAGCCCGCTAAAACTCATATTATTGCAAATGGCTTTTGTGGGTTTTCTGTTTTTTATTTGTTTTTTCTGAGGAGCAAAAAGTTTGTTTGAAATTGCAGCCATTCACGAATTCATTACATCATAATAGTGATTGTTTGACCTGGCAATTCATTACGACAAATAGCAATTCACATTCACACGTTGATCATTTACGTCATAATAGCAATTCACACTTTAATATTTAGCTGGCAGGTGCGTTAAAACAGGTTTAAATACAAACAAGAAAGCATTACTTTTACGTAAAAGATCTGTGCGTGTGTGGGTTATGGACTTTTGAAAAATGGTGAAGTATAAAAAAAGGATATATTACCATAAGCCCGTTAAAAATGCATTAAAAGATATTTTTTTTTGTAAAAAAATGGGAATTTCAGCAGTAATTGCTTCTTTTCAAGCTTATGTTAAGAGGCAAATATAGACGGCATAATGCATAAGTTGTATTATTAACATTTGTGTTATTACCCTGTACTTTCATTGGTATTTTTTGTTTTAAATAATTTTAAGTTGCTTTTAAAATCTTGTTTTTATTGCTCCACGAGTGTATTTTTTTGCTCCAGGTAAATAAAAAACAGTACAAAATGTAAAATAAAAATTTAAATATTTATAGAAATCCTACAATATTTTCTAACCATCAATGTATGATAATTATTGTTCTTCCAAACTCCCAAAATATTTTTGAGTTTGTGATTTTTGTCTTTAATAACCCCACTTTACTATATTATGTTTGCTATTGCTATTTATTGCTTCAGACAGAACACAAAAAACTAAAGAATTCATGGTCAATCGGTAAAGGTCAATACTTCACTTCACCTTGTGTATATAACAGAAAAAATGCTGAATATGTGGTAGTTCAGCAAGAAAATATTATTCGAATATTCTCTGAACAAAGTTTTAATGATGGACAGACATTTACTGTAAGTTTTTTTGTTCATTCTAAAACGCTAGTGTGCCATCCAGGTCAGCGTCATATAAATTTTACGTCGGCACTAAGCAATTGCTCAATGTTATTTGCTACTGCAAAATAAAAACAGTTAGGTGGTGGTAAATTAAGCTTTCACGTTAGTTATGTTGCCGCAATGACAGAAAGTTAGTTTCATGGATTAAAACAATAACAGTTTATACTTCTAACGCATAACTTATTGCTATTGGACTAATGCAATATAAATGCTTTGATTTTACAGGTAAATATTCCAATCAAAGAAGTACAGCCTGATACTAATCAGATTGATTCGTTTGTTGTGTTCATAAACACTACCATTCTACCATTAGAAGTTGTGCTACAAAATCCAGATCAAATTGCAAAAGAGGGCAATTTTGAAGGGAAAATCTTGTTCAGTAAAATATTGACAAACTTGACTTATGTTATATGTGTACAAAAAAATAACGTAAGTAAGTTTTAATCAACTAATCTCTTATTAAAGAATTTTGATAAAAGTTTTAAGATTTTATTTTGATAGCCTATTATTGTTTTTATTGATGCTAAAATTTATAAAGTGTTGCCGCTAGCCTATTATTGAGTTCTTAAGCTACAATCCTATTGAGTAAATCTGTTGTAATTTAGCTGTTTTTTGGTTTACTTACTGAATAATTATTTTTGTCAACTGTCAAGTTGTTAGTTTAGTAATCTGGTAACAAATTGGTTATGCACTGAACTGTACAAATAAGCTGTAACCTATCATTTAAAAATACCTAAATGTTTTCTATTTCGCAGAATAAATGTAATTTAAGAATCGTTAACGGAGAACAAGAATGGCAAATTTCGTTCCAGTATAAAAATTTGGAATTATCAGCTGCGTGTGTTGATCATGTTTCATCTGATATTGTAAAAATCTTTTCTGTGTGTAAGTAGTATTTACTCTGCTGGTGCTACTACTAATAATAATTCCATTAGCATTTTTCTTTGTATAAAATATTGAAATTGTGTTATATTTTAGTTTCTTTTTATGTATGATTTGCACTAAATTTTATTCTAGGGATTTACTTTACAAAATAATTAAATATTCTATAATATCCTAGATTACTCTTTTTGAAATCTTAAGTCCCGAATCATGATCTTGAATATTATTATATATATACAGTACTGTATATTTATAATTTTACCCACCTATTTTTATAGTTTATTGACACTACAATAGTAGCCTTGCTGGAACAGGAGTATGGTGAAATTAAAATTTTAAATTAAAAATAAAAAGTATGAGTTTTTATGTGAAAACTATGGGCCAGCATGAGCTATAAAATAATGAAAAATTGTCCCATCAAGAATTTTTTAGGTTTCAATGATCGGTTGCCAAATGATTGGCATTGGGGTTTTCACACCTTATGTTACGCAGACAACACCAATCCTTACGGTGGTGCAAAAACGGCCCACATCTCCATTTTTGACATCACCTATTCATTGCGAAATGCATAACGCATAGCAACTTTTAGAAAAACTTTGCAAAAATGTCTCACAATACCAATGCAAGGATATTTTTTTGTTATTATTTTTTTTTTAATGCCATTATTAAGTAAATCCCATATTTATGTTCAAATATAAAGGTTTCAAATTCTGTATTGTACATCCCTATTCTGTACAGAATTCAGTATACAGATTAAGCTATGATGGCCACACATTAATTTTTGTGACCGGTGGTCACTATAGCAACGTATTTACTTAAACCTCACATGATTTATTAATTTGCTTTGTAGCAAAGTAATTTATATAGTTTATGATTATGTGAACTGTGAGAGTAACAAATACCTAGACCATCATTGTAAATGGTTTGGCATCTAAAAACTGTTTTCTCGTAACCCAATTTAATTATATCTTTCTTTTTAGGGTGCGATGGTTGTTTGTGTGAAACAATCATATCTCTACCTGTTAATGAAAACTATAAAACGGAGTTTAAAAAGGTTTATCAGTTTAATGTAAGTATAACATTAGTTTTTTGTTCTACCACTTACGAATTGATAAACCTTTCTTTAGACAAGCTGTAGTGGAAACATCACTTTGGTAAATTTGTCTAGTACCTGTATTGCTGGTTTGTTCCCACATGAAAGTAGTAAGTTTGGTTTATTTGGTTAAATAACATTTGCTAAACAAATTATTTATAGATCAATGTGAAATATTGGCAGTCGATGTTAAATTTGGAATGTGTCATTCTGTAATGTCAAATTTATCATCATATGCGCAGGTTCGTAAAACTTTTGCAGTAGTAATGCAGTTTCTATCACAGACATTTTTTTATAGATGTATGTATCAAGAAGTAATTTATATATGGATGACCAGCAGTCTGTTTCTATTGTGCCTTTTAGTAGCCAACCTATTACATTGTCTTCTGTTTTGGGAAAGCATAGAGCATCTACAAGCAAGCAAGTCGTAAATATAAATTCCAATGTAAGTTGTTTTTAATTTTTAATGTAGGAGTAACAGTAAAAGCACAACTGTTTTTTGTAGAATTGTCCAAATCAAACGAATGAGCAACAGCTGTATGAGACTTTATTGCAGGTAGGTCTATGTTATTTATGCTGCATAAATGAGACATGACATGGCAACTTGGTAGTTAACGAAGATGTGTCATTTCAAACACCTTGAACTTATTAGCTACAAGCTACTTACCTACTTTATATGTGAATATGGATTTTTCTGCAAAGCTGAACTCCTCAGTGACCTTTTTACTGTTAGGTGTTAGCAAGGAAAAAAGAACATATTCTGTTAACAGCTAACAAAAAGTTTAGCGGTTAATGGAAATATGTTCTTGTTTATCAGTATCTGTCTTATTTACACAAAAGGTGCGTGTCCATGTTTGTTGATAATAATATTGGAGTAATAGACAAAGGTTGTATTGGAAGATAATTTCTCTCTCTTTCAAATAAAAATAACCGTGGCAGTTTTAACTACTTAAGTAAACTGATGACCATTTTTGTCACCACCTATTTTCATAATGCGTATTTGCATTAGTCGTTCCCAAAGGGTAAAGGCAATAGGCATTACACTTGCACATGTAAAGTCACACATACAATATTATAGGTCCTTAAAATATGTTTCTTAAAAACTGTAGGTCGAAAATGAAAAACAGGCAATCAAGCAATGGGAAAAAAGTTGGAGAGCAAAATCCCCTTTAGAGCAACAGAAGCTTACTTCTTCTAATTCAATGAAAGAGTTATTCATTCACTTAACAGACGATAAACAACCATGGAAGCCTTTGCTACTGGAGAATATTTTGAAAACTACCCAAATTAGCTCAAAGTAATAACAAAATAGTGTTTGATAATATTAAGAAATATAACTATATTTGTGTTTCATCAGTATTTGTCCCAACTTGATTAATGTTGTGCTTGAACACAATGAATGGAGTTTATTATTTGTTTGTGTAAAACATCTACACGACATCACCGAAGTTGAAATTGTGACTTGTTTGAGTGTCCTATTGAGGTAAGTTGTTGCATTAAAAGTTTATGAAATGACAAATATTGCTGTGTTATATTTCTAACAGGAATGAAATAGATATGGAGTCACTGCAAGAAGAAATACTGTATCCTTTAGAAACAATTGCTAATTTTTATTTGTAAATTTTCTGTCTAAATTTTTGGACTATAATAATGATTCTAAACTGATTTATACAAACCTTAACATCAATGCAACAGAAATGAAATTTTAAATCTTCCATATACTGAAGATGTGATGAGAGACAATTTGCGTCGCCTAACTTTCACAAAAGTTGTGGTAAATTAACACAATGTTTGGTATTTACTGTTTAGCTTATAACAAAATATGTTTCAGAATTTATTGAAGATATTGGAAAGAAGGTTGAAAGAACTATCTTTACCCATTACAAATTTAATAACTTTTAATCAGGTAATAAAATGAACTTAGCAACAATAATGATGTATGCTAAACATGAATCTTACCACAGGTTGCATCATGGATAGGTTTGTTATTAGATACTCATTCCACTGAAATAATAACAACACCTGAGATTTGGTATTTGCTAACAGAACTACAAGCCACAATTCTAATGCAGGTAAATTGATTATGTTATAGGTAACAACATGATATATTCTGAATAATATATTTGTTTTTTCAGGCTGAACTGTTTTCTGAACTTAAGAAAATTAATGCCATTTTCACCCAATATAGACAATCATCATTTCCCATTAAAAATCCCAATAATTTTGAATATTGTATACAGCGAATGGTTTTGTAATTCGAAAAAAAAATAAACACAATGAAAAGAAAATTATTTTCGATACTTTCATGCAGTATGTCCAGTGGTGTTACTAATAAAAAGTGGCAAACCACGGCCTCTTATTTAAGCTCTCCTTGTAGTAAATGTAGGATGTCTTGTTTGGTTAGACAAGGTTTGTTTACAACACATTACAAACCAATGTTTAGCTCTCCTTGTAGTGAATGTGGGTTGTCTTTTAGGGTCTGACAAGGTTTGTTTACATCTAATGTTTGTGGACTCCTGGCATAAATTAAACATATAAAAAAGGAGTTTAGTTTTTTAAATCAACTTACATTAAATCTAAAGTAGCAATTGATGTCAACTCTGACCTCACGACACCTAAATGAAAATATACAAATAATGAGAAGCCAAGAAACTTGTTTCACAGTATATATAAAATCTATGCAAGATTATTTTCATGCTTATCTTTTGGTTAAAACTGAAACCCAACCTGGGGGAGAAGAGAGTATTGTAACAGTTGCCGTTTTTGGTGAAAGTTCTTGATCTACAACTAAATCTTTGATTCCATGCCTTCGTTGCTTGTGTATTTTAAGACTTCGGTTTGCTTTATATGAAGAGCCACACAATGAACATACATAGGGCTTCTCACCTTTATTAGGCGAACGATACATAAGATAAATGTTTACATTTTTTTATATATTAAGAATAAGGAACAGTTACCAGTATGTGTTCTTGTGTGTTCCAAAAGTTTATTCTTCCTTGCAAAACATCTGCCACATGTTTCACAGACATATGGTCGGTGCTGATTGTGCACGCTGGACACATGTCGTGCTAATGCACTTTTTTGGGTGAACTTGCTGTTACATTCAGAACAAGATAAACTACTGAAGTATAAATGTTGGTTAGTTTAAGCTGAAGTATTTAACTTTAACACTAACCTTTTTACTCCTATATGTTTTGATTCATGTTCCTTGGCACGAACCTTCTGTGAAAAACTTTTTCCACAAACAGAACAGAGAAAATAACTTTGATCTAGAAAGCAACTTATATTAGCCTTACAAATTAAGTTATATTTTATAGCTCACGCTTTACAGGATTGTTGAGCACGTAAGTGGTCATATCTATCCTTTTTCACCAAACAGTTCTTCTTGTTGCTTTTGTGTTTTGGCCGATTTTATTCTCCACTTAATTCTAGCATGTATTTTTTATTTCCTTGATTAAAATCAAATCATAATATATATAGGTTTAAAACAGCATAATTAGCGTGTGGCCGTCCAAAGTAATTTTTTAATAAAACACGGTTGAAAAGGGCATCATAGTTGTCTTTTTTATGCTGCTCTGGGAATTCCCCTTCTAAAAGTTTAAAACCCGGTCTTAAACACCTCAGCTTACTTAGATATTATGTACCAAATTTTCTTTTACTGCTACATCATGTTTTACTGTCATATTGGGATTTATAATTGTATTATACTTGATTACTTTTTTTGGATAATAGCTGGTTATAACTGTTGTATTTAATTTTTTGACATCACCAATTCAAATATCGTCTCAGATAGACAGTTAACTAAGCAGGAATCAATTTTACAATAAATGTTCATGGTATATTTTGCCTGAAATCTCTAATTACACATAAAATTGAATGACATTATCAAAATACAGTCTTGTAGCAATTTTCTAAAGAACAAATATCCACCAATTCATGTTTTAGACAGCATGAACACCTGTGTCGCTAGAGAGCAATATGTAAATGGAAAACTTATTAAAATAAATCCTGACATCTGTAATGCCCATATTTAGATAAAATATTTTTAATTTTATATTTAATAATATGAAAGTCTTACGATTGTGTAAAATTAGGTGATTTGTAAGACTACTTTTGTAGGGAAATTTTTTGTTGCAAACGTGACATTTGAACAGTTCATCTCCTGTGTGTATTTTCAAGTGAAGCTGAAATAGGAAAAGATTAATATAGTAATTGAATAGGTGCAACATATATATATATGGTTTAGCAAACTAAGAAGTTTAAAAATCAAAACCATTTATTAAACATAACAAAGTAGTAATATATGGGTGGAGTTACACAACAGGAATTTGGGCAAGAGTTTGACCATCTTTCATATACGTATCACTACACGTTTAAGGTTATTGAAATAAAATCTTAATTTAGAAATAAAAGCCATTACATTTAAGATATAACCAATACTTTCATACAAAACATATTAAAAAATATTACCCCCATTATGTATTTACTTGCGAAGGTCTTCTTGCAAATATAGCACTGAGATTTTTGTTTACCAAGGCATGGAGTCAACTGATGTTTAGAAAGTTTCGTTTTGCTCTTAAATAATTTTTTACACTCACTACATTGAATCGGACTCGTTTTCCCGTGATGAATACGCTTTTTGTGTCGCTCAAGCCCATTGCTTTAAAAAAGAGTGATTGCTACAGACGTTAGGTCAAATTAAACCACCAGTCATTCCGTTATTGGTAAAATAAAAGATAACTGTAAAATTGTCACTTAAAACGTTTAAATTAAGTGAAATTTTTCCTTATGGGAAACCCTATGCATTGTTGATTTTTTATTCAAGGTTTTTTTAAACTTTGGTTGTAACTTTAGATTACCCATAAGCATATTTAACTATACACAAATATTCATTGCAATTTTCAGTCATATCAATTTAAACTAGCTGTCCAGATTAGGATATAGGATATGTCCACCTGAGGTATGTTGTAGTTTTAACAATCTTATAGCAATAAAAGCTAAATTTTATATTCGAGGCACTTCAAGTGTTTCTTCAAAGACTAGGGTTGTTGGGACGAAACAAACCGTAACACAGGTACATATTGTGCTTAAAAGCCAATTACTCACATGTTTGTAAACAATCTTGAACAGATATCACATGAAACTTTTTTTCCAGCAGTAACATTTTGTTTACCATCATTGTGTAACTTTTGGACCTATTAATTATTGATGTTACTTACAATTCGTTTAAAAGTTACATTAAAAGTTTACCTCGTTGGAAGCAGATGCTGTCACTTCATTATGTAAAGATCCCACATCAAACTCCAGTGATACTTCATCTGGCTCAACACTCTCCAGCAATAAGTCATCACTTGGATCACTATTTTCAATTTTACTGAACACATTCTCCTTAGCGCCATAAGATATGTAAACTTTAAACAAACCTTAATCTTATGCTTCTCCTTTGTCGGCTTTCTGTGTTTTTACTTTCATGTGATGTTTTATCAGAACTCTGTATAAAAAATTAAATCAAATCAGATTTGCAATTACATCACTATTAAACCTACCATATTTATTTTTTTCAAAACATTTTCATCAAATGAAAGGCTCAATTCACTTGCTGTTTCTTCCAATTCTACATTCACGTTCAAAGTCAGTTCATCTGTGTATGTTAAAAATATTTCATTATCTTTACATTTTTTCAACCAATAATGAAGATACAAAAAAAGGGTTCTATTGTTTCTATGATTATACTGAACTTACATTGCATTTAAAAAAGTAATATCACAGTTTTAGATAACCTGATGTATTAAGTTAAACAATATGTTCTTTTCTTATATGGTAACTAAAAAAATAATATATTAAAAAAAATAATATATATATTTTACTTTTAAAACTACAATATCTTGTCAGCTACAATAGAACTGCAGATGCATAGAGATAAAAAAATATTACCCAAACTATTTTGGTTGCAATTATTCAATTTTCTCACTTTCACATTGCACGTATATATCAGGTCAAGCAACACAGAAAATGTACTTGCATGTACCGACTCCGGAAGTAAGACTTTAGTAACCTGTGGAGTACAAATTTAGTGATTTACATGACATTTATTAGTTTTCTTACAACTTACTCTTGTTTCCTTGTCATAGTTTCCATTCAATATCCAGGTTTCAAAACAAGGCGATACACATGTGAGCACACAACTGTGAGCAGCAAATACTTTCCCACAACGCGTGATGAATTCAACATCACAAAACCTTTTATTCATTCGCATCTCATTTATATAGGACAAAATTCTCTTTGCTATGAGAGTTTGTGCCATAACTAACAAGGCTTTATCAAACTAGCATATACACTTATTCCTAGATACCTAAAACAGACAAATCAAATTAAAGTATAAAATTAATGTAGTTTAACATTATTTTATTATAACGCATCTATTGATTGAACATCAGCATTTCGTAGCCACTGGTTGTAAGCTTTACGATAAATGTTTAATCGTTTTTCATAAACTTCATCTTGATGTTTCCACTGAAAAACATTAAATCAAAGTAAGAAAAAACAATGTACTTATATTTATAACAATCAATAAAATTAAAAACATAACCAAACTTACTCGGTTATATTCTTCTGGATAAAATGTTACTTTTTCCAACAGAGAAATAAATGTAGCGCTCGCATTTATGTCGTGAGTTGTTAATTGTTTGACGAGGTAAGTCAAGTAATAAAAGTCGGGATAACGTAAACCTGCACATAAAATAAACACTACATATCCAAGTACTTATAAATACCTTGTTAAAAAAATTACATATGATAAGAAATAAAATGACAAACGAGGATATGCAGCCTAATGTACATCCTTAAATAAACATGTTAGTTTAAAAAAAAGATGCATTAACGAGCAATGGAAATCCAAAGATTTCTGCGATCTCGGGCACTTTTTTTACTATGGAATACAACGCGCTTGTATGAGCAACAATTGCACAATGCAAAACACATGGAAAAATAATGATGTGATAACTGCAGTGTCTAATTAACCAACAGCAGGGGTGTTTTGTTTGATTGCACCACCATAAAAAATTGAACAAACCATTATAAATAAAAGTATCATATCAGATACCTTTAACAAATTAAACTTATTACCAACCTTTATAACCAGATATCATATGAACCTTGCGACGGATACAAGCAGCAATCAGTGTATGCAAAAGTACACTGGTGATTTTCATCTAAAAAGTTTAATATATAAACCATTAGTTTTATGAATAATTTGTTCATTTTTTTTTACTTACATCAGTTTTTTCCATATCTTGAAAAAGTGTTGACCCAAGTTTAAAAGTGTTGCATGAAATCGCATGCACACAATAACTCCGGTAATTTGGCTGTAACTTCTGTTCCTTTATTCGGTTAAAAGTTTTCTGAACAGAAGAAACAATTTATGTTCATGCTTCATTGTTACGTTTAATTTTAGAGTCAAAATTTAAAATTACAAAGAACAAATTATCAAATTATCGTTTAAAACCTGAAAAGTATAGATGCCTGGTAGTCTAAGATAAAATTTAAGTAATATTATTTACTACAGCAAGTTGATGATCCCCCCTAGCAGCTTGCTTGTGTATCAATGTATTGTAAAAATCAACATCCAATTTCACAGAACTATCTTCAGCAATTTGCAAAACTTTTTCTTCCTCTGGGTATGATGGCTTGACCAACTTTACCAAGAGTGTAAGCACCTAATCAGCAGAAACAACACAGTAAACAAAAAAGCATAAATTTAGTGAATGAGCACAAACTACTATGCCCTGAAATTTTACTGTGTTGAACAGCTTTTAATTAGTATTTAATCATATCACTGTATTATAACCTATAAATTATGATCACATTATCACCATCAAATAAGCCTAAGGTTTAGGTAATGTAATAGGTATGTTTTGGCAATACACCACTTTTGATTAAAATATAAAAGTTATAGATAACTATTGGCGAATTATTCGGTTTTAAATTTAAAAAAAAACATGTTTTAATTTTAGCATAGATATGTATGAATAGAGATGTTTTGCTGGAAAATTATTCAGGAAACAAAACGTAAAGAACAACTGCCCAACAAAATGAAGTTATTACTTCGTGCCCAATAATTACCCACCTGAATAGACAGGGATATTTTGTGTTGTTTCAATACATTAATTATTCCTTCATATCCTCCCATTAAATCTAATCTCTTATAAGGTTCCGTGCACTTGGTTAGAGAAGTAACTGTTTCTAAATTACACTGTTCAGTATCAAGTAGATTTGGTATTACAGGTTTCAATCGTACTGGTAAGTTTTTATCAGAATCTTCATATTCAGCAGTAAATGCTTTTAACTGGAAAATAAAAACATTATAGTAAAGTAATTTGTGCGTAAACTTTAATATAAATATACTAATAATAATAAGATACCAATAATTATATATGTAATATTACAATACATTTAAAAAAGGTTTAACAACTTTACACTCCATAATTGCAATTCTATATTTGTACAATTGTTGAAGTGGCATATTAAAGAAAAATCAAAGTTTGTGTATTGATAGAAATGATCAAATGTGATCTAAAGGTATCACCAAAGTTTAAACAGCTTCTGATAAGAAAAGCTTGTCAAAATTACAAGTTAATGCATGGAATTTTCCATAAGCAAAAGTTTCATTTAACTTTGACCATTTCTGTTTTTTAAACTACTGAAGAAAATTCAAAAAAATTCAACGGATTTGGAATAATAGTTCCTTTTTGGTAAATATGTATAAAAAAAATGTAAAATATAGACTTTATTACGTTTTATTTTTTCGGTTGAACTTAGCTACGAACTGTACTTATTTAGCACTTTTTTTCATATTATTTAATTTTCAACATTATTTTATTAAAATGACTGGTGATGTGCTGTATCATTTTCTTTAAAAAGTGAGCTGTTACATTAGTATTAAAAATTACTTTTGAAAAAGTACAATCTGGTATGTCGCTAGGTACAATTCAATAATTAAAACATAGGGAAGTTTATATTATACACACAGAAGCATTCATGGTAAAAAATCCCATGTATTGTCAAACAGTTAATTTTATTTACCCTAGCATTTTTTATACTTAATATTAAGCTGTTTTATAATTTAAAGCTTTGGAGGTACTTTTAGATCACATTTGAGCATCTCTATCCATAAATAGATTTTTAATTTTTGTTGGTATGTCCTTTTAAATAAAAATAATTGTGACTTTGGGTAAAAAGTAGAAGCGCAATTAGACATTATGTATATGACTGAAGATTTTAAAGTCATTATTATTAAGTATAGAGAAAAGTTAAATTATTTATATAAGCTTACCCACAAATAACATTTAATAGACTAAAAACAAAGCCCAAAAGTTAGGGGTTTTTCATTTATTATCCACTTGACTATAGTCCCAGATATTTAGTTAACATGTTATGTTGTTAAACTCACTCCTTTATTTGGTATATTAAATTTCTCACGAGAATACTTCTGTTGTTTTAATGTTTCAATTGGACCAACTTTCTTCTGTGTTGGCAGGTTTCCAAGTAAAAACCTACAATAAATTTTAATAAAACAAGCATTTTTTGGGAATTCATGCTCAAACTGTTAAAATTAAAGTTAAAAAGGCAGCCAACCCTAGACCCAACCTCAGTTCCGCCTAATTTTTAACTTTATAATTAGCTATTGTATTTCAGACATTGTTTAAAACATAGAAATTGTTTTAAAAAAGTATGTGTATCTTTAGATGAGGACATGAGATTAGAAACAAGTATGTTGGGTAATATTTCAACTTACTTTGATGCCATGTTTGCATCACCAATCCCACAGTGCTGTGCAACATTAAGCATGGTTGTAATGTTTTGTCCTGATGGGGTTATTTCTATGGACAACATGCTTCTCCATACCTTAAAAAACAACAGTTTCATATTAAGGTACACATTAATATATTACGTTTTCAACACGTATAGACCACCACCATTCAAAATTTTGTAATCTATTATATGTGCCTAAATTCACAAAGACACTGTTAGACACAGACATTAAATGTACCGACACTGCTATAAACCAGATTGTTAAGACACTTAGGTCTCCTGTGTCCAAACCCAATACAGCTTACCTGCAATGCAAGGTAAAATCCTTCTTCTTTGTGCTTTAGGCAGCTGGTCATAAGTGCACTAAATGTAAGTGCATCTGGTTTAACACCATTTCTTATGCAGTTTTGAAATATTTCAGTTGTTTCCTTAAAAGTGGTATGTCGTGCATAGGCCTGCATGAAATCAAATTATCTCAATTCTTAATGTCAAAAAAATGACAGGATATTGTAATATTTGCCTACTTTCATAATATAACAAGCAGCAAAGAGAAAAGTGAATCAATTAAAAATATGAATGAAATGTTTACGACAAATACACACAAGCGAAAAAGTACCAGTGCTGTGGCAATGTGGTTAGTGGGCTTGCTTCAAACCTAGGCTAGAGGTTTCAAGTCTTGATGCTACAATCATTGTGGCCTTTGTGGGTGTATGTGTCCTTAAGCAAGACACTTATCGGCCATTGCTCCAACTTAGTCATCACTAATTGGTTGTCCAAATTACCACCCCCACCCATACTATATAAAAAACTAATCACCCACAAATTAACATACATGGTAACTCGTAAGCTAGCATGAGCTGTATGGACATTTTATCCAGTCATGCACGGATAAGGCAAGTTTCAAGTAAAATTAACCTTAAAAACACCCAATATATTATACAAACAAAGATAAAAAATTACCATCAATAAAGCATTGCATGTTATCCTGTTTAAGCGGACGTCAGATTCCTTCAATTTTAAATGCAATTTTTTTAAATAAAACATGTCAGCAGAGTCATGTGAATTTGAAACAGCATTGAATAGACTTGTTAGACAAGCCATTGATGCAGTGAGACCATATGACTTTAACTATAATGCAAAATTTGGTTTAAAAGATTGTGTTACACAGTTTTGTACAAAGCTTACCTTGCTGTACAATTCAAAAGCTTTTTTTACTCTACCATGGCGACCAAGTAAACCAATAACAACAGAAAAGTTGTATTCCTGAGGTGGAACTTTATCTATTTTTAGCATTGTTGTTTCAAGAATGGAAAGACACTCATCAACCTACAAATAGATTTTATATTGTAAGTTTAAACATTGCGTTGTTTTATCCTTTCTATTAACCTTTCCCTGACTTGCCAGCTGTTTACATTGATAAAAGTACCATCGTGGAGTGTTCTTCCATTTGTTCGTGACAGGTATATGTTCATCTTCAATAACTTCCAAAGCAATGTTTCCGTGCCGATGTTTAAACACTCGGAAATCTTTAAGATGTTTACATTAAAACCAATTCACCTCTTAGTTATAACAATGTTACAATTAAAATAAATTTAACTAACCTTGTGCTTTTGCAATCAAGCCAAAGGATTCTTTGGAATTACCCAATTCCATATCTGGTTGGTCCAAGTTTACATTTTTGGGGAAATCATTTTTACCTGTAGGCAGAGTTATATTCTTCAGGTACATAAATTAAAACTTAGTGTTATTTATTTTTGAAACATTCAGAAATCGCAGGTGAACAAGGTCCAAAGATAATCAACACCAATGTAATTAACATTTTAATACTTTGTAAAAATTGCAAGCAAACACATGCCATAGAAGGTTCATACATCATACCAAGAGTAAATGATGGTGAAAGCACAATTTTCGATAAAAGCAACTGTACAGGCCCTTCTTTTCCCATTAAAGGGATGGAGCGGCGGAACATCGAACATAATGTATACATAATAATTCCCACTATCACTTTGGTCGCAGATTCGCAGTAAACAATACGAAATCCAAAGTCGCTATTAAGCTGTTTACGCTTAATGTTTGTGTACGTTTGAGTCATGGATGAATATTTTAATGCAATAAGAGAGCGTACATCTAATGTTTAAGCACGTATTATAGTTATCATAAACTTAATCACCCATTTATTTTAAATGAATAAATGAATAAAACTTGCATTATTCGACAGTCGTTATAACCAGAGTCGTAGAAACATCGAGAGTTCAACTGCCGCCACCTATTATATGAATAAAATATCACAAATTCACTGCTTTTAAATTTCGTTTTTATTTTTTCCGATGTAGAAAACAAGTTACGATTATTTTTTTAGACTTTCTTTTTAAATTTGTTTTAATTTTGTCCAACCTTTAAGTTTGTAAAATCCAAGTTTTCCTTTAAATTACAAATTTTATTTTGTACAACCTTTAAAACCTTTTAAAAGTCCAAGTTTCCCCTCAAATTACAGAAAAACAAGCATTTGTTGTAAAGAATACCTGGGGAAGTTCTAAAGAATACCTGATCACTTTATGTAGGCTACAAAAGATGCAGCGATGTCTTTCAATGTCTTGTGGATTAAGTGCTTTGTTGATGTTATGCTGTTTGGTGAAGGTCTACCTAGGTCAAGAGATCCGAGCTAAGGATATTTGTTTTTCTATCTCCATTTTCTGCAACTTAAAGGAAATATTGCGGCAGTAATTTGAAAAATATGTATATAAATTTATTTAAATAAATAAATAAGAAGACAATAATAAAAGACAAAATAAAAAGAAAAGCGAGCAATACAGGTGGATTATGTGATACAAGTTTTGAAATTTGTGGAAAATGAACACAAACAAAATTGATGGCTGAGAGACTATTTTGTCTTATTGTAAAGCTATATAGGCCTAGACTATGATGTAATTGGTGATATTTTTAACAAACAATAACATAAACAAGGCAATACTAGTTCAAAAAGTTGCAAGCGAAGCAAAACTGGAGTTGGCCCGCAAGGAAAGTTCTGATTCTTGAAGAATCAACCACAAAAAAAATAATTAATTGCTAATTATGAGATTTTAACTCTAAGCATTAGCTTGAAAATTTAGAAATATAATTTAAAATTTTATTTTAGTTAAGAAGTGTAAGACTAGACACGCAAAGAGTAAGAACTGAAATAGTATAAAAAATCGTCTAAATATGCAAACAACCAGAACAATTGTTCAATCGCTATCGTTATATATTCGTTTCGATTGATGTACTTGTACCGGTGTCGCGGAAATCTGTTCCCCAGAAAGCTGGTTCCCATAGGCTACTGCACATGCGTAGACACGGTACATTTGTATCAGATATCTTTAAACCTGGTTCCGAACGAATCCTATATTCATGTTTTTTTTATATAGTTTATTCTATTTAATGCGAAAATGTAGGTTTTGTCGCCCTTTTTTATTGTTGATGACGTGTTACCGGTAGTGGTCTGGTTATACTGGTTATACCTCATTATGTATAATTTAAGTTAAAATACAGCATAAATTTCTATTAAAAAGAAAAACCCCTAAACATAAACTTACGAAGTATATCGCATCTAAAAACTGTTATTTTTAGTCGGAAACAGAGTTCTAGAGTCCACATAAAATAAGTTATAAGCAGCCTGTGGGAACCAGTTTTCTAGGGGAACCAGATTTCTGAGACACCGAGCGCTTTTGCGCATGCGCAGTAGGTCAGAACAAATACAATACAAGCTCTAATAAATACGAACCGACTTA
Source organism: Ciona robusta (assembly GCF_009617815.1). Lineage (NCBI taxonomy): Eukaryota > Metazoa > Chordata > Ascidiacea > Phlebobranchia > Cionidae > Ciona > Ciona robusta. Next base: position 6,991,215 of record NC_143235.1, read on the forward strand.
AAAAGTTTCGGAAAAAAATATTACTTTATTTTAATTTTTTGGAAATTATTATTTTTTTAATGGAAATAACATGCTAGTGACCTACATAAATGTATGCGGTTGTATTTTCGCGAAATATTTGAAAATTTAAACTAGCATAAAAACAAGTTGGTTAGTGGTACTTACTTTTTCTAGGCAACAAATAACGAACCAACTCAGTTCTGCTTACTTTAAATTAAAAACCAAAGTTTTTACGTATAAAGGTCGTGTCTGGAACGTTTTTAACGGACGGTCGTAATAAATTTGGACCGGATGGTCATTGTGTTTGTTTTGTGCATGCGCAATAGCGGCCGGTACAAATATATCTATCGGAACAAATATATTACGAAAACCGGTTTTGTTGTGAATTTGCTTAAACAAATTGTGATTTTATTTTTTATACAAATAAACGAAAAATCACAAAAAATGGTTAAAAATATTTTCCCATCTACAAACCATTTTGAAGTATATATGATATCATGGCGTTGCATTTTGTTCTTGGACAAAATGCATATTGTTTTAAAGCGTAAACGATACAGCTATGGACATGCTTGTTCTAAATAAGGATTTCACGCAATTCTTTCAGCGTCTCATTCCATCGGTGCAGCAGGGCGAAGCGAACTGGATGACGTCAGGGCGTAAATTGGCGTATATCCTGTAATTTATGCGCGCGGGATCATTCGATTCTCCGGTTGGTTTCATGAAATCCGCCCGGGGGGAGAGGGAGAATGCTCTGCGCAAATTTCCACCAATCAGGAGGTAGCATTGTGGCGCGATCTTGGCCAAATGGAAGAAGACCGCAAATCGAAGTCACTTTTAGTTTCTCCGCGCCCCATAAAGAGTTGTCGCTTGAACTCTAAGATTTTGAATTATTTCGACTATTTTGTTTAATTTGTCGAAGAAATTAACTTAAAGATGGTAAGTTTTTGTTTTATACTATACAGTACACTGAGACCTATTATAATAAATGTATCACAGCTAAGATCATTTTGTATCATAAATTCTGATCAGCTGCTATCATTGTTTATTTGCACAATTCGTTTATTTATGTTCGATTATAGTTTGCTGAAATTAAAGGGCTAAAACTTGTGTATAGTGGGAATCACCCTTTTTATGATTTGATTGTGGTTACCTCAAAGATACAGGGCTTCACGGTCAGAACAGTCATAACGAATGCCTAACGGCGGTCAACGTCGCGTAACTAGAAAATATTGTGCTGTAACATTAATTTACGCTTTAACCCGGGCGATAAGGAGTAATTGAAGAGTCATAAACGAAATAACCCTGAAACCAAGTTTATATTGTTTATAGTTTCTTCGCGTAAGCTCAAATAAAATTGATCGGGTTTGATTGCTGCCTTACTGTAAACGCACATGTAAATATCGCCCATATAGTTGTGTTCGTCGGAAGTTATCCTGGTGTAACCTGACTTCGGAATACAACGGTCGCAGTTCCACTACAGCATACGTATAAACCAATATTACATTGACGTGAAAACGCATGCACCAACAGTCATTAATGACGTTAAACCACAAAAGTAATTCACGTTTAAACAAAAGTTAAAACGGCTTTATCACTGTTGTTGAATTCTTGTATTTGTTTGACGTCATAAACCGCATTAACGTTATAAAACTCTAGCTGTTAAAAGCATGGCACTGTTAAGCTCCACGTAAATTTGCAAATTACAGTATTACCACCACTTCAGAAAACGCGCGTCAAATCAATTATTGCTAAATAACTCCTGGTGTGTTTTATATTTGATTAATGAAGAAATGATAGTTCTAATTTGTGGTATTACCCCAGAATTGAAATCTTTGATTTGGGAAATATTGGGAAATATGTTCCTATAAGTGTCTCATCTTCCCCCACTGTACTACATTACTTCTAAAAATCTCCCAGAGAGAATGCATATCAATTCATGTTGGCCAAGCTGGTGTCCAGATGGGCAATGCTTGTTGGGAGTTGTATTGCTTAGAGCACGGCATCCAACCCGATGGTCAGATGCCAAGTGACAAGACAATTGGAGGGGGTGACGATTCATTCAACACTTTCTTCAGTGAGACAGGAGCAGGAAAACATGTTCCAAGAGCAGTTTTCGTCGACCTGGAACCGACGGTTGTTGGTAAGGAAAACAAATATATAAAACTGTGTATGTACATCACAAAAACAAAAGAAAAAAGGAGTACAACGCGCAACTTCTATGTTGGTAAAAGAGAGAGCTGATACACTCTCTCTTTCGCGGGTCGTTCCCATTTACTATTGTAGTCAATGGAATCTAGGGCGTTTGATGTAGTTTTTCTTCGTTTTTTTTACCAATTTTAATTTATAAAGAAAAATAACTATTTTGAAATATTTCTATATTTCTAACAAACCGTTTATTTGAATTTCTTTAATTAAGTTTATTAAATAATTAAATTTCCTAAATCACGGTTTCGGGCAGTTGCGCGTTCTACTCTTTTTTTATTTCTGTGATGTAAATTAGATGTATGAGCGTTAGCCGTTATTATTAAAATCCCCATTTATCGTAAAGACGAAATACGTACCGGCACGTATAGACAACTGTTTCATCCCGAACAGCTAATCACCGGCAAAGAAGATGCTGCAAATAACTACGCTCGTGGCCACTACACTGTCGGTAAGTAAAGATTTTGTGATTTAATTAAGCCTTTGCTCTTTAATAATGCATACAATATGTTAGTCCCAAACTTTTATTGAAATGCCGTCATAGGAAAGGAACATGTTGATACTGTGCTTGATCGCATTCGAAAGCTTTCAGATCAATGCAGTGGCTTGCAGGGATTTTTGATCTTTCATTCGTTTGGTGGTGGCACCGGCTCCGGTTTCACTTCTTTGCTAATGGAAAGACTTTCAGTGGATTATGGGAAGAAATCCAAACTGGAATTCGCAATATACCCAGCACCTCAGGTTAGCATGTCGTGTTTAAAATATGCATGTTATTATTTTCCAATCATAGAAACTTGCATTTTATGCTGTACATTATAGTATACTATACACTTCAATTTACAGTGAAGTCAAGCTACAATGTGTATTATTTGACTTACAGATATCTACCGCTGTTGTGGAGCCGTACAACTCGGTTCTAACAACGCATACAACCCTGGAACATTCAGACTGCGCATTTATGGTGGACAATGAAGCAACTTACGATATTTGCCGAAGAAACTTAGATGTGGAAAGACCTACTTACACAAACCTTAATCGTATGATTGGTCAGATCGTTTCATCCATCACAGCTTCGTTACGTTTTGATGGCGCTTTGAACGTGGATTTAACGGGTAAACTTTTTTTGTAATTAAAGTTTGTAATGTCCAATGTCTTTATGGTGTTTATAGTAAGATGCTTGGTCACTACACAATACTAAATAATAACAATAAGATCAGACGTTATTATATAATAAACATTGGAAGTAATGGCCAACCCGTTAATGTAATGTCTGCGAATAAGTTTTCTCAGCACCTACATTGGGAATTTTTTACACTTTAGTGTGCATTAAAAATCATAAGGGGAAGTACTTTCTTTTGGTTAATATATATTGTTAAATTACAGAGTTTCAAACCAACCTGGTGCCATATCCACGTATTCACTTCCCATTGGTCACGTATGCTCCAATCATCTCTGCTGAGAAAGCTTACCACGAGCAATTATCAGTAGCTGAGATCACCAACGCGTGCTTTGAACCAGCCAATCAGATGGTGAAATGCGACCCACGTCATGGGAAGTACATGGCATGCTGCATGTTGTACCGCGGTGATGTTGTCCCGAAGGATGTGAACGCTGCTATTGCTGCGATCAAAACTAAACGAACCATCCAGGTAACTAAATTCCCATTCACTATTTTACAAACAAACTCACTTTTGTATTTTCAGTTCGTCGATTGGTGTCCAACTGGTTTCAAAGTTGGTATCAACTACCAACCACCCACCGTTGTACCAGGTGGTGATTTGGCAAAAGTTCAACGAGCGGTTTGCATGTTGAGCAACACAACAGCTATTGCCGAAGCTTGGGCTCGTCTTGACCACAAATTCGACTTGATGTACGCCAAGCGTGCATTCGTTCACTGGTATAACTGATTTACTTGTATTTAAAATGTTCATATTTTATATCGTTTAATATTTGTAAAGGTATGTCGGCGAAGGAATGGAAGAAGGAGAATTCTCCGAAGCTCGCGAGGATCTCGCTGCTCTCGAGAAAGATTATGAAGAAGTTGGTATTGATTCCGCCGAGGACCAGGAAGAAGAGGAAGAATATTAAAGAAACTTGAAATCTTGGGATAAACTTGTGATTTTATGTGAATTTCAGTTTACCGGTCACGTAAAGTGTGTTATTAGTACGCTTAAAGTTGCCTTAAAAATATAAAAGCGGGTTTCACTTATAAATGCTACTCCGGTTGAAACAGTTGAAAGATAATGGTTAAAAAAGGAGAAACAGTATTTTAAGTGGGAAACTTGTGTCTGCACCATTTCGTTATTTCACAGGGTAGTTTGGTTATAAACCTTCCTTACTTTCGAGTTCGTAAAATAACGAGCAACATTCACTTTTACTTCTCGAATTATCGGTAAGATTGAAAAACGGTCGTTAAATAGGAATATTAGTTGTCGGTTAAGAAGAGTGCTAAAAATTCTCAAAAGGTAAGTTACAAAAAAGATCCCAATTAGTCAACGACTCGATTTACGTTGAAAATTTATTTTGTACCAATAAACGTGATATTAGGGTTACACCAGCAAAGCCTGTTAGAGCAAGTTTGAGCAGATTGGCATTGCAGAACTAAGCAATTCTCACACAACTCCCAACATTGTTAAATACTCATTAACCACTCAATTTTGCTGGCGCTGGCAGCTAGGACGAATCTTATGACGTCACAAATCGCGCACAAAATGATATATTTAAACAAGACCGCGGAGCCAATTATAAAAAAACGCAATTTTAAAAATACTAATCTAATAACAAACTTATTTTACGTGTAAACCTCATATTTGCAATAATAACCTCCTACTTTAAACATTGAATTCAAACATATTCTTGGTACCTCTTTAAAGAACGCAAATAGAAAGTAAAAACTAAATTCCAAAATTTTCTGTTGGGGAAAGTGCCAGAGTGCTTCTCCTTAAAGTTTTATTTTTATACAACTTGTTATGTTTTCAAGTCATGACGTGTCCTTAGTTTAACCTTTTTTTCAAATAACGTTTTAAAAAAGTTAGAGATTTATTTTGCCACACCCGCGATATTATACATTGCTAATGGGTTATTGATATTTTAAATTCGTTTGATGGGAAAATAAATATTTGTTGTGTTACTTATGAACTGACCAACTATATCAGCGTTCATCTTAATTATTTTTTTAAAGAGAGCAATAAATAAGGCATGTAACTGCTCGTTTAGCATGTATAGCAAAACTATAATAACAGAAAAAGGTCATATGTTGTTTATGCCTTTTTTATGTACCACGATTAAGTGTAAACTAAACGTGAAGTCTCCATAAAATTCTAATTAAACACATCAGCATATGTATATTTAATAAAGGAAGTGCAAATATTTGCCATCTTATAAACCGATTACAAGATGCGTCATTATTTATCTGATACTTAAAATGACAAGGCGTGGGAAACTTTATTTAAGGCGTTGCCCGAATATAATACATCAAGATATCGACTAACGATCTGATGCTATACGACGAGACGTAAGGTAAGAGCAAGACCATGTTTTCCTATGTTGTTTATAGAAAAAAAAAACTTCGATAATAATTTTTTTCAAAATTCTATTTTGGAATGTTAATATGTCATTTATTTCTCAATTTTTAATTTTTCGAGCACCTGTTAGTTGTTTTTTAAATTTTGCTGCAACGCGTTTGGTAAAACACTATTCCTAAAGTAAAATATTGATCGGTATAGCATGTTTTTATTCAACGTCGTTGTGCTGCTCATTTCCGCTTAATAGTTGTTATAACTTTTCTATATATTATTGATATTTAGCTGATATAATAGGATGGGGTAAGATGGGACACTTAAAGACATATATTGCTTAATATTTTAAAACTCGAAATGTGATATGGTTTTGGGTGGATACCACGAAGTATTACTATCAAACTTTATTAAATGATAACCTTTCGAATAAGATGTAAAAAAACACACGAAAATTTATTTATAGCAATTCTTACAACAGGTGTAATTTTAGCGATTCGCAAACCAGCAGGGGTAAAATAGGACACTTTAAAATACTCGTTGGTATAATTAAAAAATGTATTTAATATTAGGAACACACCTAAAGAACAAGAAACAATATTAAACGCTTTGAAAATCAAAACAAACATTCCTAAATTGCCACACTGCATTAGTTTCTAACATGTTACATATACAGTATATTATGTTATTTTAGAACGAACTGGTGTTGTTAAAAGGATAATAGCTATTGTTACAACTACTTGATAAATAATGTATCCTATAATTGAATTTAAACTGATAGTAACAGTACATTTATAATTACCTGTAAAGTTATTATTTTACCACATTTTAGTATTGCTACAATGTAGTTTGCCCAAGACTTTTCTTAAAAATTTCATTACGTTCCAACCCCACCATTATATGGGACCAAATGCTAATATATTACCATTGCAGATACACCTAAATGTTCTTTAACTTAAAAGAGTGCGCAACAAAAGAGATTCATATTTAACTTATTTTAAAATACTTATAACAAAGTTTAAACACAGCATTGATCCATAAAAAGTTAAATTGTTAAAAGTAGGCTGCGATGCCACGGTAACGTTTAGTTTTATTACATAACATTATAAATCATCCCGTGTGATGATTCAGACTAAGAATCTGCAAGATAGTTTGATTTTCTTTACTACAAATATTGATGTCTTTGATTTGTAGTTTTCTCATTCATTCTGTAATTGGAGAAAGAACCATTATCGATATGTTACGTCATTTGACGTCATTACTTCAAGATGACGTTATTGAAGTAACAAACGGTTACTAGGTGATACCTTGTGTTTGCGTCACAACACCTTATAACGCAGCGTATACTAGTTAACATTATATATATGTATATATTGATACATTATGTGCCGACAGCGTTTATTTAGCTTGGTTTCAATTTTACCTTTAATTAATTTTATTATTGTGATTTTAGCTCAAAATTCACCTTCTTTTGTACGAGGTAAGTACAACATTGTTTTGTTTTCTGCATGTCTGAATTTATATTATTTCTAGAAAAGCTTCACATTATTTTAAATTTACGAATGCTTTTTTTAGATGAAAATTCTGATCGTTCTTTCTCTGCTTGCCTTAACGGTTTTATCGAAGCCGTCCCCGCGACTTAGACCGCCTGGTGCAAGTGAGTGTATAACTGTATAAGCAATTCAATAAAAAAACGTTGTTTTCATGAAATTGCGGTCATTGTACTTTGTAGTTATTATACTGTTTTCGAAGAAGTTAATTGACGTTTTGCAGACTTACCACGGAAAGAAAAGGACAGTTCTGGTTACCACCGAGTCTGCTACTATACTAACTGGAGTCAGTACCGTCCAGGAAATGGAAAATATATCCCTGATGATGTAGATCCGTTTTTGTGCACCCACATTGTTTATTCCTTTGTTGAAATTGGAAGTAACAACCAGGTAAGAGAAATTTAAGTAGCCTATATTTGTTAAGCCTTTTTTTAAAGTAGTGTAATAACTACATTTTACCAGCTGAAACTTCGAGAATGGAACGGAGACCAACTCATTGACAGTTTACTGACAAAGAAACAAACTAATCCAGATCTCCTTATCACAGCTGCTGTTGGAGGGTGGAATTTCGGCACAGAACGATTTACTGCCGTATGTGAAAATGAAGCAAATATGAGGGTAAGCATAAACATTAGCAAACACCAACTTTGTTGGCAAATACCGAAAAAATGATCTTTTTTTAAATATTTTAATGTTTGTTTTATTATTTCACTCGTATTTAACATGTTTGTCTTCCCATGTGTATCTATCTAGTTCACGTATTCTTCTGTGGTTCTTCACATCAACACATTAACCCTACTATACATTATTAGATGTTTGCAAAAACATCAGTAGACTTTCTTCGACAATTTAAATTCGACGGTCTTGACATGGATTGGGAATATCCAGGATCTCGGGGTTCTCCTCCAGAAGATAAACAACGATTTACTCGACTGTTGGAGGTTGTGTTATTATATTTCTTCAGTTCGATAATTATTAAATTCGTGTTTTTGCAAAAAAAGGTAAACTTTTACATAACAATTGCGCCGCCATTGTCGGGACCTTTTAGTTAAACTTCAGGGTTATTTGCAAAGGTTGTGTAATAATACTTCTCGGAAAAGCATGTGTTCCATTCCTACGATAGCACCTGCACGATTTCTCACGTGCGTGGCGCTGACCAAACATGGCTGAACCAAATATAGCTGCAATAACTCTGCTAATAGTGTTTGTAATATTTGCTAAAGATTCTTATGGAGGAGTATGAAGCTGAAGCACTTAGCACCGGTAATCCACGACTTTTGCTTACCGCAGCCGTTCCTGCTGGTCCGTCTACGATTGAAGCGGGCTTTGAAATAAATGCCGTCTGCAGGTAAGCAAAAGTTCGCCAGGTCCTATATATTATACATTTTTTTATACAAGAGCCAGATCCTATACTGTACAAGAAAATTTATACATAACATCTGTCTTATCACAAGTGAGTTTTTCCGCCACGTGAGGACAGTTACCTGTTATTCATTTCGAGAAGACGTGGTGCTGCTGTTGCGTTTTTTAGGGCTACCAGAGTACTATAACAAGGTCGAGCTTAAACTTTACCTGTATTCTCAGTTAGACAGCATTACTTTTCTACAGTATTCTTGACCTGGTTCATATTATGACATACGATTTCCACGGAGGATCATGGGAAAAAAACACAGGACACAACGCCGCACTTTATCCAAGTCCACCCGGCACCATACAGAATGACTTCAATATTGTATGTTTGAAATACCAACATTATAGAAATAAGGAAAAAAACAATTATCTAACATAACTATAGTCCAATAATCCATATTTTTTAAGTATATTATCAGAATATATACATATTTTTAATTCTCTTAAAATATAACCTATTTATGACAAAGCAAAATACTTTATATTTTGACATCGTACCAATCATTTTATAACTTTATTTACCAAATTAAATTCAATTGGTTCCCGCATGATCAAAGTTTAATTTAAAATAATGTTACTTTGTTGTATTTTAGGAAGAATCAGTTAACATTTGGCTTACGAATGGTTGCGACCCAAAGAAATTAGTTTTGGGTGTTCCAACTTATGGAAGGTACAATCATTTTGTTTTTGTTGTTTCCTTTTCATCGCCTACAACATTTTTATCATTTTTTAAATTTGTTTGACTTTTGCAGAACTTACACTTTGTTGGATCCATTAAAATTTGGCTTTGGTGCGAATGCGACAGGACCTGGGGATGCTGGGACATACACAAGAGAGGCTGGTTTTCTTGCATATTACGAGGTGCAATTTATACTATCTTGAAAAACGTCTGTCTCTCGTTTACATATCACATTTAGGATATATATGTGGGGGGAAAGACGGGACACTTCAGCACATGTTGATTTCCGAACTCATAAAAATAGATGGTTATGGAAAGATACCATGAATAAGTACTATCATTCCTTTATTAATTAACAACAAATCAAAAAATATATATTAAAACTTACGGGGTATTTACCCATTAACTCTGGATTATAGACAGGCACGCTTACCAACTATGTTGCCTATACAGTCTGTTATTGTTTGAACAATAATGGGCATTGTTAAAACATCGATAGAAAATAGTGTATCTTGAAAATGCATATGAACTTGTAAAACGGAAAATTAATAATAACTTTGAATGAAGTGGTAGTAAACAAAGAACATTCAAAGGATTATAAAACCGTATCCTCACAATTCCCACAGGCCGTTGGTAATTATTTAAAACACGATCAGGATATTTGGATACAAATGTGATAAAGGTGTCCCATCTCCCCTCACCCTTAATGACCTCTGCCAAGTTCTCTTAATTTAGACATATTGACCCCTGCCTAGTTTTCTCTTGTACATACCTCATCTTTTTACAAAACAAAAGTAATTTATGAGATAAAATGAAACTGTACGAAATACTTTATCCTATGTTATGTAACTACGATATACTGGATAGCTAATTCAAATTGTAACTCCAAAATATCGACAGTTTTAAAACAATTCAGCTAGCATTCAAAATGAGCGTCCTAATGTTATGCTTTTTTCACCCTTTGAAAAAATATTGTAATCGTTTAACACCGAATTTTAATACTAAACAACAGTTATCACCTTTGTTGCACACTTTGTTAGACCGTGAGAATACTGTTGAATTATATATACTGTAACATTTGTTTTTGTCCGTCATTAAATCGGTTCCCGTAAAAGGAGTGTTTAAAAAGTCTCGTCTCTTCCCCCATCCTACTATAAATAACATTGATCCGTATATGTTTGATAATCATAAACGAAAATTGGTATACGAATTATAGCGCCGAATCAAATTGTTGACGTAAAGGCACAGTTTCTACGTGTTACCCGCAGTACAATAGGCTTTCCCAGTTAATAAAAAGTTTTAACGTATTTGTCCTGTCAGATATGTCCATATATGAATGATCCTGCAGCAAATTTCATTTGGAGTGATTATGCAATGGCACCAGCTGTGGCTGTAGGCGATCAATGGATTTCTTTTGACGATGTCAACTCCATCGAATACAAGGTAACGTATAAAGAATAAGTAACTGTCTATTTCATAAAAGCAATGTTTGCAGATCAACTACATGAAATCTTTGGGTTTGGGTGGAACAATGGTGTGGGCGGTCGATAATGATGATTTCCAAGCTACATGTGGCTACAAAAACCATCTTTTAAGGTCAGAAAATTATTAACAACACAAATAGTTGATTTACCGGTTGCTGTTTTTCTAGGCAAATGTATTTCTTGCTTGTCGGTGAGAACAGTCCAGCATGTGGTATCAAACCAACAACAACTGCTGTCACTTGGTGGCCACAACCTGATTACACAAACCCACCGCAAGAAATAGATTGCTGGTATCCTTTGCAACCAGGCGAAACAACTCCAGCTGTTACCACGAAGACCACAGTAGCAACTCCAGTACCAACCGAACCAACCACCAACCCAAATACACCTGGGGGCACACCATATCCAGACACAACAACCAACAGAGTAGTTACACTACCTCCTTGCGAAGGTTCGTGGAACGCTGAATTGGTCATTATTCTGTAATTTAAAATATTAATCTTCTGTGTCTTTAATATTCTATCACAATGCAAACGATCGTTCTCTTATTTGCAGGTCCCGATTGCTATCTTGAGTGCACATTGAAACCAGATGGATTTTATGCGGACCCTCATAGATGCAACTGCTTTTATCAGTGTTCAGATAAGCAAGCTTTTCCCAAATGTTGTTCGGTAAATGGGTATACGAGTTGTCTTTTATAACTAAACTATTTGTTAACTTTCCACCAGAACGGTCTGCTGTACAACCCAGAGATCGTCGCATGTGATTACCCCGAAAACGTTGATTGTTCTCAAACGTTGGCACCCACTAGTCCGCCAGCACCAACAACTACCACAGAACAACAGTTCACCACTACATTACCAGTGACACAAACTACCTTGCCTGCTACCGCTGGACCAGGTAAAGACAACGGTTTTATTGCTTCCAATTTTGTCTGTTTAGAATTTCGTTAAGAGCAGCCTACTAATCTATTTTCGGTCTAAGGAGAATTCTCTTGCACCAATCAAGCAAATGGCGATTACGTCGACCCTCAAGATTGTCACAGGTTTTATCAGTGCGTGGGTGAAGAAATTTCTTCAGTTCATGAGTGTCCTGCTGGAACTTATTTCAACGGCCTGACGTGCGATTGGGAATCGACCACCGTACCTTGCACAACTCGTACCTAATAAGCTACGAAACGTGGTACACATATAACATAGCGTTAATTCGTGGAATCAAGTGTATGTTGTTTAATGACTCCCGTGCGTATGTAACGTAACTGTAATTATAACATAGGTGCAAAATACATTTCTGAATAATTTAAGTGTGTCTTGGCTAATTGCACAGTAAAACAAAATAAAAGGCCCGTTAAACTGGTCAAAAGTACAATAAGGCAGAGCGGAATTAATAGGCATATTCTTTCGAATCCATTTAGTTTGTGGCATATATTCTGTATAGTGGTACACAAACACCGTTCCCTAATTACGGGATGTAACTTATGTTGATATTTTTGGTTTCATAACTAAACAAATTAGTGGCTGTGAAACTATTTGCCTTCAAGCTACAACGTAAACCAATATAGGGAAACTGTCTATCATTGGTGTGCAGTCATGCATGGAGGACAAAGTTCCTATCAGGCCTGGTTTGGGTAGACGAGACACCACATATCCTACAGTTTTTGCATTTTTCTTCCATTTTTTCTCGTACGTTACACAAGGCGCATCGTCGTCCACTTTTGTTATACCCTTTCTCCTGCAGACCAAAAAAAACAGATATTGCTGACATTTTCCCCAAATAGATTGCTATTTCTGGTTTACAAAAAAAACACGTGAGATATTCTAAAGTGAAAATTTATAAAAAAAAATAAATTTGAAACGCATTGTTTTAAGAGAGGGTAAGAAAAAAGTTAAGTCTTGATTTTTGAGGGATTTGTCAGGATGTTTCTTGGTGGCAAGTTTTGTTACCATAGGTGAACCCTATAGACAGCTTTAAACCAAATACAAACATGTTGTTCAATTTAAGTGTAAAAGTACATGAAAAAGTTGGAAATAAGCACAGTGTTTTATAAGTTATATTTTTCTATAATAATAGCTTCATCAACTCAATCTGTTGCTATCAAAAACATCCAATAGATGACTAAATAAAATGTAGAATATTTTCGATTCAGCAAATTTTTATAAGAAAGCAAAGGATATTTTTATAGTAGTAAAAGAAAATATGAACCAGTGTCTTAAATACAGCATTCGATGTTTAGCGCTAGCGAGCTATGTGGCGCAGTCAAATGCTCAAGGTTTGTCGCCGCAAGATTCACTAGTTGCCTTCATTGTATTGGGGGTAGTAACAATAATGGCAATTCTAATTGTTGCTCTGTCTCTTTATTTGCTTTATAGAAGATTAAAAGGTAAGAAATGAACGTTAATTTTATAGATAAGCCCTAAATATGTGTTGTCTAACTTGTATTTAATATTTTTGTTTATCTTGCAATCAAACCGCTGTGGTGTATATACAAACATAGGCCACAAATTAATGTAACGTAGGATACGGAAAGATGGAACACTTTTAGCACAATATGTTTAAATACCCTGATCATGTTTTCAACAACTAACAAAGATCTATGGAAGCCGTGAGAATGCGGTTTCATAATTCTTTGAATGTGATTTATTTACCACCCATGTGTCGAGTAAATAAAATGAAAAGTTGTCCCATCTTCCCCCACCCTACTATGTATGTGTTTAATCGGAGTAACAATTATTGTTATATTTTGTGTGAATTTATTGTAGCCATAACGGTGCGCATAGCCTAAATATTAGGTACTAATTTGTATTACCTGGTTAAAAGCAAAACAGCGGACTGAATTGACTGAGGTTCTGCGTCAATGCACACGCTGCTTTAACGGGAATGAGCGTTGCGTTGTGGTGCAATGATAAAAACAAGTAATATTTTAAAAGTTACAATTTGAAATAATATCCAATTCTTAAAATGCCAGATATCACGTAACTGATATATATTTCTTTCGCCAAGTGTTATAGCGTTCACTGTTCACGATCCTGTTTAAAATAAGGTAAAAAAAGTAACAAGACTGTGGTTTTACGCTTCATCTGGGTCTTCGCGTGACCAATCGTTTTGTTTGCCCGGTATACTTCACGGTGGGTGCGGATATAAAATCGTTCAAACGAGTGAGAACTCTCTTTTCGGTTGAACAGTGGTAGGGATTTTTTGCCCACCCGAAATGTATATGGACATGTCTTATTTTTGGTCTGCTACTTACGGCCCAGGATTTCTAGGATTTTTTGTTGATTTGTTTTTCGTTTTTGTGATTTTGGAACTTATAGCATTACTGGTGTTTACAGGGTGTATGTGGAAATTATGTAAGTTGTGAAGTTTATTCGTTTTATGTACATAGGAAATTATTGGTATTGCTACAGATATAAATCTACCGTTATATTAATTTAATATATTTGTGTTTTGCTATCGCAGCATCGAATGGTAATCTTTCTACTTCATCGCTGGTTGCATATGAAAATCCAGTAGCTGCTGCCGAGTCTGCACCGAAAGGTTATATAAAAAAACATTTTAGAAGACTTACAACTGCTATAACTTGTCTGTATTTTTTTAGGAACGGGGTTACGAGAAACGAAATCATTTCAGGAAATCGGCACACAAACCGTTCCTACCACCGACATTACTGAGGTGAATAATTTTCTTCATCATTTCTCGTGTTTAGAGTAAATGCACTGCTGCGTATTCGTTAGATTATGGCTATATAGCCTATACTGTTGGTAAAACACGAACCACAGCAGTACCGCGTTAGATTTGAGTCTGGCAGTTCATGGCACCTTGTATAAGCTTGTATGAACCCAAATATTTATCAACGCATATCCAATTAACCAAATTACTTAGAAACTTTATATAAATAATTAATTCATGTTTACCACATTTTTGCCTTGAGGCAAGCCGGTTAGCCTACCTTGTCTATGAATATAACGTTGCACTAATTGATCAATAAGTAAGACACACATTATCTATAACCAGTATATACAAATTTTAGAACGCAGATGACGGCCAAAAATATGCAAATGAGAAATCCACATCTATTCAAAATAATGATTTTGTTCAAGGTAACCGTTTCGTCGACACTTTGCGAACAGTTATATTATATATATGTTCACTATTAAACTATTTTCTAGAGGATGTTTTTGTGTTCAAAAGCTCTTACTCTTCAACGTCGAACCATGACCAGCATGAACATCAGCCTCGCTCTCGACCCAACCTTGAACGACGGAAGTCCCGAGATGATATCGTGTTTCAATCTGGTTGGAGAAAAACCGTAAAGTTGTTGGATCTGATCAAGGCGAATGTTATAAGGGAGTCAAGAGTTCTACAGCTTGAACACGAAACAGTAAGATTTGTTCAAATATTACTTAAACCAAAAAATGGTCTAAATGAAGGAATGTGACAGTCCTTAACAAGGGCGGTCTAATTCGGGTACCTAATAAAACTACAGGTTGCACGCGGTTGCAAACGGTTGCAGGTATTTTAGTTATTTCGACCAGAAATGCTACGCGGCCATGTTCAAAAGAAGTTAAATGACCATACGAGTGTAACAAACCAACTTTTGGTCCGATACCTCGAATGTTTTTTTAGTTATGGTCAAAAAACCATTACGCGGTAGCAAACGGTTGCAGATATTTTAGTTATTTCGATAACTCAAAAACCATTTGAGGTATCGGACCAAAAGTTGGTTTGTTAAACTTGTATGGTCATTTGACATCCATTGGACCGCGTAGCGTTTCTGATCGAAATAAACGAAATATCTGCAACCGTTTGCAACCGCGCGCAACCGTTTGCAACCTGTAGTTTTATTAGGGACCCGTCTAATTCACATATATCGTGCCCGCTTACGAGTTACCACGTGTTATAAAACTTTGTGGGTAAGCAGTTTGTTTTTGAGTTTTGATTTATATAAGGCTAAGAATTTAGATAACCCATAAGGCTGTGTTTAGATCACAGAAGAAGAAGTCGAAAAAGAATTGAAACCTTATCTTATTGGAAAATATCCCATTGCGGGAATCTACAACGACGTAGCTGGCTGCAAAATGTCATTATATGATGCATACAAAGATAGCATTATTTCTAGAGGTACGATTTAGTAAATTGGCAAGCAAATTTTGATCTTCAAATCACAGTGCAAAATGTACTATATTTTTTTACTGAAAATAACCTGTGACATAAACATAATATATCTTGCTCAGGTACGGCCCTTAGTTTATTGGAAGCACAAGCTGCCGTTGGTAGCATTATTGATCCACATAAAGGTAGCAAGATGGGCGTTGCTGATGCTCTTCAACAAGAGTTGCTCGATAAAAACTTTGCTGCCGTGCTTTTTAGAGCAGAACGTGCTGTAACTGGGTACAAAGTAAAAGATTCAAACGAGAAACTATCTTTGTTTCAAGCCATGCAAAAAGTAAGTGGGCCGATTAAAAATCACTTAGGCATACCAGCAGTGTACTTTCTGTTCCCATACATTTTAGGGTGCTTGGCCGGTTGCGAAAGATAATTTTGCGACAATTAATTTTGATACACAACAACCGTAATTTTTAATATATCATACATTAAAATTTAATTCATAAAGCCTTCGATTTTGTTGTTTCTAATATTTTTCGAGAACAGGTTCAGTACCTAAACGGCGCATTGGTTGGAGAGCTTGCCTTTAAGTTGGGATGCGGATTTGACACGTACTGCTCCCACTGTGGGAGTGTGTGTCCAAGACACTTTACGGCAGCTGCTCTAACCAAGTTGTTCTTATTGGGTTTTCCAAATTGTCAGACATAAAAAAGTATCACACATAAAAAAACTATGCACAAAAAAACTATTACCCACAAAGTTACATCGTTTAAGCCGGCACAAGGACTAAAAAGTTGCGCTCATTTATTCAACAACATAGGAGAAAAATGTGTAGCATGTTTGCTTAACAACAAAGTTCTATAAAACATATATTTCCAGGGTCTTGTGGTTGAAAAACATGGCATTCGATTACTGGAAGCTCAAATTGCCACTGGTGGTATTATTGACCCAGTAGCAAATCATAGATTACCAGTGGAGGTCGCGTTTGAACGAGGTGATTCTTGTTAGCAGTATATGTATAGCAATAACAAGCTAGCTTTTCTGTAATGGAATGAAACGAAAGTTGCGTACACCATTTTTTTTGTAAATTTGTCTAAAAGGAATATTCATGTCAGGTTTGTTTAACGAGAGATTACATCGAACACTTGAAGATCCTACTGATGATACAAAAGGTTTTCTTGACCCGAATACAAAAGAGAATCTCACATATTTGGAACTTCTTGAACGATGTGTTGAAGATCCAGACACGGAGCTGCTGTTGTTGCCACTTGTTCGGCCAGAAGAAAAAAAATATTATAAAGGCGGGTGGGTCGAGTTATACGAAAACAATATTATTGTCGGCAATATTGTTAAACAAAAAATGTCCATGCATTTGAATCCAAATGAGTTAAATTTAATAATGAATTTAAAATACAGTATACTGTGGGGTGAAAGTGGAAACTTAGGACCTAAATTCCACAGTCCAATCGTGTATGAAACAGCAGTTAACAACAATGTTTTAGAGTCGTCTACAGTTATATATTTTTAAAAATTTTCTTTATATACTACCAAATAGAACGAGAAAAGAAAACAAAACCTTGGCTTATCTTACCCCTTCCTACTATTATCACGCGGGTGTTTTTGTTTAAAAAATAAACTGTATAGCACCAACAAAGCTTCATACGGCAACGTATAGCGTGTTTGTATAGTAAGTTACATTAATTACATTCATACACGAAAAAATACATATGCACACAGGCACTTGGAAGAAACATCGATTAGAACCAGAATGTCTGTCTCAAAAAGTCGAACAACCAGTTCGTCGTCTACAGAAGAAGGGTGACAGAAGAGGAAGCTTTGTACATACATTTCTTTCATCAACCGAGAAATCTAGCCGTTCTTGGTTGTTTATATTATTGGTTGCTTCTTAACAAGTAATAATAAAATGATTTAGGCATTTTAAGCCAAATTGAAAGATAAAGTTTCAATTCTTTAATAATGATTTGGCGCGTTTTAGTCTAATTTTATTGCCGAGAAAAGGCTGGTACATTTCTTAAATATTTGTTGGTTAAATGCAACAGCTCAAAAATATCGTATAGTATAAAATAAAGCAATGGTTATCACATAACGCCTTTTTTATTTTTAAGTTATTGCATACTATGTATTCTATTTCTTTTGATTACCGCAACGTTATGATAAATATAAGTTACATACATTCATTATGTTTATAAAAGGTAGGGTAAAAAATAAACACAGCGTAAGACATGCCATTTTTTAAAAACTTTTCTTACCGTTGCATTTAACAGTAGACGAAAGAATACAGTATTATTCGACAGTATTCATGCGGTCCAACAAAGTGCGCGGCATTAATGATAGGGGAGACCGGGGAAGGATAAGACGTTTTTTTGAAAATTGCTAATATTTTTTTTATGCGTCACGTGAAATTAAATATTAGTTTGTTGTAAAGGATGATCCTTTGCCGAAAAAGGGTAGGAAAGTCGCTTGCCAAAGCAAATTAGAAATGCATGCAAAAGGTCAAATTCCTAATGTTCCTAAATTGCCCCGGTACCGGGGTCACCTCGGACATGACCGGGGTAACCTCGAATAGTATACGTTTTTTTTGTTTTATTCAACACCGCTAGTAAAAACGACAAACGAAATAACAAAAATTATCTAATATTTCAAACGACTATAGGCTATAGCTGATACTTTAGCAAATATTATAACGAGAAAGGTTATTTGCCTTTTGGATCTCCCGATGGATACGGGATTAGGCAGAACTGAGGCAATCCGGTTACTTTCAATTAACGGCATGGTTGTCTTCTACTAGCGGCTCAACGAATGAATTTACCTCTGTAAAATTTTATGTCGAGATCTTTGTCATTTTCCTCTTTATTGCAGTCTTTAAAGTCAACCACTTTGCCTACATAAAAGAATGCTTTCTTGTCATGCGCATCATATTTTACAAGTACGAAGTCTCCCACATCAGCTTTTTTCTTTTAGTGTGGGTGTGGAAACATCTTCCTCACTACACACTTCATCCGTTGATTTTTCAGGGGTGAAAGATGGTTGTACAAATTATCAGCCATACAAAAAAATACAAAAAATCCTCTTAAAATAATTACCCACAAAGCAACATACTTGGTAATTCGTACTCTGACACGAGGTGTATATAAAACAAAACATCCGTGTTTAATGACTGTTGTTTTTCGGCCACTCAAGAATAAAGTAAGTTACATTCATTCGTTTTCTAGCATTATATTTAATTACTACATAATTAAACTTTGTCCAAATTCTTTAAAACAATCGTGTTTAGGAGCGATAAATGCGTTGCACCTACTGCTGCACGGCCACAAATGGCGACTTAAAACCACCCTGTTAGTTACTACAGGCTTGTTTTTATTCGAGCTTATTTAACCGTTTTGGTAAAACCAGCACCATGGCAATGCAGTTAGTACCCCTGCGCTAACCACCTTCAAAGTAACATGTATGGCTACCTGTAAGCTGGTACGAGTTGTATAAAACAAAACATCCGTGTTATAACACACGAGGATAAAGCAACATTCATTCAAAAATGGTAATTATTATTCTGCTTATTATTTTAATATGTGCTCACTTATTAGTGGTTTACTCTCTTGTTCTAGCAGAATGTTGGCAGAATTTTTTGGGTCCCTCTAAAATGTCAGTGTGCCGCAGTGTGCGCAGTGTGCGCAGTGTGCGCAGTGTGCCGCTGTGTGCCGCAATGAGCGCAGGGTTCGCAAACTATGTTTTTTACCTTTTCTCCAAATAGAAAACAAAATAACCATGTTTTTACATTTTTCAACCTTTAAAATTGTGAAAAATATGCATAATCCCTATACCCGCTGTGTTATATTTTGGACAAAAAAAACAGTGGACAATTTGCCCTCCACGTAACAATGTGTTTTCTGCTTAGGTTTTTCATGCTTTGGTACAGATCATAAAACGGAGGCAGCCTAATCAACTGCTTCTTCTGCCGGTTAGCATATCGTAAACATTATTGTGACGTACATGTATCATTGTTACATGTCAATGCAATAAGGTCAAAGAAAGGTTAGAAAGCATGCCTTTTCCAACATAACCAATCTAGTGAGAAATGTCGCACGTGTGATTTGAAGCGCTGAAATTCTATGACTTATTTCAATTGATTAGGACATTATTAAAGACAATATTAGGATATTTTATGTGCAGTGTGCATAGTCTGAGCAGTGTGTACAGTGTGGCAGTTTCTAGCAGACGAATTACATTGCCTAATCACGTGGTTATAAAGCAGGATTTTGTTCAGTTTAGTTGCAATAATGAGAAAATACGCGAAGTATCCGTGTGGGACATGTTCTGCAAACTGCAAATTGGATTCTTTGTATTGCGAATTGTGTTTTACATGGTTTCATGCATCATGTGAATCTGTTTCTTTAAAAGACATGTACTTTCTCGGCTCATTAAAAAATGTGCCATACATATGCATGAAATGTTCTTCGTTCAGTGATGGGTCTTTCGATTTTTGTATGTCAGCAATGCGTTTATCCCAGGTATTTCGATTGCATACATTATGATTTAAGGTTATAAATGGTTAACGTTTATTTATAGAGCTCTCGGTTATAATTGGGATATCATTAACTTTTTTAGTACAATTTATACAATATATAGGACACCCGTTGAGCAACTGTAATGCCGTTATCTCTGCCGCCTATAATCATTTTCTTTAACCGCAGGCAAGTAAAAGGGGAATGGCGCACCTGGTCGATTGCGCAAATCGAGAGGCAATAATACTACGAAACAACAATTTCAATCACAAAATACCTGTACCCTTTACTTTGGATAATAATCTCAGCATTGACAGTTACTCTACTTTAATATTAGATAATAGTGCTTTTCCTGGAATGGTACCACTAAAAACAACCGGTGATGGAAACTGTCTGTTCAATGCTATGTCAACTGCCCTGATTCACAACGAAAGCATAGCAATGGAGCTCAGGGTAAGATGTTGTCTGGAAATGATTACAAACAAACAGTTTTACGTAAGTCATCCCTTGGCAAATTCATTAGAATGCGTTTCCCCGGAACACGATATATCTTGTATTGATTGTGCGACACCGTATCGATGGTCTTCCGCCTGGACCATTCTCACACTTACAAAGGTTATTCAGCGACCAATCCTCTCAGTCTACCCTGTTTGTAATGGGGTAGGGTACATGACAAAGTACCTCAGATTCTTTCTCGTTTGTTTTCTTGTGGTGACAATTATAGTACCGATGCCATAATAATAATAATGTGGACGAGGATCGGTAAACATAATGGAAGAACGTGGCTTCCAAACCATTTCGTCCCTTTGATAAAACAGCAGGTTCTATGTGGTCACACCACCCCAATTAGCAAGATGGAAGTGCGTAAAAATGAATATGAGCAGAAAGAAGATAGTTCAGGAAAGCGTAAAAATGAATTTGGAGAGAAAGAAGATAGTTTGGAAGTGCCTAAAAATGAATTTGGAGAGAAAGAAGATAGTTTGGAAGTGCGTAATAATGAATTTGGAGAGAAAGAAGATAGTTTCGGAGAGCGTAAAAATGAATATGAGCAGAAAGAAGATAGTTTGGAAGTGCCTAAAAATGAATTTGGAAAGAAAGAAGATAGTTTGGAAGTGCGTAATAATGAATTTGGAGAGAAAGAAGATAGTTTCGGAGAGCGTAAAAATGAATATGAGCAGAAAGAAGATAGTTTGGAAGTGCGTAAAAACGAATATGAGAAGAAAGAATATAGTTTCGGAGAGCGTCAAAATGAATTTGGAGAGAATGAAGATAGTTTCGGAGAACGTCAAAATGAATTTGGACAGAATGAAGATAGTCTCGGAGAACGTCAAAATGAATTTGGAGAGCGTAAAGCAACCGACGAATGTGATGACCTGGTTAGAAAATGTGATAGAGAGGTGGAAAATGTGGACGAAGGTAGTGGCGATGTATTACCATTTAATGAATTTTTACCGACGAGAGAGTTGTATGGTCACGTAACCAATGCATTTTCCACAGTGATACCATGTGTTCCAATTGGCAAGAAAGAGAATGTATTCTTTCTTGTATCCAATGAAATAAACTTGAATCGACGCGCTGCTGGTTTGAACAATGTTTTCCATGACGATTGTGGAGCGTGGACGAAAACCAGACGTTACGTTTCCTATCATCTATTCCCGGACTTTCGACAGATCTACTTGTATCAGGGAAAATACTGCAACAGAAAAACGAAACCCATTAGGTTTTACACAATAATTGACCCTCAGCCTCAACAAAACCAAATTATTAAAATTGGAAGGTACACTGCCCAACTAAAGCACGATCCTAATTATAAGAAAAAAGTGAGTTGGATAATAGACTCAAATCACACGAAGTACATTGTGGAGTATCGCGGAAAATTTCCTGGTTATGCGTCTCACGGGAACAGTCGGCGAAGCGATCAAAATTATATCAGAACCGACTTTGAAACAACACAAACCATGCGCAGTCGTGTTTTAACAGAAAGCGCCAAGAATATATACAACAAAATACTGAACAAATCTGATGTTTTTAGTGGAGCAAGGAATTTACAGCAGCTTCACAATCTTAAGTATAATGAAAAAAAGATAAACCGGCCAACAAAAAGCTACAGCTCAAACTATTGTGAAGATTTGATGGAAGTCATAAGCATGGTACAAACTGATGAATTCGTACAGGCGGTTATCAACAGAAAGCATGAGCCGAGTTCCATTATTTTATATTCTTCTTCCATGTTAGAGGATCTAAAACGATTTTGCTTTACTGGGAAGTCGGTTCTTTGCGTGGACAAAACCTACAATTTGGGGAACATTTATGTTACCACGATCGTTTATAGAAATTTAAGTATGGTAAGATGTTCCACAGGAAAGCATCCTTTATTTTTAGGTCCAATATACCTTCACCACAGATCCGATATGGAAACGTATTTTCAATTTTTTGGTCATTTGAGCGGTGTCCTTAAGATCGATCACAGCAAAGCAATATTTGGCACTGATGATGAGAAAGCGCTCCATCACGCAATAGTAAAAGCGTTTCCAGAATCCCATCACACACTATGCTGCAGGCATTTAAAAGAAAATTTAGGTAGAAATATGGTGGAAAAAGGTGTTAACCAACAAGACAGAAAGATGATCACAAATGAAGTATTTGACACATTAAAAGCAAAAGATATTATAGAGTTTGACGAACAAGTATCTGGATGTTTAAAATATTGCGAAGAAAATTATCCCAGTCTATCATTATATCTTGCGAACCGCTTGTTTCCTTTGATGAAAGAAAAAGTCTGGTCAAAACGGAACCTGGTTGGTATTGACTGGAAAAATAATTTTTCCGAATCAATGAACCATGTTCTGAAGGTAAAGACGGAGTGGAGACAACAAAAACTGGTTAAATTGATTGATTTGCTACGGGCACATGCCGACTCGCAATTTGGTGATACTAAAAAAGCAATCGTCGGTACGGGTCCGTTTAAGTTAGACCCGATATTTCTAAAATTTAAAGTAAGCCCAGAGCAATGGGTTGGAAAGAATTCGAGTGAGAGGTTACACCACATGAATTCGTTTTTTAAATTTAAAAGTGCTCTAACACCGCAAGAAAGCTGTCTTGCTTCGACAGACGAGAAATTACTTACAAAAAGACATTCGGAAATGTCGGGAAAAAAAAAAAACACCATAGGAAACGGTTTAGAGCGGAACGCACGAAAAAGAACTTTGTTTAAACTTTTGCAGTACTTTTATTTAAATAAGTGTTTTGAGCGATTTTTTTCTTTTGTTATTTTTTTGTCTATTTGGTTCATTGCCGATTTGATACTATCTTTCTTTTAAGTTATTTCGTTGGAAACTTATAATTCGTTACCTTTTATTAAATATTTCGTTCAAAGACTTTCTTTCGGTTAAAACATTGACATGCAGGTTGCTTTGCATGTAAATGTCGAATATAGCAGCAATGCACCAGGGTTAAATAATACTGCGCACTTCAACCGTTTGATTTGCAGCACTCAATGACGACTGGCCGAAATGTACATTTGAGTATCACGACTGTACAGTTATCAACATACTACGGTGAGCCCAATCTAGTTTTCTGTTAACGTTTAGGTTTCACTGCGGCACACTGCGCACACTGCGGCACACTGCGGCACACTGCGGCACACTGCGGCACACTGCGGGCACTGCGGGCACTGCGGCACAATGCGCACACTGCGGCACACTGCGCACACTACGGCACACTGCGCACACTGCGGCACACTGCGCACACTGCGGCACACTGCGGCACACTGCGCACACTGCGCACACTGCGCACACTGCGCACACTGACAATTTAGAGGTACCGGAATTTTAGTAGTCTATTTTCAGCATTTCTAGCTTTTCTAGTACGTAAGCTACTGACTGTTTTAATTATAGATTACCGTTTCGTAAGTTAATCTTATCATTGCGATTAATTTTAACTTAAACAAGTATGGAATTTTACGTTTATAATATTTTAATAAACATGCTACCGTTGTTATGTTTTAAACTCTCTGTATTATTCTGTTTGTTTTTAAAAACGCCCTTGTTTTTGCTTTTAACGCTCAGTGTGTCTATTGTTTATCTTTGTGGCAAGTCTCTATGGCTGACAATTTAGACAACACAGCAGTGATATAGTGACTGAGTTAATCCTTTAGTTGGTGACGAATGAAAATTTCCAAAAAATGTTATTTGGGCCTCACTGATACGTGATACCCACTGTATTTTTTGCCGAAACTTTGAAACCCTCTGATTCTCTGAAAAGAATTTGTTAAGCCTTTTTAAATTTATGTTCCTTTCTTAGACAATTTGTCTTGTCTAGAGCCCAGAAAGAGTAGATTTTCAATAACTATCATTATCATTTAATATTGACCTAATCTGCAGAATGTGGCAGTTTCTAATACATGGAGCTATACAGAGAATACGGAAAAAAATTTTCCGCTAGGAGGCGATGACAAATTCGTTTCTCTATTCTATGGGAAGCAGTTAGTTTCACGGTTTATACACAAGAGATATAAACCCCTAACACTAACCCCTAATCCCTAACCCCTAACTCCTAACCCCAAACTCGTCAAACAAAAAAAACTTGAAAAAAATATAAAAAAAAGTATTCCACTGTGCGGGACTCGAACCCGGTAAAAATGAAACAAAGAGAGTTTACGACCGCACGCAAACCGTTACACCACAGAGCCGACGATAGTTAACACAACGAAAGAGCGTATAAACCGACCTAATGTAGCAAATATGTTATTACTAATGTTTTATGTATTTAGAAAGGTATTTTTATTATTTAATTAATTTGTTTTACATTTATTAACACTTTGTAGTGCTGTTTTGTTCGTTTTTCCGTATTTGTTAATTTAAATAATTACCGCCACCTAGCGGAAAAAAGTTTTCCGTCTTCTCTGTATAGTCCTATGTGTTTCTAATGAGATATCATTCATGTAAAAAGGTTATTTTTCACGTACATACATATTATCAATAAAAATTATGGTGAAAACTGCACATATTTTTAACCCGCGCTAAATATGGTTAGTAGTATACCCCAAAGTTAGTATAGACCAAGTTAGGAAACGGATTGTAAAACAACAAGTCTTATCCATTGTTCCCGCGTCTATGACGTCATAGTCACCGCCATTACGGAGCCCAAGGCATAGCATTTTATCATTGCTGGGTGCTGTTTTTTGTCCAAGTAATGCGATTTTTTAAAAACCAAATACTGCGCGTAAAATGGTTTTAAAAGTAAAGTACTCTGTTAAACCACACTGTACGCTGAAAACCAGTCAAAATAGAAAATACTAATTTATTCCACATTAAATCTTAGATTTATTATTATATAACAAGTTGTATATTGGAAATTATATTTTATGTTAAAACAACCGCTATACGTGTTTTCTAGCTCTGTATCGCTTACAACGACCAAATAAACACACGCGGACCATGCATTTGTATAGGCGATTCACGCTCTGTAGGCTCCGTAATGGCAGACACAAGCGCCGTTTCCTGACGTGGCGTTGGTATACCCCATCTAACTTGATACACACTTTGTTCATTGTTTAAAGGGAATGTGTGGGCAAATTAATGTATTACCAAAACTTTGTGTTTACACCTGGGTATTCCTGTCACTGGTGGCCAGGGGTAAGGTCAGCACATTATAATCTTGGTTTTTCCACTTCGTTGTGCAAGTGAAAACCCTAATGCCCAACTCTTAACCCCTAACAATATGATTAAACTGTACTATAGAAATCAATGTACGCATGCTATATCGTAATAATCTAACCTTTGCTCACTTTATGATCAGTTGTATGGGAAATACGGTGATAAATCTGGTTTTTCATGCATTTTTGAAGTTATATTTCTTTACAAACAACCAACATTCTAATAATTATACAGCGGGTATCAGTGGAATATTTTGATAGGCATGTTTTATAATTTTTACTCTCCACCAGCGGCATGATTACCGTGCACCTGTCATACTCTGCAGATCTAATATTAAAAGATTTAATCTGTGAACTATATATCTATCATAATATAAATAAATATATTTTTTTTATTTTTAGCATCAATATATTTTAACTAGAATATTTATTGACTAAACTTCTAAAAACTAAATTTGAACTATAAAAAGCCAAATAAATCTGTTGGGTAGTAGTAATGCTTCGCGACTTTAACTGCCTCTTTTGAATACAGTGCTTACGATTTTAGGAAAAAAGTAACATTGGGTTCCTGTCTTGAAATATTTATATATAAAAAAACCTGTTAATAAAAATTCTTTATGCAGATGATAGGATAATCAGTAATCAGTATATACATGTAAATGAGCTAATAAGAAGAGCCGTACAAAACCAAATCTGAAACTGAAAAACTCTTTTGTTTTGTCAAGTATGTTGTATGAAATGAATAGTATTTTATCAATTAATTACAATTTCTGTCTTCATTGACTGAAACATTACCATTAACAAATGCTAAAATTACAATAATAACAGTTCTAGTATGTAAAAAATCCAATTATACTGTATAAGACGATGTTGTTAAAGAAGAAGGTTTTAAGTTTAAATGCTTGCTTTTTTAGCTGAATTGATTGAATACAATTCGTGATGGGTTGCTGTTCTAGCAAAGAGAAAGAAAACTCTGGTGTTGTTTCAACTGATGGGTAAGAATAATGACATTTTATGTGAGAAATGTTTGGGATCTTTGTTATGGCTTTAAAGTCGTTCTTCGCCGTAGCACAGTGGTTAGTGTGTAAGCCTCTAACCCAGAGTTCATGGGTCAGGCCTTGCGTTGCTGTCATCTTAGGCGTATGTGTCCTGGGGTAAGATACTTAACGGCAATTGCTCCAACTCATTGGTCACTAATGGGATGTCTAAATTTTGTTAACCATACGGAATTAACTATTTTG
Organism: Ciona robusta; assembly: GCF_009617815.1. Lineage (NCBI taxonomy): Eukaryota > Metazoa > Chordata > Ascidiacea > Phlebobranchia > Cionidae > Ciona > Ciona robusta. The sequence goes on from NC_143235.1 coordinate 7,018,575, forward strand.
CACAGAGTAACATATGTGCTTGGTCTTAAGTGGGCACAAGGTGTATAAACGGAACATTCATGTTTTACAAGTGTCATTTTCCAGCCACGTGATGATAAAGCAAGTTTATTTATTTATTCACAATGTAGTTCATAGACCAAATTAAGTTATTTGATCCGTATAGCACACTTCGTTTAGTAATCGGTTACATAGGCCGCTAGTAAATATAAAGTGTTTAATATTCAAATTTTCAGTTATATGTATTGAAAGATACATGCTGACGAACTGCATAAAAACAATTAAGCTGTATTTGCAATCATTTTAAAACAATGCATAAGTTTAGCTTGTGATTCATTTTTGTTTGACTTTTTAGTAGTATTGAAATGAGCTGCATAGAAAAAACAAAACTTGATGAAATATATTTCTTATATTTGTGAGTATTATAGAAGAGAAACAGCACAGAGGAACTAATAAACAAAGTGTCTAACGGGCTGTAAAAAGTTGTAAAGTCAAGTTTTAAAGAGGAAGAATTTGCAGCTCTGTATGTTGTATTTAACACTCATGTGAATCACATTACGTCTTCGAGTTACGTGAGAGTTGATTAATGAATCATATGAGTCATAGACAGTTTAGTTGTGTATCTTACAACAAAGCCTCGTCCTACACACTGAAACAATATTGAGACAAATAGCCTACTAAGTATGTAGCAGTAGCTGACAGTGAGGATAAATTGTATGTGTTATGCAATATGCAAACAACTTAGAGATATAGTATTAGAGTTATGTTTGTCAAACCAATCTTGAGATAAAGTGATTAAGGTTTATCTTGGTTTTAGCGTGCATGATAGTTGTAAACAGTGATTTTGATTAAAAATAATTATACGAATAGAAAAAAAACAGTTATAAGTGATAACTTTATTAAGATGAGTAAAGTTATTTTTTATTTATATTTCAGCTTTATAGACGGGCTTATCAGGTTAAAGGTAGATACATTTTGTTTAGAATTGAACAGTTCTAGTTACTAGTACTCCACATTTAGTTCTAAGTTTTGAAAATGCCAAAAAACAAAGTATGGAATAGTTTGTTTCGTAAAGATAAACCCCCAAAATCAAATAAATACTCCTCTCCCACTAAAGTTTCAGGTAAATTGCAAATGACTTAAGTTGCATCCCTGTTTTCGTTTCTTTTCTTTTAAATTCTTAATGTTATTTTAAATTGGTTTTATTACAAATTTATTTTTAATACAATTTCATAAACCATCGACTACAAATATTGGGCCAAGACACTCGGGAACAAACTTGAGACAAAGTCCAAAAATCTTGATTTAAATTTATTTTTGCAATTATTTTCTTTACAGTACCCATTATACTCGAGACCCTAATGTAAATAGGGATCAGGTGATTATAGGTGGTCCCCAAACATCATCAGGTCCCATTGTATCCAACCCCATTGTTTCAAATCAGTTTGGGGGCTTCAACTCGGGACAAATGTTTAACCAATCAAAAACAGGCATGGTTTCATTGAACCAAGGAATGCCGAGTCGGCCTTCATTGCAAGGTAGAACATTAAGGAAAGTCTTTTGACTCATCAAAAGCATCTTTGTTATGCATTCTGCAAACTAACTTCCTTTTACCATTGCTACTAACAAAACTTGATTTTCTGTTTCATTCAGTTTGTTATGTTGTTCAAGTTTGTATGCTTGCAGCTGTTGTGTGAATTGAATGACCCTTATTTTGTAAGATTTGGACATTAACTTTTTACTATTCTGTTTTATTAGTTAACAAAATTAAAAAACAATAATGTGAACATTTTATTTCATTTTCATGTTGATGACCATTCTTGGTAATGTATTTGCATGGTTTGCTAACTTAGAAAAACTGAAATTTCTTTACCACAAAGAGCAAATGCTATAGAAGTAGAACCGTTAAATAATTTTCAAATCATCCCACTAAATGTTTCCATTCAAGCAAATAATGCAAATCTATCTTTACCATCTGGTATGTGATAATAAGATGCTTTAACATAATTAATTATTATAATTTAAAACTTTAAATCATGCAATTGTTTTTGTTTATTTTCATAGTTTAGTACTTGCTTGTTTAATTAATGCATGAGGTTTGCTTATGTTTTATAGCTAAGATATTTCAATTAATTTAATGATTTAAATTTTGTGGTAATGTTTTTTTTGCATGCTGCAAAAGTTGTATTAGTTCCAACAAAAACCACTGTTTTTTTAAGATCATATTTAATTTTTTGCAGGGCAAGTAAGATACGTTGCTTTATATGATTATGATGCAAGAACTGCAGATGATTTGTCTTTTAAAAAGGGAGAGCAGTTATTCATTCTGAATAGCACGTATGTTTGTTTATTATTTATAAACTTTATTCTAAGAACCAAATATTTACCTTCATTGTGTATAAATAAACCTGTGATCTCAGTTTTATATAGTAAAGACTTATCTTGATGATAAGGTATCTAACAAACCTTACAAACACTGTGTTACACTGCAACAATTAATTTTGTGGTTTGTCTGTAAACTAAAAGATTAGGAAAAAAATTTAAATTTGTAACTTTAGTGAAGGTGGTTGGTGGTTAGCAAGGGCCGTACAAACTGGTTATGAGGGTTATGTACCGAGTAATTATGTTGCCATGTATGGTGGGCTGGATTCAGAAGAGTAAGATGGCATGGGAAAGTTTATGTAAAATTTTCTTTTAGTTACTTTGCTTATATATTTTGCTTACAAAGCTCAAGTGTTTAAGTTATACAAAAGAATATTTAGCTTGGGCTAATACGTTAGTTTCAAGATTTGATTATCGCTTTTCATTTAAATATTTGTTTCTTTTGATTTTGCATGCAAAGTGAAGGGGACTGGTGGGAAGCAAGGTCATTGGTTACCCAACATACTGGGTATATACCAAGCAATTATGTTGCTCCTGCAAATTCTGTTCAATGCGAAGAGTAAGATTTATTTGTTTTAGGTTTTCTTTCATAATTATATCTATTAAAATTTAGATTTTAATATTTTATAATGGTTTTGCTTTATTTTTATTGGTTTGTTTGCCCTTTGTTATATTATGTTTGCTAAACTTTAATCGTTTCTTTGACCGTAAGTGCCTAGTACAAGCATGTATGCATGTTGATAACCTATTGGTTCCTCTGTTTAAAGGGACATACCAACGAAAAATCAAAAGTTGTGTTATGATAAAAATGATCAAATAAGGTCTAAAGGTACCACCTAAGTTTTAAACAATATACAAACTTTTGAAAAATAGACATGTTAAAACTAAAAAACTAAAGCTGGAATAAAAATAAATTAGCTGAACAAAAATGCATTGGATTTCCCATAAGAAAAATGTTTACACAACTTCAACCATTTTTAGTTTTCTTAACTACTAAAAAAAATCAAATTTAATATATATATAATGGATTCTTCTTCTTAGTGAATATAAGAAAAAAAATTCTGTTTTATTTCTTAGAACTTTTGTTGTTCGTTAAGACTACATTTTAGCATTCATATACACAATTTTTTCGTTGGTATGCCTTCTTCACCGAGTGATTCATGGTACATATAATATAGCTTAATGCATTGATTCACTTGTTTATCAATAGGTGTGGATCATACTGTATTTATATCCTGTAGGTGTTAAAGATACCCTAACGTTTCAAAGTTACGGGTACACATTTATGAGTACATTCTAACAATAAAGTTTTGTTTACTCTGTAAAACCTTTACAAAGTATACATTTCCATTTCAACTCCCATGATATAAATTGGTAAACCATATAATATGCTTAGGTGGTTCTTTGGTAAAATTGGCCGAAAAGATTCTGAGCGATTATTATTGAACCAGGAAAATCTTAGAGGTACTTTCCTTATTAGAGAAAGTGAAACTGCACCAGGTAAAATTAAATTATTATAATTTAAACTCATTTATAAATTCAATGCAACAGTTTTTAGCATGGTTAATTATGTTAAACCCTTTAGGAACGATTCAATGCAAATTGCTTTTTATAACAAGGCTAACAAAATTGTTCATAGGTTCCCATTTAGTTGGTAAAAACTTGGTTTGAAGGAAGGTAAATTATCTACGATTAAAAATGCTAAAAAAGACATAAATGTAATTTTTTTAAATGACAACTATTTATATAAAGTAAAGGGGCAAGTTAGTTTGACTATCTCTGTAATCGATTCTTTTTAATTGTGAATGTGTAATCGAGAAGTTAGCAAATTACTGAACGTCTAGGTTTTGCAATTTCATCCTTACATCTTAATTAAGTTCAAAGTTGATGTTAGAGTTATGAATTTATTTGTATTTAAAATTAATGGATTCTGGCATGTTTTGAAAAGATTTCAGCAAAAATCAATATTCACCAAATGCCGTTATTCATATGTAAACGATTTTGCTCAATGTCATTAAACTAAAACAGCTTTTCTGCTGAGTTGTGAACTAACTAAAAACATCTTTGTAATAGTTAATTCTCAATAAATTTAACAAAACCCTAAATTATTAAAAAATAGTGCTGATTAGATTAAAAATCTGAAATTCTTTTTTCAAGGAACAAATATGTAATAGATGCTTAAACGTCTGTGTCCCTAGAGCAACATGTGACAGTTAGTCAAAATAGAAACAACTAATAAAAATATATACTTGATTCCAAAGGGCTACGTTGTGATACAACTGAGCTAGGAAATAAATTAATTTACATGAAAACTAATCACGGTTAGACAATCATTTCAGCCACAATCAGAAACTAAATAAATATTTACTGAATTTCATTCCATATCTGTGAGACATTTAAAACCAGATGTAATAATTTGAAATACTTTGTTATCTGAATAAACTATCGTTTCTGAACCCACCCCTTTAGATAATACATATTTATATTTATATATTGCGTTAATTATGCCTAAATCGTTTATTTTATAATGGCTTGTTGTACTTTTAATTTCAGTTGGTTTTATATTTTTTAATTTGAATAGTCTGAGGTATCTGCACAAAATCATGTCATCTGAATGTTATTTATATTCCTTATCTTTAAAAGGAACATTTTCTCTTTCAATTCTGGACGAGGATCAAGCCAAAGGATTAAATGTGAAGCATTATCGAATTAGGAAACTGGATAGTGGAGGATTTTATATAACTGCAAGGGCTCAGTTTGAAACACTAAAGAATCTTGTAGACCACTATCAGAGTATGTTTGTTTATATTTTCTACAGCTATAACTTAAGTAAATTTCAATGGATAATGTAACGGGATCCATTAAAGCAAAATTTAATATGCTTCGGGTTTCTGTATTTCAAAATCAAACACAAATAGACATTATGTGTAGTTTGTCAAAGTTACCAACTCATGGTTAGTTGTTAAGATTTTATTGCAAAATAAGATTCAAATGATGGTCTATGTTGTCGACTGTCACAACCATGCCCTGCAATACAACCCAACACGGTTACTATTGCAAGAGATGTGTGGGAAATTCAACGAGAAACATTACGCAAGGATAAGTTGCTAGGAGCGGGAATGTTTGGGGAGGTTTGGAAAGGTCATAAGAATCTGAATCGCATGAAATGTTGATGTTTCTGCACTGTGGGTTTTGTTTATCAGAATTGGTTTATTACAATCGAGTATCAATGGTGATTCACTATTATTTATCATTTTCATTTTGCATGTGAATTCTTTATGTGGCATGGCAGATGTTACGGATGGTTTATGTTGTCGCCTACTTGATCCTTGTCCTCTTTTGGAAAAACCCCAGACAATAACAATTGCGAGGGATGTGTGGGAAATACCACGAGAATCCCTTAAATTAGAAAAAAAATTGGGTGCTGGTATGTTTGGTGAGGTTTGGAAAGGTGAGAAAACAAATGTAGAAGCTAGGCTCCCAATAAAAATTAAAACATATACTTTACATCAACATTATATATACTGATTACAGGTACAGGAAAATAAGCAACCTATCCTTATCTAAGAATTGAAAGCAAATTATGTGTAACCATAATACATTGTGTAAAAAATATTGGTTTACCAATATTTAGATGCTTAAATCGCTGGACTGAAAGTCAGTACATTACATCTTCCAGCACTAGCGGTAGACCGCATATATTTGACTATTTTATATGTACTATTTACTCCCCCTCGATAGTTGGTGTTGCATGTTTTTGTTTTACTTGACTGTTCAATTGAATTCTACCAACTAAACTTGCAAAATTAATAGTTTTCTAAGAGACTCATGGTCATACTAATAATACAGGACTTTGGAATGGCACAACGGAAGTTGCAATAAAGACATTGAAAACTGGTACCATGTCTCCAGAAGCATTCCTTGCTGAAGCAAAGATAATGAAAATGTTACGTCATGAAAAGCTAGTCAGTCTTTATGCTGTGGTAAGTCTTTACAATGTTCCAAATTCACCATTTTCTTTTGCTGTATGTGTTAATGTCAGGACTATGGAACTTTTTTGGAAAATTGTATTTTTCTTGGGCCCTTTTATTATCGGAAAAAAACATATATGTGTCCAGTTAAAAGGTAAAATAAATAAAATTATTTATTGGATCACTGTTGCAAAAATTTCTAAAAAAACTGAAGGTTAATGCTAATTAATAAGTTTTTCGGCTTGGCACAAGTGCCAGAATTGCATTTAAAGTAACACTGATTATTGTCCTGTTGTGAAGTTTAATTTTTTCATATCATTTATAATTTATTTCACTTTGATTTTATAACTTCTAATTTTAGGTTTCCAAAGAACCAATTTACATTGTTACTGAATTTATGTGTCACGGGAGTTTACTGGATTATTTGAAGGAAGGTCCAGGTCACAAATCCAACTTAGTCGACCAAATTGATATGGCAGCCCAGGTGAATTTTGTGGAATCCTATGTAGTTTTTTAAGTTACATAACTTTTAGTCTATGTAAAAAAGGAATTACTGTTGTGAGATGTTTAACAACATTAACATGTATTAAAATGTTAAACCTTAAATTACATAAAAATCTAGTTTGCTATTGATTGTTTTCAATTTATATAAACCAAAAAGTGAAAAACACTTTGAATTCCAGATTGCTGCTGGCATGGCTTACATAGAAAGAATGAATTACATTCACCGCGATGTTCGTGCTGCCAATATTCTTGTTGGGAAAAATCAAGTTTGTAAAATTGCTGACTTTGGGTTGGCCCGACTTATTGTGGATAATGAATACAGTGCACGACAAGGTATTGTATTTAATTAGTGTTTAGGTAAATATGCTTAACAACACTTTATAATGTGTGTGTGTATTCTGCCATAAAATTCTATTCAAAATTAATGTTATAAACATTTTGGAAATGGCTTTTAACGTGGATAGCATATATGCCTTAGGACACATAATATTTCATACTTATAAATGTGGGCACTTAGGCATAAGTGTATGAAGCCACCATGTATGATCTTCAATGGTTCTTGTGACAACCTGGCAATCTACTTTAATGAAAGGATAAATAAGTGATTACAATGACTACTTTTTGAACAGGAGCCAAATTTCCAATAAAATGGACAGCACCCGAAGCTGCAATGTATGGAAAGTTTACCATTAAATCGGATGTTTGGAGTTTTGGTATTCTACTAACAGAGATTGTGACCAAAGGAAGAATCCCCTACCCAGGTTACCATAAATTTCTATCAACTTTTCATATATTGCAATATATCTTTTTTATTTTTCCAACTGTTATGATGGATGAAATAATTTTATTTAATATTGGTTGTGCTTTTTGTATTATATGTAATATTGGTTGTAGGGCTGTGGATTTTCCCTATTTTTGTTTAACCGTTAACCGTTCAGTTTTAACCGGTTAACCGGGTAACCGATACAAGTGTAATCCTAATAAAAGCGTCTTGTTTATCTCTTTTCTTTCGCGAATTTAAAGGCAACTTTACGACGAACGTATGGACTATGCTTGCAATACACGGGCAAACGTTCTTAACGTTAAAGAAATGCTTTCTTATTCATATTCAAACCTGTTTTAAAACACCTGCCGTCTAAATAATCAACGTGTGAATTGTAATTATGACGCAGTTATTAACGTGTGAATTGCTATTATGTCGTAATCAATTGCCAGGTCAAACAATCGCTATTATGATGCAATGATTCCACGTGTGAATGCCTGCTTTTTCGTAATATACACGCTGCTTGGCTGAGGAAAACATTTAAGTTGTGTATTACACCAATATAATGTTGCAAAACTAGTTAGCCTGCGGTATTAACAATCAAGATTGATGGCGTAATCGCCGTTGTAGGGCACGATCAAAGCAACAGCGTCCCTGCGCACTCTGTCTTATTGCAAAACAACAATCAACGAACACGAACACGTGCCTTTCGTGTAAATAAGACAGATATTGATATACGTTTATACCCTGTGACGTCATAGTTCGGTTAACGACTTGAACTTTTCGTTAGCGGTTAACCGTTAACTTTTCCACAGCCCTAATTGGTTGTGCTTTTTGTACCATATGCAGTGCAGGCATGTAGGGCATTTTTCGTATTCTGTTAATTATGATCCTTGTTTTTGTTAATGTGGTTCAAGGTTCAATTTGAATTTGTATCTTGCACTATTATTACAACTGCACCTTGCAAATTCACGAGACAATTGTGGTAAACCAAGTTTAATGTCAAAATCAATTTTTATTACAAGATTAGTAGCAACATTTTCAGGAACATGCAGATTTTGTTTTAATCAGGTCTGGTTACTTAGTAATAGATGGAAGGTAAAATATAACGCGATGGACACTTATTTTGTTGGGATGGACATACTTATATGGTTAAGATTAAGAATGCCTAATAGGTTTTGTTGTTAAACGGACAGGTTATAATTAATTTTATATACACACGCTTGATGCCTATTATTCACGTTTCCATATTACTTTGTTTGGATTTTACTACCTGTTGTAACTTCTAGGTGGTTGTGCTACGAAATTATTTGAATGCTTCCACTAGAAATGAATAATTTAAGAATATTTATTTTATTTTCCATTAATAAATCCCTTACACTACTTGAATATGGAGAGTTAGTCATCAAGTAGATTCAATGACACATTACATCATTGTTTGCTGAGTTACCACTCGTTTTACTACTCTGTCTATAGGTGTGTTTCCATTTCCTTTATTGGACTATTAGTCATGCTTCAGAGTTGTTGGACATATAATATAGTTTCATACCAAGATGTTGGTATTTGAAAATAGAATTCATTTATTTAGATTCTCATAATTTAGTACTAAATAATGAAATTTTTGTCAAAAAATGTTAAAACTATGCAGAAATTATTAATTAATAAATCATCATGCAGCTAGATTTATTATTTAAAATTCATTTCTATTGTGTCCTTCAATCTCTATAATGTATATGGAAACAATACACATTCAATGACCTGAGTAACATTAAACTAATTACAGGTATGATGAATAGAGAAGTACTTGAGCAAGTGGAAAGAGGTTACAGGATGCCCAAACCAACCCTTGGCCCAAACGATCCACCGTGTCCCGATTCATTATATGACCTTATGATACAGTGTTGGAACAAGGAAGTTTTATATCGACCCACATTTGAATACATACAAGTACGTGATCATCACAGTTAAATTGCCCTATTGTTTAAAAGTCATATATTAAAAAAAAAGTAAAACCTAAGCAGTGCCGCTGATATATCTATGTTTTACAGGGGTTCCTAGAAGATTATTTTACTGCCACAGAACCGAATTACAGGGAGGCTAGTGATTTTTAATATTCTGTTCCATCTTGACTGTTTTGCTCGGTTACCACTTTTTTATGATTGTCCTTAAATAATGCACAATATAAACCATTTCAATTAAACATAAACATTACTTTATGACTTCACAATGTTGCAAAATGCAGTTTACAATGTTTATGGTGTAATTCATTGCATCAGTGCCTGTATTTGGTCTTTCATCAAGTTGACTCGATTTTATTGTTTATTTGTAAATATTATGCTTTAAGTTATTTTATACAGTGACCGTAGCTTATGTTAAAATGCACTAATTGTTTTGCTTTGGAACGTTTAACAAGCAAGTGCATATTTAGAGTTAATATCTGCTGGCATTACTTTTCTAATTTTATATCACATGGTCGGTTGTACTATGCAGATTCTAGGCATTTTTCCAGATACAATTTACATGAAACTATGTTACATGTAAAAAGATAACTTTTAAAGTAACTTTTATTATCTATGACACTTTTAAAATAAGAATTTTTTTTTGTTAAAACTGTCGGTATCTGTGAGGCATCCAACTCCATATGAAAGCTGCCTGTGATACTGTTTTCATGTATACCCTATTTTTATTTGTAATAAACTGCGGTGTCTGCTGCGTCAGAACAGAAACCTTTTTCATTTAAAACAGTTATTAAATGTTTAATCAAATAAATGTGGTTCAAACTAATTTAAAAATTAATTCCAAATTCAGTTGAATTTTCACAATGCAAAGATAACAGATAAGTACATTATATATTAAGATTAACATCATACCTAGTAGTTGTGTCAACAGTTTTTCAGCATCTGCTGTTACCAATTTGAACCTTTTTATATTATATTACTACAATGCGCAATAATAAATTTTCTAATCCTACTTGCTATTTGTTCTCAGTTTTTACGCTAACATAAGATGCTAATAAAGTTAATTAACACTATATGGGTGGGTGGTAAGAGTTTGTGTAACAAGTTTGGAAAACACAAGATCCTGGCTCTCTTGAGAAGGCACGAAACATTCACATCATTTAGAAAGTCCCAGAGGAGGTTTTTCTCGTTTTTGTTTTATACAAATACTGTTTCACTTTTAAGTCAAATAGCGCAACAACATACCATATGCGGTACTGTACGACCAAAGAGCCCACTTGTGTTTTAAACAATCAACAACGGTCAATGCGAGTCGTAAGAATACGGTTTTATATTTTTTAAATGTACTTTGTTTAGAATTTAAAAGTGTGCCATCTTTCCCCACTCCACTTTACTAGGATCAAGTGCCTAAATGCCTTTTAGTGTATTTATAATCAGTTCTGTCACCTTTGTGTACGGTTTATGCAGGGCCGGTGGCATCGCTATTTTATACCCCACAGTTTATAGATAACAGGTTTGACGCTCTGCATCGAATCGGTAAGCATTTTGTTGCTAAACAGCCTTAGTTTATAGCATCTCGGTAAGTGCGATATGACATAGGTTTGCCGCTGGCCTACGGTTCTCAAATTGAATACACACATAACAACGTGCACAACTCATATAGTAGGGTTGGGGAACATGGCACACGGGTAAGGTAATATAGTGGGGTGGGGAAAGATGGGACACCTTTAGCACATAATATCCGAATCCAAAATAGGATTATATACGTTTTAACTTAAAACGGTAAAGTAGGCTATCAGCGGCTACAATATGAAACAAGACGAAAGCGGTATTGAGAGGAGTATGCATCAAATATAGGTGGAGACTACGTCGAAACATCCGAAGAAAGCAACTTGCACTTGAAGAAGAAATCTCAAGCCTGGCAGGCCAACTCTGTAACGTTCAACCAGAACATCAACGATCAATTTAAAGTTAGATCATTCCAAAAACAACTGGATGAACTTAACATAAGCCAAACCTATAAAAGAGCTTATAATTTGAACAGAGTTGAGAGTTGTCATTATATTTGTTCCGACCTATTGCGCAATAGTTTTGCGCGCAGTCCAAAAGCACGGTCCAAATCACCCGTCGGAACAAATATATTTGACTGTGTGTTAAAAACATTTTGGTTTTAATTTCTTTGATCGGAACAATTATACCACGACACCACCAACAAAAAATGTGTTTGTTTGAAACCTTAAAATGTTTGTTTTCATGAATTTTAAAAAAGGTAAAAATGCCGAAAAAAGTTTTATAGGAGTTGCTATCAACCATGATTGAAACACCCGATTCGACCCGTGATTAGCCTTAGACATGAGAGAAAGTTCGACAAATATTAGCGCATGAATGGGCGCAAAATAATACTTTCATACCATAGCGGTACGCGATTAACGCTATATATGGTTAAGTGCGTGATGTTGAATATAAAGCGAAAACGTGAGGCATTTAAATTATGACATTGGCAAAACAGTTAATTAGGGTTACCGTGTCTGTAGGTATTTGCAGTGAATTGTAGAATTGAAAAAGGTAAAAAGCATTAGTTTGGCAACATATTCTTGCTTTGTTTTAGGTTATTAATAGAGTACCAATTACCAGATTTGGTTCATTCAGTGCGCCTTTTAAGCTTTTTATTCCATCCAAACGATGCAGATTGTACTAAAGAACGTAGATTTGTGCCAAAAGTAGCCCTGCTGTATCTTTAAACATTCTCCAGTCAATCTTAACACAGGTTGAGGGTCTCCTTTTTCATATTTGTTTTTCATACTTCCCCTCCGTAACTATTCCCCCGGCTACTTCCCCCCATGACCTTGCCCCCCGGCTACTTCCCCCATGACCTTTTCCCCCGGCTACTTCCCCCATGACCTTTCCCCCCAGCTACTTCCCCCATGACCTTTCCCCCCAGCTACTTCCCCCCGGCTACTTCCCCTCCGTAACTATTCACCCCGGCTACTTCTCCCCCATGACCATTCCTCCCGGCTACTTCCCCCATGACCATTCCTTCCGGCTACTTCCCCCCCATTACCATTCCTCCTGGCTACTCCCCGCATGACCTTTCCCCCTGCTACTTCCCCCATGACCTTTCCCCCCAGCTACTTCCCCCCATGACCATTCCCCCCGGCTACTTCCCCTCCGTAACTGTTCACCCGGCTACTTCCCCTCCGTAACTATTCACCCCGGCTACTTCCCCCATGACCATTCCTCCCGGCTACTTCCCCACCATGACCATTCCCCCGGCTACTTACCCCATGACCATTCCCCCCGGCTACTTACTCCATGACCATTCCTCCTGGCTACTTCCCCATGACCATTCCTCCCGGCTACTTCCCCCATGACTATTCCCCCCCAGTACTTCCCCTCCGTGACCATTCCCCGGCTACTTCCCCTCCGTGACTATTCACCCGGCTACTTTCCCCCATGACTATTCCCCCCGGCTACTTCCCCTCCATGACTATTCTCCCCAGCTACTTCCCCTCCGTGACTATTCACCTAGCTAATTTACCCCATGACCATTCCCCCCCACTACTTTCCCTCCGTGACTATTCACCCAGCTACTTCCCCCATGACTATTCACCCCGACTTCCCCCATGACTATTCCCCCCGGCTACTTCCCCTCATGACCTTTCCCCCCCGGCTAATTCCTCCATGACTATTCTCCCTGGCTACTTCCCCTCCGTGTCTATGCACCCCGCTACTTCCCCTCCGTGACTATTCACCCGGCTAATTTCCCCATGACCATTCCCCCCCGCTACTTTCCCCCGTGACTATTCCCCCCGGCTACTTCCCCCCATGACTATTTCACCCGGCTACTTCCCCCATGACCATTCCCCCGGCTATTTCTCCCCATGACCATTCCCCCCGGTTACATCCCCTCGGTGACCATTCCCCTCGGCTACTTCCCCCCCATGACCATCCCCCCCGGTTACATCCCCTCCGTGACTTTTCCCCTCGGCTACTTACCCCCCATGACCATTTCCCCCGGCTACTTCCCTCGGTGACCATTCCCCCGGCTACTTCCCCTCCGTGACTATTCCCCCCGGTTACATCCCCTCGGCTACTTCCTCCCCATGACCATCCCCCCCGGTTACATCCCCTCCGTGACTTTTCCCCCCGGCTACTTCCCCCCCATGACCATTCCCCCCGGCTACTTCCCCTCCGTGACTATTCCCCCGGTTACTTCCCCTCGGTGACCATTCCCCTCGGCTACTTCCCCCCATGAGCATTCCCCCGGTTACATCCCCTCGGTGACCATTCCCCTCGGCTACTTCCCCCCCCATGACCATTCCCCCCGGTTACATCCCCTCGGTGACCATTCCCCTCGGCTACTTCCCCCCATGACCATTCCCCACGGCTACTTCCCCTCTGTAACTATTTCCCTCCGTCGCTTTACCAGTTACCCTCTGTACAATTGGTGTAATGTGTAAGTAAAAGTTAGAATGATGTGATTGAAATGAGTTCTATTTATATTTTAACGTTGTAGTGTTTATAGTTTAATGATAACTAACCTATGATAGAATGATGGGCGAGGCCTATTATGTAAATATTAAATAACATTCTTTTACAGAATAAAGATACGATGTGGTCCATTTAAAGTTAAAGTTCCGGGTAAAAGAAAAAAATCTACATCGTTGTTGTATGACACATTCTACTTAGCTGGCACAAACGTTAAATCATACAATGTTACACCTTTATGTTCACATACCAACAAGTTAAAGTCATGCACCAGTGATTTCTCTGCAACTGGTATCATAAATGATATGGAGAGAAATGACACAGGTTATACCTTTGTACCCAATGAACTTTTTTCAAAATTAGCTCATTTTTAATTTGTATTTTGATATTAGATTCAAAGACATACAAGGAAAAACGAATGGGTTTATCAAAATGCTGGAGAGAGCTGGAGCCAAATTACTGTTGATACAGAGCCACGTACGCCTTTAATTACAAAGAATTCTTATGTGGATTTTATGTGTGATCTAATTGAAGTGAATAAAATGAGGCACTGGACTCTGTTACTAATGAAAGTGATGATGATGATGATGATGAATGTGAATAAAACATTATGTAAAACTGATTTTATCTAAAATTCTCTGTGTTGTAAGATCAAGAAGTCTTAAAACATAGCTTCTATTCTATCAAGTGTAAAGTTGAAGAAGTGTCGGACGGTGCACAACATTTGGCGGTTGTATTAAAACAGTCAACCATTAAGTCCCTTATAAACTATAGTATGGTGGAATAAGATGGCATAGCGTAGGCAAGAAAAAAAAAATTTTTATGTTTGTTTATCACCAAATGGGAGGAGGAAAGAGAATAAAATCATGTTCTATCTTACCCCACCCTACTATAAATAAAAAGAGAGAGAGAGATATTTTAACTGGTAACAGATGCCTTCAAAATTCAAATAATAATGAATAAAAGATTGTAATAAAGGATATTTTATATACATATTAGTGTAGTAAGTCATCTGAAACATACCTGAATCCTTATTACGCACACATATCTGTACAAAGTATAATACAACTGCACAGGCGTACATAGGTTTTAAAATCTTCAACAGCAGATTACTCATGAAATTTCGCAATTTTGTGCTACAGTAAGGTGGCGCTGCAGAGCACTTATGCTTGGCCTGTTATCAAGTGTATCACTTCACGCAACAGATAGAAGTTGAACTATTGGCCCTATTAAAAACTAAGAATGCTATAGGAAAAATGCAAATGGTGAAATGTAAACGTGCGGCGGTGATTCGAACATCGAATTCAGGTCGGGTGAGATGCAAACGTGCGGCGGTGATTTCCAATATCGAATTCAGGTCGGGTGAAATGCGAACGTGCGGCGGTGATTCGAACATCGAATTCAGGTCGGGTGAGATGCGAACGCGTACGGTGGTGATTCGAACAACGAATTCAGGTCGGGTGAGATGCGAACGTGCGGCGGTGATTCGAACATCGAATTCAGGTCGGGTGAAATGCGAACGTGCGGCGGTGATTCGAACATCGAATTCAGGTCGGGTGAGATGCGAACGTGCGACGATGATTCGAACATCGAATTCAGGTCGGGTGAGATGCGAACGTGCGGCGGTGATTCGAACATCGAATTCAGGTCGGGTGAGATGCGAACGTGCGGCGGTGATTCGAACATCGAATTCATGTCGGGTGAAATGCGAACGTGCGGCGGTGATTCGAACATCGAATTCAGGTCGGGTGAGATGCGAACGTGCGGCGGTGACTTCGAACATCGAATTCAGGTCGGGTAAGATGCGAACGTGCGGCGGTGATTCGAACATCGAATTCATGTCGGGTGAAATGCGAACGTGCGGCGGTGATTCGAACATCGAATTCAGGTCGGGTGAGATGCGAACGTGCGGCGGTGATTCGAACATCGAATTCAGGTCGGGTGAGATGCGAACGTGCGGCGGTGATTTGAACATCGAATTCAGGTCGGGTGAGATGCGAACGTGCGGCGGTGATTTCGAACATCGAATTCAGGTCGGGTGAGATGCGAACGTGCGGCGGTGATTTCAACATCGAATTCAGGTCGGGTGAAATGCGAACGTGCGGCGGTGAATTCGAACATCGAATTCAGGTCGGGTGAGATGCGAACGTGCGGCGGTGATTCGAACATCGAATTCAGGTCGGGTGAGATGCGAACGTGCGGCGGTGATTTCGAACATCGAATTCAGGTCGGGTGAGATGCGAACGTGCGGCGGTGATTCGAACATCGAATTCAGGTCGGGTGAAATGCGAACGTGCGGCGGTGATTTCGAACATCGAATTCAGGTCGGGTGAGATGCGAACTTGCGGCGGTGATTCGAACATCGAATTCATGTCGGGTGAGATGCGAACGTGCGGCGGTGATTTCGGACATCGAATTCAGGTCGGGTGAAATGCGAACGTGCGGCGGTGATTCGAACATCGAATTCAGGTCGGGTGAGATGCGAACTTGCGGCGGTGATTCGAACATCGAATTCATGTCGGGTGAAATGCGAACGTGCGGCGGTGATTTCGGACATCGAATTCAGGTCGGGTGAAATGCGAACGTGCGGCGGTGATTCGAACATCGAATTCAGGTCGGGTGAGATGCGAACGTGCGGCGGTGATTTCCAACATCGAATTCAGGTCGGGTGAGATGCGAACATGCGGCGGTGATTCGAACATCGAATTCATGTCGGGTGAAATGCGAACGTGCGGCGGTGATTTCGGACATCGAATTCAGGTCGGGTGAGATGCAAACGTGCGGCGGTGATTTCCAACATCGAACTCAGGTCGGGTAAAACGCGAACGTGCGGCGGTGATTCGAACATCGAAGTAAGTTAGGAACACGAGTCCGGGGTATACATTTCATAAACACACAAATTTACCGCAACTTCCATCTGTTGCGCGAAGATATACGCTCGATAACAGGCTAAGCATAAGTGCTCTGCAGCGCCACCCTACTGTAGCACAAAATTGCGAAATTTCATGAGTAATCTGCTGTTGGAGATTTTAAAAACTATGTCCGCCTGTGCAGTTGTATTATACTTTGTACAGATATGTGTGCGTAATAAGGATTCAGGTATGTTTCAGATGACTTACTACACTAATATGTATATAAAATATCCTTTATTACGATCAGAATAAAAATATGTTGTAATAGTTTTGGCATAATCACAGTTCAACAGAGTAAAAAGAATTGTTTAAATACACAGTAAAAAAATTGTTTAGAAACACAGTAGAAAAAAAATGTTTAGATACACAGTAGAATTTTTTTTAAATACACAGTAGAAAGAATTGTTTAAATACACAATGGAAAGAAGAACTATCGTACTCCACCGCCCCACTCTACTATATAAACTTAATTTTCCTGCATGGCCGTGTCCAATTCTTCTTGGAATTCAGCCAATCATTATTTTCTTCCATCACAATCTTTATTTGGTTGCATTCTATATGAATTTCTCTGAAAAAAATTAAATACTACTATTTCAAACCCCTTTATTATATGATAACAAGAATACAAGTGAATGTAAACTGAGTACATGTCCACAAACAAAAGACACACTAAAAGTGTAAATCAAAGTACTATCGAAAAAGCTTTTTTCCTAATTCATTACCAAAACATAGTTTAACCTTTAAAGCATACCTATGTATATGCATGTATTATTGCTTTCTTAAACCATGGGTCTGGAACGAGGAACCTATGTGAATCCAGATATAGGATAAATTCAATCTTGGCATGATTGTTACAACTTTTTTCGTGACTTTCCATAACATAACAATCCATTTGTAACAACAATCAACTAAAATAATCCAATCGTAACAAGCATGCTAGGAAATGCCAGGTGACAATTATTTTGATTGCTTGTACTTGTTTACCAAGATATATTTGCAAAATGTAATCTTAGCCAAAAAGTTTCCAAACCCATGGCTCACAGCCTCACAGTATACTTATTTCCCCAAAAATCTAAACACTTACTGGTGCAGCAAAAGTTTCAAATTTTCTTTATATTGAATCAATTTCTTGCATGCTGCTGGGCCATATCCGGACGGGCATTTAAATGGTATCCCACCGGGCAAACCATTCATTTTCAATCAAAACTCATAGATTTTCGAATATGGCATTCTTGCTGTTTGCCCAACAGCTTCTGCTGTAAAGATTAAATTTTAAGTATTAGAAACTGCAATACAAAATCTTGACAGCAATATAACAGTTTAAATAATTACTCATAATATTTTTCATTGTAGATTTTTCGAACCTCTGTTTTAAGTTTTCCTAGCACTTCGTGCTTATTCTCTTTTTCTTGTGGAATAGACACATTAAGTCACATAAAGCGGAGAGCTAAATTTGGTATTAATATTTTATTATATAGCTATTATAGGTTTTTTTAAATGAAAGGTATCAATTGAGCAGGAGTACTGGTTTTTCGAATAAACAAAAGATGTTTAAACGTGAACACACCGGATATTGGTTCATGTGGGACAGACAGGGGGAATAGTCACGGAGGGGAAGTAGCGGGGGGGGGAATGGCCGGGGAAATAGTCATGAGGGGAAGTAGCCGGGGGGAATAGTCACCGAGGGAAAGTAGCCGGGGGAATAGTCATGGGGGGAAGTAGCCGGTGGAAATAGTCTTGGAGGGGAAGTAGCCGGGGGAATAGTCATTGCGGGAAGTAGCCGGGGGGAATAGTCATGGGGGGAAGTAGCCGGGCGTAATGGCCATGGGGTAAGTAGCCGGGGGGAAGTAGCCGGGAGGAATAATCATGGGGGGAAGTAGCCGGGGGGAATAGTCATGGGGGGAAGTAGCCGGGGGAATAGTCATGGGTGGAACCATGGAAGTAGCCGGGGGGAAATAGTCACAGAGGGAAAGTAGCCGGGGGGAATGGTCATAGGGGAAAGTAGCCGGGTGAAATAGTCATGGGGGGAAGTAGCTGGGGGTAACGGCCATGGGGTAAGTAGCTGGGGGAATAGTCATGGGGGAAGTAGCCGGGGGGAATAGTCATGGGTGGAACCATGGAAGTAGCCGGGGGGAAATAGTCACCGAGGGGAAGTAGCCGGGGGGAATGGTCATGGGGAGAAATAGCCGGGGGAACGGTCATGGGGGAAGTAGCCGGGTGAAATAGTCATGAGGGGAAGTAGCCGGGGGGAATGGTCATGGGGAGAAATAGCCGGGGGAACGGTCATGGGGGGAAGTAGCCGGGTGAAATAGTCATGGGGGAAGTAGCCGGGGTAACGGCCATGGGGTAAGTAGCTGGGGGAATAGTCATGGGTGGAACCGTGGAAGTAGCCGGGGGAAATAGTCACAGAGGGGAATAGTCACCGAGGGGAAGTAGCCGGGGGAATGATCATGAGGGGATGTAGCCGGGGGAATGGTGATGGGGGAAGTAGCCGGGGGGAATGGTGATGGGGGGAAGTAGCCGGGGGGAATGGTGATGGGGGAAGTAGCCGGGCGAAATAGTCATGGGGAAAATAGCCGGGTGAATAGTTACGGAGGGGAAGTAGTCGGGGGAAATAGTGATGGGGGGAAGTAGCCGGGGTAACGGCTATGGGGTAAGTAGCCGGGGGGAACGGCCATGAGGGGAAGTAGCCAGGGTGGATAGTCATGGAAGGAAAAAAGCCGGGGGAATAGTCACGAAGGGGAAGTAGCCGGGTGAAAAGTCACGGAGGGGAAGTAGCCGGGTGGAAAGTCACGGAGGGGAAGTAGCCGGGGGAATAGTCATGGCGGGAAGTAGCCGGGGAAATTGTCACAGGGGAAAGTAGCAAGGGGGAATAGTCACGAAGGGGAAGTAGCCGGGGGAATGGTCATGAGGGGGAAGTAGCCGAGGGAATAGTCATTGGGGAAAGTAGCGGGGGGAATAGTCACGGAGGGGAAGTAGCCGGGGGGAATGGTCATGGGGGGGAAGTAGCCGGGGGATGGTCATGGGGGGAAGTAGCCAGGGGGAATTGTCACGGAGGGAAAGTAGCTGGGGTGAATAGTTAGTTAGTTATGGAGGGGAAGTAACCGGGGTGAATAGTTACGCAGGGGAAGTAGCGGGGTGAATAGTCACGGAGGGGAAGTAGCCGGTACCTAAACACAAATATAAAAAAGGTAACGCTCAACCTGTTTTTAAGCAATTACAGACTGAATTATGAATGTGTCAATTGCTATTAAGATTGACTGGGGAATGTTTAAATATACAGCAGGGCTACTTTTGGCACAAATTTACGTTCTTTAGTACAATCTGCATCTTTTGGATGGAATAAAAAGCCTAAAAGGTGCACTGAATGAACCAAATCTGGTAATTGGTACTCTATTAATAACTTAAAACAAAGCAAGAATATGTTGCCAAACTAATGCTTTTTACCTTTTTCAAGTCTACAATTCACTGCAAATACCTACAGACACGGTAACCCTAATTAACTGTTTTGCCAATGTCATAATTTAAATGCCTCACGTTTTCGCTTTATAATCAACATCACGCACTTAACCATATATAGCGTTAATCGCGTACCGCTATGGTATGAAAGTATTATTTTGCGCCCATTCATGCGCTAATATTTGTCGAACTTTTATATGTACTATTTACTCCCCCTCGATAGTTGGTGTTGCATGTTTTTGTTTTACTTGACTGTTCAATTGAATTCTACCAACTAAACTTGCAAAATTAATAGTTTTCTAAGAGACTCATGGTCATACTAATAATACAGGACTTTGGAATGGCACAACGGAAGTTGCAATAAAGACATTGAAAACTGGTACCATGTCTCCAGAAGCATTCCTTGCTGAAGCAAAGATAATGAAAATGTTACGTCATGAAAAGCTAGTCAGTCTTTATGCTGTGGTAAGTCTTTACAATGTTCCAAATTCACCATTTTCTTTTGCTGTATGTGTTAATGTCAGGACTATGGAACTTTTTTGGAAAATTGTATTTTTCTTGGGCCCTTTTATTATCGGAAAAAAACATATATGTGTCCAGTTAAAAGGTAAAATAAATAAAATTATTTATTGGATCACTGTTGCAAAAATTTCTAAAAAAACTGAAGGTTAATGCTAATTAATAAGTTTTTCGGCTTGGCACAAGTGCCAGAATTGCATTTAAAGTAACACTGATTATTGTCCTGTTGTGAAGTTTAATTTTTTCATATCATTTATAATTTATTTCACTTTGATTTTATAACTTCTAATTTTAGGTTTCCAAAGAACCAATTTACATTGTTACTGAATTTATGTGTCACGGGAGTTTACTGGATTATTTGAAGGAAGGTCCAGGTCACAAATCCAACTTAGTCGACCAAATTGATATGGCAGCCCAGGTGAATTTTGTGGAATCCTATGTAGTTTTTTAAGTTACATAACTTTTAGTCTATGTAAAAAAGGAATTACTGTTGTGAGATGTTTAACAACATTAACATGTATTAAAATGTTAAACCTTAAATTACATAAAAATCTAGTTTGCTATTGATTGTTTTCAATTTATATAAACCAAAAAGTGAAAAACACTTTGAATTCCAGATTGCTGCTGGCATGGCTTACATAGAAAGAATGAATTACATTCACCGCGATGTTCGTGCTGCCAATATTCTTGTTGGGAAAAATCAAGTTTGTAAAATTGCTGACTTTGGGTTGGCCCGACTTATTGTGGATAATGAATACAGTGCACGACAAGGTATTGTATTTAATTAGTGTTTAGGTAAATATGCTTAACAACACTTTATAATGTGTGTGTGTATTCTGCCATAAAATTCTATTCAAAATTAATGTTATAAACATTTTGGAAATGGCTTTTAACGTGGATAGCATATATGCCTTAGGACACATAATATTTCATACTTATAAATGTGGGCACTTAGGCATAAGTGTATGAAGCCACCATGTATGATCTTCAATGGTTCTTGTGACAACCTGGCAATCTACTTTAATGAAAGGATAAATAAGTGATTACAATGACTACTTTTTGAACAGGAGCCAAATTTCCAATAAAATGGACAGCACCCGAAGCTGCAATGTATGGAAAGTTTACCATTAAATCGGATGTTTGGAGTTTTGGTATTCTACTAACAGAGATTGTGACCAAAGGAAGAATCCCCTACCCAGGTTACCATAAATTTCTATCAACTTTTCATATATTGCAATATATCTTTTTTATTTTTCCAACTGTTATGATGGATGAAATAATTTTATTTAATATTGGTTGTGCTTTTTGTATTATATGTAATATTGGTTGTAGGGCTGTGGATTTTCCCTATTTTTGTTTAACCGTTAACCGTTCAGTTTTAACCGGTTAACCGGGTAACCGATACAAGTGTAATCCTAATAAAAGCGTCTTGTTTATCTCTTTTCTTTCGCGAATTTAAAGGCAACTTTACGACGAACGTATGGACTATGCTTGCAATACACGGGCAAACGTTCTTAACGTTAAAGAAATGCTTTCTTATTCATATTCAAACCTGTTTTAAAACACCTGCCGTCTAAATAATCAACGTGTGAATTGTAATTATGACGCAGTTATTAACGTGTGAATTGCTATTATGTCGTAATCAATTGCCAGGTCAAACAATCGCTATTATGATGCAATGATTCCACGTGTGAATGCCTGCTTTTTCGTAATATACACGCTGCTTGGCTGAGGAAAACATTTAAGTTGTGTATTACACCAATATAATGTTGCAAAACTAGTTAGCCTGCGGTATTAACAATCAAGATTGATGGCGTAATCGCCGTTGTAGGGCACGATCAAAGCAACAGCGTCCCTGCGCACTCTGTCTTATTGCAAAACAACAATCAACGAACACGAACACGTGCCTTTCGTGTAAATAAGACAGATATTGATATACGTTTATACCCTGTGACGTCATAGTTCGGTTAACGACTTGAACTTTTCGTTAGCGGTTAACCGTTAACTTTTCCACAGCCCTAATTGGTTGTGCTTTTTGTACCATATGCAGTGCAGGCATGTAGGGCATTTTTCGTATTCTGTTAATTATGATCCTTGTTTTTGTTAATGTGGTTCAAGGTTCAATTTGAATTTGTATCTTGCACTATTATTACAACTGCACCTTGCAAATTCACGAGACAATTGTGGTAAACCAAGTTTAATGTCAAAATCAATTTTTATTACAAGATTAGTAGCAACATTTTCAGGAACATGCAGATTTTGTTTTAATCAGGTCTGGTTACTTAGTAATAGATGGAAGGTAAAATATAACGCGATGGACACTTATTTTGTTGGGATGGACATACTTATATGGTTAAGATTAAGAATGCCTAATAGGTTTTGTTGTTAAACGGACAGGTTATAATTAATTTTATATACACACGCTTGATGCTTATTATTCACGTTTCCATATTACTTTGTTTGGATTTTACTACCTGTTGTAACTTCTAGGTGGTTGTGCTACGAAATTATTTGAATGCTTCCACTAGAAATGAATAATTTAAGAATATTTATTTTATTTTCCATTAATAAATCCCTTACACTACTTGAATATGGAGAGTTAGTCATCAAGTAGATTCAATGACACATTACATCATTGTTTGCTGAGTTACCACTCGTTTTACTACTCTGTCTATAGGTGTGTTTCCATTTCCTTTATTGGACTATTAGTCATGCTTCAGAGTTGTTGGACATATAATATAGTTTCATACCAAGATGTTGGTATTTGAAAATAGAATTCATTTATTTAGATTCTCATAATTTAGTACTAAATAATGAAATTTTTGTCAAAAAATGTTAAAACTATGCAGAAATTATTAATTAATAAATCATCATGCAGCTAGATTTATTATTTAAAATTCATTTCTATTGTGTCCTTCAATCTCTATAATGTATATGGAAACAATACACATTCAATGACCTGAGTAACATTAAACTAATTACAGGTATGATGAATAGAGAAGTACTTGAGCAAGTGGAAAGAGGTTACAGGATGCCCAAACCAACCCTTGGCCCAAACGATCCACCGTGTCCCGATTCATTATATGACCTTATGATACAGTGTTGGAACAAGGAAGTTTTATATCGACCCACATTTGAATACATACAAGTACGTGATCATCACAGTTAAATTGCCCTATTGTTTAAAAGTCATATATTAAAAAAAAAGTAAAACCTAAGCAGTGCCGCTGATATATCTATGTTTTACAGGGGTTCCTAGAAGATTATTTTACTGCCACAGAACCGAATTACAGGGAGGCTAGTGATTTTTAATATTCTGTTCCATCTTGACTGTTTTGCTCGGTTACCACTTTTTTATGATTGTCCTTAAATAATGCACAATATAAACCATTTCAATTAAACATAAACATTACTTTATGACTTCACAATGTTGCAAAATGCAGTTTACAATGTTTATGGTGTAATTCATTGCATCAGTGCCTGTATTTGGTCTTTCATCAAGTTGACTCGATTTTATTGTTTATTTGTAAATATTATGCTTTAAGTTATTTTATACAGTGACCGTAGCTTATGTTAAAATGCACTAATTGTTTTGCTTTGGAACGTTTAACAAGCAAGTGCATATTTAGAGTTAATATCTGCTGGCATTACTTTTCTAATTTTATATCACATGGTCGGTTGTACTATGCAGATTCTAGGCATTTTTCCAGATACAATTTACATGAAACTATGTTACATGTAAAAAGATAACTTTTAAAGTAACTTTTATTATCTATGACACTTTTAAAATAAGAATTTTTTTTTGTTAAAACTGTCGGTATCTGTGAGGCATCCAACTCCATATGAAAGCTGCCTGTGATACTGTTTTCATGTATACCCTATTTTTATTTGTAATAAACTGCGGTGTCTGCTGCGTCAGAACAGAAACCTTTTTCATTTAAAACAGTTATTAAATGTTTAATCAAATAAATGTGGTTCAAACTAATTTAAAAATTAATTCCAAATTCAGTTGAATTTTCACAATGCAAAGATAACAGATAAGTACACTATATATTAAGATTAACATCATACCTAGTAGTTGTGTCAACAGTTTTTCAGCATCTGCTGTTACCAATTTGAACCTTTTTATATTATATTACTACAATGCGCAATAATAAATTTTCTAATCCTACTTGCTATTTGTTCTCAGTTTTTACGCTAACATAAGATGCTAATAAAGTTAATTAACACTATATGGGTGGGTGGTAAGAGTTTGTGTAACAAGTTTGGAAAACACAAGATCCTGGCTCTCTTGAGAAGGCACGAAACATTCACATCATTTAGAAAGTCCCAGAGGAGGTTTTTCTCGTTTTTGTTTTATACAAATACTGTTTCACTTTTAAGTCAAATAGCGCAACAACATACCATATGCGGTACTGTACGACCAAAGAGCCCACTTGTGTTTTAAACAATCAACAACGGTCAATGCGAGTCGTAAGAATACGGTTTTATATTTTTTAAATGTACTTTGTTTAGAATTTAAAAGTGTGCC
This sequence comes from Ciona robusta, assembly GCF_009617815.1. Classification (NCBI taxonomy): domain Eukaryota; kingdom Metazoa; phylum Chordata; class Ascidiacea; order Phlebobranchia; family Cionidae; genus Ciona; species Ciona robusta. Next base: position 7,044,059 of record NC_143235.1, read on the forward strand.
ATCTTTCCCCACTCCACTTTACTAGGATCAAGTGCCTAAATGCCTTTTAGTGTATTTATAATCAGTTCTGTCACCTTTGTGTACGGTTTATGCAGGGCCGGTGGCATCGCTATTTTATACCCCACAGTTTATAGATAACAGGTTTGACGCTCTGCATCGAATCGGTAAGCATTTTGTTGCTAAACAGTCTTAGTTTATAGCATCTCGGTAAGTGCGATATGACATAGGTTTGCCGCTGGCCTACGGTTCTCAAATTGAATACACACATAACAACGTGCACAACTCATATAGTAGGGTTGGGGAACATGGCACACGGGTAAGGTAATATAGTGGGGTGGGGAAAGATGGGACACCTTTAGCACATAATATCCGAATCCAAAATAGGATTATATACGTTTTAACTTAAAACGGTAAAGTAGGCTATCAGCGGCTACAATATGAAACAAGACGAAAGCGGTATTGAGAGGAGTATGCATCAAATATAGGTGGAGACTACGTCGAAACATCCGAAGAAAGCAACTTGCACTTAAAGAAGAAATCTTACGCCTGGCAGGCCAACTCTGTAACGTTCAACCATAACATCAACGATCAATTTAAAGTTAGATCATTCCAAAAACAACCGGATGAACTTAACATAAGCCAAACCTATAAAAGAGCCAATAATTTGAACAGAGTTGAAAGTTGTCATTATATTTGTTCCGACCTATTGCGCAATAGTTTTGCGCGCAGTCCAAAAGCACGGTCCAAATCACCCGTCGGAACAAATATATCCAAATTTAATTTGACTGTGTGTTAAAAACATTTTGGTTTTAATTTCTTTGATCGGAACAATTATACCACGACACCACCAACAAAAAATGTGTTTGTTTGAAACCTTAAAATGTTTGTTTTCATGAATTTTAAAAAAAGGTAAAAATGCCGAAAAAAGTTTTATAGGAGTTGCTATCAACCATGATTGAAAAGACATGTGGAATTATATTATAAGTTACGCACAATCGTGCCCAATAATTTTCCCTGTGGTCCCGTTAAAACTGTGTTTTATATGATAACTTTGACTAGTTTGTATCTGGTGAGTCATAGAAGATTAAAATTATTAAAATGGTATGGTAGCTTTTCAAAAGTCAAAACGAATATACATCTAACCGATTGCAGCTTAACAACGCTCAGTTATTTAACATAGTGTTTTAGGTTTTTATATAGAAATGTTTTAAACGTTTTACGGCGCTAGTGAAAATTCTCTCGTACTTACCGATTACTCTGTACGGCGCCGTGGCACATTTGGTTACCGCGCGTGTATGCTTCTAACCCAGAGGTTATGGGTTCAAGGCTCGTCGCTGCTACCGCTGTAGGTGTATGTGGTTTTTTATCAATACACTTATCAGCAATTGCTGCATTGCTCAACCAAGCGGTCACTAATATAGTAATAGCAGCACTTTGTGAATTTTCGGGTGTAAATAAAAATGTCCCAAAACAACAATCACCCACAAAGCTATATTTGTAATGTAATGTAACTTACTTTGTTCTCGCCTAACTGGAAACGACAGTCGTTATAACATTAGTGTTCATAAGCCTCGTGCCAGCTTCTGAGTTACCATGCATGATGCATGTTACTGTCTGGGTGATTATTTTTTTGTTTTTTTTTAGGTATTTCTGACAATAATTTTGTACCATTTTTTTATCCTCGTGTGCTTTCGTGTGACACCTTTCAACTTTGTATATGCATTTTGTTTTTGATATGGCTTATTATTTGGACAACCCATTAGTGACCACTGGGTTGGAGCAATGTCCATTAATTGTTTTGCCCAAAGTGGTATAGGCCGAGTACTGTTAGTATAGCATCGAACCTGAGACACTTTAGTATTCAATGCAGGCACCTAAGTCAAGCGCCAGACCTGATATATATAAATCTTGATATATATACCCAAATATATATATACATCAAAAGCTTAGTTGTAATGTCATCAATTATCGTAAATTACAATCATAAGAAATATTGAAATATGGTAATTAAATCTGGTAAATATATTACTCGTACATTGCTCTGCATGAATAATTACCTTGGACTATATATATATTTAAATTTTCTATTTTTTTAATAATAGATCATTACTTTCTGTTGAACTACATAAAATATGTTAAAATTAATTGTATAGCTTTCTCTCCTAATATAACCAACAATTTGTTTTCATCAAGAATATTCAGGTAAGTAAACTGCAGTGAATTTTATAAAAATACTAGTCGTTTTAACTTAGTCTTTAAAGTGTTAATATATCACAAAATCTTAGTAATGAAAAGTAGTAAAAATATTTAATATAAGGAATATTGTACTATTATGCTGTACATACATATCGCCCATTTATGTAAAGTTTATTGATTATTTGTGTCAGCAAGTAAACAGATGAATTTTGAATTGAAACTTTATTGTTTTATTTTACTGAATTTTCCAACAGAAAAAATGGCATCACGACAGAAAAGGTTGATCGAGGATCTTCAATCAGATCTTCGTCTTTTGTCTAATGAAACAAAGCGACGATATTCTCCTGTAAAAGAAGCTGCAGAGTCTGCAGTTATGAAAATCCGGACAGCTATACCATCAAACTCAAGCAATATTACACCAAGCAAATTAACCGAGTTATTGCGAGAGTCTTGCAGTGACATAATGCAGCCGTTTATCATGGGTTGTGACACTCGAAGCGTGCCAGTTATACAACTTTGTCTTACTGCAATACAAAGAATAATAACCCATGAAGTTGTGGATGAAAAAAACGCAGTGAACGTGGTAAATATGATGTGGCTGGTGTATGAACAAGGTCTTGATGAACTTCAACTGCGGCTACTTCAAACTATTATAGTTCTTGTTACATCAAAATACAGTCGTCTCAATGGTCAACCCCTGGCAAGGGCAATTGTTCTTTGCTTTAGATTGCATTTCACCAAAAACGAGGTGACAAATAATACCGCGGAAGCAACTATACGTCAAGTTATCTCGCTTGTATTTGAGCGTGTTGTTGTGGAAGATGAGGAAAACTCAGTGTTGGATTTGACAGGAGAAGATTATTTGCCTAAATCTGGTGGAAGTAAATTTGATGTTCCTCTAAGTTTAACACCAACAGTAGCGGATGCTTATAATTTATTTCAAGATCTTTGCCAGTTAGTAAATGCGGACAGCCCACACTGGATTGTTGGAATCACTGAAATGACAAGAACATTTGGACTTGAACTCCTGGAAAGTGTTCTGACTGAATACGAGGGGATTTTCAAGAAACATGCAGAGTTTAAGTTTTTATTAAAAGACAGAGTCTGTGCTCTTGTGATCAAGTTGTTTTCACCAAATATTAAACACCGCCAAGGAGCCCCACCACCCCCATCTGGTGCATTGCCAACTTCCCACAGTGATAAACCATACTTTCCAATATCTATGCGCCTTCTGAGAGTCGTTTCAATTCTACTTAAAAGGTATTATAGTTCCCTTATTACTGAAAGTGAAATTTTTCTTTCTTTACTCATAAAGTTTTTGGACACTGATAAACCATTCTGGCAACGAGCTATAGCTATTGAAGTACTCAGCCAACTGTGTGCTCAACCAAGACTTTTAACTTCTTTTTGTATGTCGTACGACATGCAAGTTCATAGTACAAAGATATTTCACAACATGGTTTCATCACTAGGAATGCTCATCCAAAGTTTATTCATGCAACGACAGTCCAATAGTGGGTCGAGCTCCGTACTTGAGTCATCAAATTATACGTCAAGTACACTACAATATAACTTTGAATATCATGGTGTGAGTGTTGTACTTAACTCTCTACCATTGAGTACTTCCAGCTCCATAAAGTACATGTTTATGGAAATGCTTGATAAAACAGATCCAACACCATTACCAGATGGATACATTTTTACCATAGCTTACACGTCGATGATGGATTTGATATGTGGACTTTCTGCAATGATTGATAATGATCTGGCAGATAAAACTTCAGACAGTGAAAAATCTGATGTTCATGTACTGCAGGAAATGGTTATTTCTTCATGGTCAGTTTTTCTCTCTATTCTCTCTTTGCTCTTGGAAGCAAGTAATGATGAATCATGTACTGCTAGCATTCTAAAGTGCATTGAGTCGTTTACCGGAGTCTGTGGACAACTAAACTTAACTTCGGCCAGAGATGCATTTATTATAGCTTTATGCAAAGCATCTTTGCCAGTACATTATACTGTACCTGTTCTTACATTGTCTTCACCTAAACTGCCACCTATGATGTACCATGATAATAATTCTTTTACCACTGATCAACAAAACGTGGTAGCAGTTGGACAATCATTTCCAAATAACACTGGTGTACAGCCAAGTGCACTAGGTACGGTGTCGCTCACATTAAAAAATGTTCAGTGCATGAGAACCATTATAACACTCGCACACACTCATGGTGCATACATGAATACAGCATGGCAATTAGTGCTTACAACACTGCAACATCTGGTTTGGATCTTGGGTTTAAAGCCTGTATCTGGTGGACAACTGAAACCAGGTTCAAGATCTAGTAATGACAGCAACAGTAATACACCAAGCACAATTCTTACTACTGCCGTCTTAACAGATCTTCCAGAAATATCAAGTATGCTTACAGGATTGTTTGAAGCCTCTCAACACCTGGATGATGTTGCTCTTCATCACTTAATAAATGCCCTCTGTTCCTTGTCCATGGAAGCCATGGATACAGCTTACAATAGCAGCATTAAGGAACCAAGCGTATTTGCTGTGGCTAAGCTACTTGAGACTGGATTAATTAACATGAAGAGAATCGAAATATTATGGAGACCGGTTACTGGACATTTACTTGAAGTCTGTCAACACCCGAACACCATCTTACGTGAATGGGGAGCAGAAGGTGTTGCATCTTTGGTGAAAGTAGCACTGAAACATTACCATGGTAATCAACTTAACAGCAATCCTAGGTTGCTACACATGTTTCTCTTACCCTTGAAAGAACTTTGCTCATTTTTATACCATGACACAAGACAAAAACAATTGGATGCAATTTTACACATTTTACATTGCTGTGGTGATTCATTGTTTTCTGGCTGGCAAGACATTTTAGACATTATTGGTTCAGCTACAGATCGCTCAAATGAATCAATAGTACGCCTTGGGTTTAAAAGTCTTCAGTTGGTGATATCTGATTATCTGCTTTCATTACCAACAAGTTCAATATCTCAGTGTATAGATGTGGTTGCATTGTACGCAATGCAAAAGCAAGATTTTAACGTGAGTTTGACATCAATTGGGTTGCTTTGGAGTATGTCGGACTACATGCTGGTAAATAAAGAAAAATTAGGTGGTGAAACAAAAGAAGTGAAAGTCATGGGTGATTCTGAAAATTGTACTGCTTCACCAGAGATCAATGAACTTTGGATGGATTTGTTCAGTAAAATGGGTAAACTTTGTGTAGATCCAAGGCCAGCAGTGAGAAAGAGTGCGGGTCAGACATTATTTTCGAGTATTTCTGCACAATGGTCCACAATGACGAAAGAAACATGGTACAAAGTAATTTGGAAGGTACTCTTTCCTCTGATGGATGACGTGCAAAAAACTTGTGTCAATGCACCACGCAATAGAAATGAATCGGATGAGACGAATATTTTGATGCATCACTCCAGAGACACAGAAGAAAAACAATGGCAGGAAACTATGGTATTAACCCTCGCCGGGATTGCCAGAGTATTTAAAATGAAACGACCAGTCTTGTTGGAAATGAATGATTATGAAATGGCATGGAAAAAGTTACTGGACTATATTCAAGCAGCTTCCACTAACAATAGTGTTGAAGTTTCACGCTCAGCACTTTGCAGCTTTGAAGAAGTATTGAATCCTACAGTAAATGGAGATTCAGCTGTTGAAAATATTTCACTTTGGATCAATGCTTGGAAAGTTTGGTGTAACATTGGACTTAAAGCAGCCATTCAACCCCCACCGGGACAAACTTGTCCTGATGAGATGCTCTCTCAGGCTTACCTCACTTCTTTAGTGATATTGTTTCCTACATTACATCGACATTGTGTGGAAGAATTTATCACACAAGATTTCAAATTGCTAGCTCAAGTTTTATATGGGGTAGTGTGTGTGCCTGTTCGCTCTGATGCAACTGCATTTATATTGCCCACTTCTAATGATGTACTTACACCGTTGCAAGAAGCTGTTGTAAATGCTGTTGACATTGTACAAAAATCTGTGTCTTATAAGTCTGAAAGTACCATATATCCAGCTGTTTTTGATTTCTTACTTTCCATTGTTAAATTCGCATCACACCCACCCACTTATGGCGATATTAAGGTACATACTGGGTCTTCTGACAAAAATAAATGGATATGTATCAACTACATCCAGTTTGCGGAGTACTGTATTGGAACGGTGGTCGACATTTTTCAGATGACTGCTTGTCATAAAGCTGTTATACAGCATACAATCTTAACTTCCATTGTAACTATATTACATGATTTGATTAAAAGGAAATACTCTACACAAAGAACTACAACTTGGCAGCTTGCTGTTAATGCATTGGTTAAAGTACTGCAAGCAGGGCTTCCAGTGGTGAGACAGCATCCCCAATTATCAATATTTGACAACTTATGGGAAGAGTTAATAAGCTGTATAGAAGATTTCCTATTTCCACAATCACTTCCACCAGCAACATTGTCTGTAGAAAATCATAAACAACTGGAGGCCTTTGATGTTCTGTTGATTGACATGATACGTAGTGAAATATTACCATATAGCTCTACCTTCCCAAAAGATTTTTTGTCAAAAATAATCAGTATATTGAACAAAGGATCTGTTCCTGTCTGTACGAGAGACATTGAATTACAGATTGGTAAGGAACGACGAAGAGATGAACTAAGTAAACACTGCTTTAGCACATTATTCCAGTTTTCCATGCAAAATTACCCAAACGATGGCACCCTTGAGTCAAATGAACATAAACTTTCAGAGATAAATGAGATGACCGTCACAAGTCTTGTTCAAAGATGTCGCAGTTCCTTAACCCAATATACCAGTGCTGATCGACTTAGAACTCATTTTCCATTTCCAGAAGCTCAACTAAATGAAGTAATGTTTGCACTGAAAGCATTAGATGCACTACTTGTGAGACTAAAATCCTCCAAGCAAGTCATAGACAAGTCACTTTGGTGTCATGTTTTAGATATGTATCCGGTGTTAGTTGAATGTATACCAACATCTTCAGCTGATGTGCGAAAAAGTGTTGCCCAAGTAATTGGCCATTTTCAAGCTTTTTTGTCTGTAAACGACATACCCTTACCCTTGTAATAGCTTGCTGACGTGCAATATTTTAGATTGTCATTTAAGTGAATATGGTTTCTAAAGATAAATAATATGTTGGTTTTGAAATGCACAAAATGCGCTTTAATTTATGTATTTGTTATTCAAAAAAGTTATTGGTTTTATTAGTTCAGTTTTAACACCTTGTTGCATTCATGTCTACACTAAATTTTTGCAAACCTAATTGTTAAAAGGAGCAATGTATGTAAAGCTATTTTATTTGCACATGCTTTTCTAAAATAAGATTTAAACCCTTTCTTTGTTAGTTTAGGCCAAGTGAATGCCAAAGTTTGCCTAGTCTTTGTATTATTCTATATTATACTGACTTCGCTTTAACTGAAATTCAGTAATGCCGGATCTTTTGTGTAAACAGACAATCACTATAAACAATGATTTTTTTCGATATTTCATACTTTTTTCTTGTTCCTATCAACCAGTATGTAGTTATAATGGTGAAAGACTGTTTTATGTATTTCAAACAATTTTTTTTAGTTCATTATTTCCAAATATTTAATATAGTAGGATGGGGGAAGATGGGACATCTTTTCATTCTATTTTCTCGTACATTTTGGTAGTAAGCAAAGAACATTCAAAGATATATAAAACCTTGCCCTCGCGACTTTCATAGACCATTGTTAATTGTTTAAAACACAACCAGGATATTTATATATTTTGTGCTAAAGGTGTACCATCTTTCCCCACCCCACTATATGTTTAGTTTGACTTCACTGAAACAAAGATTATTATTCATTAGGATTAGTGTTTAAATTGTTATCGACTAAATTAAACATTAACAAAACTCGTGTCGTATTTAAGCCTTTTGAACACCAATGTAAAAACACATAACACTTTACTATATAGTTTTTCGCGCCCCCCTTCCGAGTGTTTCACGCGCCCCAGTTTAAGAACCACTGATCTAACATAAGCAGCAAAGATTTGTATGCCGTGTGTGTAATTGGGCAGTCTGGATGAGAAAAAAACATTTATCCACCAAGTTACATTATTTAGAGCGGGTTCAAACTACGGGCGGTAAAAGCGCTGCCGATGGGAGAGAGCGAGTGTCAGCCGACAAAGCATTCACACACTGATGTAAAATCACCTGTCCTGTAGAGATGTCCACGAGTCGGAGTCCGTACTACTTTTGGCTGGAGTCGTAAAAATTAAACAGGAGTCGGTTTTAAATATGACTTCTTAAGAATCTTTATACATAGGCTATGCAGTAAATTTTGCTAAACTTTAAAAAAATCGGAGCAGGAGCGAAGTCTGATTGGAGATTGGAGCAGGAGTCCAAGATTTCTGACTCCGGACACCTCTATAGTATCCTGTTCTGTTTGGTGGGAGGTTGGAAAATAAATTTAATCGTTTTAGCGTAAATGTACGATTAAAATAGAGAAAAATACCCAGAAAAGAATATAATTTTGTTCAGCTGGCATTGACTGGTAAACAATTTAACGCAGATGCCGAATTTACCAAGGGTGGGGAGCGAAATCGGAGTGAGAAGTAACCAACAAAACCGAAGAGCCAACAAAACCAGAAGTAACCAACAAAACGGGTTCTAGTCGCCATTGGCGACTGCAAAGCAGTAGGCAGAATGCATTTATACATGTATTATAACTAATGAAACCTTAATGTATGAGGATTAAGTGACTGATAAAGAATAAGTGTAAACACGTTTTGTACAACTTAACTTTTATTAGGGATGAACAAAAATCCAAAAACAAGAACAACTGTTGTTTAACGAAAAAGGATCTATACGACCACTTACGTGCTCAACAAGCAACCCGAAATAGTATGATTACGTCAAAATACACCGTTCTTTAAAAGATTCGAATTGTTTATCTTAGTTCTGCTTTAATTTTTGTTTGGATATTGATCTAATAAATTAAAAAATTTAGTACAAAACACAACATAATAAATAAAATAAACTAAATAATTACACCTTGCTACTTGTCCCGGGCAGAGTCGTATAAACACCGAGTAGTCCAACTGCCGTCTATGTGTGTCCAAAATAGAGCAAAAGTGGTGATTTTGACAATGGGTTTAAACGAACTTGTTAAGTTTTGTTTGTGTTTTCCTATTGTGGGAAGGTGTAAAATAGCTTCTATTTACCTTACCAAACATTTTTTAGAAAAAATGTATAAATTTAGCCGCATTAAATGACTAAAATGTCGCAAATCAACCGCTTCTAATTCTAATTTTTGACTTATTTTGACACAGAAAACAAATAACACATGTTTTTTACATTTTTCAACTTTTAAATTTGTTTTTAGGCCCAAGTTTTTCTGTAATTTACCGAAAAACATACGTTTTCCCTATACCTACTGTGTTATTTTGGACCCAAATTGCCGTTCAATTTGTGTTTTACGTAACAATGGGTTGGACTACTCCGTATTTCTATGGCTCTGGTCCCGGGGTCTGTCTTCGCACGAAAACATCCTTAACTAGCATATTCGCATCGGTAAACTACACAGGTATAGAAATATAATAACTTTTTCATAAACATTTACTATTCACTTACATTTTCATATGCTTCATCGGGCCAGGTTGGTACTTTACCCGTGCCAGGTTAATAGAGGTTGGCCGGGGAGACGGCCACTTAAGCTTCCGATAGCTGTTGCTAGCTATGTGGCCACTTCATCCCTGATAACACGTTTGTCGAGTGGTCGGTCGCATTTGCAGCCCAGTACGTGCCAGGTGTTTATTAGAACTTAAAAAGGGTAAACCGGTAGAAGGTATAGGTTTTTACTTTTATGTTTAACGCAATTTTAAAATTAAATTTTTAATATATTTGACAGACTACACCTTTAACAATCATGAAAGAAATAAAAGTGCAAGGATTTGATGAGTTTATGAGTGCTGTAGTATCGCCTGATATAAAAGACAAAATCATCATATGTTTGTTCACTGGAGATAAAGATGAAAATGGGAAAAGTTGGTGCCCGGATTGTGTAACTAGTGAACCGATTGTTCGTAAAAGTTTGGAATTGATTAAAGACGATGATTCTTTCGTGTTTGTGTATTGTTCTGTTGGGGGGAGGGCTTTTTGGAAGGATAAATCCAATCCATTCCGAACCAATGGCAAACTTAAGCTTAATGGTGTACCAACATTAATGAAGTGGGGATTTCCCAATGAAAAATTGGTGGAAGATCAAATAAGTGCAGATGTAATTCCTATTCTTTTTGAATAATATTGCTTTCATTATAAATAAACAATCAACTGTGGTCACATTGACGTTATTTGAACCTTCTTCTGTACAATTACAAAGAATAACACCAAAATTAAGTTAAAATCTACCATTTAATTGAAATATTCTGTTGTTCCAACTTTATATTATTATAAATTAGCAAAATGTTATATTTTTATATAACAACCATTTGTTGTGAAAATAGCACCGGACAAAGTTACGGTAGTTAATTAATATTTTATATATTTAATTCATCAATGTAACTATCATTCATTAGCCTCCCATGTTCCCTACTTAATGTAAAAACGTGGCATAATGTGACCATCCATATATAATCGTTCTTCCAATTCTAGGTATAGTTGTTTTGTTTAGGTGCAATACGAATAATTACCTGAAAAATAAAGAAAAGTAACATGGATCCTAACAAACAGAAAGTAATCCGTGAATATCGCAAACTTACAAGAAAAGATCAACAAAGTTACAAAAATAAAAGTCAGAAAACAACTAAGGCTGTACCACAACCACTTAACCCTAAACTGAAAAAAAATACCGGAAAATATATTAAACAAACAGTTCTAAAGAAGAAAGAAGAACAAGCAAAACTAACAAAGCAACGAAAGTTGCAAGATATAGCTCGCCAGGAGAAGCGACGGAAAAAACATGAGATTCATAAAAAACTGAATATGAAAACTCGTAAAGGCCAACCTATTATGAAAAATAAAGTTGATTTATTATTACATAAGATTCAAAGTAACACAGATCAGTATTGTCTCTAAGTTGTGATTAGAGCTTGTGTGTTTGCGTGTTTTTTTTTTCTCTTATAATGCACATTTTTGAACAAATCTCTTGTATGAAATTCTGGGTACAGTCCCATCCGCAATACAATAGTAGTATTTATTCAAAATCCCAATTAGCATTTTCATAAAGTGGAAGTCTGTGTTTTTGAAGACCTGTGTGGTTGAATTTTATCGATAATTAATGACAAATTATTAATTAAAACGCTTAAATTTTTTTATAAGTGTGGAGGAACAATATTTGTCATACATTGATGTTTAGAAAATTTTGTAGGATTTCTATCAATGTTCAAATTAATTAAAAAAAAAATTTTCGAGGCAATAAAAACACTGTTTTCAAAAGCAATTTAACTACATTAAAAGAAAAACAAATTAACAATGAAAATACAGGGTAATAATACAAATATTAAATTCATCAGCAACTCTTTTTTCACAGAAGCAAAATATTACTTAAGGCATTTTTAACATCCTTGTTCAAATGCTTCTCTTTTCTCTTATAATTCATTATTTTTACTTAACCTCTTAAATATAAGCTTACCTACAAATAACATTTATTACACTGAAAATAGCCATATACAAACTCAAGAAGTAACTGAAGCATTACACTTGATTTAACTAAATGATAAAGGATTTTGAAAATCTTTTTTTTAATATTGGGTGGGTTAAAAAGGTAAATAAACAGTTTTTTTTATACTTTTTCTTTCCCTTCCCATGAGACAAATTTGGGGGGGTGAATAATGGTGTAAAATGTTTGCAAAAAGTAAAATATATCAGCAGCAAGCTTCTTCAATATATAGCAAACAACTACATTCTTTTCTTATCCCAAGTACCCCATTGTTTTTTTATTGTCCCCTTATTACATATATATATTTATTATTTATTTCATGCCCAAAGCCCAATCAGTGTGAGAGCATATACATTCCGAATCATTGTTTTGGACCTCTTCACATGCGTCATGAACACTAGTTTGGGAGACCATGCCTGCAGAACAATGGCTTTGACATTCAGGTGGTTCTAAACCTCTTAGTACCCATTAAACCTTTTGAATATTTTTTTTGAGACATGAGTTGAGACATATTAATGTTTTTACTTTTATTGGATTTACCAACAACTGTTTATTGAACATTTACATATTTAGTTAAAAGTAAATTCTATGTGGAAAGTAAAGTTTTAATTGTTAATAAAAAACATCAAACTTATAAATTTAGTTTGATTTTACAGCCTCATGCATTACAAAAAAATATAAACACATTAATACAATTAAGTTACAAACAGTGTAAATAAGACAAAGAGATCACTGCTGCAAAACGCCGAAATTAGTGGACAACATTATATAAAGGTACACAATTATAGCATGCACAATAAGAATAAATGTAATAAACGATAATATGACATTGTTAACAATAGTTTGATTGAAAGTGTCGAAGAAGTCATAGATGAGCACCAGTAAAAAACAAAACGATAATAATGCCACTACTGCGTCAACCATGTCTCTCGTGTCCCAGCTGTGTTGTTAAAGTGGCAGTAAAATATTCTGCTTAAAACAAACTTAAAAAAACTTTCCATCTATTCTAAAATGTGGTTGTGAGTTGTCATCAGGATTTAGAAACACAGAAATACTTTTCCCAGGGTTGCTATCAACCAATCGTCTCATTTTTTCTGCCAAGTCAAGTTCCTGCCTGGAGTTCATTTCAACATTGCTTTGTGACATCCCATTTTCACTGTAATAGTAAAATATACATATATATATATATGTAGATGAATTCAAAGCAGTGGTTTTTAAGCTTTTTCTTCTTGCGTACGACATAGTAACACTAATTTTAAAAAATAAGAGAAAAAAAAGTAATAGATGAACAATATTCCATTTTATTCTTGGTGAGCCAGGTCCTTGTCAAGGAACCAGGATTTAGGCCAGATTTGGCTTATTACCACAGAACCCGTGAAGCCCATTTAAGTCTTTTATTTACAACCTTCGAGTTATATTATAACTAAGTCTTGAACAAAATCTGTTGGCTTGGTAGTACTTCTGTCCACAACTTTGCGACATCTCATCGCAGTTGGACACATATTTTTGCACTTTTTTTTATCTTTCTGTTCTTCTGACTTTTCAACTTTGTGTATGATTTTTGCTTTAATATGGGTTGTAATTTGGACAACCCATCATTGGACTGTTGGGTATGCCTGTTAATTGTCTTGCTCAAGGACACATACATAGATCAATATAAGTATCACTGGTCACTGTGGTCAGTATTGATAATGATATCGCCATCGAGCATCAAACCTTTGGTTACCATGTTAGCGCCTAAACCACTGAGCCCCTGCGCCAGACCAAAGGCCAGGAATATAAATTAATAATATTTTCTTTTTGGTTGCTACTTCTGATGCTACTAATGTCAATTACTCATTGGAGAACTAAGAATTATGTAATTAAAACTATTTTATCAATTTTGAAACTTTGATCAATGGTTTATGTTTTGGAAGCATGGCTTTGATCAAATCAATTTAATTCCTCGCTAGTTATGCTTTAAATATGGACATTCTTTCTAAACTTTATATATACACAAGAGGATTGAAATGTGCAGACTGTTTGACTAAAGCATCTACATTTAATTCGTTGGACTGCTACACCTAAACCTGAACAGGCTGCTTGGAATGCTCGTGTTCTAACTTCACTGCAGGTAGTATGACATAGTTTAAGAACTAGTGATTTAAAAGATTGTATATCTCAGAATTTGAACAAACCTGCTACTTTTAGTTGATTTCCTCTCCATTTGTTGATTATGATATGCCTCAGTTAACTCTCGTGCTGCTTTAACTTGATCCACAGCATTTCTCACGTGTTCAGCTGGATCACTTCTCACCTATAGTTGGTGTATAAAACATCTGATCTGGCTATACTTTTTAAATAAGCTTTACTGTTTTCTTATATTTAACAAATAATTATTACCAAAACACCAAAATAACAATAAACAACACATTCATTGTTTAACAGTTAAACATTGGTAATTTAAGCTTCCGAAAAGCACCAACGTATTTGATTCATATACCATACTACTGAGTGTTTTTTATGATGTAACACCAGTTTTGGCTGTGTATACCATGTTATCCAAATATGATGTTGTTTTAGGTTATCTTAATTATATACCAACAAGCCTAATCACCAAATAAATTTTCTTATTAATTTTATACTAAACAACTTTTAAATACCATTGTGGTGTTTTTCAATGTTTAACTTTTCAGTTTCAATAAAAATCCTGGGCATATATTTGTTAATAGTAACCTCCTAATATTAAATTTAAAAATGTAACTGGTATGATTATGTTCCTATAAATAAAAATTAAAATGTGGATACCATTAAAACAACTTGACACAGCTTCAGTACAGTTTGATCATCCAGATGGCCAATCATATTATACTGTGGTATGAAGTAGTTGGGACATGATCTGCTTAAAAGACATTGCAGAGTATCATCAATAAGACCTAACAAGCATTCAGCAACTATATCTTCATTTGCCAAATATTGTATCTTCACTCGATCACATGCCCACAGCAATAACCCGCGTAATATGTATGGCTTCATAATCTGTATCAATAACCAAATATATTAAGATTTAAGTTGGAAGTTTACAGACTAAATTAAAAATATTCATTTACACTATTTCTGCATGTATGGCTGTACCAGATATAAAAGTCAAAAAGGTCAGTTTACAAAATAAAGTCTCCTTTACTTCAATGAATTTTTACAATTGTCATCACCTTATTGTACCGCCCAAGTGCTCTGTTCATAATTGCTTTGAAAGCATAGAAGGTTTTCATAAATGGCATGGGTATAAAACGCTTTAACTGAACTTCACTGCGGGCAAACGAAAGTCTCCATTCCATTTCTTTATCACCAACTAAGCTACAAGCAGGTACCAGATGGAATCCGGTAATTACTGAAAACAGATTAAAAAATAAATACTTTCAACCTTGCTTGTAAACTACATTAACATTTATTACCTTCTTCCTCTGGAATAATTCCATCCCAAAAGTGATTCTCTGACAACCAACCCATTGCAACTGCTGGCCATCCTCTGAATGAAACCACAGGCACAAGATCGTACATAATCCGTGTTCCACCACTAGCAAGTATTATAGTGGTTGCCACTCCACTCTGTTGTACCGTAGTTATTTTTGGTTGGCCCCGCTTTACATTTTCCTTCAAATCTTCTGAAACCTTTTGATAACAATAACAGTATTATTTTTTATTTATTTTTTGAAATAATAAAAACATCAAGGTTATCATACTTTAACTAAAGCTTCATGAAACCAGTCACAAACTTTAGGAGGAGATAAAAAATGGCCGGTTTCATTTTCCTTTTCAACTGTTTTGCAGCATGGTTCCCATCTTGATACAGTTGCATCATCAAACAACCTGAGATTTTGACACAAATCACACACCATGTATCATATGTTTAAACTAACTTCAAGGATTACTTCAAACTTATCCAGGAATGGCATGGAATTGAATGTCGCATGTCTAGAACCACCGGTTGATTTCGGTCATGCAACTTCAGGACAGGAACAAACAAAGTGTAATCTAAATCAAAATCATTCCCCCTAAACATACACATGTTATTTTCACCTGTTTATAACATCAAAGTATAAAGTTTATTTGTTTTATTGTTTATACTTCAGATCTTCCATCATTTTCTATAGATTTAACATTAAAACTTTTTATTAATTTTTTTTAAAGTTTATAATTGAAGTTAATACAGAAACCAATGTTGTTTTTACCTTGTAAGTTCAGATGGTGACTCAATTTCAATATCAAGTGTTCCATCTCTTGCACTTCCAGATAAAAGTAGATATTCATTCGCCACTGGAAGCTTATTGTCCAACTTTTGTACATCACCTTGAAAAAAAATAATTATGATGAGCAATTTTAAAACTACAAAACATTACACAAACAAACAATAGAATAGTATGTACTGTATCAGTAATACATATACATTTTATAATGATTATAGATCAGTTTACATACCTAAAATATTAAAAATGTGTTCCTTCATTATATGAACCTCCATAGCCATTTGGTCATCAAATTCATGTCTGTCATATTCATCAAACACATTGATCAAATTTTCCAATCTATTTAAACTGCAACCAGAACTGCAAAATGAAGCATTTTTAAAGTACAATTATAAATTATAAATTTACAGAAAATATTCTCATCACTATAGTTACTTATGTATTGTCGGTTGTAGATTTTACCGAACTGCTGCATAAAGTGTGGCACACTTTATTTATGTTTCATTCATACAGGGAAATAGCCTGCAGCCCAGAACATTATGTGGATTAGGTTGTATAATATTATTAAATACTAAATATATATATCTTAAAAACAGAAGAAAGTTTCAGGACAAGCACTTATTTTATTCTAAATAATAAAATGCAAAATCTATAGAGATTGTATTGGCAACCAATTTATATGCCATCAGTTGTATTTTATTATAATGTTTACTAAGATATATTACAATCCATATCCCATACCATGTCCATACCACCACACGTTTGCCAACACTTCAATTAAAGTAAAAAGTATGCCATTTTTAATTAGTTGGAAAAATCCCTGTATTGATTTGGAATTTTAGGTATCAATATTATATATATTATTTGAACCAACAGTGATAACTAATACTTAGGACGTTTAAAATTGATAAAATAGAACCCATTTCTGGGTTTAAAAAAGTGTTTGAAAAAAGGTTTACTCAAGAAACAGCAATTCTGTTTCACTACATAATTACAATAATCCTGTTAAAAAAATCAATCATTGTTATTTACATTATACGTCAAGCTATTCAATGCAGGGTTTTTTACACTTTGTGTTAGAATATTTTTTTCTGCGCAGCTAGAATGAGATGAATAATCAATACAAAAGGTAATTAATACAAAAGCAAAGCATTTAAATTATAAATCACTTTTGCAATTAATTGTAACTATGTATGTAAAAGGTAACTAAAAATAAGTTGTCAGTTTTTCATTTTAGTTTTACTTACAATTAAGTTTGACATTTTTAAAAATAGTTTTTGGAAAGAATAAAAATATGATGAGAAGACATGAAGCCACATTTAAATGGCACTATTACAAATAATGTAAATAGAAAATATCGGAAATATACCGAAAATCTAACTTCTGATGTCCATGCTTCGTTTCCATTGTAACGTGACAATGCACAATTAACAGATTATTTTGTTGTTGTCGAGTTACTAAAACTGCAAATAAACATATAAATTATCAGTGCATTCTTGCCTATTGAATTCACTTATTTATTAATTAATGGCCACCTAAAATACAACAAAACATAAAATTATTTTGCCACTACCATAAAGATCCTCTTTATTCTATATATAAAGAAGAACCTCTTGAAACAAATTCACAAGTATGAAACTTAGTGAATCAGTTTTTGATTGTTTAACTGAACAGTGAATATTTTATTTAATTAGTAACCACAGTGTTGCCAAAAATACCATGATCATGGACCATGGTCGCCTATTTTAAGTAAAAACAGACCATGTTTCTGTTCCAATCAAACCATCATGCTAATGCCCAAACTCCAGACTGGTGAAACTTATAAATTAGGCTTAAAACTTTTAAACTAATCTATATTCTGTTATTTACACTTACTGATTGGCTACAGGTTTATATGGTTTTTCCTGATTCTGCCAATTTTACCCAACAAAATTGTATAGCCTACTCTAGCATTAGTTAAAGTGTTAGTTTTTTTTAATGTAATATTGCGATCATTTTAAATGTAAAAAATTTACTAAATAGTGAGTGTTAAAAAATTTTTACTTCCATTTCAGGGGTACCCAATAAAACTATGGGTTGCAAGCGGTTGCAAATATTTTGGGTATTTTAACCAGAAACGCTACACTGCCACGTCCTATAGCTGTCAAATGACCACACGCGTTTAACAAACCTACTTTTGGTCCGATACCTCGAATGGTTTTTGAGTTATGGTCAAAAAATCATTACGCAGTCGCACGCAGTTGAACATATTTTGGTTATTTTGGTAACTCAAAAACCATTTGAGGTATCGGACCAAAAACTGGTTTGTTAAACTCGTATATTTGGCATCTATTGGACATGGCCGTGTAGCGTTTTTGGTCATAGTAACTGAAATATCTGCAACCGTTTGCAACCGCGTGGAACCCATAGTTCTTATAGGTACCCCTTGAAAAGGAAGTAAAATTAGGGTTAGATGGGCGTACTTTCGTCACAGGAATTTAACATGGAAATATCACTAAAAAGTTAACTACATAACTGGTCTCATGCTGCATAAATATTTCAAAACTTGTGTTATATTAACATTGCTAAATGAGGAACTATTGTAGTTCTAAACTTACAATACAACTAAATGCATGGATATAAGTGTTAAAGGTTGGTAGTTTAAGTTAATTAGTTAGTGGTTTTAGGGGGTTAACTTAGCGGTTAGTACTTTGTAGTTATAGCTTATAGGGGTTTCTGGTTGTATAAGTTACTAGTTCGTGTTTAGCAAAGAACAGGG
Source organism: Ciona robusta (assembly GCF_009617815.1). NCBI lineage: Eukaryota > Metazoa > Chordata > Ascidiacea > Phlebobranchia > Cionidae > Ciona > Ciona robusta. Next base: position 7,062,920 of record NC_143235.1, read on the forward strand.
GGGATATTCCTCACTATTACCCAGAAGCGGATAAAACTCTAGGTTTGCATATACTTCCTTGTTCAGTTTGATTAACAAACAGTAGCCAGCATCGGTCCTACTAAAACACGCCCGGCGGGGCCCGGTGGGGCCCGGTGGAAAAAAATATACTAAAACACGCCCGGTGCGGGGCCCGGTGGGGCCCGGTGGGACCCGGTGAGGACCCGGTGTTACGAGTCATACTAAAACACGCCCGGTGGGGGGCCCGGTGAGTATTTCTTGAAAAGGGAGCTTTCCCTATTCAAGATCCACCAAAATGTGATGCGTGTATTCAGATTTTTAGCCTAATGAGACCCCCGAGTTGAGTTTTTTGAACATTAACTTTGATTATGAATGTGCAAGGTTTGTTTCGTTGTACACTTACATAATGAACTGTATTTTTAGCAAAAGTTTATTCGTTAAATTTGGTTAATAGGGGGTGGGGTAAGATGGGACACCTTTTTATTCTATTTCTCGTCCCATTTGGTAGTAAGCAGAGAACATTCAAAGAATTATAAAACTATGTCCTCACGACTCCCATAGACTGTTGTTAATTGTTTAAAACACGATCAGGATATTTAAATATTATAGTAGGACGGGGGAAGACGGGACACCTTTAGCACATAAGATCCAAATTTTCTGTTCGTGTTTTAAACAATTAACAACGTTCTATGGGAGTCGTAAGAATATAGTTTTATAATTCTTTGAATGTTCTTTGCTTACTACCAAATGGGACGAGAAACAGAATGAAAAGGTTTCCCATCTTACCCCACCCTACTATATGTGCTATAAGTGTCCTACCTTAGGCCACAGTACTATACATACACATATACTTGATCGAAGTTTTATTATTAAAAACTTTAAAAGACGAACAATGTAAATATTAGACATGATGTGTCTTTTAGTTAGCGTGTTAGGCTTTAACGTATTCGGACAAGCCCTCAGTAGCGCGATCCCACGTTTGTTTCCGTTTTAGCAGAGCGATAATTAAAGAACTTGCGAATTACGTGTCATTTTCATCATCATGTTTTATTTCCTATGCACATTTTGTTTCAGCGATGACGAGCGAAGCAAGAATGTAACTTCTATCACCGAAAATTGCCATCTTTATGCTTTGAAGACAGACAATATCTTCCAATTTTTTCACAAGTTCTGTTTCACACACGCATTTTGGTGGCTCTTGTATAGGGAAAGCTCCCCTTTCAAGAAATACTCACCGGGCCCCCCACCGGGCGTGTTTTAGTATGACTCGTAACACCGGGTCCTCACCGGGTCCCACCGGGCCCCACCGGGCCCCGCACCGGGCGTGTTTTAGTATATTTTTTTCCACCGGGCCCCACCGGGCCCCGTCGGGCGTGTTTTAGTAGGACCCGCCAGCATTTATTTTTCACTACACTCTAACCGCAATATCATTTTAGGGAGAACCCCAACAGATTTGTCTTCATAATCATAAAAGAGGATGTAAGAGAGCGGAGCTGTATTGAATTAAAATGCGATAATGATACGGACTCTGAAACAAACCAGAAGTACCTAACAAAACATTTTTTGTGTTTTTCCATTAACGAGTTCGTGCATTGACTCGGAAACGTTGTTAGTGTTTAAAGAGAACCTAAATTTTATTAGGTATATCACGGCTACTAGAGATAATAGACCGTGGGTATCTAGTAGGCCATGGGCAGAGCCATAGAAATACCGAGTCGTCCAATGCCATCTTGTTTCCAAAAAACACACAGTGGGTATAGGGAAAATGCATGTTTTTCGGCAATTTAAAGGAAAACTTGAACTTAAAAATAAATTTAAAGGCTGAAAAGTCTAAAAAACATGCGTAACTTGTTTTTTGTATCGAAAAAAGTCAAAAACGAGAATTAGAAGCGGTGAAATTGTGACATTTTAGTCATTTAATATGGGTAATTTAATATATTTTTCGCAAATAATGTTTGATAAGGTAAACATAAGCTATTTTACGCCTTCCCACAAAAGGGAATCGCAAACAAAACCTAACAAGTTCGTTTAAATTCATTGCGAAGGTCACCGCTTTTGCTCGATTTTGGAAACAAGACAGTGGCAGTTGGACTACTCGGTGTTTCTACGACTCTGGCCGTGGGTATATAGATATTATATTGTTTGATAATTTAAGCGTTAACTTTGAACTATAAATTTCAAAGCCCATTTCGCAACGCGGCGCATGCAAATTAAAATTAATAACACCAGTAATGTGTAGTCTATACTAAAGAAAATAAAACCATTGATAAGTAATTTATTTGCTGCTGGTGATGCATACGTTGTCTCAGCGGAGTTCCTTAATGATCCTTGCAGTTGATTCAATTAGAGTAGAAGTAGGTAGAACAGAAGGTACAATGCATATATAAATGTAGTCATAGAGGAATATGATAAATGAGGATTAAGTAATTGGTAAAGAATATGTGCTGTATATGTTTTATATGCTCCATATATCATGATGTTTGCGCGTATGTGCTGTGTATGCTGTATGTGCTCCATATAACATGATGTTTGCGTGTATGTGTGGAATTGTGGTATTAAGAGTTGTCCTTCTCCAAGATTTCCAGACAATATAGCCTAACCGCTGTTTCGACAATCGAATAACTTGAAAATGGTGGGCTAAGCCTTCAGCGCATGAAAACAAAGTATAACGTCCCATGGCCTATACTCAATACACGGTCTAGGAATACACCTAAACTTCCCAGAAAATAAGAGGCATATTGACGCGAACAGTGTCCATTATAATTCATCGTCATAAATGGATATTTTTACCAAAATTAAAACAATGAGCCTGTATATTTGCGTTTGCAAATAAATTAAATTCATTTTTGTTGTCATATCAAAAGTTTAAACTGCTGTGCCCGTGCCATTTTGCACAACACCACCGCTCCCAATATGCAACCAATACAACTTTACTCTTTAATCAAACATGTTAATTTCAAAATATATAGTACAATGAGAGAAGATGGGACACTTAAGCACGTATTGCCAAATATTTCCCGAATCAGAATAGATGGTGGCTTTTGGGTAATACCACAAGTCAGTACTATCATACCCTTAATTGGCAACAGTTAAGGGAATTTTGCTGTTTTTATCTTAAATTACAGTCATATTGACACCGGAAACCCGTTAAGGCCGTGATATATTGGCTCCGGCCAACATATTTGTACTGGGATATATTGGTTCCGGCCAACATATTTGTAAGCTGTTGGGCATGCTTCACGACGCAGTAGGTCGGAACAAATACAATACGAGTTCTATTGAATACGTACCGACTGAAAAACGTTTCGGACAAAATATTACTAAACATATATTTTGCACTGTTTCGTGGTGCATTTCTACCATCTGTACTGTTGACGTCCCTATGTCTTGGTTACTTCTGTTTTGTTTTTAATCGAGTTATGTCGACCCTTATTGCCATTGTAATAAAACGGTTAATTATTATTATGCTAATTAGTTTAGTACGTGCTTACTCATTAGATCTTTGATATTTTGTTGTATTTGAGGTTATCTAATAAATTGCACTATACAAACAAATGTAATATTTTTTTCATAACTATTACCCTTTCCCAGTGTAATACGTTACACGTGCGTTTGGTTTAAGCATAGTGATTTTAGTTCGCAATTTAAAAAAATATGTTCGTAAAATAAATTAATGCCGTTAGGGTCGCCACCGCCTCCTGACTATTTCGTACTTTTTTGTTGCCTAGCAACATCGTTACATTTCTCAAAACATTGTTTTCGCATCGCTTGTCGTATTTCTCAGCTTTCGTTGCAGATTACATACGGCTTCCGCGACCATGGTAAGTTACGTTATTTTTATTTAGTTTTTGAATATAAAATATACACTGTTTACAGCCCGGCAGCAGAGTCACCACTGTTTCTTCAGCAACAAGCTTGGGTTCCAAGTATTCCAAAAGGTATCGTACAAAATCAAAGCAGTCGAATGTAGATGAGTCATTATTCGGGAGTCCGTCCAAGGTAGGCATAGTCGTATTTTATGTTTTTAGTGCAAGTTAAAAATGTGGTGTACTTGCTGCTGGTGACCAGTATTTTTTGAATTTTTAATATTTCTTAGAATAACCCAGATAAAAAAATTTCGAGATTTGTGATTAAAAAATAGTTGCGACTTGTTATCCGAATATCACTCTCTTCTTTTCACAAGTGGGCGCTCTTATTAAGTTTAAAATTTTGAAAAAATACACAAAGAAACACTTTAAATTGGTAATAAGTGTAAAACAAATTACTTAAATACTGAAAATACCTTTATAAATATATAAAACACTAGTAAAAACATTTTTCCCAAATTAGGTAGGTTATATAGCTCTTTCGTTCTGTTCTCTATCGTCGGCCCTGTTGTGTAACGGTTAGCGTGCCGTCGTTTAATCTCATTGTTTCGTTCTTACCAGGTTCGAGTCCCACACAGTGCAATACGTTTTATTTTTTCAAGTTTTTTTTTTTGTGTGATTAGCACGAGTTAGGGGTTAGAAGTTAGGGGTTAGGGGTTTAAGATTTATGTGTGTAATCTATAAAACTAACTGTTCGTAAACGATTTTTTATGAAATATTGAAATACTATACCAATACACATTTTATATGTCACAAAACGACGTTTTTTAAAAGTCCCCAGAAAATAATAGTAAAAAAATGAGCGCCCACTTGTGAAAAAAGAGAGTGATGTTCGGATAATAAGTCGCATGTTTAAAAATGCTCGGATTTGTGCCGAATTTTGGCACTAACTTTTTAAATTTTATTACAGCAGTTCTGATTACAATTAACCTGGGCTAGAATTCGAGAATTAGCAAAGTTGTGGTAAAAAAATCTTTTTTTTAAGACTATTTTTCCATTGTGCCTACTCCACAAAATAAATTGTCCGCACATACCATTATTTTTTTCCAATCAGACATTTATTCAACTACTTGCCTTGCCCCTTAACAGTAACCTCTAACTTCTATCATAATCCATATCCTCACGACCTCACAGACAATTCTTTAGTATTACCCATATGTTTGGTATAAGGGGTATAATGTCACTATTGTGACATAATAATGCCATAAATATAGAATAAGGCAGGTGAAATAAGGTAACTAAGCAGTCTTTTCAAGTTAATAAATGTAACTTGCTTTATTCGTGCGTGCTCGGAAACAACAGTCGTTATAACAGGAGGTGTTCTGTTTTATACACCTAGTGCCAGCTTACGAGTTACCACTAATGTAACTTTGTTGTTTTTTCTTAAATTTTTATTTTTTTACGTACGGTGCCTTTCTTTGTAGGATGGTGTATGAATTACATTTATGGAGTTCAATCTAGTTCTAAATAGCGAAAGAATTGTGTTTTATTTCTCTATCCATGGCTGTAAAGAAGAATTTTTTTGTTTGCATATATTTTACTCTTGTTATAAAAATCCTGATTGAATATCCTATTCCTATCTTTTTCCTTTAATATCCAGACAAAAGTTGTATCAGAACCAGATCAACAGAAGTCCATGGTTGCTCCACGCAGAAGTGGGCTTCGTTCAAAAACAAGAAAACCAGAGACAATACAAGTCATTACCAAAGATCTTATAAGAAATGTTGTGTAAGTTTAACAGGCTTCTCTTTAAATGTTTATATAGAAAAATCTAATATCCTCTGACATTAATTTGTGGATTTATTGTTTCTATATTATTATTTCTGACAAACATTATACAGCAAAGATCTCAATAATACTTAAAATGAGTTTTTTTTTTTTTAAATGCAAATAACAGTTTTGCATTATTAACCATTGTTAATCCAGGGGTGTTTGTAGCATTTACCTCATGACCTAAAAAATACCTTGTTTAAAGCTTTATATTTCTTTCATTGTGTTCTTGAAAAAGAAACCTAGTGACATTTTCTCTAACTCATTGGCCATTAATCGGTTGTCCAAATTGTCATCCATACAGAAAAATCAAAACACCCATGTTCTACAGAACACACATTGTGAAGTTTGCTATTATACACAAATAAATAAATGATAATTATTAATTCATTTATTTAATAAATCTTCATGTTAACTTATTTATGTCATTCATAGTGTTCCTGGGAATGATCCATCAGGACTGACAGTTATTTTAAACCCAAACAAATTTGGTCGCATTCAACAAGCAGCAAGGGTGAGAACAAAGGAAGAGATACAAAGAGAATATGAAATGACCAAAATGGAAAAGGATCATGCAATGGTAATTTCACAACAAATTTAATTACAAATGAAGCCAACAAAATTAATCTAAGATTAAGTGTTACCTAATGATGGTTTTCAGCTTTAATGGCTATTTGTCCCATCATTTTAATTACGATTTTTGGGTGAGACTACTTTTATCAAACAATTTTCATAAAACATTTGTTT